>NC_136065.1:1548655694-1549255694 GCF_964261635.1 Lissotriton helveticus
CGACAAATGGGACCTCACAGGTATCTCTAGGATAGGAGACCTCGGGTGAGGGGGGACGTCAAATCATTTGCCTCCCTACAACAAGAATATGACTTGGCCACTACAGAACACTTCAAATACATGCAGGTTCACCACACATTACGGGCGCTGCTTCCGGCAGGGATCACTCCTCCGTAATCCTCGCCTCGAGGATAGACTGTTAGACGGCTACCTGCCGTCAAAAGCCATCTCCTTGACATATAAAAAAGTAATCAATCACTCCAGTGACCCACTGCGAGGCATACGAGAGAAGTATAAAAGACGATATAGTCATAGACGATAAAGTCTGGGTGGTGGTGACAGCGTCCCCACGGGAGGTGGCTATATCGGCTAGGTTGTGGCTTGTCCAATTAAAGATTCTGCACAGAGTATTTATAACAGGACCAAGTCTAGTGAAAATGGGAGCAGCGGACGATGGGACTTGTAGGAGACACTCAGGTAGTGTAGGAACCTTCATGCACATATTGTGGGAGTGCAAACACATCCAATGATACTGGCGTAAAATACACAAGATCATCAGTGAAGTAGTCTCACATACTATCCTCCCAGAAGCCAAGAGGTGTCTCCTGAATGTGTGGGAGCCCACAGATCTGTATAGCAAGCGCACCATGTGGGTAACGCTGGGCCTTATAGTGGCAAAGAGAAATATCGCACAATTATGGGGGGCTGTACACACACCAACGATAGAGGCCTGGAAAAGAGACATGGACTGGTGCATGTTTAGAGACAAAACGGTATACGTAGCTCGGGGGTGCCCCCAAAAATGGTCACATATTTGGAATGATTGGAATCTCTACCAAGGTGATATTTGTACCCCCTCCCGCCCAAACATACCCACACATGATGACCCTCCATCGCCGTAACTGTTGTTGCAACTGCTATGCAAGTGCTCACGTACTGATCTGACTGTAATAGTCCTGTATTACATATTTTGTCTGCACTGTGATGTACCTTGTGATGTCGATTCGTTTTGTTTAATAAAAAGAACTATAAAAAAAGAATCTTGAAAAGTGTTTGTAATTTAGCTTTTCACTATGCCAATTTCTATCTTAAAAACATAGGAATTGTCTTTTAAATAGGAAATGTGAAGTTGGCAATTTTTTTGTAGTTGAGATTTTTCTCTGTGCACTAAGATCGTCATGGATCTATCCCGCGAGTGGGTAGGTTCAGTGTAACTGAATTTAATAAAGATAGCAGTGTTGGAAAATTGGAGCTACAGCCAAGTGTTTTTCCCTGTTTTGAACTGAACCGAACCTGCAGGACATCAGATAACTTTGTTTTTCTTTTTGATAGGCTGATCTTTCCCTTGAGACACGGATGCAAATTGCACTGGATGTAGTTGAAGGAATTCGCTTCCTTCACAGTCGGGGCCTAGTTCACCGAGACATCAAGCTCAAGAATGTATTGGTATGTGGTAATAGAATATGCATTTGTTTTTAGGTGTTCATGCATACTCAAATTGAGGATGGTTGCAAATGCACTTAGCCTGGTATGGTTGGTAGTTGGATATTTATGGGACTGGAATGTGTCCTGGTATAACAATTGTGCTTTGTCCATTGCTTCACAGCTTGACCAACACGATCGGGCCAAGATTACTGACCTAGGATTCTGCAAGCCAGAAGCTATGATGTCTGGAAGTATTGTGGGAACCCCAATACACATGGCACCAGAGCTTTTCACAGGTAGACCTGTGCCATTTAAACTCTTTAGCTCTCACATGTCCTGCTTACCTTATGTTTAGCATAATCGTTAGCTCATTGATACCTTTGAACCTTGTAACAGTTGCCCCAGATGTGCTAGTATATTTATACCTTGTAATATAGTGCTAGAACATAGAGCATGGGTACTCGCTCACATTTCCCCAGGAGCCAAAAAGTATGGTCTATGGTGTGACAGAGGGCCTCATTTATGCCAGTTTGGTGGGGAATGGGCGCAAGTTGAGTGTAGGGGAAGCTAAGCAGTGATATTATCTGGACAGTGAGTTGAGTAGTTGTTTTGAGGGTTTCATTTCATGCTACCTTCCCAATGAAGCCCCATGTCTCTAGAACAGTCCTAAATTTGACAATAATGTGTTATGTGCTATCTAGGTTTCTATACTTTCACCACACCCTGGGTAAGCCTTTTCTGCTTTTTTATGCTACCTTCGGTGAGTCAAGTGTACAAAGGAAGTAACTAATATTGAATTGGAATGACTATAATCTTAGGCCTCACACTTGCATAATGCCTTTAGTGTCTTATCTGTAAATATTATGAGTGCTTAAACACGAGATCAGTGTGAAGGCAGCAAGTGCTACACAAAATCCTTGACAAAGATACCCCCTTCAACAAGGTGTGCAATTGACTGTGGTGGGCAGACACGAACACCTAACTTCCACCACTACACATGAGATAGTGAGAAGGTTTAACCACTGCACCTGGTGGCTTGATGTTTAATTTTAGCTTTACCACTTTGCGATAATATGTTGGTTAAGAACTCTGCATTTAACTTTAGGCAGGTTCCACAGCACACTGGCATTCTTTGGTTAGAATAGTCCTTGAGTCACACCATCAGAACCACTCACACCCCAGTTGTTGTGTAATGAGCAAGACTGAAACTATGGAACCTGAAGGCGTGTTTATTCATTTCCGATGTCCCTCTGAAAAATTGGATAACTGGATACCTTGTTCTCTCAACCTATTTCTCTGCTCCTGTTTTTTAACATGGATATGAAAACCTAAATCCGACTAAGCATTGGTGGCAAGTATATGGTATGAAGACATGATTGCAAACCAACAATCATTTTATTTTACATGTGGGGGAGAAAATACTAAGTATCGTAGTTCACTCAGTAAAATATGGTGTAGTGAGAAAGTTATGAATCTTGAAACAAGGCGTCCTGCACCGTGGTGTTGGTTTTTGTGCTTTACCAAATTATTTCATTGTCAATTCCTGTCCTTCATATGCCTATGTCCGCTTAATTGCTATTATGGAATAATGATAAACTAGCTACTGCAAGCGCAAGCCAAGTGCCTATCTGTGGCTTTCTTTTGAGGTCATCTTGGACCCTGAAGCCCAATACAAGCTGAGCCTACATGAAGCTTCTGTCTGCGATCCCCGTCCTAACCTGTGGGCCAAGAATTAAAGAAAATGCATCAATTTAATATGTAAATTGAGAGTAGGAAAGAGATACTCATCCAGGGGCTGAATTGCACATAATGAAACAATACAATCTAAGATCAGCCCAGGCTTCCCTACTCAACCAAATTATGTGATACTAGATAATTCTTTTATTTCACGATGCCTCCTTTTTTCTTCACATATGAAATCACCTTGGAAAAACATGAGTACATGATGTAAGCTGTACAAATCCTTCTGTTCTCTTTTATTTAATAACCTGTAAAGTTTTCCATGTATAATAACCCAGGCCACCTAGAAGGGACTGCTGACTTGTCTCTCTGTAAACTGTTGGCATTGTTGACACGGTGGGGTTTGAAAACTATCACTTTTAAATGTTCCTCTTAATGTTATAATCTTATGGACTAAGTTGAAAGACTTTTGCTTTTAAATAAATACTTTTTTTAAAAATTTGAATAGCATTTATCATATTTGTACATGTTCGTTGCAAGATGTCTTTAAAAATTAAAGGTCTTCCGAAGGTTGTCGCACAGGACCCCTTATTTGCTTTAATTACATTAAAAGTGCAAATAAATGCCTGCCAGTTTATTTAACTTCTTTCTGAGTGTAAGTTCTCAGTGAGTTATACAGCAGCCAAGTGCTGGCGTTCACCGGGGGTGGGGGAAGGGGCACATGTAGAGGTCAGGAGAGCCGCAAGCAGCCGCCGGGCCTGCCTTACATTATCACTGCCGTAGAGCAAACCAGGCTTACTTTTTTAACATAACTTCCTGTTGATCACTGCTAAACAACTGTAACTTTCGTAGTGGAAAGCACATTAGTAGAACAGGCAGTAGAACAAATAGCATCTAAGAAAGTTACAAACCCCCTTAACTAACACACTAGTTTACTTCTTTAACTTTTGACTTTTACATTTTCCAACACTTAGGAAAGTATGATAATTCTGTGGATGTGTATGCATTCGGCATCCTCTTCTGGTACATCTGTTCTGGATCTGTGAAGTTACCAGAAGCCTTCGAGCGATGTTCAAGCAAAGACCACCTTTGGAACAATGTCAAGAAAGGTCAGTACATACACACAAGAGTCTGGTGACAGTGTGCCTAATGAGGCTTTTGGTGGCATTTGGGCCTATATAGGGACCGGCGGTTGAACTGCTAGATGAAAATTGGGTCCCCTGTAATATATGCTGTATATTTTAACTTTTTACGTCTCACTTTTCTTTTTGAAGCTGTTGGTTAAAATATATTGATCAAGCCTCTGGACAGAGGCGAAACGTGTCATGGCGGACATGCTGGGCGTTTGAATGCACGAATAAAGCACCTTTTGTTTGGCACCAGAACGGGTTTCAGCTCATCGTCATTACTCAACTGAAATCAGGTTGTGAGCGCTTTGGCGTGTGGCGAGGATTTGGTGTTATATATATATATATATATATATATATATATATATATATATATATATATATATATATATATATATTAATAGCTGTCAGAAAATACACAACTTTGTGCACGCATACTGTGGTCTGTACCAGTTTTGTTGGCGGAACAAAAACTGCAGCAGGAACAGAATCCAAGTGAGGTACTCGAAACGCGTCAAGTTCGAGGTTTTGGCTGAAATAAATCAACTTGCCTCTCAATGCTGGATATATATATATATATATATATAATCGTGTGCAGATTGGAGTTCCATCGAGCACTCGGGTCAAAAAACACACGACACACCGTCCCTTTAGGGCAAGAAATCCTGGTTTATTGAAGTCACCTGACTTCAATAAACCAGGATTTCTTGACCTAAAGGGACGGTGTGTCTGGAGTTCCATCGAGCACTCGGGTCAAAAAACACACGACACACCGTCCCTTTAGGGCAAGAAATCCTGGTTTATTGAAGTCACCTGACTTCAATAAACCAGGATTTCTTGACCTAAAGGGACGGTGTGTCGTGTTTTTTTTGACCCGAGTGCTCGATGGAACTCCAATCTGCACATGATATTTGAAAACCGACTGCTCCACCGGCAACGAGCCACCCCTACAAAGACGAGGGATCCCCCTGAGGAGCACCTTGTTGTGTGATATATGTATATATCTCCTCTTGATCACTATATTTTAAACAACAGCTTCAAAAAGAAAAGTGAGACCTTCTGAGACGTAAAAAGTTAAAATATACAGCAAATATATATCTCCAGATCAGCATTGAGAGGCAAGTTGATTTATTTCAGCCAAAACCTCGAACTTGACGCGTTTCGAGTACCATGTACCCTTGGTCATATATATATATATATATATCTATATATATCCACTCCTCCTCCAAGTAAGAACGATTCCTTTCACTCACGGGAGAGGTGACCTTAAATCTTTATTGTATGCAGCCTTTCACTTGAGACTCGTTTTGGCATTATCCGCCTTTATCAGTTTGACCATGATGATTGCATTAATTAGGCAAATCACTCCTTCACTGAGAAAAAAATACTTTCAGTTCGTTTTCAGCAACCCAGTTCGTCATAATACAATCAAATATCCCAGCAAAAATATCCTTTTTTTAATTATTTAATAACAAATTATTTTTTATTCCAGTACTGCACACCTCTGTATACAGATGTTTTACTAGTAGGACTGCGTGGCACGTTGGAGGCTCTTGTGGACTTTTTTTTATTTATGCAGAGCATCCACTATCATACCTATGGCCCTTTGTGTACTTAAAAACAAAAGTGACTTTACTTTAGTTCGAATGTATACTTTTAACTGCAGATTCCTCACCTTGTGAAATTTTCACAGGCATCACACTGTATCTGAAATATTCAACGACACCACATCAACACTGTTCCAATCTAGAAGTAACTAACAGAGCCACATGTAAATGCCACCTGTGCGTTCTGACGTCCGTTCCTTTTTTCCCCACTTCTTTCTTCAAAAAGTTTCAGTATTAAAGGAATATAATCACCTAAAGTGACTGGATTCAAACCATTTGAGCCTGTTGCAGACAAAGGTCTGTGACAGATCCCCATGAGTTGTTTCTTGTGTTTAGGTTCTCCATGCTACTCCAAGGCCTGCATCTGTTGTGCTCAGATTATTATTATTTATTATTAAAGGCTTTTATATCGCGCTCTATTACTAAAAAAATAGTATCCTGGCGCGTTGAAGGCAGAGCGGACTAGGGGGGCGTAAATAACAAGGAGTACGGAGGATAAGAAGGTTTAAACTATAATATTAAAAAGATGGGTTTTAAGACCCTTCTTAAAAGAACCAAGAGTCGGGGCAGTTTGAACCCTGAGGCCATGTGTGAGCATGTGGGAAAGCTCTATGTAGCGAAACACCGGAATGCTTTGCACCAGTTCCACCAAAAGCTAAAGTCTAAAGCGAGGACCTGAGCCTGAATTCATTCCTGAAGCAGATCTTCCTTATGATCAAAGCCTTTGTGTCAGTCAGAGAAGAAACACAACATGTACAAGTGGGGCTTTTCCCCTTCCTACCACTCTGCCTTCAGAGAAGGCACAAGGGTGTCGCCATGTATCCAGGTCTCGCTCTTATTCCACAAAGGAGCAGATTCCATTTCTAGCCCCAATGCACCCAGAGTTCCCAAGTCCACCGGGGACTTCGCAGCACGTAGAGTCCATGCTGTGCATCTTTGGCACGCTTCTGGCTCTCTTTGGTGGCCTTTAGGCACCAAGTAACTGTGTGGTCTCCCAGTCTGGTTAGTGTTGGTGCCTTCAATCTAGGATTTTGGTTGCTGTGCTAGCGCTGAAATCCACTACATCTCAAGCGTAGACCCAGACGCCACTGCAGCTGGTGGAAGACCCAGAAACCATGCTTTGTCACACTCCCAACCACTGTTGTCTCGACTTTGATAACATTCAGAATTTGACGTGCTGTCTGCTGAGCCCATCTGACTTTGATGCAATTCCCCAGCTACGCAGTGGTGTGCAGACATTGCACAAACCCACCACCAGTGGGCTGGATACCTCACGCAATACTGGTCGTGGGGGGGGGGGGGGGGGGGGGGTTAGGGGGAAATGTGTTCTCCCCAGTTGTGGAAATCATTTAATTTGCTACAGTAATCAAGAGGGCTGCTGAAGTCTTTTACTTTGATCTTTCTATTGTGTAGGTGAAATCGTGTTGACAGAGGTCCTACAGCCTTGCCAGGCACTAACCAAACTTATGATGTTCTTCTATTAAGCGCTCACTGATATACTGTTGGACACTTGGGCTAACCCATGTCTGCCCTGCTCCCCCTTCTTCAGCCTAAGGGTCATCCGCCACCATAGACCTCCTCCAGGAGAGACCTGAGCTACCTCAGACAACAACCAAAATCAGAAAGTCTGGAGCTTTTTCTACCTCGCTCCATAGTTTGAAAGTGTTGGTATTCTCTTCAACCAGCGTAGCTTTGAGGTTGATCAACACAAACCGTTTATTAGGTTGCAGCTCCCACAAACTGAGATTTGGCAGGTAAGATCTTGATCGCAGCCATCCTTTTAGGTTGACCGCACCTGCCACTTACTTCTCAAAGGACCGAATGTCCGTTTTTATGCCAGGAAATGCAGCCTGTTTTTTCCAAAGGGGACCATCGAGAAGATGCCAGGTTCAGAAGTAGAGACTGGATGTTCTTTCTGCTACTTATTTGTGCAAAGAAGGACGGAGGCCTCTGTCCTATCCTAGATCTTTGTTCTCTCAATGCCTTTCTGTGCAAGGACAAATCCAAAATGCGCACTCTGGACAGGGTCTCTCCAGGATTGTGGAGAGTAGTTGGTGGTATTGAACCTGCAGGACCTTTATATTCACTTCCCTGACAAGTTTTACACACAGGTGATGGCAGTGGTCAGTGCCAGTCTTCAGTGGTGGTGGGGGGGGTGTACCAATTTCCCCTTCCAATGACAACTGTCTTTGGAGACATGCGCTGTGAACTTGAGCGTCTCTTCTCGCGCTGGCCCACGCTTTAGCTTTCGCGAGCGAGGGCACCTGGACAGCCTTGTCAGGATCGCACCACTGCTCACCTCCCGGTCGGCCTCGGAGGTTAATGGCTTTCTCATGGGGGTTTGTGTGGATTCTGCGTAGTCTGCGGTAAATGCCCCTCCCGGCAGCTTCGGAAGTGTCCGCGTTTCAACTGCGTGTTGAGATGTGTGTTTGTTTACTTCCTGCCTACATCAAAAACTACTGTTTTTACTTCCTCTGACTTTCTCCAGACCCCCCCCCCAAAAACTGGCAGCTTCGTAAGTGTCCGCGTTTCGAATGCAATCGTTGTCAGGTGTTAATTTGGAGGCAATTGATAAATAATGACTCTCCAGCTCATAGAGCGTAATTCAGATCCTTGCGAATGCTTTACATAGCTGGTTCAGTCTACCATAGTCTCCCAGTTGTATAGTAACTGCGAAGAAAGCACCCGACATATTCAGCAGGGACAGCACGCAGACACCGGCTTAACCATTGGCAAGTGACGTTTTCGTTTTATGTTTGAAGGCAAACTGTCGTTTACAATGTCTGAGAAGAACAGGGTCATTGAGGTAACGCTGTTTTCAGTGACATACGGAAGCCTCTAAAAGGTACTGATTGAGAAATAGTGAACGTGTCTACTGAGAACAAGAAGATATAAAACGAAGAGGAACAGGGGCCAGAAAATCTGAGGAAATAGGTGAGCAAATGTGCTGCAAGGCAAGATGCTAGTGGTTTTGAAAAAAAAAACACGGATTAATAAATAAATGCAACTGCCAGGAAGATACAACATGTCTGCCAAGAGTGTGTGCAAACCATTTAGATGTCCTATTGTCACAAACCTTAAAAGACCCAAAAATTGATGGCTTTCTGTGTTCAACGTTCAGTCGTCTTTATCTGCCCACGACTCCTGCAAAACCTCAATAGCCTCAGTATGCCGAACCAAATGTGGGTACTGAGAGTCAAAAGTGTGCTCTCTTTTTAAACCGTTATCTCCTTTGCAGTTTCACTAAGTTCCATTTGTTCTGCTGCTCATTTTTTATTGAATGGCCCAAAAGTTTTTTGACCAGCATCAAAATAATTATTGGTGTAGGAGTGCTTATGCATACATTTTCATATAATGCAGTAGCATTCATGTAACATACATAGCATGGGTGTATTCAATTTGGCAAACGTGTATACAGATTTTGATCAGAAATGCAAGTGGCGATTACAGTACGTTGCATTAATATTTAAATCGCAGCAGAAGTTCCGATTTTCTCATGAAGCAGAGTTGTGTAGAGCTTAGCAGTCTTCACAATGTAAGCATTTTTTCAAAAAATGCAGTGAGTTTATGAAAAAAAGTTTGACCATTCCTAACCTCTGATGAATTGCTGCTTCGGTATCCTTGCTTTTGCAGAATCCACTACTTTTCTTAATAGTCCAACTTTCTTGAGTTTCTGTGCCCACTTGGAATTGTTGCCACCATGTTTTTTTTTTTCACAACAAAAGCCATAAAACCGTGTGTAGCAGGGGGGGGGGGGGGTTGCACTTCGATAATACCTTCCAAGGCTGCGATTCCTGGACGCAGTGACCTTTTAGGTTTGTGAAGGGAAGTGACACTGAAGCACAGGAGTAGGACTATCATTTGGCACAGCTGACAACTATCGTCGCTACCCCAAACATGCACAGTTTTTGAAACTCCCTTCTAATGGCACCCCATAATTATGGCATGCTTTTGTTGCAATTGGTGTTGCAATATTTAGCAATGCCAATAGCTCAAACTTAATGAATGCGAGACCCATTGCATTGCAAATGCTTGTTGTAAAAGAGACCAAATAAAATTGACAACCTATCAGATTAGCCTCACCCTCTAGAACCTTCCTGAGAGAACCTCAGATTTTCTACCGGACGTTGTGCAAGAGAGTCTCCACTGAGCTCTGCTCAGTTTTTTACCTACCAACCTTATTTCTACTGTTTTCCCCAGTTTTTCTACAAGACCTGCTTGAACTACGTGTCCGCATGTCTGACAAGGAGAAGAAGGCCCTCTTTAAACTGTGTGCAACTTGTGCTAAAAAGAGGCTTTATGTGGAGGACAGGCACATGGATTGCATTTACTGTCTGTATCCAGACCATAAAGCAGCAGACTGTAAGATATGCTGGACCTTCTCGACAAAAACTTTGCGAGACCGTGAGGGACGTCTCTTGACTTGGCTCCAGAAGGTTAAGTCCAGGAAGGAGCCAATCTCCAGTGATAGTAATGAGGCCTTCTCCGCTTCATCTTCTAGGGGGTCTGTGAAAAGGGGTAGGTCCTCTCCTTCACCTTCTAAAGACCATCCCAGTAAAGCCTTGAAAAAGACCTCTCATAGGTCTGGAGGGTGCAGTCCTAGCAAATCTCACCGAGGTGTAAAGGAGAGGGAAGGACTATCAACAGGAGTGACATCAGAGAGGAAGTTCAGCTCAGTTCCTCCATATTCTCCTCCAGCAGCTACAAAAGCCTTAAAGCCCTCATCTGTCTCTTCTGATGGCAAGCCGGTGAAGAAAATTAATTTGGCAATGAAGACTTCAAAGGTACAGTCTAAGTCCTCGTCTCCTTCACTTCTGACTCTTTCCTAGTCTCCGCCTACGCTGCATGGTTCAGCGTCCAATGGCATCGAAGCTGGTAGTGGCAACTCTGTCTTCGCCGATGGCGTCGACACGGATGACGATGGCCGTGGTTACGACGGAAACCACGTCTACTACTATGACGACAGCATCTCCTGCAGTGGTGACGACTATCTCGATGTCTTCGTCGACGACCCTTACATCATCGTCGACAACCCCGGCTCAAAGAAAGTCCAAAAATCCTTCAGCTCCCCTCACAACACTTTCAGATAAAGAGGGCAGACGCCTGGAAAACGCCAGCAAGAGGTTTTCCTCCATGTCCAGCCTGATGGTCAGGGCGGCAAACGCCTCATCAATACTTGGTCGGTACGATCGCCAGATGTGGTGAGACCTTTCCCCCTATCTGGATCAATTGCCGGAAAATGCAAAAGTGGAGGCAAAAAAGATTCTTCAGGAGGGTGAGAGAACCTCTTCAGAGGTAACTGACTGTGTTCCTCTCCCTAGCGGGAGCTGCTATCCTGCGTCTTCAAGGCTGGCTTCAATCTACATAGTTTCTTCCAGAGGTCCAAAACAAAATCTCGGATCTTGCCTTCGATGGGAAGGCACTCTTTGGGAAGCACATTGATGATGCACTCCAGGACATTAAAAAAGACACGGAAACTGCAAAATCCTTAGGGACTCTGCAATACCGGAAGGTCCCCTTTCATGGGGCCAGAAGCAAAGGCCTTACTACCTAACAGAGGAAGATACCAGCAATAATGGTATTGTATCACCCCCAATACAACCAGCGGTAGGGGCAATCATCCTCTCTCTCTAGACCGAACAATAGAGGACGACAATGATGCCAGGGGAAGGAATCCTCTAAGCGTCCATAGCGGCTTGCTGGCTCTTACTACTGTTCCTTCTCCTCCTGTAACACGAGTGGGAGCAGAATCTCGCATTACTTCCACAACTTGCAGCAAATAACATCGGATCGTTGGGTTCTGAACATCATTCAATACTGTCATACTCTGAAGTTTTCCCATGCACCACCGAGTCAAAACATCTTCGTCTTCTACGTCTAGAAGTCCATTAAATGCTCCTGAAAGGGGTGATAGAGCCAGTTCCTCTCTCTCAATGGGGAGAGGGTTTCTACTCCCGGTACTTTCTAGTTAGGAAGACCTTGGAGAAGTGGCGCCCTATTCTAGATCTGAGGGAGCTCAACATCTATCTCATCAAAAGGATGGTTTCTTTGCAGGACATCCTTTGACTGTTCAACTCAGGAGATTACATGGCCACATTGGATCTTTCATTTACCCATCCATCCAGCCCACAGGAAGTTCCTTAGCTTAACAGTAGCCAAGAGCCATTTTCAGTTCAAGGTCCTACCATTTGGACTCCGATCTGCTCTGCGGATCTTTACAAAAGTACTAGCTCCTGTGACTGCTTTTCTGTGGAAGCAACTACATCGGGTTTTCCCTTACCTAGACGACTGGTTGCTAAAGGCACCTTCCAAGCACGAGGCAGAAGAATCAGTGGTGTGCACACACCTTTTCGACAACCTGGGTCTTACTCTCAACATGGAAAAGTCGACTCTGTGCCACCGGTTCCAGGGGGCCATTCTGGACACGTCCCTCAACAAAGTCTTTCCGTCTCTGGAGAGGCAAGAAAAGCTGATGGTCATGGCTCGTCTACTCATAAGAAGATAGTCCCTTTCAGTTCGCCTCTACAAGTCCCTCCTTGGGTCCATTTCCTCCTGCATTCCTCTAATTCCTCACTGCAGGTTACGGATGCGCCCTCTGACTCGCAGTGGCGCCAAGTGGAGGGATCCTTCGAGGACAAGATCTTCTTTACCATGTCCATGAGGGACTCCGCTTCATGCTGGACGAGAGTGGTCACCTCAGCTCCTCACATAACAACCACGGATGCCTCGCTAGAGAGCTGGTGAGTTGTCTTGCAAGACCTTCAGGTAAGCGGCTATTGGCTACCCCAAAATCACCTATTGCATATCAATCTCCTAGAGCTCAGAGCATTTCGACTGGCCTTACAGGCCTTCCTCCCTCGGATAGAGCAGTCTGCAGTCCTGGTAAGAACGGATAATACGACAGCCATGCATTACATAAACAAAGAGGGTGGTAACTAGTCTCGTCTTTTGTCAAAAGAAGCTCAGACAGTCTGGGAATGGACGATCCAGCATGGAATATCGCTAAAAGCAGAGCATCTTCCGAGTGTTCTCAATGAGACGGCGGACACACTGAGCAGACTGAAATTAGTCGGCCACAAATGGGAACTGGAGCAGTCCACTCTGGAGCAGGTGTTTTGCCTATGGGGCAGGCCTTCCATAGACCTCTTTGCCACGCCGGAGAGCAGGAAATGCCGATTCTACACAAGCAGGCTTCACCATCCGGGATCATTGGGGAATGCGCTTTCGATGGCCTGGTCAGGCGACTTTGTCTACGCTTTCCCCCCATTCCTATGATCCCCAGACTTCTCAGGAAGCTCAAGGCGGAGCCTTGCAAGATGATTTTGAAAGCTCCTGCGTGGCCCCGCCAATTTTGGTTTTGGTCTCCTCTCCATGGAGTGTCCACTTCCGTTGCAGCCGATTCCTTCTCTGCTGACAATGTCCAAGGGCCAAGGGCCAAGTTTGGCTCCGAGTCCTCGATCCCTGCAGTCCTCGGCATGGCTCCTGAGCACCGCGGATTTCTCGGTTTGACCCTTTCGACAGAATTTAGAGACTTACTTTCTCAGGCACGAGCTCCAAGTACTAACAAAACCTACCGGCTAAAGTGGAAGTATTTCTGCCATTGGTTCCAGCAGGAGGGCATTCATCCTTTTTCTTCTGCACCGCATGAAGTTCTTCCTTACATTCTTTCATTAGCGAAAGCAGGGCTGGCTCACTCATCCATCAAAGTTCCTCTTGCCGCCATCTCTCGTTTCAGACGCTCATCTTCTGGTCTTTCCTTCTGGTCGGCAAGGATAATTAAACCGTTTTTAAAGGGCCTTTTCAGAGTTTTCCCTCCAGTCAAGCCTCGGCTGCCTCTTTGGCACCTTAATTTGGTTCTCACCCAGCTCATGAAGCATCCATTTGAGCCTATTTGTAGGGCGGATTTGAAATTCCTCTCCTGGAAGGTGGCTCTCCTTCTAGCCTTAACTTCAGCTAGGAGAGTAGGTGAGTTACAGGCACTCCCCATCCAGGAACATTTTCTCCAATTTAAAAAGGGGCCAGTGATACTCCATACCAACCCAAAGTTCATACCGAAAGTGCCTTCAGACTTTCATTTGAATGAGCCGGTTATACTAAAAACTTCTTTCCCTCAACCTACTACTCCAGCGGAGAGAGCACTCCATTCAACGGACATTCAGCGGTGCTTGAAGTTCTATCTTCAACGTACTAAGGACTTCAGGAAGTCACCTCCGCTCTTTGTGGCTTTCAGCTCCCCTCGTAAGGGTTTTCCCCTTTTCAAGCAGGGGATTGCTTGTCGGATTACCGGCGCTATCCAGTATCGTCACTGAGCAGCGGGCAAGCCCCTTGAAGGTCAGATCCGTGCTCACTCCACGAGGGCAATTTCTTCTTGGACAGCCCTCTTTGCTGGAGTGCCTATCTGGGACATCTGCAGAGCAGCAACCTGGAGCAGTACTCATACATTTACAAGACACTACTTTCTGGATTCTTCAACGCAGAGTGACACAGCAGCGGGCCAGGCAGTCCTGAGGAACCTCTTCCATTAAGTGGTGAGCTTTTTCCATTCAACCCTCCTTCCGTCTTTCTGTTTAAGCTCTTTGCACATTTTTGAAATTCATTTCCTGGTTTCTTCCTTTTCCTTATATTTACAACTGTGTTTATCTACCATGGACTTTGTGATTTTGATTAATTGGCTACTTCTCTTTTCTAGCTTACACCTATTAAGGTCTCATGGCTTTCAGTTTTAATAACCAATAATAAATAAGTAATCCAGGTTCAAAAAATGTGCTCATAACTCCTAGCTACTCCGATTCAAGCATGGGAATCTATGAAAGTTCCAATACTGGAGTAAGAAAACAAGTTACTTACCTGTAACTTTGGTTCTCCAGTATTGGAAACTTTCATAGCTTCCCATGCGACCCATCCTCCTCCCCTGGGAAAGCTCAGTCTTCAACATCTTCAGATATATATTGTTACAACACGGCTACGAAAATCGGAGGGTCTGAGGTTCTCTCAGGAAGGTTCGTGAAGGTGAGGCTAATCTGATTGGTTGTTCATTTTACTCGGTCTCTTTTACAAAAAGAGATAGATATGTTACAAAACTAGAATGGGCCTAGGCCTATTTTTTTTGTAATGGCTTCTATTGCTATTTTATGTATACCAGGTACTCCCATCTCGACGGCTGGGAATGATTCATACATGGGAATCTATGAAAGTTTACAATACTGGAGAACCAAAGTTACAGGTAGGCAACTTGTTTTCTTCTGTCTGTGCCTCCCTGGATATGATTCACTTTTGAGCCTTTACTACAGACTAAAATGTCCAGGACTCACAGGCTATGATCCTGATTCTTCATCCTCTGCCCTGGGTCTCGGTGAGGATAGCTCTGAGACTGCGTGGCCTGCTTACCAATTATGCCTGGTGTCATATGCAAGCTCTGCAGTGGAATCTGAAGTCTGAGGGCCCAGGGCCTGTAGAATCTGCCGGATTTCCTCCAGGTGTCAGAGTAGACTGCAAAAGATCTGCAGTGGTGGCTGCTCTAATGTAATTGGACCAGCTGCTGACCCCTCTCCATTCCCCACCCAGAATTGTCAGTGTTGACTGTTGCGTCACTACTGGGTAGGGGAAGCAGACTTTAGAACTCAGGCCTCCTCCACATAAACCTGTTGGAGCTGCGTGTTATTTCCTTGGTGCTGAATGCCTGCCTGCTGACCAACCAGTGGCAGGCTGATTCAGCGACCTATGTATAACACCACCTCCATGTGATGCTATAATAAGCAGAATGTTTGAGTCCTGTGCAAGGAGGCTCTGTGCCTTAGGGGCTGGCTGAATCCTCAAGAGATCTGTATGGTGGTACACTACCTGGTTAATCTTTAAACAGCAGGGCAGACACTCACCCGGTAATGCTTAGCGGATCATGAATGTCAGTTACACCTGGAGGTGATACAGGGCATCTTCCAACAATGGGGAGAAGCCTGGCTCGATCTCTTTGCCACTGCTGAGGACACGCATTGTCAGCACTTTTGAAGATCAGGAACGAGTGGGCACAACCCATTATTGTGGCTCCGGATTGGGCCAGGAGCGTGTGGTACCTGGAACTTCTGGGCTTGAGCAGCCATCCTCTAATCAGGTTGACACTTCAGGATGACTTCCTGCCGCAACAACCTGCACCTCCTTGTGAACCAATGCAAATTGTCGGTTGGGCCTACTCACCCTTCATGACTGGTGAGTGAACTGCAGTCCTCGCCCAGCCTCTACACCGAATAAGATCCTGAAGCCAACCCAATCTGTGCTGACGACCCCCTCCGGACCAGCCGATGCTTCGAAACATCCCTTGCAGCCAAAATCACCAATGTCTAAGCTTCACTCTGTGTCGACGACACACATGCCGACTCTAAACTGAACTGGGGTGGTGGAGTGAGCTAAAGAATGGTGATGGATTAAACCCAGATCAGTTGACTGGGGGTGAGTGTTTGATTTGTTCAAACGCTCCGTCCATCATCCCCTTTGGTATCGCTTTTTTCGCCCTAAGTTGGCAGGGTATGCCTAGACGTGGGTCCCTTGCTCACTCTACCACTGGATTCAAGATAGCCTGGCTGATGAGGATTATGAATCCGAAACCAGTCCCAGGATGCTTGTTTCCAGTCCTGGGAAGACATGGCTTGGCAGTTCGGGCTGGACTGTTCCCATGAGGCACAGGGTCAGACTGATTTGCATATGGCCATGTCTGAACTGGGGGGGGGGTGGTGGAGTGAGCTAAATAATGGTGATGGATTAAACCCAGATCAGTTGACTGGGGGTGAGTGTTTGATTTGCTCAAACGCTCCGTCCATCATCCCCCTTTGGTACCGCTCCAAAGCCCTCGGCGTTGAGACCACCAACGAACCAGTCGAACCAATTGTCCAGCGACTGCAGGACGAACTCTATGCCCGTCAGCATCCTATCCTCATTCATCTTCCCTCTAAACGCATCCTCACCCAGCCACTGTCTCTGGCCAAGGATGGCTCCAAGCTCAGCTTTGAGTAAGCACTTGACTTGCCACTACTATCTAATAGTAGGAGGAGACATGACAAGGCAACTAGACCTGTGCCATTGCCTTGCCCACCTACCCTCCGTCTCTCCTCCCCCTCATCCTTCTACCACACCCTCCCACCCCCCCCCCCCATGTCTGTTGACCCCCTTAACTTCAATCATCGGGTGCACCACGCTCTGGGTTTGGGGGCACAGTCCAGGAGAACTAGGGGATCCTTATTACCTGCATCCACAGGATGATCCCTGATCTTTATACCGCCAGCCCCTCCACACAAGACGGCACCACCTCTTAACCATGAAGTCCTCGGCAGGGTGACCTCTTTTCATAAAGTGGATTTCCACAAGGATGCCATTGAGGAGGATTCCCTTTTGGAAACACTTACTTCCTCCCAGTGTTCCATGCAGTACTTTCCAATGTTCAAGGGGATGCTCAAACCAGCTTCTGATATTTTTTCAAAGAGCCATTTAATGCCCGGGTGTCACCCCTAGGGTGGACAAAACATATAAAGTCTCCCTTCAAAGCCGGTCTCCGTTAGTGATCAACTCTGGTGCTCTGTTGCCCCGACCGCTGGTTGTTCTGCGCCTTTCCTGTCCTTCGCTCCTCAGCTCCAGAGTCTGCGCCTGGCCGGAGATCGTGGGACAATGGTGTTGCTTTTTGGTCCCGGTGAGGAGATGGCCTTCCCCTGCTGCAGTTGACCCGGGCTCGGCTTGGTCCCTGGTGCTCCCCTCTGGACCTTGGCGCGGGGCTCCTGGGGCTTGAGACCTCCCCTTCTTTGCGCATCGTCCCGGGCTCCCTGAATTTCGGCGAGAGGCTTGCGGATCGGCGGACGCTTGCGGCGAGAGGCGTGCCGAAGTTCCGCCGGAGGTGGGGAGGTGCTGGGGTGGCGCTGGTTGCTGGTGTTGCCGGAACTGGGGGCCGGCGGCCCGAGGCGCTCACACAGCGGACACTCGGATGCTTGTTATCCTTCATCGAGGTGAGCGGCAAGCGAAATCCGCTCGGGGACACCAGAAATGGCGGCAATGCCTGGAATACACTGAAAACTTGGAAACTCCAGCCAACTGCAGATTAAGACTACACTGCTCCCCTACGGCACCCAGGGCCTGGCACAGCTCAAAAAGGTGGGTGCTGGCGACTAAAACCATAAACAACCACCTACTGCAGAAACATCTATCCTTTCGGAACCACAGATTTATAGCGCGATATGCCTGACCTTGTAATGGTCTCCTTGCAGCTTGCTAGTTTGTCCCTCGCATCCGGGCTCCAGTGACGGCGATATCTCAATCAGTGGGGCTATATACTCGACATACCCATTACCAACACCCTGAAAACACCTGATAACTCCTGCGAATGCCCTCAACTGTGGTGTTTAAGAGAATGTGAATGATTGCAAGCGCCTGACCTTAAAATGGCGGATATCATGGACATTAGAACGGCGAAGCAGGGCGAGACAATTTAAGGAGGCAAACAATACCAGAGTGTCCCTCGTGCGAATGTTATCTCACCATTGTTGTCATTGCCACTCTAGGTCTGCTCATAACAACACTCAAATGCAGTTTATTTCCTGGAATGAGGCTAGAGAGCACCTGTGACATCAGCAGCTTTGGCAATAACATGCCATAATAGTATGATGCTATACTGTCACCTATCCTGCTCTCCAATGCTCATTTGTTTCCAAGAACTCTGCAGGGGGCTACCGCGAGCTCGGGGAAAAGCCGGAATTCTGGCCAGCGATCCGGAGCTGCCTCTGAACCCCCTACTGGGTTGAACCCGATCAGACTGAGGATTAAATAAGAATGAACTTTGCATGACCCCAAGATGGCGCCACAGTCGACCTCATCACGATGTACTGCGAATCATGGTCAATCATAAAACTGGTCATCGATCTGACCTGGATCTCAGCCGTCATCCAACCTGGATCCTGCACTCCTTTCAGGGCATTTACCCGGTGAACTATCACCCACCTTGCCGGACTTCGGGCAAATGCTCCTGTGTCTCTTCTGACCTGATCTTCCCCCTCTCTCTTCCCCCTACCCTCTCCCCTCTCCGATCCTACTCTTTCCAGCTTCTGTCCTCTGCCATCACCTGCCCCAGCCCCTTGTCCCCTCCCTGTTTCTGAGTGAACCTCCTCCCTCGACTTTGAGACCAAACTATTTTGTCTGATGCCCGATGGAGCTACCGGGTTTAGCTATAGGGGAGATGGGCCATGGATTCCCTCCTTGGTCGTCACCTATCCAGTCGGTCTTTAGACAGACTTCCTTTCGTCTCTACGGCTGTCTCTTCCCCTATCCTCACTTTCTCACCTCCCCTACCCCCCACTACTTATCTCTCTCCTTTCTCTCCTCTCCTAATGTATTGCTGATTGTCTGTTGTAATGCTTAACTGTCGATCTTTTCTGTAATATTGTTAAACCTCATTGTTCCACTTCCTTTAGTCTCCCCTGTCCTCTCCCACCGCATCCTCCCTCTATTTTATGTCTCTCCTACGCTCCTCTCTCAATATATTGAGACTGAACTATTTTGTCTGATGCCCGATGGAGCTACCTGGTTTAGCTATAGGGGAGATGGGCCGTGGATTCCCACCTTGGTCGTCACCTACCCAGTCGATCTTTAGACAGACTTCTTTTCGTCTCTCCTTATTGTCTCTTCCTTTATCCTCACTTTCTGACCTCCCGTACCCCCACTACGTTGCTCTCTCCTTTCTCTCCTCTCCTAATGTATCGCTGGTTGCTTTATGTAATGATTAATTGTTGTTTTTCTATGATATTGCTGAACCACATTGTTCCACTTCCTCGCGTCTCTCCTGTCCTCTCCTCCCGCATCCTTCCTCTATTTTATGTCTCTCCCTCTCTCCTCTCTTAATGTTTTGAGACTGAACTAGTCTAACGCCCGATGGAGCTACCTGGTTTAGCTATAGAGGAGATGGGCCGTGGATTCCCTCCTTGGTCGTCACCTACCCAGTCGGTCTTTAGACAGACTTCTTTTCGTCTCTCCTTATTGTCTCTTCCCTTATCCTCCCTTTCTCACCTCCCCTGCCCCCTCCTCTACTTCTCTCTGTCCTTTCTCTCCCCTCCTAATTGTACTGCTTATTTTTTGATGTACTGTGTAATTTGTTGAACTTGTTCTGTTTCATTGTTGATTCTCGTGTAAAGCGCTCGGATACCTTCGGGTCTAGCCAGCGCTATATAAAACTCTTTAAATAAAAAATAAATAAAAACTCCCCACAACTCATTGGTGGTACACACTGCCTGCAAAAAAGGCCAGCGCTCAGGGCACCGGCAATGCATCGCCACTGAACAAATAAAGTAAAAAGATTGATGCAGCTGCCAAATGCATCGCTGTTTAATCCGCCAACCTCTGCCACATTGCTAGTTTAATGGGTTTACTTTCCCGGTATGAGAGGTCTCACTAGAATGAAATGGAGGAGCTCCTCCAGCATCTCCCAGATAAGTATCGCTAATGGGGCCAATGGTTAGTCTCTGAAGGCACACTCCTCTTAAATACCATTATACGATATGCCCTTAATGCTTCAAACACTGCAGATTGTGCCATCAATTCCAGATTACCCATCCGCAGGCACGCCTGGCTTTGTGTTTCTTGCTTCAAGCCAGCAGTTCAGCAGCATCTCCTTAAACAACCATTCGTCAGGATCACCTCTTCGGGCCTCAGGTTGATGAGATGCTGGAGATCGAGAGATGGAGATGTGGTGTAATGTTATACCTATTGAATCGAACTGCATTTCTTATTTAGTTGAAGGAACTAATGCTCATAGCCTATTTCCATTTTTAGGTCTCGCCTTTACCATTCCGCAGGAATGGGAAATGGGGAGAATTATAGTGCTCTATCGACTCTTCAAACTACCGCTTTTCCAGTGGCGTTTTCTTCGAGTTCACGTGGGCACATGCACGAGCTTTAGTGCCATAAATTGTTTTCATTGGCTCTTGACTTTGTCCACGCCTCATTCAGGCTGCTTCCTCCGCCCACCATGGCCATCTGTTCCTGTTCCTAATGGCCCTCCCCCAGCACAGAGCACGCATCGCGGCCGCACAGCACATCAAAGGGCTTCTCCCAGTGTGTGCTGTGCGGCTTCTCCTCCCCTAATTATGTGGCCGGCCGTACTTGTGTTTCCTGGCCGCTTCCCGGCCGCTCTTGTATTTAATTAGCAGCTTCTTTTGTAAAGCGCTCTGAAACTTTTGGGTAATGTTTTTTTGTATGCAAGAGGGCTACGGTCAGCTGACCCGCGATTTTTTTCATTAAGCACATTTTTTGTGAATGCATGTGCATTCTTGCTTTCTCATATGCTGCTTCCCTCTTCAAATGCCCTCGCCGTTTTGCTTCTCCTTCAGCTGCCCACAACCCGTTCCTCCACTGCAGACTACCTTCACGACCATTTAAATGAAATGCTTTCATTTTCATTTTTGTTTAGGGCCCGGCAGCTGCTGTTTGCTGCCGGCTCGTTCAGCGTCAGTACATTCGCATGCCTCCATTTCTCACTTGTCCCACTCACCCTACATTGCTCCCCCTGTTCACTCCGCACCCACACCTCTGTTATTCCCCCACCACTCTCGATCCTTTAAATATAATTATTCATGTATCCTTCCACAGCTCTGTCAATTGGGCGCCACTTTTTTCATTTTGCCTAAGCAGTGCACGTCTTTTACCAGCAGTTTCGCTTTTGTCTCATCCTTCATTTTCCTTCGGGCCCCCACCTACCCGCCCTCCGTTTTGGTTCGCCCTCAGTATTACTTTCCCCCACTGTAATGGCCCTCCCCCAGCACAGAGCGCGCATCGCGGCCGCACAGCACATCAAAGGGCTTCTCCCAGCGTGTGCTGTGCGGCTTCTCCTCCCCTAATTATGTGGCCGGCCGTACTTGTTTCCTGGCCGCTTCCCGGCCGCTCTTGTATTTAATTAGCAGCTTCTTTTGTAAAGCGCTCTGAAAGTTTTGGGTAATGTTTTTTGTATGCAAGAGGGCTACGGTCAGCTGAAGGGATTTGTTGCATTGCGAGGATAGGTTTCTTTAAATCATTATTAGTTCTAATATAATGTGTGCTTCGAGCCTAAGGATTCCACTGCTGTCCGGGGTGTCACTCTCATCTCGCTTGGAGTTGCTCGCTCAGCAACAGTTGACTTCTAAGCTCTTCGTTGCTATTTCACGTGGGCTTGTGTGCATATCATTGAAAGCGGAATAAAACCTTTTATCAACCACACTGCCACATTTTTTTCCATGAATGCTACAGCCAAACATTTGAATCAGGACACGCTGATAGCAGATGACAAGAACAGAACATGACTCACAATATTTTATCTTTTCCCGACTCTCGCTGTTAAGCTCACTCAACTTTCGTTTTTCACGGATCGCGTTACCTGTTTTCCAGCTCCTGGATGTGCACGTTTTCCTGTGAGTAATGTCCGGCGTTTGCAGACTCTGGTTATCTCACAAATGCTTATCTTGACCATGAAGAGCACTATGATATTTCCTACTACGACCAGCCGAAAAAGAGTCAGGCAAACTCCTCAATTATTAAGACCCGGAAACATTAAAGAAAAACAAGCATTTGCAATGCAATAGGTCTCGCAATTACGTGAGTTTGAGCTGTTGCCATTGTATGACAATGCTTTTTTTATTTTGGTTTTGGTTTTTCAAACATAAATAAAAGGCATGTTATTTACATCGGCAGTAGCTTAAACTCGCGTAAATGCGAGACCTATTGCATTGCAAATGCTTGTTTATATTCTAATGAGTTCCTTGTGAACAATAGTTTTTTGGCTGAATGGCTACACTCAGTTCACAAGGACATATGGGTTGCTCTTGTTGTCAGAGGAGATCAAGAAAGACACACAGACTGCCAAAGCCCTCCTCTCTGGATCCTTTCAGCGTTCTGCCTAGAGCGGTGCCTCTACGGTTACTTCCCGTACGACTCCACCTCTTACCAACGTCCGCAGCCTCAACAACCCCCTCCCAAAGGGTTATTTTCGCAGTTCCTACAGAGGCAACAGTTCCAAATGAAGAGGTAAGTGAGGGAGCTGCTCCCGCTAAGCAGTGAATTTACCCTTCCTTCCCCCTCATCCCACAATACCGGTCTGGGCTCGACTCCAAGAATTATTCCCGACATGGTAGCAGATTACCTCCAACCACTGGGTGCTAGACCTCACACACCATGGTTATTGTTGGTAACTCTCTTCCACCCCTCCCAACAAACCACCCAGCAGAACCATCCTCTCCCCCACAACACCAGTGCCTGCTTTGGGAAGAGGTAGATGCCCTCCTGCTCGAGGGCGCTATAAAGCCAGTGCCACCACAACAACCAGGCACAAGGGTGTACTCTCGCATTGCTCGCATTTAATTTGTGGCGCTCGCATTGCTGGACTTTATAATTAATAATTATTGCCTGATTGTGCTGTTACCACTGCCCATAGCGTCTGCCCCAATCTCGTCCTGTTTCTGTTTTGTTTTCGCTGCCATTTTGTTTGTTGTGCCTCGTAGCCAGCCTCTCCACCCCGCTCCCGCCTCCCAGCTGCTCCTCCCTCGCTCCGCCCCCCTCCACTAGCCACTTATGACAGATGCATTCGCGCCCCATGCGCGCCGAAGGAGCGCCAATGGTAAGCCCGTCCGCGCCCAGGGCCAGACCCCCTGTCCCCCGCAATATACTCCCTGCCCGCATAACGTACGACGCCGCAACCCTATCAGCCCTTAACCCCGGTCGCCCACCTATCTGCTACCAAGCAGCCCCAGGACACACCCATGGACCCTTCGGCTGGTACTACTGCAAGTTCGACAGCACCAGGACCCAAACCAAATCCACAATCTCCAAACAGAGCTCCGACACTAACCACCTGAAGTGCATCCTACTCAACACCCGCTCGGTCCACAGACACTCCATCGAACTCTGGAACCTACTCGACACTACATCGCCTTCCTTACAGAAACCTGGATGAACGCCTCATCAGCTCCGGACATTGCCATAGCCATCCCGGACGGCTACAAAATCATCCGAAAGGACCGCACCAACCAAACAGGAGGAGGAATCGCCATTGTCCATAAGAACACCATCCGCGTCTCGACCAGTTCCGACGACAACCTCACTACCGCCGAACACCTTCACTTCCAGATCAACACCGACCCCAAGACCACACTCAGAGGCACCCTCATCTACAGACCACCAGGACCCCGCACACAATTCAGCGAAGACATCGCTGAATTCATCAGCCCACATGCCCTCCCCTCAGAGAACTACATTCTACTGTGAGACCTCAACTTCCACCTGGAAAAGAAAAACGACAGCAACTCCACCACCCTTCTGGACAACTTGGCCAAACTCGAACAACTTGTCAATACCCCCACCCACTATGCCGGACACACGCTCGACCCAATCTTCACCTCCAGCAGGCACATCTCCTTCGATCACACCACAGCTCTCCATTGGACGGACCACAGCTGCGTTCACTTCAACTACAAAAAAACCACGACCCACACCCCCCCACAACATATTCCCCGAAGAAACTGGAACAAAATTACCACCGACCACCTCTTCACATCGCTTCACCAAAACCCTCCTACCAAATCATCGGATCCAAACCAAGCAGCTACCAACCTCACACAATGGATCACCCACAGCGCCGACGAACTAGCACCCCTGAAAAACAATCAAACCAAGCAAGGTAGCAAAAAAGCCCCCTGGTTCAACGATGATCTTAAGAAATCCAAGAAGTTCTGCCGTACCCTCGAGAAAGCCTGGAAAAAAAAAACAACCACGGACAACCTGGCCACCTTCAAGAACGCCACCCGCAAACACCACCAACTGATCCGATCCACCAAGAAATCAGCATTCAAGGATCGACTTGATAACAACGCCCAAAACAGCAAGGAACTATTCAACATCGTCAAAGAATTCACCAACCCCACCGCCGGCACCAACGACATCACTCCCTCCCAACACCTCTGCGACTCTCTATCCTCATTCTTCTACAACAAAATCGTCGACATACATAACAGCTTTGAAAACCAGTCCGAAGACCAGCCCACTCTACCCACCTCCGAACCAAAACCGCACTCTAACAACCTTAGCGCCTGGAACCCAATCACCACTGAAGACACCATCCGCCTGATGAACTCCATCCATTCAGGATCGCCAACCGACCCATGTCCCCACCACATTTTCAACAAAGCAGACTCCATTATCGCACCCCATCTCCGAGACGTCATCAACTGCTCCTTCAACTCCGCCACCTTCCCGGAAAGCTGGAAACATGCCGAACTTAGTGCCCTTCTGAAGAAACCCACAGCAGACCCCACTGAACTTAAGAACTACCACCCCATCTCGCTCCTCCCATTTCCTGCCAAAGTCATTGAGAAAGCCGTCAATAATCAGCTCGCCGCCTTCCTTGAATCCAACAAATCCCTCGACCCCTCACAGTCCGGCTTCCGAGCCAAACACAGCACTGAAACCGCCCTCATCGCAGCAACAGACAACATTCGGACTCTACTGGACAACGGAGAAACTGCCGCCCTCATCCTACTTGACCTCTCCGCAGCCTTTGACACAGTCTGTCATAGCACCCTCCTACAACGCCTCAACAACGTCGGAATACAAGGAAAAGCATTAGACTGGATCATCTCATTCCTCGCCGGAAGAACACAAAGAGTCCGCCTCCCCCCTTTAAAATCAGAGGCCACCGAAGTCAATGCGGCGTACCACAAGGATCATCACTCAGTCCCACCCTCTTCAACGTATACATGAGTCCCCTCGCATCCATCGAGCGCCAACACAACCTCAACATCATCTCCCACGCAGACGACACCCAGCTTATCCTCTCACTCACCAAAGACCCAAACACCGCCAAAACCAACTTACACGAAGGAATGAAAGAAGTAGCCGAGGGGATGAAGAACAGCCGCCTAAAACTGAACTCAGACAAGACGGAAGTCCTCCATCCTAGGATCATCCCCCTCTGCCTGGGATGACTCATGGTGGCCATCGGCCCTGGGAACCGCACCCATACCTACGGATCACGCACGTAACCTGGGCTTCATCCTGGACTCCTCCCTCTCGATGACCAGACAAGTCAACGCCGTCTCATCATGTTTCAACATCCTACGCATGCTCAAAAAAATCTTCCGCTGGATCCCCACCGAAACAAGAAAGACGGTCACCCACACACTGGTCACAAGCCGCCTGGACTACGGAAATACCCTTTACGCCGGAACCACAGCCAAACTACAGAAAAAACTCCAACGCATCCAAAACGCCTCAGCCAGACTCATACTGGACATCCCCCGTCAAGCTCACATTTCCGGTCACCTGAAAGACCTCCACTGGCTCCCCGTCAACAAGAGAATAACGTTCCGTCTCCTTACCCACGCACACAAAGCCCTCTACGACCTAGGACCCGAATGCCTCAACACGCGACTGTCCTTCTACACCCCCACCCGCCATCTACGATCGTCCAAGCAAGCCCTCGCCGATATTCCGCGCATCCATAAATCCACCATGGGGGGTTGATCCTCCTCCTACTTAGCGGCCAAAACCTGGAACTCTCAACCCACCCACCTCCGCCTTACACAAAACCACCTCTCCTTCAGAAAGCAACTTAAAACTTGGATATTCGATTAATAAAGCACGCCCCCTCCCTCAAGCGCCTTGAGACCCTCTGGGTGAGTAGTGCGCTATACAAATTCCTGAACTTGAACTCACTGTACCTTCTTATTCCCAAGTAGGATGGACCCTTCAGGCCTATCCTAGACCTTGGACCCCTGAAAGAGTCCATCTGTCAGAACATTTCCACATGGTCACGCTGCAGGGTGTCATTCCTCTTCTACAACAAGGTGTTTTCATAACTGCCCTCAACTTCAGACATCTATTTCCACATCCTAATTCATCCAGCTCAACTTCCCCACCTCCAATTTATGGTAGGTGGCAAACAGTAATTCAGTGTTTTTGCCGTTCGGGTCACCACAACCCCTAGAGTGCTTACAGAATGTTTAGCAGTGGTAGCCACACTCCTGCGGCACAAGGGCATCAACTTGCTCTCTTACCTGTATGACTGGCTGATCAAGAGTGTAACTTACCAGCAACACCTCGCACACACGCAGGCCACCATTTACCTCTTATACGACCTGTGGTTCACTATCAATTTCAAAGTCCCATCTTCAGCCCCTCAAAATCCATTCCATCTAGGGACAGTCATCAACTCCGTGATGGGCATGGCCTATCCCAGTCCTGCTAGGGTGCAGGTCTTCCAGGTTTTGCTCCCTATTTTTCACTCTGATCACCAGGTTGCAGTCAGAGCAGTGATGTGCTTTCTGGGACTGATGGCCTCCTGAAAATGCCTAGTCCTCTTTCCAGGTTAAACGTGTGCCCGTTGCAAGAGTGCTTAGCGCAACAGTGGTCTCAATTGGAGGGTCACATGGAATATCTATTGTTGATTGGGAGCCGCACTTATCGATCTCTGCAGTGGTGGAACACCAAGAACCTGTTGCTGGGCAGCCCTTTTTCAACCCTATCCTGCAGAACACAACCACAACGGACGCTTCCCTTATACATTTACAGGACTTCACTGTCCATGGCCAGTGGACACCCTACCATCAGAGTCTCCACATAAATAACCTAGAGCTTTTGGCTGTTCAGCTAGCCCATTGTCACATTGGTAACAAGGTGGTCCTCATTTGACCAGACAGCATAACCGCCATGTACTTGCTGCAGAAGTAAGACTGCACTCGCACTCTCCACCTGTCGGTATTAGCCCAGAGCATTTGGTGGTGGGTGCTCCATCACAAAGTCCACCTGCTGCTGGATACCTGCCGGGGATGCACTAAGACGATGCATACCTCTTCAGCAGGATGAAACAACAAGGCCACAAGTGGGAAATCCAAATGCAGGTC
Source organism: Lissotriton helveticus (assembly GCF_964261635.1). Lineage (NCBI taxonomy): Eukaryota > Metazoa > Chordata > Amphibia > Caudata > Salamandridae > Lissotriton > Lissotriton helveticus. The sequence goes on from NC_136065.1 coordinate 1,548,683,421, forward strand.
CTCCTTCAGTACTTTCGACAGTTTAGGTTCCAAAACATTGACCGCTTTGCGACGCCAGAAAAGCAAAAGGCACAAACTTCACCTCCAGGTACCCAAACCCACATTCCATGGGCAACTCACTATGAATGAACTGGCCAGGGATATTTGCCTATGCTTTTCTGCCTCTCTCACTTCTTCCGGTTGTGGTTCAGAGGCTTCGGCAGACGTCTCTGTGATTGTGATTGTGATTGGGTTCTTATATAGCGCGCTACCACTCCAAGGAGTATCTTTGCGCTTCCACTCCTAATTGTCAGATGAGTGCTGAGAGATCCTGATGTTAGAGGATCAAAAACACAGGGAGGGTCATAGCAACGCTTTGTAGCTTGATTCCGACAGAGGGTAGATCCAGGTTTTTAAGGCTTTCCTAAAACTGCGTTCAGTTGTATTTTGACGCAGGGACAAGGGAAGATTATTCCAGGCTTTTGACCCGATGACTACAAGGGATTTCCCTCCCTTGGTCATCAACCTGAATCTGGGAATGTGAAGTAGATTAGTTGTGGATGACCTAAGGGTTCGTTTCGGCTGGTAGAGTTTAAAATGCTTCCTCAGGTACAGCAGGCCTTGTTGGTGGTAGGCTCTGTACGTGATGGTAAGTACCTTAAAAAGAATACGCTTGTGCACCGGAAGCCAATGCAGTGTATCCAATGCTGCCGAGGACTTTCTGGGCAGTTTCAGGACGAGCCTGGCGGCTGCATGCTGGACCATTTACAGTCTGTGCAGGGCCGATTTATTCAGCCCTGCATACAGACTGTTACAATAGTCCAGTCGGGAAATTATAAGCGCTACAGCCACTGTCCGCCTGGCGCTCAAAGGAAGAAAATCGAAGAATTTCCTAAGGCTTTTAATAGTTCTGAAACAGGCCCCTGCTACTTCTTTGGCTTGTAGATTGAAAGACAGAGTGTTGTCGAACTTGATCCCCAAGTTACGAACAGCATTTATTGTCTTAGGAGGGGCTTTTCCGGCCACCAGTCCTGTGGTGAAAAACAGTTATTGAGGCCAAAAGGGACAATCTCCGTTTTTGCTGCATTACATTTTAAGTGATTTTGGGTCATCCACTCAAATGTTGCTGATAGACACTGTTTCAGCGTTTGTTCGGCATTGGTTTGATTTTTATCAAGGGTCAGCACCAGTTGGGTGTCATCAGCGTAGGCAATTGTACTGATGTTAAATGTGGAAATAAGTTCCAACAGGGGTACCATATAAAGTCTCTCACTCTAATCCTTGTAGCTCCCAATTATGCCACACCATATTGGTTCGCCACCCTCATTGAGCTTGTGATGGTGCCGCACGAGAAGCTCCCAAACAGGCCAGACCTTCTCACACAGAGCCATGGAGAAACTAGTCACGCTGACCCTAAGATGCTAAACATTGTGATTTGGTCCTTGAGGTCTTGTCGTTTGGTTATCTAAACCTTTTATCAAGAATGCTTGGACATTCTTAAGGAAGCACGCAGGCCCACTGCCTGCACCTGCTATGTGCCTAAGTGGAAACTATTTGCCCACTAGTGCTCATCACAACACATTGACCCTTTGGCAGCAACTGTTCAAGACATTGTCTGCCACCTTCTCTACTTACAGACCTGCGGTCTGGCCTAGCCGGCTCCACTTAGCTGCAGTGGATGTCTACCTGCAGAATTGAAAACACCTATCTATTTTCAGGATCAAAACTTTTGTGAAAGTTTTGAAAAGAGCCTTTCCTCCATGAGTCCCCCTAGCCCTTGTATGTAACCTAACCATTGTTCTTACTATACCCATGGGTCCACTCTTCGAACCTCTACTTTCTTGCCCCCTTCATTTCCTATCCTGGAAGGAGGCCTTCCTGGTCGCAGTCACCCTCCAGATGTCAGTGAGTTTCAGGCATTAACACTAGAAGAACCCTTCTTTCAGGTTCACAGTGCTAGGATTGTTCGCCGTACTTACCCTAAGTTCCTTCCTAAGGTGGTTTCTCCTTTCCAGCCTAACCACTCCACTGATCTGCCTTTTTTCTTTCCCCACCCTGATTTGTTTGCAGAATGGACTTTTCATGGTCTAAATGTTAAGCGAGTCCTTATGTACTATGTGGATAGAGCTCAACTCTTTCGCAGGACTCCGCAGCTCTTGGTTGCTTTCTCAAATCCGCTCAAGGATTAGGAGACGGAACCGCTGACAGCACCAACGGAGCTCACGCGCCCCACAGCACATCGAAAGCCTTGAGGTAGGGGGCAAGGAAATACGCCGGCAGCCAGTTAACCTCCCAGTCAGCTGCGACGGTGCCGTGAGCTAATACTCTGGAGTGGGGCGCGCACCGAAGCAGAAACCAGAAGTCAAGAAAAGCGCTCCTCAGGATATGCAGACAGACCCTCCGGCCATAAATGGATAGTTCATCGGGGTAGAAGCCGGGAATGCTGTAAAGTCCGAGCCCGCTCTGAACCTCGCGCACCCTCACTCACCGCACCGAAGCCAGTTCATCTGAGAGCCCACCAGCGGTGAACAGATGATGTCCGCTGGTAATCTCCCCTCGCCCGGTGGCAAACCTTGGTTCAAAGCAGATCACCTCTTCACAGCAGGACTCGGATGAAGCCTATAGTTCTCTCCCGAATGCCAAGCTTCAAAACTGCAGAGCCTGGAAACCACTTCTCGTCTTCCTTTGTGCGGACTTTGAATCCCAGATGTCGCCTTCCTCTCGTCCGCGTCTGGCAACCATAAACATCACTTCAGGGGGGAGACACTCCGCCGGCCCTGACCCAGCGTCCCGATCTCTTCGCCAAGAAGGTGTAGTAACGACAAACACCTTTGGTAAGTAGTACTCTAAGTTTATTAACTCTAGAGTGACAGTACAGTGTCTCCCTGCTGCCAGCGCTCTGGCACACTCACCAACGTTCTAAGGCAAGCTCCCCAAGGGTTCTGGGGCAGTACCAACTGGGATGAGAGGGGAGGGGTGGACGTAGGCAGAAGGGAAAGGGAGATTATAACACCGTGCTCTTGGGTGGCTATTATATGCGGCTCAGTTTGTGACTCCCGAAACAGAATGGAGTTGATGCTGAGTTTCACAGCGGCACCTTCTGGCGCATGTGAACACTGCTTTCGAGTTGTCTTAGTCTGGTGCCTGTGGGAAATTAATTAGGTGAGTAATCTGCAGTGAGAGTGTCCACCAGACAAATACCCCACTAATGTGACTCTTATCGCCCAATTTCACTAATAAATATTGACGCAAAAATGTTCGCAAAACTTTTAGCTACCCGAATGCAACCACTGCTCACACAGATAATATTACCGGACCAATCTGGTTTTATACCGGGCAGGTCCACGTCCCACAATCTCCGGACGCTGTTTGCCCTAATGCGCTATTTAGCACCACACGGCTCGGCAATCATGGGCTTGCTCGATGCCACCAAGGCATTCGACTCCTTGGAGTGGGGTTTTCTTTCCCGTTGCTCCAACAGATGGGTCTCAGCCCATCTTTATCCAACAGATAAAACTGCTTTACACTATGCCCACAGCGCGCTTGAGGGTGAATGGCCTGGTCTCTGAACCCATTGCTATCACCAGGAGAACAAGGCAAGGGTGCCCCTTATTGCCCCTACTTATTGCCATCACAACTGAGCCACTGAGAGCGCGCTTAAGACAGCGATTAAATACAAGGGTGGTTCTGTTGGGTAAGACAAATTGCTTTGTAAACGCTAATCAAATGCAAGACATAAGTGTAGAAGCTCTCTGAAACACATTTGAAGTGAAATAATGAATCTTCACGCACAATTAATAATTGATTTCTTAAAACCAAGGAATGATTAACATTGTATTTATATTTGGAATCAAACACGTTACATTGGAATTAATTCATTCAACAATGATATGAGGTATTTTGTAAAAGAGACTGTCGAACACAAGTGAAAATCATGTGACAATTAGTGACAAGTGGTCAGTGCTTGAAACAATGTACAGTGAGATACAAAATTCATATATACAATTATGTACAGGGGTAAAGTTTTTCAGAATATAATTCACATCCAAGGACACCTAGCATTTATTTCAAGGATCCTGGAGTTTTCTGAACCATTGGTGGGCGTTCGACATTTCGACCCTGATGCGCCCCAGTTGGTGGTCGCGTCGGGTCTTTTCAAGACTGAAGGGGAGGGGGTGGACAGTGTAAACGTCAGGAGGGGATTCCTCTGCCTGATCTTGAGCCAGCCGGTCAAGTCCTGAAAATGCAGAATTCGAACGAGGTCTCTGCTCTCTGGAAACGACTGAGTGAATGACGATAGCGTGGACGGCTGAAAAGTCTGTTGCTAGGCGCTTAAGACAGCATCACACACACCGCAGCATTGGGTTCCCGACATGGGGTCTGATAATATCACTATTCGCCGACGATATTATGCTATTTATGACTGACCCTAAAGATAACCTAGCACCCATGAAAACAAGAATTGATTCATTAAGGGGAACTCTCAGGGGTGCGAATAAATTGGAGTAAATCCGTTATCATCCCCTTGACTTTCGGAACTCGGCCCTTCGAAACGGATTACCCGATCACATGGGCGACAGGACCAACACGCTATTTGGGGATATGGATAAGCAACGACTTTAAACTATGGTCCGAAAATTACGGCAGAGTAGTGGACTGGATCACAGAGAGGTTACGCTGTTGGAAAACACTGCCCCTGTCTCTGGTGGGACGCATCGCGCTGGCAAAAATGATTATCTTGCCAAAGCTGCTGTACCTCTTTGTTAACATCCCCAGTCCTCTAACACACTTCTTCAAAACATTGCGCTCCCTCATGATTGAACTGGTGTGTGCAGGGCGACAACCCAGAATAACATGATAGGTACTCACTCTACCCTAGTTCCAGGGTGGCCTGGCCGCACCCGACTTTGCGCTATATGCCTACAGTGCACAGGGGCGCACTTCCTACACCACTGGGTGCACCCTACCCCATTTAGTGCACCCTACCCCATTTCAACCGCACGTGTCTGTTAAAACAGACAGGGGGACGCCGACGCCACTCGCGACTGCCATATTTCACACATATAAGAGGCCACGCGACGAAGTGAACACAGTTGAAGCGCTAAGATAGGCATGGACAGGGTTACGCAAGAGAGCAAAACTGGACATGCTCTATGCCCCCTCTGTGCAACTGGTGAACAACCCACAGATGCCCCCACTGGGAGACCCTAGGGCAAGGGAGAGGGCGGCAGAGCTTAAGATACACAAGGGTAAGGACCTATTCCCCACAGACACTTTCTTAACATTACAACAAATGTGCGGACAGGCGCCCCCCTCAGCTGCGGACATGCTACTCTATCAGCTGAGTTCCTCCTGCAGAAGCTGATATGACAAGTTCCCAACTCCCCCCGCACTACCAGCGCTATAAAACGTGCTCGCGAGAGACCACGGCCGTAAGCTGATTACCCGTATATACAACACTACATAGCGGGAATCCCCTACATGGTCTGGGACTATCGGCCACCCCCCTCCTTAACACACTGACTGCATTACTTAATTCAACCATTCAACACATGGGGTCTTTGGAAGTCAGGGGGTCAGGGCCCCCCCTGGCCGTATTTATTAAAATATAAAAACAAAATTAAAATTTTAATAAAATAAACATTTTTTCAATTATTAAATGCACATTTCAGAACATTAGATTAACATCCATTTTTGACATGGTATGATGGGCTAACCTTAACAAATATCTAGTACAGCGTGTTTCCTAACCGAATCTAACATCCTGAAAATTAAAAATGCATTCTAATAATTAAGTCGTACGGCAAGGTCGCTAACCGGTGTCAGATCCTTTTACAGCTACGCTCTCACGTTCGAGATGCGCATGCGCAACCACGGGCACGTTTCACCCACGTGCGCTCCCTGAACTCGATTTAACCATAACAGGAGGGCCCTGACACTTGCGCACCTTGATGACGTCATAGTGTCTGTGAGGGGTGGCTACCAGCCTGAGGAAAGCGTAGACTCCCTCCCCCGCACCCTTCTAAGTAATGGATATCATATCCTGCCCCTGAAGTTCTGGGAGAGACCAATGGCCCCTCCCGACGGGCGGCCCCTTTCGTGAATGGGCCCGCCCCCCCCTAAGGACCTTAAAAATGCTGCTCACCGATTATGACCTTACCGCCAGACCCACATAATAAATACGATATTGCTATACTAAGAGGGAAAAAAGGCCTAAGGAGAAAATTAGTTAAAAAACCACAGCAAAGCACAAAACATCTACATCTGTACATTCCTCCTGTAAACGGGAAAAAAGGCCTAATGAAGCAAGCATGTTATTCCTATGATCCTGTACATCGCTAGATAGTATACTTACCATTGACTGTACCCAAGTTCCGCTAATCAAGGGGATGGAGGGTGGGGAAAATTACACAGCCCCACTGTGGGGCGAGGAGCGAGCCTGGGAGCGCGGGCACAAAGAGGCCGCTTCCCGCGCTCCCCAGGCTCTTAAACCTTTTCGCCGTCGCGGCCCCGCCCCCTCGCCCCGGAAGTGCACAACTACTTCCGGGGCGAGGGCTAGCCACCACGAAGGGACCGGGATATGGGAGGGGCCGGGCCCCGCCATGCCTGCGTGGGGGCCGATTGGCCCCCCCTTTTCTTTCTCACCCCTGGAGCTAGAGGGATATTGGCGACGGACAAAGGGGTGGGCATCTCGGACGACCAATGAAAGATGATCTGTGGTCAGTTGCAGCTGCTGTCCTCAAACTACCGGCTGAGATTAATCCATTTCAAATACATACACCGTCTTTATCGGACCCCGATGCAACTGCACCGAATGGGATTGCACCCGGACAATTGCTGCTGGAGATGTGGGGACACACAGGCTGATTTCTAACATGTGTTGTGACAATGCCTCCTGGTGGCTCACTTCTGGGTACATACACTGCGGCACATAAATTACATAACAGGACACGAACTGCCCTGCACGCCGCTGGTGGCGTTGCTGGGCGACAACACTGCAGTTCTGCCCAAAAGAAAGAAATTAATTGCTATGCTGTAAATTATGGCCAAACGCCAGGTGGCCCTTCCCTCGAGGGCAGTTTTACCGCCGACCACCAAGAACTGGATTAACAGTGTAACATACTGTAAAACGCACTTGGAGCCGTATTGGGAATTGATGCCAGCACGGTCCCGCCCCCGGAATATCTGGGAGCTGTTTGTAAACTGGCTGAATACAGTCAACACAGACGACCTTTAACGTGCCTAAAGGGTAATAATAGCTAACTCCCACCTAAGGCCGAGGTCTCACTGCCCCTACTTACTGCCTAGACCGGACATATGGACTAATATGATAGCCACTGTAACAATAACGTGATGTACTGCTACTGTTTATATCCGTTATATGCTGCATAAGAGCTTGGAGAACATAACACCACTGACACGATGGCGCCGAGTGATACCCATTGATTATTTTGTTAAATTCTGATTAATGTCTTTACAAATGCCAATAAAAACAATTTTTAAAAAGTGCTATAGAAGGGAAATAACTTGTTCTATTTTGTCCTTGCATAACTACATTTGTTGTATTTGCTCATCTCCTGAAGTGGCACAATGCAAAACAGCTATGCAACTTCTCCCAAATATTGTGCTTCCACTGCAGTTTAACTAGTCTCTGTGAAGCAAAAGATTACATGTGTTCTTATTGGTTGTATTTTTAAGGACCAACTGGACTGACCTGGTGCGTTTATTTTAATGTGTATTGTGCATGGTTATGGAATGAGCAGTTTAGCAAGTGAAGCAGTCATGTGGCCGAGAACAAGACACCCATCTCAAGACTGTTTTCAAGTATGTTATCGGACTTCCTCATGAAATTGTATCCTGTTTAAATAATGCCACCCACCTGAAGAGCCCATAACTTTTCTGCCACTCTCTCCAGTGAAGCCCATTATTGATAAGCCAAGGCGAAATTGTCTCATATGGGAAGCAGAAGCCGATCTAAATCAAGTGCTAGAAGTTATAGGACAATGAATGTTGAATGTATTAACTTCGTTTCTTAAAATCCCTTTTCCTGTTTCTAGGAGCACGCCCTGAGCGGTTGTCCGTGTTTGACGAGGAATGCTGGCAGCTTATGGAAGCCTGCTGGAACGGAGAGCCTTCCAAGCGGCCCCTCCTTGGCATCGTAGAACCAATGCTTCAGGGCATCATGACCCGGCTCTGCCGTCCAAACTCTGAGAGCTTGGGCAGGACCCTTGAGGATTCCACCTGAACAAGAAGCGTTGCAGCACCTTCTTTCTATCTTGCTGAACTCTGCGCCCGAACTATTCGATGACTGTTTCAATCCCGTGGGGAGCGTTGCAACATTCACACTAATGGCTTTCAGGGCATGAGTTCCCTGTGAGTGTTCAGATGCATGCCGTCTGCTGAATTCTTCCAGCCAAACAGAATTCCATCTGGCTTCGATGAGTTTTCAGATATGACACTCCATGTGGAGGTCTTCAATGGAGGGATGTGATCTGAATTTCCTTGGGTCCAGGGCAATATTTCTAGCCGCTGCAGTAACTGCATTATTCCCACTGACTAAGGCATGTATTGATTATGGACCTCGATTTCTTCTGTCCTAATTGCCTTCCGAAAGAGCACTCCTAGCCAGGGCCAGCTGGACTGTAAGTCCATACATAGTCCAGCTTCATTCCTACTCCATTGATGTGCAATACTTCTTTTCTTGGCCACCATGGAGGTTTTCATGGAGCTATGCGGAGGCTAGGACTATAGGAACATAAGCTATTGAGTATTTGTAGTACTGGACATATGTACATATTTTAACTGCTAACCAAACCAAGCCTGATATGTGTAGGACACCCGTAGTCCAGATGATGGTCCCCCATGACTTCATATCCACTTACACAGTCACGTTGTGGTTCAGATGAAACTTGGAGCTTCACCTGTTCAAGGACTGTGAATGCAGTCAGTGGTGACCTATTAGACCATGAGCTGTTCCCTTGTATGCTGGACGAAAATGAAACCGCTCTCTTCTGTTTTTTTTTTTTTTACCAAAACCCTGACTTTGAAATGTAATGGTTTTAAACTCTGCTTATACAGATTGGTTTTAAAATAAGATCCATCAGTATCTTTTTTTGTGTTGTCTTTTAAAAATTGGTAGTGGGTTACGTCCAATGCATCCAGGCCATTGGCTAGTCTGTGTCTGTACCATGGGTTTGGAGTATCTGACCTCTGTTTTGCCTATTCCTTCAGTCACTTAGCATCTTCACATCAGTGCTTCCTCTCTGAAACATTGTGGTCGTTAGTTTTGCCATTCTTCCATGTTCTGTCCCTCTCTCCTCGTCTATTTCAATTTAGACTTATTTTTGGTCTGGTAGGGCCATCTTTCGATACTGCAGCACAGTCGCTTTGTGGGGGACATGTATAGTATTAGAAGCAGCCGTTCCCTTTCCACTAGACAAAGGCTACATCTTTCACTAGTGTAAAAAAAAAATAATCTTGGGTCATTCCAAAAGCATCTGTTTGTGTTTTTTAAAAATGATGTTCTGATAGTGTTTTGTTTTCACTTGGAGAATGGGTGGGTGATTGGCTTTCATTGATATGACTGAGGCATTCCTGGCAAAACCCCCCATATGCTGTAACTTTTTGCTTTATATTTTTTGTGGCTTATAGTCCTGATGCAAAAATATTCCACGTTTTCGCAAGGTTGTTTACCATTAGTTTTGAAATGGACTTTAAGTTTGGTTCGCAGAAGCTGTGTTTTAATTTTTTATCACGTTTGCATATTTCTAACCTTTCTATTTAGTAGCTCTAAATGCCGGCATCTACATGTAAATTATAAGCCAGTGGTGACCTGTCGTGGCCTAACTAAAGGCTGTCCGTATGGTCCGTCTGGGTCACTATATGTCTTGCTATGAGACGTCTTGTTTGCTTTCTACGGCGTATGCTTTGTTAATTTTTTATGTAATTTTCAGAATGTGAGCCTTGTTTAACCGTGCAGCTCAGAACAATCCATACGAACTGCACCGAAATGATGTTCAACTTTCTTTATATGTACCCCCAATTGAGTGCAGTGTTGCTGTGTGTAAAGATTGACGTCCAGAGCAGTAGAATGCATTGTCATCCTTTGTAACCAGCAGTATTGAGAGTAGAGGAGAACAATGGGATGTGTTGTAGGGGAGGTTATAACATGCTTTTAGCTGAGTTCTAATAGGGAAAGTGGTAGACTTCTACTTTAAACCCTGCACTTTCCACAGTTATATAGCACAGGAATGTAGCGCCTTTTGCTGGGTAGGAAAAATGTACACGCTCGAGGTGAGCCTTGTATGTTTTTTTACAAGTGTTAACACTAGATGAGCACCCCGTAACAGGGTGATACCTTGTGGTGTTGTGTAGCCTTGCTGTATCGACCTTAAAGCGAAGGCCAGTATTTCAAAACTGTACAAAGAAATATACTTTATGTACAAATATATAAATATATGTATATTCACTTATATTAAACTGAAGCTTTCTATTGTGAATTCTCATTTTGCATGTTTGTTTTTGCATTTCTTCTTTATCTCGTTTTTCGAAATGCTAATATCTCTTTCCCACTTCAGCCAGTGTGTTGGTTGATTCCGCAAAAAGAATTCATGCAAGTGATCGGTCTTGCTCTCCATTTTCTCCGGGTACAACATGTTGACTTTCTTAAAAAATGTTAAAGATGGAAGCACCTCACCGAAAGCTAATTAAGATGTTTTTATCCTGTAAGACAAACGGTCAAATGGGTTCCAAGGATGCAGTAACTAATTTTCTCATCATTGAAGATTCCTTATAGACTTTCTCACAAGTTGCCTGCCAATTGAGCACCTGGCCCTTGTTGTTCTTTGTTAAATGCAGTGTGCTATTTTTTCAGCATGTGGCCATTTAGTGCTATCATAGCAGTTTTGCAATTTAAACTAGAAACATTATCAGGCATATTTATGGCTCACATTTCGAGCCAAAGAATGCCTAGACGTAAGGGTAAATGGGCTTTGTTGTGTAGTCCAGGAAAATAACATGCATCTTGCCTTTTTAAAGTAACATTCAACTTGTTTTATTTGTTGAAGCTTCGCACATAAAACGGTAACCTGCTCTCCGACAGACTTTGCATGTAATGTCAAACTTGCACAACTAATAGTGATCAATTAGTGTAAAAAAAAATAATGATGCAATCTGCAGGGGAACATAACACTAGTAAGTACAGTACTGGCAGTTTAGAACGTTCCTCCCCAATAAGGTAGTTAAGTCTCTCCTCGGTGTGGGAGAGTAGGCGCCCTATTAGGTAGTGATGAGGCTCGATTTTAAAAAAACACAGCCAGAGAAGTTCTCGTCCTGGTGAATCTGTAAAGCTTGTGAGCATTGGGTTAACATGTTTGAAATAAGTTGACAGAACATTCTGATTAAAGAGTGGGATTTAAAACCATGAATGGCCTCATCTCTTGAATCAAAGACTGCAAGAATAGTTGCCCTGATTGTTCCTGCACCACCCATTCCAAATATCCTGAGGTGCACTTTTTATGTCTCTTCCTTTCTTCTTAGTATGTAGCCATGTGGAATACTTGATACAGCAGCAATATGCAAGAGTTATTGAAGTTCTTCTCCGAGCGCCCCAAAATAACTCTGATAGCTATGCTTCAAGTCGCATGCAACTTTTGAGGAAGAGTTCTGTACATGAAGGCTGAAGTAACAATGAAAAGGAACATGGGTAAACATTATGTTAGTATGAGTTCACGGAACAAAGTGTTTATGCTTTGCACAACAGGAGAAGAAAAGCAAATCAGTCTCTGTCAAGGTAGGCATTTGGGAAGCATTGTGGTGCTTTGATGCCATGACATCCAGGTGTCTTTGATGGACATGCATTGAGATGGCTCATGCCTGTTATGGTGAGAAGGCAGATTCGCCCTTAAAGCACTTTAAGGACAGCTGTGCTATGGCAGTCTTTGGGCCTTTCAGCTCCAGTCTGTTAATTTGGCCCCAGACCCGCCCCCTGCCCCTCCCCACCTCCGCTCCCACCCCCAAAATTCTATTATTTTTTGTGATATACTAGGGGCCTAGAATTTCGGCACAACAGGTCTCTCAGCCCTTACGAAGTGTAAAGGTGTGAGCTGTGGGCCTAACCGACAACGACCTGACCACCATGGGCAGCATTCATCCCAATCTTCTGCCCACAACCTCCATGCACCATTTGCCCCTTAGGTTCGGCCACTTCATGCGGGGATGGCAACAAACCACATCTGACAAATAGGTCTTGCAGATTGTCTAATGGGGTATGCCCTGCTATTCCCTTTAGAACCACTGCACCTGCCACCTACTTCATAACACTTCTCAGAGGACCTCATATCCCTCTAATGCTAGGAAGTGCAGGCTCTTTTGGCCAAAGGAACCATAGAGTAAAATACCGACTTTTGAAGTAGGGATTGGGTGCTATTTCCCCTACTTGTGCCAAAGAAGGGCAGAGGCCTCTATCCTATCTTTGCCCGCACAATGCCATTCTGGCATTGGACAATTCCAAAGTGCTTCCTCCTGGTTTAGGGTCTCCCTTCCCTGGATCGTGGAGAATGGATGTTGGCATTGGATCTGCAGGACTTTTATTTTCATATCCCTGACTGCAGACTTGCAGAACCTAAAAAGGAGCACAGCAAGCTGAAAGTGCCCGTGCCCACTGTAAACCGCAGGGTTTGCAGTGGGCCAAAGGTACTTTAAGCTTGCTGTGCTTCTTTTTCAAATCATGGGTCAGAATATTAAATAAGCTTCTTAGTTGAAGGTAGCAGCATTGCTTACTCATTTGGAGTATGCCACAATTCCCAGCATTGTCGTTTTACAAATCTTTCTTCCTCGTTCCTAGGAGAGGACAAAGCAAAAGTGAGAGCTATGTTGTGATTCCAGCAAGGAGGGTCCAAACCTGACCTTTACTTGACAATATGAACATGAAGGACACTACTACTAGTCCCTAATGTTTTTTGTTAGTAGGGAAAGTGTACAATTTGTATAAGAGGATGGTAGGCCTGTTTTAAGACTGCAGGTTACGGGCCTTTAGTTGTTTCAAGTGCATGACACCTGTGCAGAGTTAAGCCTAGGCAGCTGCCAACTGATATTGGTAGAGTGATTTGTTGGTTAGTAGAGCCCTATGGGAACTACAGGCAAGTTTTGCAATAAATACAGATACCTTGGTAATGTTACTCCCTATCATAATAATGGTGGAAAACCTTCAGGAGTTTGTGCATAAAACTTTGTTTTCCTTTGTACTCCAAGAAATATCTGCCCATATAAAACTGCGTAAGAAGTGCCTCTGTATTTCCAGTAAGCTTTAACTGCCCTGCAATTTTTTTCTCTTCATTTCTGTATCTATCTCGCCTGTAGTCTTTGCCTATTAAGCAGAGAAGGCTGTGCAAACTGCGTAAGAAGTGCCTCTGTATTTCCAGTAAGCTTTAACTGCCCTGCAATTTTTTTCTCTTCATTTCTGTATCTATCTCGCCTGTAGTCTTTGCCTATTAAGCAGAGAAGGCTGTGCAGTGCTTTGGGAGCACTTTGACTCTGGTTTGCTAACACCTAGTGAGGGCAGCACTTTCCAACTCGTGATGCTTCATAGTAATTGGAGAATGTTATTTGAACATTTGTATTTTTATAATGTCTGATTGCACAAAGTTTTGAATAAAATAAAGATCTCTGTAACCTGATTATACTGTTTACTTATGGATCTCTTTCAAAGACTTTTGCAGCGTGAATCTTTTCTGGATTCACATACTGTGCATTATTCTGTGATCTAGTGGTTGGGTCCGGAATTTTTAGCTCTTCTATGGTTTTTTTTTGGTTTGTCTTTTTGAGCAAGTGGCAACCGGCTTCTATTTGGTGGCCCCTTGTGATGGTGTCGTTCTACCTCCTGAAGCTCCCACCTTTGGTCACCATCTTCAGTTTCTTTTTTCCACCATTGAGTATGGATCTATGCTGAAGGAGCTCCAACACTGATGAGAAAAAATTCTCCCCCAAAAAATCAAAAGTAAACTGGAAAGAAGGAAGCATCAGAAAGTACCCTGAGGAGTTTTAGTGGAGAAGACAGTGCCTCTAAGACTACTACAGAGAATAAAGTGCAGGGCCCTCCCTGTACATGGTGATTGACAATACACCATTCAGGTTCTGCAGAAATTGGCATCACACGTTCGCCTAGAAGGACCAACATCCGGGTTGCAACCTTTGCCTGCCGGTAGACCACTGAAGTGAAGACTGCAACACGTGCCCAGTGTTCACCCTGAAGATTCTGAGGGGGAGAGAGGCAATGAAGAGCTAACTATAACATGCAGGGCCAACCTACACCACCGTCCCTACGAGATCTGGGCCTCTCGAGTGACAAGGAGGAGAAAGTCACAGAAGGAGAGACTGAGACCTACATCCAGGTTGTGGAAGTCGAAACACAGGTGGGCAAGAAAACTTCTTGAGAGGTAGGAGAACTATTGTCCTCTAAAAAACAATTAGAGGAGTCCGGAAAGACAGACTCTAAACCTTTCAAGGGAGCCTCGGCATCCAAGCACTCAATGACCAGTCTCCCCCAAGACAAAAATACCCTCCAATCCTTCAATAGGGACTCTGCAGCAGGAAAGAACCCGTAAAAATCCAAGACGTCCAAGGACGGTCGAGGAAAAGACGCATCTGTGTCAAAACAGGAGCGGTTAAAATCTGAAAGACACTGTTTGTCGTTGGCACAGTCTACAAAAGCTCCTAAGACATCGGAGAGAATCTGAAACTCTTGACGTCTAAACTCAAGCATCAGAGATGGAGAAGAACAGAAGGCTCCAGCCCTAAATGGCTAGTATTTTACAAGGAAAAAATTACTTGGATGAAAGTCAAAACGCAATTTCAAATGCCTACTAAGAGCTCAACGATAAAGGAGCAAGGCGAAAAAAGCACCAAAGACAAAGAGCCGCCCTTAACTCCTGTGCCTCAGGAGGAACAGAAAGACGTAAAAGAACAAATGTACAATGGTACAGAGGCTGCAGAATATCGAGAAACACAATGGCAAGATCTTGAAACCGATTCCCCAAGACGAAGCTGTCGACACCTATCCTCCAAGGCCGTCACCACCCAATGACAGGGTGTATAATCTGGTCATTAATGAGGCAGCAGATAGATATGAAGTTCAACTTGAGGAAAAACCCTAATCATGCTTTTTTTATTAGAGCCTCTCCTACCTACACCATCTAGAAATCAATTTCTCCCTATGTTACCAAGTGTGTTCTATCAAGGGAAAGAAGCTTTTAAGGAACCTGCCACATGCAAGGCAGTTGCACCTTGTGCAGAGAAAAAGTACAAATACTCTTCAAATGACCCAAAAGACATCAAGGGGCTTGTCTTAGCAGATTCCATTATAACATCCACTGCTAAGAAAACATCAAATGTACCAAGAACAACAAGCCCTAACCCAGATAAGGAGAGTAAAAGGATGGACCTTTTGGGGCGAGAGGTCGATAGAAGTGTGGCAAACCAGTGGCGCATTTCACATTTGAATGCTTTGCTCAACCACCACGCGTATCAACTATTGGGAAGAGATGGGAGAGTTAATGAAATACCTGCAATGCACTGTATTAGAACAGAGAAGAACATCTGGTAAAAGATGTGAAAATATTGCTAATATGCCTAAAATCGGCCCTAAATGGTGTGGAGATATAGAGCAGACAAATACTGGTACCACAGAAAGAAGACCTGCATGGCTATGCATTTTAGGGTTCAAACCAGAAGTGCAAAACATCTTAAATGCACCATTGAAAGGGTGAACAACTCTTCGGAAGGGCAGTAGATGACACCCTAAATCAATTAAAAAGGTGATTAGATTGCAAGACCGATAGGGGCTTTTGCAATTCAAAGGTAGCATGCGCAGAGAAACCACCCCTTTAAGAAGACCTCCAGGACGGGACAATTTACATCCAGCAACCTCACAGCAAACTTTTTTCAAATTTCTTTTTATTGAAGTTTTAAAATCATGTACAGTCATGCATAATACGTGAGGCTACTTTCCAAGAAGCTGATCGACATTTATTCAGTGCATAGCTGGGTAAAAGGTCAGTGCTTGAACTGTTATGCAGAGCAAGGTAGGATAAATGTAGGCAAAAGATCGTGCAGCTACCTAGATCTAGATTGGGGTTCATAACACCCACTTCTTATCCGAAGGTCGATAATGACTGCTAATGCTAAAATATGCCTGATAAAAGCATAAAAACATTCTCTTAAAACTAGCATCTAAAAACATGCGTATGTAAAAATGAGGCTAAAAAAAACGCTAGGAGTCCCCTAAACAGTCAACAGTAGTAACAGTAATATCTTTATTCGGTTAATACAAAAAACCCATAAAAACTCGTCCGTCACAATCCTATATAATAAATTACTATTGTTCATTCATTCCATGTAAAAGCCTATACTTCAAGAATATTATAAAATAATGAGCCTGTTGAATATACAATTCTAATCGATAAAACCCAAAAGATGAACTAAAAAAGTTATCCAATTCATGTCCACAATAGTTGGTAGCTAACCTCATTGGCGCTTCTATTTATCTTAATGAACTGACATATACCAAATATCCTAGCATAAGATATGATATTCCATTGGTTTACATAGTATAAACTACCACCTACTGGTATGGGCATTGTCTTTGTTTTGTGAGGGATTTCATCTTCCGGGTCCTTAGTCTCCATGCATACAAAAGGTATCTGGACAGGGTAAAAACTAACTATCTGAAAGAAACACGTTAATGTTAGATTCCTTACCTTAGAATATCCCTAGGCGTCAGACTGGCTCCGGAAAGTGTTTGTCAGCAGTACCCCTGCCCATCGGTAGGCGTCGTCTGCGGCTCCGCGTCCGTCATCGGCGTCGTGATCTCCGGGATGACGTCATCGGAGTACTTAGACGCCGCCCTCGACGACAAGTCGTGCCCCGACTGCCGGGGCTTGACCTCAAAAGCTAGACGGGAGTGGTCTCGTAAGCTTCTCGAACTCTGGCAGTCGGCTCCGTGCCGCTCGAGGTCCCGGTAGAGTAGGACCGGTCACATAGCCGCAGCCATCGATGCTTGTCAAGCCATCACCACTCGTCTGTCTTGAAGTCCTCCGGTAAGTCGTAGAAGAAGTCGAAGAGGCGACATCGCTCTTCTGACTCCCCTCGCCGGTTGCGCGACTCAGCCAAGGGTTCGGGTGGCACCATCCGCACGGCTCCGCCGGAGCCGCAAGAGTCGAGTCCAGCCCCACACCCTGGGCTTCACGCGACTCCGGGCGAGATTTGAGCTTTCCTCATGGCCATGAGGACTCTTTCTGCCGTCGAGGCCCACCGGTGCGCCTTTGGGCCCCGCGAACCCGACTCGGGGCCCTAGAGTGCTGGCGGATGCGGTCCCGATGCCGCTGGACCCCTCGGATCTAGGCCTGGATCCCGGTCGACCTCACGACTACTCAACTGGCGCCCCTACGGTACCACTCCCGATGCCGTCCCCGGTTTAAGCCCCGGTCCGGGTCTGACGCCAGAAGGGCGCTGTCTCCGTCGATGGGTGAGGCCCTCACCTAGGACCCGGCTCTGTCCTTTATGCCTGTTTATCAGTACACGGATGAAGGGGAGGACTGGGAGGGGTCTGAGGACCCTCTGGCACAACAGTGCCAGTTAAGTCAGGACTGGGAAGATGAGCTGGGGTTGCCAGTGGTCTTGACACCTCGCCAGACACTGGTTTCATCTCTTCTCCCTCCGTGGCTACGGAGGAGGGTGCTACATATAGCATGGTGTTGCGCAAGGCAGCCAAGGCCTTGGTTCTTGAGCTCCCTGCTGCGGCCATGAGGACTAATCTCCTCACTGAGGTGCTTCAACCTCCAGTAAGCTCTTTGGAGCCTTTGCTGCTGTTCAATGAGGCACTCTCCAACGTTCTGATGGGCGCTTGGTCCAGGCCCTCCACAGTGCCCTCTGTGGATTGGAACGTGGCCTGACTCCACCGCCCTGCTCTGGCGACCCCTGCTTTCTGTCCATACAACCCACTCCGAGAGTTTGGTGATCCAGGCCTCTACGTCCCAGACCGCATTCCCGTCAGCTCCCCTGGAGCGGGAATCCAAAAGGTTAGATCAGTTTGGGAAGAAACTGTTCTCAGTCAGTTTGGGGTTGCGGTCCATTAATACTGCATGCCTTTTGGGCCATTACATCCACTCTCTGTGGGATACGGTGGCAGACGTGCTGCCTCAGTGTCTGGAGGAGGCCCGGACACTGCTTGCCCAGGCTCTTGCTGAGGGGCGAGATGCGGCACGGTATTCCAACCGATGTGGACTTGATACCTCGGACTTACTGGGCAGAGTGATTACCACGATGGTGGCGATCCGTCGCCACGCCTGGCCGAGGTCCGTCGTGGCAGTGCAGGGGGACAGAGGCCCAGTCAGTCCACATCCACTCCCGCAGCATCTGCCTCAAAGCCTTCCTAGTCCGAGCTTTCAGGCCCATTCAACGCCAGTGGGAGGCAGGGTTCGCCATCACCTACTCCACTGGCGTACCATCACTTCGGACAGGTGGGTGCTACAAATCGTCTGAAGGGCTACTCCCTTCCTTCGAGGCGATCCCTCCAGCCATTCCACCGTAACTCGGGGGATCACTTGCAACTTCTGCAGTAAGAAGTTACGGCCCTCTTGGACAAGGGGGCCATCAAGCGCGTTCCTGAGCTAGAACTAGGACGTGGTTGCTACTCCCACTACTTTCTGGTTCCCAAGAAGGGCAAAGGGGGCCTGCGCCATATCTTAGACCTCCGAAGCATCAACGGCTTCCTCCGAAAGAAGAAGTTCAAAATGCTGACTTTAGCTCAGGTCCTGGCTGCCCTAATAATAATATAGAAGCTTATAAAGTGCCTGGTTACGCACACCGGCGTGTCCCCGCGCTGTGGTGAGTAGAAGCCGTGTGCGCCCCCCTGAACTTCAGCGCCTCAGTTATTGAAGAAACCGATATATTTTTAGCTTTCCTCTGAACCTGACCTCCGAAGGTTCTAGACGAAGCTCAAGCGGGAGTTTATTCCAGCTCCTCGCTGCCAGGAGCCGGAAAGATCTGCCGTCCATGCGAGCCTTTTTAACTTTAGGGATTACTAACTGGCCCGTCCCGGTAGATCTCAGAGAGCGTCCCGGCACGTAGAGTGTGATCAGGTTTTGCCTGGGTCCTTTACCTCCAATAATGCGATGACAAGTGCATAAGGCCTTAAACATAATTCTTTTCCTGACCGGTAGCCAGTGAAGAGCCTCCAGGGCGGTCTTCGAGGCAGCTCTTCTGGGAAGCCTCAAAATCACCAAAAACCAAAATCTGAAAAGGGGTCCACGGGGAATGTATATTTATAGACCTTCTTGTATCTTGTAACTGAGCAATTTAAATAACACACGGAAGATACCAAGGGTCTTTTGAAAATTACACTGTGGTCGGTACCTATTTGTGGTATCCGAACTCAAACATACCGAAAGGTTATCCAGGAGGTTACAGAGGAGGGAGAAATGAAGGATCACAGCAAAAGAAAGAATACCCATCAGCCCACCCATTGGCGGAACTTCATCATCTGGGTTTTTTTGGTATCCGCTAGACACCTCCTCAGAGTGTTTCTTGAGGATTGCTAGTATCGGATCATCAAGTGAGACCATCAACCAAAAGATGAGTGTATAGGCTGAAGGGGCAAGTTGCAGTGCTCAGAAAATGTGAAAAGTATGAACAAATATAGTGGTGGTTTAAAAATACCTGTTTTGATGTCTAAGAAAACTTTATTAGATGCAACCATCAAGACGGCATATTTAAAAACAGAGTGAAAATAGTATGTAAAGAATTACTATTCATCAAAGATTATAGTTGGCCAACATGTTTCAGCCCCCACGGGCTTTCATCAGGACCTATGATGTACACTACTGCTACATTTACCACTAGACGTGATAATCAGTGTAGATTATGTAGACCTACCAGTTGTGAAGTAGTCTCATATCTTAATTTCAAAACCTCCCCCATCTGAAACCAGAAACAAAAGAGAATATACACAAACCAGGGCAATTGTAAAAATTAAAGAAACGCATCTGATGTGTTATGCTAGATGTCTCACATATGGTATATTCCACTCACCTATATATGTAGGGGGGAACAACCTCACCTCGCCTGGCACTCGCTCAGGACAAAGAGCCCACGCACTGGATCAAGATAAAAACATAAAAAGTTGTATGTGACATTTGTACATTTATGCCAAGGTGTACTGAATACAATGGCTGTGTGACTCAAGATTCAAAGTATGAACAAAAGGCAGAAATACAGGTCCTAGGCCTCAGTGACTTGAGGACTCAATATGAGTGACAAATTCTAACATGCTCGAATCATAATTGCATTTCAAACAAAGAGATGAACATGTACTGCATCGAACATCTCTCAAGGTCAATTGCCTATGAGAAAATCTATTCAAGGCGAGGTGTGTACAACAACCAAATCTAGAAATGTAAAGACTTACAAAGTAGCACACCTCTTGGATATAGAGTATCTTATATCTCGAAAGTGACCCAAAGATAACCCAGCAGCACAGCTAAACGCAGCACTCACTCACCTTTCCGTCGTTACCTCGGTCTGGCATCTGACCTGAGGGGAAGGTGGCGAGGCTGTGTGGAGCTGCGGGTTATAACTTCCTTGGGCGGACCAGATAGAGAGCCCTCTACATGGTCGGCAATGTAATGATTGGCTCTTCATTGACACCAAGACGCTAAAGCAGAAATGCCGTCGTGTCAAACAGAGACGTAAACAGGAAGACCAGTAACAGAACAGCTGTTCTGAGTGGACAGACCAAGGCGATAAGGACCCTATGGGAGCCGGTGTACGAAATAATCACGCTCGTACTCATAGACGTGCTCCGATTGGTAGCTAGCAAGAACCGGAAACTTAACAGTCTGGCGGCCCTCCGTATCATTGTGAACTAGAAAAGGGCCTGGAGCGGACCGAAATGGAAACAGCACAATTTGGTATTCAAGTGCGCTGATTGGTTGTACTCAAAAACCGGAAAGGCAACTGTACCGGAAAGTGAATAAGCCGGAAAGTAAACGGGGAACAAGACGCTGTTTAGTGTATTATCCCGTTCGTGCGCAGAATGGTAGGTGGCACGAAACGGTGAATTATACCGAAAGATTTACGGGCCGGAAGATGAACAGTCTGACGGCCCTCGATCTCATGTGAACTAAAAAAGGGGTGGGCCTGATGCGGACCGCAGTCAAACCCACAGTTGATATAGGTGCACAAACCGGAAGGTAAATAGGGAGCAGGACTCGTATGTCCAGCAAGGGAAAACCGATGCAATACCGGTATTGTATTGACATCTTTACGATAAAGTGAAATAGTTTGTTTATACATTATAACGCACACACGGGGCTTGTTAAAAAGAGTGAGAATAACTAGGCCAACACTTTGTAGTAGAAAATGTGTTTTGAAGAGCGGGATCAAAATGCCTAGACCTCAACTTGTTACCATCCAAGGTTCTCAAGGGTTTGGTTCTTGAACCAGTAAGGTTTAGACAACCATAACCGAAATCACTTTGAACAGTCTGTCTGGATGTTAACCTATAGAGTAGAAGAGATTCTAGCTTGTTTATCTGTTAAATGCACATGTAGCACAGACTAGCACCCCTGGCTAGTCGGAGAGATGAGGGTAAGTAGTTATAGCTGTAACCACGGTATGTCGTCATTTAACCCCTCGGTATCACATTTAAGTTTGAAAATCCATTTTTGTTCTTTCCTGAGCAGGAAGTGAGAAATATCGCTCACATGTGGGGGTATAAATGGCTGTTCCAAAACTAGCCATTCCAACTCATCTGCAGAGTGTTTCATAGTGAGAAAGTGGGACGTCATCCGGGTTGCTTGTTTGTTTCGCCTGATGGTGCTTTTGTGTTCCTGTATTCTCAGTTTAATCTTCCTCGTTGTCATCCCTATATAACGGAGGGCACATGGGCAGGTAATCTGATAGATAACCCTTTCGCTGTTGCAGTTTGTGTGTTGTTTTAACAGCCAAGGGCGTGCTGTACCAATATCTACCGATAATGTTTTCTTAGTCTGAGGACACACCGAGCAATTGTCACAAGGGTGATGTCACATACAACTTTTTATGTTTTTATCTTGATCCAGTGCGTGGCCTCTTTGTCCTGAGCGAGTGCCAGGCGAGGTGAGGTCGTTCTCCCCAACATATGTAGGTGAGTGGAATATACCATATGTGGAGACATCTAGCATAACACATCAGATGCGTTTCTTTAATTTTGACAATTGCCCTGGTTTGTGTATATTCTCTTTTGTTTCTTGTTTCAGATGGGGAGGTTTTAAAATTAAGATATGAGACTACTTCACAACTGGTAGGTCTACATAATCTACACTGATTATCACGTCTAGTGGTAAATTTTGCAGTAGTGTACATCATAGGTCTGGATGAAAGCCCGTGGGGGCTGAAACATGTTGACCAACTATAATCTTTGATGAATAGTAATTCTTTACATACTATTTTCACTCTGTTTTTAAATATGCTGTCTTGATGGTCGCATCTAATAAAGTTTTCTTAGACATCAAAACAGGTATTTTTAAACCACCACTATATTTGTTCATACTTTTCACATTTTCTGAGCACTGCAACTTGCCCGTTCAGCCTATACACTCATCTTTTGGTTGATGGTCTCACTTGATGATCCGATACTAGCAATCCTCAAGAAACACTCTGAGGAGGTGTCTAGCGGATACCAAAAAAAACCAGATGATGAAGTTCCGCCAATGGGTGGGCTGATGGGTATTCTTTCTTTTGCTGTGATCCTTCATTTCTCTCTCCTCTGTAACCTCCTGGATAACCTTTTGGTATCTTTGAGTTCGGATACCACAAATAGGTACCGACCACAGTGTAATTTTCAAAAGACCCTTGGTATCTTCCGTGTGTTAAGCCTCAAAATCAGCCATGCTGCAGCATTTTGCAGCACCTGCAACCGGTCGAGGCTCCTAGCTGTGGCACCTAGGTACAACAGGTTGCCATAGTCCAGTCGTGAGGTGACCAGGGCCTGTACCAGCGTCCGTCTGGCCTCAGTAGGGAGAAGGTCCATGATTTTGCGTAGACCTTTCAAAACCCCAAAGCACGCCCCTACCACCCGACTGATCTGTGGCGCGAAGGTAAGGTCCGAATCAACCCAAACGCCCAGGTTCTTCCCTGTTGACATGGTGTGGAGATCGGTCTTAGACAGGGAGGCCACCATGCCGATCACCACACAGACGGCCCACCCCCCACCACGAGCACCTCTGTCTTGCCACCATTCAACTTCAGGCAGTTGTTAGTCATCCAGGAGGCAAGCTCCTGCATGCAGGCTCTGAAGTTGGGTGCCACAAGATTCGGTGCCCGTGATAGCGAGATGACCAGCTGTGTGTCATCGGCATATGACACAATACGCATTCCGTGGCCCTCGACTATGTTAGCCACTGGGGAGACGTAGAGGTTAAACAAAGTCGGACTCAGGGCTGAGCCCTGGGGCACTCCCTGATCCAACTTAACCGCTTTAGTATAGTATTCCCCCTGTCTCACCTGGAATACGCGATTTGTCTAAAAGGATTGAATCCACTTCAATGCCGCCCCTGGGACACCGCCCCTATTCAGACACTGCAGCTGAGTAACATGCGCTACAGTGTCAAAGGCGGCGCTTGGGTCCAGGAGGATGAGGGCCATAGTCTGTCCCTCATCCACACCCTGTCTGATCGTCTCAACGGCCATCAGCAGAGCAGACTCAGTTGAGTGGAGTGACCTAAACCCAAACTGAGTAGGGTGGAGCAGATTAGCTTCCTCCACATAGGTCGACAGTTAACCACCTTTTCTGCCACCTTGGCCATATAGGGCAGTAACGAGATGGGGCGTAGGTTATCCAGTTTCTCTGGACTAACATTAGGTTTTTTTCTGCAGGGGGAGTACCACCGCCTGCTTCCAACCATCCGGCACCGTATTGTTCCTGAATAATAGATCCAAAAGATGACTAATGTAGGGCTCAAGGATATCTAAGCTATCTGCGAGCAATTTAGGCGGGGCGGGATCCCTTGGAGACCCTGATTTTATAGAGCTGCAGATCTTTCGTAGCAGCTCGGGAGGAGGGATGGTAAAGTGATCCAGATTGTGACATCCCCCATCTTCGCACTTGGCCTCCACAAACTCAGACCCCCCTTTTGTTGCTCCGGGAAAGGAGGAGTATATTGTGGCCACCTTATCTGCAAAGAAGCCCGCAATACGATCACAGGATTCCTGTGGCTTTCTGTGGCCCTAGACCCTGGAGACTGGATGGTAGCGTTGGACTCTTGCAGGATCCATATATCCACATCCCCGTCCTGCCGGCGCTACCTGCTGTTCACGGTAGTCCACAAGCACTTTCAGTTTACCATGCTCCCCTTCGGCCTCACCAGTGCCCCTCGGGTGTTCACGAAAGTGATGGCGGTGGTCGCAGCTCATCTGCGCAGATCAGGGGTTCCTGTCTTCCCCTATCTCGACGACTGGTTGTTGAAGGCGGGCTCGCCCCAGGCAGTAGTCTCCCACCTCCAGACTACGGCCGATCTCCTGCACTCGCTGGGGTTCTCCATCAACATGCTGAAGTCACACCTGAGCTCCTCTTCATCGGAGCGGTTCTGGACTCTGTGCAGTTTCGGGTTTATCCTTGTGAGCAGCGGGTTTGGGATATTCAGGCTTGGATACCGATCTTTCGGCCTTAATCCCGAGTCTCGGTCAGGATGACGATGCGGCTCCTGGGGCTGATGGCCTCCTGCATCCTGCCGGTACATCACGCCAGGTGGTGGATGCGGGCTCTGCAGTGGGACCTGAAGTTCCAGTGGGCACAGCATCAGGGCAACCTGTCCGACCACGTCCTGATCTCGGAGGGCACTGCAAGACAGTTGCAGTGGTGGCTCACGGACCGCAATTGGGTCATTGGCAGATCTCTCTCCCTACCCCAACCGGAGCACACAGTGGTGACAGATGCATCCCTCCTGGGATGGGGGGGTCACATGGGAGAGGCGGAGATCAGAGGCCTCTGTTCTCCGGCAGAGTCCCGGCTCCACATCAACCTTCTGGAGCTGTGGGCGATCCGACTTGCACTGAAGGCATTCCTTCCCTCTTTCCGGGGAAGTGTAGTGCAGGTGTACACGGACAACACCACTGCCATGTGGTACTTCAACAAACAGGGCGGGGTGGGGTCGTGGACCCTATGTCAGGAGGCTCTGCGCCTCTGGACATGGCTGGAACATCAGGGCGTCACCCTGGTGGGTCAACACCTGGCAGGTTCCCTGAACGCCAGAGCCGACTAACTCGGCCACGGTGCATGATGGATCACGAATGGCGTCTGAACTCTGACGTGACGCAAGCTCTCTTTCAGCAGTGGGGAGAGCCTTGGTTAGATCTATTCGCCACCGAAGAGAACGCGCAATGTTCTGCGCGTTGGAATTTCCAAGGCGGCACTCGCTCTTAGACTCTTTTCGTCGCAAGTGGAGTTGCGGTCTGTTGTACGCCTTTCCACTTATACCACTTCTGCCCAGAGTGCTGACGAAGATCAGACGCGACCAGGCCCAAGTCATCCTTCTGGCTCTGGACTGGGCACGAAGATACTGGTATCCCGAGCTACTCAGAATGTCAGTCGATCCCCCGATTCGTCTGCCTCTTCAGGAGGACCTTCTGTCGCAGCAACGGGACGGTCCTCCACCCGAACCTGTTCAGTCTCCACCTACATGCGTGGAGATGGGGCGGCGACAGTTGAGGCCATTTGACTTGCCTCCTGAAGTCTGTGATGTGATTCTGGCAGCCAGGCGCCCCTCCACAAAAACGGTATACGCCTGCAAGTGGAACAAATTTGTGGCATGGTGCACAGCAAAGGCTGTGGATCCACTTTCTGCCCCTCTTTCAGAGGTTCTCCTCTTTCTTTTTTCTCTTGCCCAGCAGGGCTCTGCCCTGGGCACTATCAAAGGCTATCTCTCGGTAATTTCGGCCTTCTTAAGGCTTCCTGATAAGCCTTCTTTTTTCAAGTCCCCTGTTGTAAATAGATTCCTGAAAGGCATCACACACATGTTCCCTACGGTTCCTTTCATGATGTCTCCTTGGGACTTGAACTTGGTACTTATCTGATGTGCGCTCCCTTTGAGCAACTTCATAATTGCCCTTTCTCTTCTGACTCTTAAAACTGCTTTCCTGGTTACCATCACCTCTGCCAGAAGTGAGTGAGCTCCAGGCTCTTTCTTCTAAGCCTCCTTTCCTCTCTGTCCACCCGGACAAAGGTGTTCTGAGGACTCGTCCTTCTTTCCTGCCCAAGGTGGTTACGGCCTTTCACATCGGGCAGTTAATCACCTGGCCCACCCTCTTTCCACCTCCGCATCCCTCGAAAGAGGAAGAGAGGCTCCACCGTCTGGACCCAAAACGTGCACTCTTTTTACCTGGACTGCACACGACCGTTCCGGGTGGACGACCAGCTCTTTGTTGGTTACGTGGCCGCTAAGAAGGGATGGGCGGTGCACAAGCGGACCATCACTCGATGGGTCGTTTTGTGCATCAAGGTCTGTTATTCTGTGGTGAAAAAAGAGCCTCCTATGGGGCTGCGCGCCCATTCCACTCCAGCCACGGCGGCTACTACTGCCCTGGGTCGGGGAGTCCCCTTGCAGGACATCCGTCAGGCAGCGGAGGACGGGTCAGAGCGCCAGCGTGGCACTGGGCCTTCCCCCTCTCCGTAAACTCTTGCAGTGGCATGTTTTCCTAAGTGGACCAGTTCAGTTTGTGCCAATTCATCATATTCTTACATCTTTTCTCTAACTTGTGCTAACTGTTCGGGCTCTAATGTTAGAGTCCCTGCTTGACTTATACATACGGTCTCTAATAGATCGCAGCACCCCGGTGTGTTTAGCTATAGTTACCCTGCGGATGTGGGCCTTGAAAGCATCCCAGATGGTAGCCATACTTGTAACACTTCCTATATTATGTAGGAAATATTTGTCTATTGCTTGAGCATGCTCTGCCCGAAATGCTGTGCCCAGCATGAACAAATTCTTGTACGTGAGGGAGTAGGCTCTTTAAAGCTAATCAATACGTGTGTGAATGTCATATGTGGGTGAGTAGTAAGTATATTCCCTGCCTAGTGGTGATCTATAATGCCAGACATCTAATAACCCACTATCCTCCGCTATTGTTGTGACTGCCTTGGCTGCGGCAGATGGTCTTCTGGTAGGCCCCCTGGACCTGTTCAGCTCAGGTGATAACATTTCCCCCCTGTACCCCCCCCTCCCACTACTACCCCCCACCCCACACAGCTGGGGAATATTTGGATACTCAGCTATTTTATCATTGACTGACCTATAGTATTGAGGGTCATCATAGTTCGGGCCATAGAGACCCACCAACAGAACTTCAAGATTATCTTTGCGACATTGCACAACCACATATCTACCCCCTGCATCCACATACACCTCTTGAAGCTGTACCCCGGATCCACGGCGAGTCCATATCAATACTGCATGAGAAGTGAATCCCGATGCCACATAAGTGGCACTCATTCTAGCCTGCGTAAGCAGTCTCGACCCAAGTTCTAGGTGTATTTCCTGTAAAATAGTGACATCTATATTCTGTTTCTGCAAGTACAGGACCGTTGTGCGAATTTTACATTGATCATTCAGCCCTCATATGTTCCATGTCATGAAGCTTATCATAGCCTCTCTGATTTTCTGTATAATTCTTGGATTGTTCTCTACACTCAGTGTATGTCTCTATGTACATTCACACTTACTCTATAAGGTGCTCTTCCTCTGGGCTTTTTCGCTAGGCTACTTAAGTCAAATACTTTCAAACTAGTGGTCCCTCCCTCCCCCTTCCATGCCATGCATACCCTAACTTTACATGCCAGCTGGAACACCACCACTACAGTTCCCCCCTGTATATACCCAACACTGGGCGCAATACACCTGGGGCGGTGAGTGCCCCTGAGCTGGTCTGCAGCTCTTACTTTCCATTGGCTGATTAGTGTCATTAATACAACCCTGCCATCTTGTCCATAGAACCTAATAAGTAGTACAATACTAGCGGTAGTCCTTAATTTCCAAATTCCAAATACTGTACCATATATGCTGCTGGGATTCACTTTTGAAGTATGTCAAACAATTTGGACCAAATCACATCTATACCTTTCTACTATCTTGACAATCTATTAGCTTCCTGGCTTACGCGAACAATGAATACAACAAAAATGAGAGCAATGCATTAGTCATTCCTGTCCTTTGTTCGTGGCATTTTCTCTCGGTCACAACTTCAGCACCTGGGATAAACTATTCGGGTCAGAATACATTTTGGATTTGCCGTCCAGTGTCACTCTAAGACGTGTAGGATACAGCATCGCGTATGGTATATTAATTTCTCTAAATTTGCGTTTTACTGATGCATACTGCGTGTGCTCCTCCTGCACTTGCAATGAAAAATCCAGATAGATGGATAGTTCCGATCCCTCATAGTGTAGCGATCGGAGCACCCTCGCCCTTCTAAGCACTGTGTCCCTGTCCATATAATTGAGGAGTCTGGGGGAGAGGGGGCTCCGGGAGCTAGCCTACGGGCCAGCGAGCAGTGCGCACGCTCAACAATGAAAACAGCTGAGAAAGCATTGTGACCAAGCAAGGTTCTAAATAATTGCTCAATAAATTGCTCTATATTACCGATACTTGTGGACTCAGGCAGGCCTACTATGCACAGATTATTACGCCTAGACCGCACCTCTAAGTCCTCCGCCTTGTTTTGCAAAGCCACCATCGACGCATCTGTTCATTTCTGCAAGTTTGAAGCCTCCACTTGTACATCTTCAACGTCAGAGACTCGCTTTTCCACTTCGCTCAGCCGCTCTGCATGTTTGTCCAGCCTTTCAGACATTCAGTATGCCAGGGAATCGGTTTTGCTGTCTACAGAGGTAAGGCTTTGTTGCATTGTGGTGAGTATTGCTCGCAAATCGCTTCCTAGTTCATTGTTCATTGCTCCCTGTTCCAGTGGTAGCCCCTCTGGTTCCTCCTCCCTGGATCTAGTAGATTTTCGCTGCTCAAATTGGAGCTTCTGCTACAGCATATCTTGTTTCCCATTGTGTGGTGAGCAGGATGGACAAGTCTTTGCTGGGGCTGCCAGCCGACTACTATGTATTATATCTGACACATGTAGCTGTGTGCACTATCTTGGGGGCTTCTGAAACGTCCCTGTGGGATCAGGCACCAGGTGCAGTCCTCTGCCCCACACAGAGCCCCCACGCGGCGTGCAGCTCACCTGTATGCAGCTATTGCAGGCCTGCAGCAGTCTACGCCCCCAGCACAGTAGGGGGCCCCTAGCTTGATTCACCAGGACATCAGAGGGTACCGACTGGCACCCAGCAGCAGCCTGAGGTTTCGGGGTCCATGGCCTCCACCGCTCCACTCACGATACCTAGCTGCAGACCAGAGGCGCCCAAGGCCTCAGGAGGTCCCCAGACAGCCCCGCAATGTCAGCATCAGCCGATCACCAGCGGTGAACGCAAAGCCGCCCCCATGCCCCGGCAATGCATCAAGTGCCTGTCAACCTCTGGCGCCCACAGTCCTTCGCAGCTGCAGGCCCAACCCCCACAGGCACCAGGGGCTTCCCCGGTGGTTTTGGCCAGAACGCGAGGACGATGGCTGCACATAAACAGTAGGCCGCGCCTCCGCCGGATCTGGACGTTGCTGCAACTTGGTCAATCCTGGGACGATACATTTTGCACCAGCAGGACACGGCACCGGAACATCTGCTCTCACGTTGCCGGAGGTATACCTCCAAACAATATGCAGAGTTTAGCAAATTCCTGAAGAATTATCGATTCAGCCACGGGAGCTTGCTCAAGCTGCAGCCATTTTGAGATATGGGAAACTCCACCTCCCCCCTTGCAGTCAATATATGCAGTACTGATTATCATAATTTAGAGGCAAATACTTTCTTACATTGTACAGGATTTTTCTCATAGTAGCATTTACATTGGATTTAAGTGGTTTTCACAGTTTACTCAAACAAATTAAATGATATATTGTGTAACGTTAGCCTGAGTCCATTGGGATGTCCTCTGTTAGATAGTGAGGGAAATGTCTCTGGGGAATGCTTTGTTTACTAAAGTAAAGCAGACAATTCTTTATTTAGAACAAGAAACAATAGCAGTAGTCATCATGTGGTTTATTATAACATCAATGCAAGATGGAGGTCAGTGTAAACACAGTTTTTCTTAGCATAAGCCCAATTTAAATGAGACAAAGGAACAATTCTCAAGGTATCTATCTCTGCAATGGGGCCCTTGAAGTAGAGCAGACTACAGTGTTCAGTGGACTTGGGTGTGTTGTGTCTGCCTCTATTGCTATACACGACAGTCCCAATAGTGTGCTTAGTGGGCCTGCACTAATGCAGTAATAGTAGAGTTTGAGTTCTGATACCAAGAGGTTGTCCCTGTTAAAAGGGGAACGTCAGTGTTTCGTCAGTCTAGGTTGTTTACCTGCCTATATCAGTTTAATCATATTGGATCTTAGTCTATCAAGAAAATGTCTTGAGAGGAAACTAGATATTAAAAAAAGATAAAGAAAGCTAGGAAGCATCACCGTTTTTGCTATATCAGTCCTACCAGCGAGTATCAAAGTCAGGCAGACACAAAAGCTCACCTGCTCTTCAAGCCCTGTGAGGGCCCAACCATAGTTCTTGTGCCACATAATGTTGCTGTCCCTACTGATTCATATTCCCTGGTATTTCAATGTATTCTTCTTCCGCTCCAGTGGGTACTCAAGGAGACTCAGCAGTAGCTTTGGCTGCTTTAGTGATCAGTTACATGCTCCTAACGATATACCATTTGGAAATCTTATTTAGAATTGGTTGCGGCTTAACTTTTCCAATACCCATTGGAGTTCCAATTGTTTGCACGTGAATTGTTTTGAATCACAGACAAAGGTGTTCTGTATAGTGATTAAGGCAAATTTAGGCATCGCGCACAATACTTGTACCATAGCTTTATAACTTTGAAAGGATATTCTTTACATCTGATCAACATCCAGTAACACAGCTGACATATATTTTATAGTTGGATCAAGCGTTTTATTTACTTTTAACCTGTTTTGACATCAACAGATTGCATGTAGTTCTTTTTCTGTTGTAACAAAGACTTTCTAGTAGTCACAGTACATTGTTGCAAACAGTCCAGACCACTCGTTTGGGTCTGTTTCTGTCACTGGTTTCTGCTTTGGTTTTTTTCAGAGCGGTGCCTCACGTCCTGAGCTGTTGCCAGGTGCGGTGAGGTCCCTTTCTCGTAATTTACAGGTAAGTCTCCATTGATATTGAATGTTCAAGAGTTAGTGAGCACAACTGACTTATACATAACTTTTAATAGTACATAAGTACTTGATGTCTTTCATCTCTTTTCTACACAGGTTGACCGGTACACCATGCCCATCCAGCAGAGATATATGGTGTTGTAGGTTTTATCTGTTCCATTTCTATTTTCAGTTGCACCTTTTTTTAATACACATTACGCAGTAGCACACAACATCCAGGTCATGAGGAAGGCTTGACACTTGTTAGGTCATGATAGCCGAAACATGTAGACCGGCGTTGCAGTTTTTATGTTAAAACTGCATTAGCACTGTTTTTAATCCTAACAACAAGAGAGAACCAACAAAGTCTTTTTTTCTCTTGTTAGTTTTAGTTCACTTTTCCACAATCTGTTGCACTGCGCTCATCACTCACATAACATACACACCTTTTCATCTTGGGTTTTAGTAGCCCCTATTTAGCGATAACATCAAAAACATCCCAGTGCTCCACCCTCACAGTGAGGGAGTTGTAGCTCTCAGCTGTACTAGGAGTTACAGCTGGGAGGAGATCCCAGATGATGAAGCATGTCACTTCGGTGAGTGATGGGATTCCGTCCTTTACTTGGGATTTCCTGTGTAGGCAAAGTCTTTCGTGCACTACAGGCACACATGCTACCATAGCTCTAGGTAGCAGTTCTAGACCTGCAGACATCACTGTTTTGTATGTGAGAAGACCATCAACTTCGACCAGTTTATCTTGATGCCTGTGAGATAACCAAATCGGATGATTTCTCTAATCATCGGTGAGATGTTGGGGTGTGTCTGCAGCCCAAGATGGTGGTCGCTTAAGCGACGAGCTCCGGGCCGGGGCATTTTAATATCCATCATTCCCTACCTTGTTAGACGGTGTTTTCCAGCGTTGGCTGATTGTGCTCACTGGCGGGCTGCCTCGACGGTGCTCTTCGGCTTCCTGGGACTCCTGCTGAGTGGACTTTGGGACGGCGGTGCTTTCCGGCCTATCCAGAGGCCTGCTGCGTGGGTGGAGCCTCGGACTAGCCTGAGTGCTAACTGGGCTGCAGGCTGCTGATCCCGGCTACGGTGGCGACTCTGGCTCCCGGCTCGGGGGCCTTCACGCCTGCTCTACAAGACCGCTGCTGGTTGGCCTACCTACACGTGACCAGGCTTGCCGGTGAGATCCGGGACGCCGCTGCCGCTGGGGAGTGAGTGCGGTGTCCTGGCATGCTTGAGCTGCACTGCCCGCCGATGCGGGCCCCCCGGGTGAGGTCCCTGTTTGCGGGACCGCCTCACACCACGCATTGGTGGTGGGTCCCCTGCTGATAGCTGTTCGGTAAGGCGGTGTGGGTCATTATTGTTTGAGGGGCCCCTTCGCGCTGATTAACGAAGCAGATTTTCCCTAGATATCCTCATGCACTGCTTGGCGTTAGTCGCCTCTAGTTCAATCGTAGTTATCAAATAAAGAGGTGAGCGCTGGGAATTGGAAAGCAGGAAATGGATTTATTCTTCTAAGGAAAGCGTGTCGGAACAGACAGGCAGGGTGTCGTCTCGAGGTGCTCTAACTGCATCTCTGTGGCCCGGCCTTTTATACATTGGTGTATCTCTCTATTGCAGTGTAACACATTCCTGACATTACTTTGATGCATTATAAAACCATCTTTGGAATCCCCGCTTCAGGCCCGTTCCCACACATATCAACAGTACCGTACCCCACCCCCGGTCTCAGTAGGTGATTGCTATCGTGCAGCTGGGCATTCCGGCAGGAGCTGAAATACGTGCAATCGGTCGGATCTCATGGGGTTGTGGCATTGATTAATTCCGGATCCTTTGATGGGATGCGGAATCCTACTGTACGGGGCAATAAACTGTATCCGCAGGGGTTGGTTATGGCCTGGGATCGGATCGAACAGCCAGGTGCAGGGGAGGAGATTATCGAAGGGCCTGTTCGTGCACAAGGGATGAAAGGGTATTTGGGCTCGGCACGGGAAGTGGCTCCAGGCAGGGTCGCGCTGAGGATGCTTTATGACTCTAGCATGTGTGCTTGGGGACTGCCAGCGCGTGGGGGATGATTGCGAGATCGGGGAGACGTGCAGGCGATCGGCAATGTTACGAACTGGCCACAGTGTCTAAAATGGCTGCCGCTTACGCGCTCTCAAAGGCCTAGGTGGGACAAGATGGCGCCGGTAATATTCACATCGTAATCTAATATTTAACAGTCCTTCCTTTGAACATGCCTCGTCATCTTGTCAATCTATGTCAATGTTCATAATACTGTGTATTTCTTTGTCCTACAATGCTTTCATATTTTCAAATTTAGTGTCCAAAGTCTTAGGGCATATCAAATTCATAAAAAGAGAGCACAAATGGGGTATGCATTGTATCCCCAGGCAGCAACCACAAATCACAAAAACTGGCACCAATATTATTATCAACAGTTTCCAGCCCCAGTCTTTCAAAATGCTCCAAAACCAGCTTCCAAGTGTCCAACCTTCTTGTTCCTGATGGATCTCTGATGTCAGTTTATGAAGGTGTTCTATTGCTTTGTAGACAGAAGGTGAATAGTTTGGGACGAAGGTGCAACAGCTGGCACCGATGATGCAGCATCCTCCTCCTCGATCCGCCAGTACCACGTCGAGCACAAGGCGGTTCTGCAAAGCCACAAGGCGGACCGCCTGCAGCTCAGCTGTGTTGTTGGTGAGGATGCCAGCCGTGATGTTCAAAGCTGTTTCCACTGCTTGGGTCAGATGTCGGATGGCTTGACTGTTTGCTATCGGACCCCAGAAAGGGAGGAGTCCTTTTGCTGCATCGAGGAACTGTGATGAGGTGGAGTCTGCTTGCTCTGTGTCTTTCGAGCGTTTCTGTCTGTGATAGGCTGCTGGTGCCACGTATGTTGGAGGAAGGACAAAAGCGATGTAGCATGTGCCCCCCCAGCCTTTTGGGAGCCAGGCGTAAGCCTTTGTGCCGCAGACAAAATACATATTTGGTGATTCAACAAATGAAGGGGGATCGGCAATGTTCAGACTCCTTTTGATGGGGCAGGAGCTGTGGCCCACTATTTTCGTCCCACGGCCCTCAATGTAAACAAGGCCTGAGACGTTCACCACAGATAGGGCCACGGTCAGAGTTGCAGCAGTCCGTTTTCGTAGATATGAGAAGGTGGGTCTGGCTGGGTTGTTGAACACTTGCATTTCGATTCGTTCTTTTTCCGAAATGTTAATTTGAAAGGTAGTGTTGGAGGTCAGAGGGCAAAAGGGAGCAGAGGTTATTCCTGTTTTGTTCAGCCAGAACTCGTTGTAGAACTGTGTGATTGTTCCGTCGGATGTAGCATTGTCCTTGTAGCTCTCTTGCAGGAGCATTAGCCAGGCAAGGCAGGACCCATGAACAGAGAAGGGTGAAGGGATGAAGGGAATGGAATGTTCGGTAGCATGTGGTAACAGCCCACAGATCCAACAGTTCGTGGTATTAGCAGCAAGGTTGTGTTGGTGCAGCAGTTGTACAAAGGAGTTGTTCCAAAATTATTTGCGTCTTTCTCGGAGATGGGGTGACAGTGAGACCAGATAATGTTCTTTCTTGGTGGTGGGCTGCGTAGTGGGTGAAATTGTCTGGTGAGCAGGAGTGCTCTCTTCTATGATCCAGACTGTGACCATTAGCAAGAGGCAGATGAGGGATACGATGAAAAGTACAATTGTCTTTGTGCTATGCAGTTTCGAAGTTTTGGGGTCTTTGCGGTGGGTCTTCGGTCGTCCGGGATCTTTCATCACCTTCAAGAGGCTAGGTGACTGGAAGGACAACATACTTTGTCTGGCATCTCTCTTGGTAGCCTTTGTAGTGTTAGCTACCGCTCAGAGATTTTTGACTCAGTTAGTGGTCTGCTTTGTCGAGGCACTCTCCTTTCGTCGCAAGATGTACCCTTTTCTGGATGGCACAGTGGAGTCGGGAAATTCTGCCAATTCGAGTATCTCTGATTCTGGGTAACAACTCAGGGCTGGTCTGTCTTTGTTCAGGAGCTCTTCTTGGGTGTCCACGTCTTCATTCGTTGCCAGTGTTGGGTATATTCTCTTAGAGTGATGTGCATGCAGCCAATTTTTCTTCCCTTCCACTCGAAGTGCAGTTCGGGTGGTGATCAAGACTTGCCAGGGGCCCGTCCAGCTGGGTTCCAAACTCTTCGATCTCTGAAGGTTCTTGACCAGGATGTACTCGCCAGGTTTAATGTCGTGTCCGGGGCCCCTGGATGCGTCTGGCTTGCTGCACCTGTTGGTGGATAACAGTTAGTTCTTTGGTAAGGTTATGCAAATAATCAGACATTAGGATGTCCGGGACATTATGGATGGAGGTTGGCTTCGGCGCAGCCCAAATGTTTATTGGCCGGCCAAAGACAACCTCGTACGGAGTCAAGTGGTGTCTGGTTGGGGTGGAGCGCATTGATAGCAATGCCAGTGGGAGGGCATCAGGCCATTTCAGTCCTGTGGTGGCAACTATCTTTGCTAGTTTTAGCTTCAGTGTGGCGTTGTGCCTTTCTACTAGGCCTGCAGATTGGGGGTGGAAAACTGCGTGGAATTTTTGTTTTACTCCCAACCCTTTCAATATGAGTTGGATAACTTCGGCTATGAAGTGGGGGCCATTGTTGCTTCATAAAATTCGGCTAAGGCCGTAGCGTGGGAAAAACTCTTTTAACAATACCTGTGCAGTAGTGGTGGCGGTTCTGTCGCGGGTGGGGTAAGCTTCTACCCATTTGCTAAATGCACATACAATAACTAGGGCGTATTTCAGCCCGTGGCACCTTTCTAACTGTATATAATCCATTTGGAGGACTTCAAACGGATGGTCGGGGACTCCAAACCCTCCCCGTGGTACTACTGTCCCTTTCCCTGGATTGTGTTGTAGGCATATAATGCATTGTTGAACTAGGCGTTTTGCTGAGTCTGCTATCCTGTCATTATGCCATACCCTAGTGATTAGTTCGGTCATGGGAGCGGAACCTATGTGTGCCGGTAAGTGTGCCATGGTCAATATGGGGATCAAATATGCATTGGGTAACAGCCATTTGTCTTTGTCCTTTGTCCTCCAGCAGCCTTCATCGTCTTTTAGTCCCACCCGAGCCCATTCAGTCAGTTCGTGTGGTGTACTCGTCAGTTGGATATCCCTAATAGTGGTCCTAGCATCTGTCCATTTCTCTGCTTGTGACCTGGTCACATACATCCGTGTCGTCGTTCTGTTTTCAGCTGTGGCTCGGGCAGTAATGTCAGCTAGTGCGTTTCTTTGTCCTATAATGTCCGTTACTTTCTTATGTGCTTGGCATTTGATTACTGCTAGCTGTTTGGGGAGGAGGACTGCTTCGGTCAGGGCGGAGACTAGATCTCCATGTAAGATCGGTGTGCCATGTGAGGTCAGGAATCCTCTTTCCCTCCAAAGGAGTCCAAAATGATGAACTACCCCGAAGGCATACTGGCTATCCGTGTAAATGTTTACTGTCGTCCCTGCTGCTAAGATACACTCTTGTGTGAGGGCAATCGGTTCTGCCACCTGTGCGGATCGCTGGGCAATTCGAGCTGTTTCAATAATGGTTCGGGCTGTGGTGATGGCGTATGCCGCTGAGGTGGTGCCATCGGGGAGTTTGATGCACGAGCCATCTACCCATAGTTCTCCGTCAGGTTCTGGGAAGGCAGTGTCTCAGAGGTCTACTCTACTCTGTCTGTTCGTCGGTGAGGGTCACAGTCATGTAGGGGAGTTATATTAGGGTCGTTTCCAGGCAGTGGTAACAATGTAGCCGGGTTCAGAGTGGTGCATCGTTTCAGAGTAATGTGTGGTGCCAATAGGGTCAGCTCATACCCGGTCAGTCGTGCACTAGTCAGGTGCTGGGTCTTGGTTTGGTTCAGGAGAGTGTCAACAGCATGGGGTACTAACACTGTAAGGGGGTTGGAAAGCACAATTCCTTCACTCTGTCGTATCGAGACTGCTGCGGCTGCAACAGCTCGTAGGCAAGCTGGTAATGCTCTGGCTACGGGGTCAAGAGTGGCTGAGAAATAGGTGCAATGGCGCTGTTTGGGGCCAATCGATAGGGTCAGGACAGATAATGCGCATCCCTCTCTTTCGTGTGTGAAAAGGGAGAATGGTTTGGAGTAGTTTGCGGTTCCTAGAACGGGGGGCGAACAAAGGGCGTCTCGCAATTCTTTGAACGCGGTCTGTCATTCAGGGGTCCAAGGGAGGGGAAAGGGAACATCTTTGGCTAGGAGGGAAAGTAGGGGCTTAACAAAGAGGCTAAAGTTCAGCAACCATTGTCGACAAAATGAGGTGAGGCCTACCAGAGAGCGGACTTGCTTCTGGCTCTTAGGGACGGGAATGTCTAGGATAGTCTGGATTCTGTCAGGTGTGAGTTTCCTTCCTTCCTTTGATAAGAGGTGACCTAGGTATGTTACTTGGGATTTCCAAAACTGCAACTTCTTTCGGGAAACTTTGTGACCATTCTCTGCAAGAAAGTGTAGGAGTTGGATAATGGCGGTGACGGCAAGTGGAGTGGTGTCGGCTGCTAAAAGGATATCATCTACATACTGTATCAACACCACTCCGTCCGGTAACTGAGCTGCGTCTAACTGTCTCTTGAGTGCCTGGCTATAGATACTCGGACTTTGGGTGTACCCCTGGGGTGCTCTATAGAATCTATTTGAGCGGGATCTTAGGGTGAATCCGAAGAGGTAGCGGCTGTCTGGGTGAATGGGGATGGAGAAGAAGGCGTTTTTTAATATCAATTACAGTGAAGGTGGTGGCAGTGGACGGGATCAGGGTCAGGATGGTGGTGATGTCAGAGACTACAGGGTACTGTGGCACAACTATCTTGTTGACCTCTCGTAGGTCGATAATGAAGCGGTACGCTTTCTCATCTCCCTCTCCTTGTCTTTTGATGATCAGTAGAATTGGGCTATAGCAGATGTTGCTAACTACTTCTTCTACTACTCCTGCGTCTACTAGCGACTGTATTATTTCAATTAGTGCTTTCTCGCCTTCTGGTGATATCTTGTACTGGGGTACTTTCGGTAGGGTTGCGTCTTGTCGTACAGTCACATGCACTGGGTCTATCATCATTCGTCCTACGTCTGAGTCAGCTTTCGCCCATAAGTGCGATGGCAAGGTATCAAGTAGGGATACGTCTGCGTCAGCAATGGGGTACATGTGTCGTGGAGGGCAGGATCTGAGTGGGACAGGGTTGTCATATAGAAGGACTCGGACTCCGTCGGGTGAGCATCTAATAGTTGCTCGAAAATACTTCAGCAAGTCAAGACCCATAATGGCGTACGGGGTATTGGAGGAGAGGAGAAATGTTGTGTCAATGATATTGTCTTCAAGATCAAACGGGATCGGTTTGGACAAGGGGTTGGTGGAGGGCGTTCCATCAAATCCTATTGATGTCACGTGTGAGCCAGACAAGGGTGCCCTTGGAATCAGTCGTTTGGATAACACACTACGTGTTGCTCCCGTGTCTACCAAAAATGGAGACTTTGTGCCTAGGACCTTTGCGGTAACATAAGGGCCTTGCTGGTCAACTTAGAGCTCGACTGGATCCCTCCCTTGCCCTTGGCAGTCCTATGCGTAGTCCTATGCGTAGTCGTATGCGTTGTCGCAGTCAGACTGTTGGTACTGATTCTGTCGGGGACGGTCAAATGTATTCGTTCTACCTGGCCTTTCGTCACTAGTGTTGTTTGTGTACCCTCGTCCACGTTCTCTATTTCTCTGTCCATTCGCTAGCTCTCTTGTCTCTTTGTTCCTATTCATTTCTAACAGGACCGGAGATTGAGACTTCCAATGCCCGTACTCTTTACAAAAAGCACATTGGTTCTCGCCTAAGTCTCTACGTCCAGCGTAGGGTGCGAGTGCATTGCTTCGGGCGGTGGAGCTCTAGGGGTGTTCTGTTGATAACTTCCCTTGTACTGTTCTTTCCCTATACTCACGCCTTGTAATTGGACTATCATAACCCGTTCTTTTAAATGCTTCTTTTTCCTTTCGGAAGCTCTATCGCTTTCATTCTTTTGGTGCTCGTAATACTGAGCCATTTGGAGGATGGCCGCGGGCTTTGAGGCAGCCCAACTGCTTTCACTAGTTTGCAATTTCTGCGAAACTTCCGGGAACAAACCTTTAACATAATTTTGTACGAACAAGTGATGTCCGGTCGCAGTGGTCATTTCCTGGCCACTATAATCGGAAAACACCGTTTCTAACCGGGAGAAGTATCCAGAGACATCTTCTTGGGGTTTTTGGCGGCAAGCTGTCACTATAGACCAGTCTACCTTTTTCTCTGGCATTAGAGTCTTTACCTTTTGTACGATTTTATGTGGGAGGTCTAATATTGCTTTTAGGGGTTTCTGTCCAGGGTTTCGTTGTTTATCTAGGCTGCCGAATTGTTCCCAGGTATGCCCGAACAGTTCAGTGTGGTCGACTTTCCGGATTTGCTTCCACACGTCAGCTGGCAGACATAGCCCAAAGAACAAGTCAATGTCGGCAAGGGTCATGATCGTTGATCCCAAAGCGGTACCTAGTTCCGTATAGAACGCAGTGGGATTCTTTCGCAAGTCCGGCAAGGATTTGCGGAACGTCAGAATGTCCTGTCTATCCCAAGGCTGATATACCCAGTTGTATACTACTCTTCCTTTGGCGTCCGCGTGATTGATGTCATCGTGAGTTCCCTGTCCTCTAGGGGGAACCCAGTAGGGGGCAGCTTCTTTTATGGGCATCATGTTGTCAAATCTTTCTATCGGGGGTTCAGTTATCACAGGCGTGACATTCTTAACTATTCGTGCCTGTTCTACGAGGTGGTGGAAAACTTCTTAAGTGTAGGAGAAGAGTTTGGCAACGTTACATTCACTCTCGTCCCCTGTATCCACCTTCCTATATAAAGTCATGAGACGTCGGGTCCTGTTTCCTTATATTTTTCTTCATACGCTGTGAGGGTGTTATGACAAAAACGCACGACGAAATGTCGTTTGTAATTTCCAACGTACGAGCTACACGTGTCTGTGATATGCTCTTCGGTTTCCTTCCTATCGACTAAGGTCTTAACTACTCTGTCGATACAGTTGTGCTCAAACGGGGAATTCTCGTCGGTTCTTTTTCTTGTGTTTCAATCTTTGCTGAGGTGTCTTTTGTCGAGGTGTTTAGTATGAGAGGCTCGGTCGGCGCGGAGGCCGTGGGTACCGAGGCCCTGGCACTACCTTCAGTTAAGTTCTGGGGTTCTAGGTGCTGTACTAAAGGATGGGTAGGGGCATAAGGAAGAGGCATGTAGATGATTGGGGGACCTAAGAGTAAATCATCGTCCGTCCTTTGCTTTGAGAGCTCAGGGTAAAGCGCTGAGGGTGTTCTAACAGGGCATTGGCCTGAGGTTTCTGATTCTCGTTCTTTTCTAGCGCTTTCTCTTTCTTTCACTTCCTCTTCCAACTTTTTACCAGCTAAATGAGCAGCTTTTCGTAGTTCTTTATCGCTCTTTGCTTCGTCTCTCTTTTTACGTTGCGTTGCTTCTTTGCGCCACATGCCGACACTATCAAGCATGGTTGGCGTGGTTCTATTTTTGCGAAGGGCTATTTCTAGCGCTTCAATTTTTGCAAGATTAAAAGATTCTATCAGTGGCCACTGACTTTCTCGATCTTTCTTAGTATTTTTATGCCATAGTTTACTGTAAGCTACGACGACTAGTCCATATCTAACATACATGTCCTTATTAGGGGTGCCTTCCAGTGGAACTGGATGATCTACCTCTAATAAACGGTCCGGGTTGAACCAATTTCCAATCAGTGGGGAGAAGATAGGCATGACGTATGTCAGACAAGTGAAGATCTCAAATAATGTTGGACAAAGGTCCGCACTACCTATCCTTCACTACCTGCAAAGACTAGATAGAATATTTCTATTCTTCGTTGTTTGCAAACAGAGAATATCTCAAGAGAACCAATATGTCGAGTAGCAAAGAAGGCTAAACGAACCAATAAATATAAGTAACCAAATGCGCCGAGTAGCAACGAAGGCTAAACGAACCAATAAATATGAGTAATACTAGTATTGTCCAAACAATCAATCAATCAAAAACAGTTGTGCTGCACGACCTTACCCGGACCGTATGGACAGTTTCTCGTCTTCCACTTCCAGCGCCCGATCGTCCTCTATTCTCCGTTGTTGCCGCGGCACTCATGTGGGATCCCAGTCAGGACCGCAGATCACTTGAGAGAGACGTCCGTTCAGAACCGGTGAAGGTCGGATGATCGGCTGCCAAACGAGGGTCTATCGGGCAGGAGCTCTTTCCCGATCGTTGCAGTCGTTCACTCCGTCGTTAGGACCTCTCTCACTGTACCCACGTGTCGCTGATGGGCCCCGCGTTGGGACGCCAATTGATGAACGAAGCAGATTTTCCCCAGATATCCTCAAGCACTGCTTGGCGTTAGTCGCCTCTAGTTCAATCGTAGTTATCTTATAAAGAGGCGGGCGCTGGAAATTGGAAAGCAGGAAACTGATATATTCTTCGAAAAAAAGCGTGTCGGAACAGACAGGCAGGGTGTCGTCTCGAGGTGCTCTAACTGCATCTCTGTGGCCTGGCCTTTTATATATTGGTTTATCTCTTTATTGCAGTGCAACACATTCCTGACATTACTTTGATGCATTATAAACCATCTTTGGAATCCCCGCTTCAGGCTCGTTCCCACACATATCGACAGTACTGTACCCCACCCCCGGTCTCAGTAGGTGATTGCTATCGTGCAGCTGGGCATTCCGGCAGGATCTGAATTACGCGCAATCGGTCGGATCTCATGGGGTTGTGGCATTGAATAATTCCGGCTCCTTTGAGAGGTGGAATCCTACTGTACGGGGCAATAAACTGTATCCGCAGGGGTTGGTCATGGCCTGGGATCGGATCGAACAGCCAGATGTAGGGAGGAGATTATCGAAGGGCCTGTTCGTGCGCAAGGGATGAAAGGGTATGTGGGCTCAGCACGGGAAGTGGCTCCGGGGCAGGGTTGCGCTGAGGATGCTTTATGACTCTAGCATGTGTGCTTGGGGGCTGCCAGCGCGTGGGGGATGATTTCGAGGTCGGGGAGACGTGCAGGCGATCGGCAATGTTACGAACTGACCACAGGGTCTAAAATAGCTGCCGCTTACGCGCTCGCAAAGGCCTAAGTGGGACAAGATGGCGCCGGTAATGTTCACATCGTAATCTAATATTTAACAGCGCCACATACCAGTGGCGGATTATTCGCTGGACCTGTGGTGTTCCGTGCTGTGCTTGGCCTGGCGGCAGAGAGAGACAGGTATTCTGCTACATCTAATGGCCCACTTTGGTGATGGGGCTGGAAGGGCGCCAGGCTGAACTGTGGACTGTTTGGGCTACGAAACGCGGGAGCTGCATGATGTTCTATTGAAACCCTCTACTCTGGTATCTTTCCAGTGCGTTGAAGGAACCCACTTTTGCTCTGATGTCAACTGCCCTAATCCGCCTGAGTGCCTCATGTTATTGTTGCAACTGGGTTGTGTGGCGTACCTGTCACTATCTTGTAGTCGCGCTGCCAGTTAGTGGTGGGTGATTGGTGCCCAGCTTGGTTCCTCTCCGCCTGCCCCCCTGACTGTGGATGCTTGTACCTGCAGAGTTTCTGACATTTTAATCACAGTTGCAGAATGTTCATTGTACTGTTACGCCGCACCGCCGGCCATGGGCAAAGGGAAACCCAGAGCGTCTACAAGGTTGGGGAGAGCGGGATCTCTCTCTCCGCCTTCAGGTCATTCATCCACCCTTTCTCATCATACAGAAGGAAACGTTGGTACCAATGCTTCAATGGACAAACTGGACATGATCTTATAGGAAATTTGTGATTCCCGCTCTGTGTTGGAAGCGCAACTGGGCATGATATCAGTAGATCTTAATTTATTAAAAGATGATCATAAGAAACTTGTTGATAAAGTTAAAACTGCTGAGCAAAAGGTGGAAACCATGTTACCTCAAGTACAAGAGCAACAAAGTCATATGCACCAACAGATTGACTCCCTCCGGGCCTGGGCCATTGATGCCGAAGGCCGGGCACGTAGGAATAACCTCCAATTAGTAGGACTGCCGGAGGGAACGGAGGGCTTTACACCCATGGAGTACATGGAAACCTGGCTAAAGACTAGCGTGGCCCCGATTGGATTGTCCGCACAATGTACAGTCGAGCGGGCACATCGTGTCCCTGCACGTCGACCAATACCAGGCGCCAACCCACATCCCATCTTGGCCAGGATTTTGAATTTTAGGGATTGGATCACCTACTGCAGGCGGCAGGGGACAATGGTTCACTACAGATTGACAATGCGAAGATTTCAATATTCCCCAATTACACCCTGGCAGTCAAACATAGGTTTTCTTTTATGGAACCTGAGCCCGGGCAGCGGGCCTGTTGTTTGCCTTATTGTTTCCAGCAAAACTGAAAATCCTCTACCAACGCTCCCTGTTTTTTGACACTCCTGACAGTGCTTGGGACTTGCTGGACAAGACATTCCCCGATGTCCAACCTACTAGACGTATGGACTCCTCGCTGCCAAAGCACAGCGCCCCCCTCGGAGGCGTAAGAGAGGGCTTCTTACTCAAAGTTCGGCCTCCAGTACCTGATTCATAACCAAGTGATGGAGGGCAGGCGTGGAGCACTTCATACTGCCTCAACCTTCCATACCTATCGCCCGTCCATCAGTACCAATCCGTCTGAAGAAGTTAATACGGATACTGATTCCGATGGCAGCGTTGCACTGTTTCCTTCTGTGGCCACACAACTTAGCAATGATGCTCTAGCCTCAGCTGGATCTTAGTTATATGACACATAACCAAGTATGAAACTCCCAGTCCGCTGGGAATTCTCTGTCCAGTTTGATATGCTCATTTATGCGAATAGTAGTATATCATGAAACTCACATGTTTGTACGACAAGTGGGGACGGATTAGTGTGTCCTCTGGCCTGACCCACGTTTTGGGCGTTTTCATGTATTGTTTACTGCTATTGTGTGGATGTCAATAGTGTTAGCGACCTTCCCTCGTAGGCGTTAGCATCTGTTGAATGTGAAGCATGTTACTCTTTTTTTTTGTCCTCATACATGCCATCAGATTTATTGAACTCTAGATGGGGTCCCTCCATGCCTTCTGCACTG
Organism: Lissotriton helveticus; assembly: GCF_964261635.1. Lineage (NCBI taxonomy): Eukaryota > Metazoa > Chordata > Amphibia > Caudata > Salamandridae > Lissotriton > Lissotriton helveticus. The sequence continues at coordinate 1,548,727,844 of NC_136065.1, forward strand.
ACAAAAGAAAAGAAAAACGATTGCCGCTCTGGATATGTCTGTGCCTGGCAAACAGAGTTCGCCCAGAGGAAAGGCTGTCTCCTGGTCCCAATCCCGTTTTCTTGACTAGATAGAAAGCAAGTTACTAGGGAGGACCGGACAACGAACCTCTGGCATAATCATAGGACTGAGATTATTTTATCCTCCAGGACTCCAAGGCTGCCAGACCTTGTCACGACTAGATTCTTCACAGGCCATATCAGATTGACTTGTCAAAATAATATTTCTCAGGCATTCCGTGAAAGTTGGTGGGGACTCTGATTTCCATGCCCTGCAGATTTCCCTCCTGGCGATAACTATCACATAGAATATCAGTTTTGTATCTGGAGAATTTATACAGTAATCTGTTGTAAAGCCAAAAAAGACCAAGGTAGTGGTGAGTTTGATTGATCGTGATAGAACCTCCTCTAGGAAGCCACATACCCTGGCCCAATACGGGACAATCTTTGGGCAACCCAAAAACATGTGATAGTCATCAGCAGCCAGTTCTTTACATCTAGGGCAGTAGTATGGTGCTGTACTTATCTTGGAAAGTTTCCCTGGTGCCCAGTAGACTCTGTAGGTGGTATACAGGTAATTCCTCCTAAGGTTTACTGGCTTGATCACTGTCTGAGACAGGGTATAGGAGTCGCACCAGATTTTCCTAATATCCACCCCGTCTTCTGTCAGGGCTCGGCTCCAAAGATTCTCCTGCTCAGGAACAAGACAGGCCCCAACTTCTGTGAAAGCTTTATACCAGAAGGACACCTCCCGTTTCCATAGGCCCACTTTGTAGATGGAATCCGAGAATCTGGTGTCCTCTGCATTGTCCCAGGATTGTGTCGCCCACCAACCAGAGAGCTGATAGAATTTAAACCTGGTTAAAGTCCCATTTCTGAGATTAAAGAGGGACTCCCAGCTATTAAGGTGTGGTCCGTGACTTAGATCCCTCCACATTCTAATACCAGCTAACCTGAGTGGCTGGGAGAGTTGATCTAACAAACAATCGGGGGTCCCTGGGGAATCCCAGATTGGGGCCTGTGGTGTGTAATATTGAATCCCCAATATTCTCTTGACATGTCCCCAGTTTTTAAGAGCAGTCAACAAGATCTTCAACCAGACTTTTTTATAGAATTTGGGGTCCCCGAACTTATAGAGGAAAAATTCCTGCCCTTGTGGAATGTCCTGTAACATTGCATTGAATAGCAAACCCTGCATAGATGAATCTAGCTTATTTGCCAGAAGTCTGAAGTTCTTAAAATGTAAGGCGTAACAATGGGAGAGTAGGTCGGGTAAAGCTAAACCTCCGATCTTCAACCCTCTCCTTAGCTTCCTCCAGGCTATCCTAGGTGTTTTTGTTGCCCATATAAAAAATCCTATCTTCCCTTGAAGGATAGCAATATCTTTAGTGTTGAAGGATAGTGGTATTGTGTTGAACAAAAAGGTTATCTTCGGGAGTATCTTCATTTTTATGAGATTGACTCTCCCGTAGATATTCAATGGCAGGCTCCCCCATTTTAAAAGTAGCTTGCACACTTCTTTCGATACTTTCTGCCAGCTAGCCTTTGGTACATCAGTCAATTTCTAGGTTATATAGATCCCTAAATACCTCATCTGATCTTTAACTCCCTGTATCGCAACGGTGTTGTTCCACCCCATTACCTCAGTTTTTTCGTTATTGATCCTATAGCCTGATATTTTGCCAAATTCTTCGGCTAATTCAAATAGCCGTGGGATTGCCGTGATGTGGTTAGAGGTGTAAAGGAGAAGATCGTCTGCATATAATGCTGTTTTTAAACCCAGAGCGGTCATTTTAAAAGGTGGGATACGTTTATCTGTTCTAAGTGAGCTCACAAAAGGTTCAATATAGACATTGAATAATAGGGTAGACAGAGGGCAGCCCTGCCTGGTACCTCTGTGTATATTTAACCATCCAGTGAGGGCACCATTAACTAGAACTTTCGCCCTGGGGTTCTGGTACAGAGATGTAATGCCTCGTATAAAATGTAATGGGAAGCCGAACTTGTTCATAGTAGCCCATAGGTAGTCCCAATTGACCTGATGAAATGCCTTAGCGGCGTCAATGGCAATGATGGTGAGTGGCAACTTCCTATCCTCCGCGAAATTAATAGCACTGATCACCTGAAAGGTGAGCTCATTAAGCTGCCTCCCTGGTATAAACCCCCTCTGGTCAGGGTGAATAATTGTTTTGATCACTTTAGCCATCCTAGTGGTCAGTATCCCGGAGAAAATCTTCAGGTCTGAATTTAGAAGCGAAATTGGCCTGTAAGATTCTATTCTTTGGGGGTCCTTATTTTATTTTTGTATAAGTGTTATTGTCGCTTCTGATCAGGATGGAGGGATACTTTCGCCTTGTGTAAGTAGGTTATTAAAAAGTTTTTTTCAGTACAGGCATCACCTTCTCTACGAGGCTACAATAGACCTCTATTGGTAGACCATCGGGTCCAGCAGCTTTGCCCCCTGCTCATTTTCCTTAACTGATCCCTGATCTCCCCTTCGGATATGTCGGAGGCTAAGTAAACCTTGTCCAAATCGGACAATTGAGGTACATCTTTACTATCCAGCCAAGCCCTAACTTCACCTTGCCTGTGGGTGATATCATCTTGATAAAGATCCTGCATAAAGGACCTTGCCTCTTTTCTGATTTTGTCATCTTCAGATAACAAAACCGCTGACCCCCTCTGTATCAGGCTCTTGATGTTATTCCTTGTTCTTTCTGATCTTGATTTCCAGGCCAGGAGAGAACCGCATTTCTCTCCATAGGCAAAGTTCTGAAGTTTACTTGCCTCCCACTTATCATGCATGGTCCTATCTGTCCTGGCATTGAACTGCGCCTGTAGATATACCAACTCCTTCTCCAGCTGAAGGACAAGCCCCATGGCCGATAATACCGCTGATTGCAATTCAGTCTCCTTTTCCTTGATATTCTTAAGGGTCTCTAGCTCTAATTCCTTATTAGCTTTCCTTTTAAAGATCATCATGGAGCTCAGCCCCCTCTTAGGTAAGCCTTAAAGGCTTCCCAAACCATTTGTTCTGTGGAGGTACCGACATTAAAGCTAAAAAAAACCGGCTACTCTTTCGTTCAACTCCACCTTAACCTTTTCATCTAACATCAAAGTTTTTTCCAGGGTCCACCGTTTCTCTCTGTTTTTTAACCCGAGACTAAGAACCAACTCTACAGCGGAGTGGTCTGAGATAATTGCTGGGATATGACTAGCGAACCCTACTACTGTAACCAGACCCTGATCTATTAAAAAATAATCGATCCTGGAGAACTGTTTATACTATTTACTATAAAAAGAAAATTCTCTACTCAAGTTATTTTTTATTCTCCAGTTATCTGACAGATTGTATTCCTTCATAATACTTTTAAGCACTTGAAATGTTCTGGTTGGAACGATATATCTTGTTTTAGAGGTCCGATCTAATTGTTTATCGAGTAATAAATTAAAATCTCCGCCCAATATAACTGGGGCTGAAGTATGTAACAGACTAGTCTGGAGTTTCAGGAGCGGGCCAGAATTATCTTCGTTTGGCCCATAATACACAGCACAGGTGATCAGGTAACCCCCCACGATTACGGTTGCCACCAACCATCTGCCTGACTGAACAGTATCATATCTTACTATCTTAATCCCCTTATTTGCCCTTACCACTATTGCAACCCCTCTCGTAGACCCTCTCTGACTGGAACATACCACCTCCTGCACCCAACTTATTCTACTGAAGGCTTGTTTAAACTCAGTAGCTTCAAGATGAGTTTCTTGTAATAAGATGTGCTTCACTTCTCCACAAAAAATCACAAACCCGGTATAGCTTCTTACTTCCGCCCTAACCATTAACATTCCAGGAGAGGAATCTTGTATTAAGTAACCCACTCATTTCCTAAAGAGAGAAAAACAAAAATCATGTCCTTGCCATGTATATCTTCCATCTAGAGCTAGAGAGACCAACAGGCCTTCTTATATTTTGTATGAGGACGATTTTCCAAAATTCCCCCCCCCCTTACCCATCCCTCCTCCCACCCTTGAACCCACCCTTAATTTAGGTGTTGTGACCGCCTTTTGGGAGCCCTCCTCAGGCGGCACAGCACCTCCTACCCTATGTTTAGAGGAAAAGTGTATAGAAGAGATATATAGATGACCACCCATCTAGTCGGTGTCCCATGTTGCTATAGTTTTGTCATATGTGTGTAGATGGGTTTTTATTTATGTCTTTTTTTTTTTTTCTCCTTTCCCATCTTCCCTGTGTCCCCCCCCCCCCCCCCCCCCCCGGGCCCTCACCTTCCTCCTTTTTTTTTTTTTGATCCATTACGGTGTATATAGAGAATCTCTTTTTTTTTTATAATGCCATCTCCATTATTCCTACCTTGTCTTCCACTCTTTCCCCCTTATGAGATTGACCACCCTGTATGTCATCGTCATCTTCATCTACCCTCTCATCTGAGACAGAAGATCGTCGACATCGTCGGGCTGACTGCAATGATGCATTTTATTTTTCCACATTATCTTCAATAATGACGGAAATTTCATTTGGACCTGCGCCCCAAGTGATCTCAGTTCGGGCATTCTGGAGCCCAACTCCCGTTGCCTTTTCGCTGTTCTCCCTCCGATGTCTGAGCGAATTTGGTATGGGGTAGCCTGATAGTGGAGAGTGGCCCGAGTTAAACATCTCCCCAGAATTAGTTCTTTAATACTATATGTCTGGAAGTTTACTAATATTTTCCGAGGGGCCTTTCTATCGGGGTGCAGTCTGAAAGGGTCCCTGTGGACTCTTTGTATCTCCGACTCTAAGTCTATGTCTGGTCGATCCTTAAGGACTCCTTCACGTAGCAGCTTGCATACGAAACTCTTAATGTCCTCAATCTCAGCTCCCTCTGGTATTTTAAGTATCCTGAGGTTATTTCTGCGGGCGTGTATTTCCAACCTTTCAATATCCATGTGCAGGGACCGGTTCTGAATTTTTAGGGAGTTATTATCCTTGGAATTGCTTTGGATCGATTCCCCTAATGATGTGACCCTAAGCTCAAGTGAGCTAGTGCGTGCACATATGTCCTCCAATTTAACTTCCAAGGCGTCAAACTTGTCGTGAATGCCCTTCTGGTTTACTTCTGAGATCTCAAATTTGGACATAAGGTCACCCCTTAATGTCTGTAGTAGGAGACTTAGACTGTCGATATCACTGTTTTTATAAGCTGAATCTGCGCTCCTAAGGGCCTGTAAGCTGCTCTCAGTGTGAGGAGCGTGGGGAGTAAATGAAGGTGGTAGCCCCTCGAGAGAATAGTCGGCCTGGTTGAGTACTAGAAGATCACTTGATGGACTCACAGTAGGTGCACTGGAGACCTCATATCCTTCATGTCCCTTGTCTCCACTCTCAAAAACTCCTGGGTCTGCCATGCTTCCTAGCAGCGCATAATGATTTTCAAGTGTGTTACTCTTGGTTTGGTCGAACGAAGTTTGGGCATTGGACCCAGTATTGGGACATTGTTGAGTTATTTGTATCTATGCTGCATGGTCTGGGGATTGTGGGTGTGTGTGTGGGGGGTGGTGGGTGGGGGTGGGACCCGGGGGGATTTCTCATTGCTTTTTGATGTCTGCTGTTAAATTGTATACTTTTGTCTCATGGAACGTCCGAGGTATGGGGTCGATCGCTAAACGGCACAGAATAGCTGCACAATTGCATAGTCATAAAGCCCACATATTGTATTTGGGAGACACACCTGGTTCCCTCCAAAATTATGAAACTGCACAAGAGATGGCGGGGTCAATTTTATGCAACCAAATCTAGAGGGGCTGCGATATGGATTCGGGCAGGGATCCCTTTCTCGCTTAGTGAGAGTGAAATTGATGTCCAGGGCCGGTTTGTTCTCCTACTGGAAGCGTTAGATGGTAGGCAAGAAGTGGTGGGGTCCCCATACGCTCCGAATACAGATCAAGAAGCATTCCTAACACGGGTCTCCCGAGCACTTGCTGACTGGTCCCATTTCCCATGACTATTAGGCGGAGACTTAAATACAGTGTTTGTATGTCTGTATCGTTCTCATCTCCGCTTATTTAACACTACAGCGAAGGCGCAGACCCGTAGCCTTAACACGCTGGGCACAAGGCTGGAATTTATTGGACGGATGGAGGGCCTTGCATGTGAATACGAGAGAATATTCCTTTTACTCTTACCCCCACAAGTTACATACGCGTTTGGATTATTTTCTTTGTTCTCCAGATTTATCCTCTTCCTTTACACAGTGTGAGTACCTGGGCAAGACTATATCTGACCATAATCCCATCGAGTTATTGTTGAATTGGGGCTGCTCCCCTGCTTCTATTCCAATGTGGTGAATGCAACCTATACAACTGGAGGACCAGGTGTATTGGGCTGCATTGGCTACAGCTATTGATACATATTTTGTAGAGAATGAGGGTACTGACTCGTCAAGATCTATTGAGTGGGAGGCCTTCAAAGTGACTGTTCGCGGGGTAGCCATGGGGACTTCGACAGGTTTGCAGAGGGAAACGATCAGGGACATAACAGACCTGGAGAGGGACTTGCAGGCTCTGGAAGTAGCGGCTCAGAGGAGCGCTGATGGTGTAGAACCGCTACAGTCCGCCAGGATTAAGTATGCTGAATTACTGGAACACTTACGCATGATAGATTTTAATGCCTACACACTGCGTACACACTTCGAGGCGGATAGGGCAGGCACATTATTGGCAAGACTGATTCAACCTACGTTGACTTCTACTCCCATTCTAGCAATAAAAACGATCCATACCACGTTGGTTACCTCTCAGGATGCGATCAATGCTGTATTTCAGGAATACTATGCTTGTTTATATACCGCCCCCCTCTTGGATGTGTCGGCTCCCACAATCTCCTTCTTGACCTGGGTCCAACTTCCTACAGTTTGATTCGATTGCTAAAGACTTGGCAGCTCCGATTACTATTGCAGAGATTCGGGTAGCGGTAAAGGCATTGGCCCGTAACAAAATATCAGCCTCCAACGGTCTCACTGTGGAGTTTTATTCAACTTTTGCTGATACGCTGATCCCTAGGTTATTGCAACTTTATTCTTCCTCCGTGGATGACGGTGTCCTGCCTCCCACTACTAGGGAGACAATAGTCACGTCTTTATTAAAACCTGATAAGGAACCAACTGAACTTCTATCTTATAGACCTCTTTTGATTCTTAATACAGAATACAAGATACTCAGTAAGGTTTTATCATCGCGGCTACTTCCACTCCTTCCTCGATTGATCCATACGGATCAATGTGGATTCATACCCCAACGCAGCACCTAACTGAATATTCACCGACTTCATGCCCTACTGCACACAGCGTCGGAAACTTCACCGCTTGCTGGTTGCTTGTCTTTAGACGTGCGTCAAGCCTTTGATACCCTAAGCTGGCCGTATATGCTAGCTGTATTGCCCAAATTCGGCTTGCCCCAGTCATATTGTGAATGGATCAAATTGTTATATACTTGTCCTACTGCACGCGCTAAGACTGGTATGACCATCTCTCCCTCTTATTTTATCTCCCAGGGTACTCGCCAGGGTTGCCCTTTATCCCCCCTGCTCTTTGTGTTAGCCCTCGAACCTCTTGCGCAATACCTGCGTCAGATCATGTACCCTTATGGCATCTCCTTGTGTGGAGTGATGCATTCTGTATCACTTTACACTGATTATATGTTATTATATTTCCGAGGTTTAGATGCCAATAAACACATGATAGCCGCTGCCTTTTCTAGTTTTGGAGAAATATCTGGCTGCGGAATTTCTCCTAACATGAAGAGCACATCAAGATATTGTCTATGAGCAGCATCATGCCAGGGCTGCTACCAGTCCATTTCTTGATGTATAGTTTATTGTGTCTTATATATTTTCCATTCCATAGCAATCCTTTAGCTCTGCCACAGCAAAAACTGTTGAGCAGAACTATAACAAACTTGGAATGAAACTGTAACTTGTCTCCCAAAAAACGTTTTTGTGGTCTGGAGTTATTCACTCCAAATGATTTAAGAAATGTGTGTTATAAATACAAAGTATTTGAAGGATTAAATGTTTAGATCTCTTGGAGGTTAATTTGCTGGTTCTCCATGGATTCGGACCCACAACGGATTGTAGTGTCATTTCAAAATAAACTCATTTGATGAATTGGTGACCATTTTCTGTTTGTCCATTGTGGGAGTGTCTAAGGAACTGTAGATCATTGGTAGTTGTAAGTAAAACATTTTGTTTTGACCACCATTACCCACTGCAATGGATACACAAATATCTGTAGATCCAGTGTCGGAATATCTCCCACCATCCTTGAGGCAGGCTTTGATTATCACCTTGCTAAAAATGGACAAGCCTCCAGTGTGGTGCGAGTCCTATCGCCCACTCTCCCTGATCAATTTGGACGCAAAGATATTGGCGAAGGTCTAAGCCACTAAATTACAACCATTGATGCCACTTCTTGTGCTACCGGATCAATCCGGATTCATCCAGGATCGCTCTACTTCCCTGAATCTACGTACGATATTTGCCATGTTCCACGTGCTCAAACCGGAGTTGCCGGCTGTGGCGGTTCTTTTAGACGCTGCCAAGGCGTTCTACTCCATAGAGTGGAAGTATATGGTACATATCCTTAATAGGATGGGATTCCCCCCTGTTTTCGTTCGATGGATTCAGGTCCTTTACACTGATGCCTCCGCGAGAGTCAGGGTGGGCGGGCTCACCTCAGATACATTTGCTATAGAGCGTGGTACTCGGCAGGGCTGTCCTCTCTCCCCTTTTCTTTTTGCTATTGTTTTAGAACCAATTGCATGCAAAATCTTGCAATCTCATAGGGCGGCTGCGTTAAACTTTAATAATTGGCTGGTTGGAATTTCCTTATACGTGGACGAAATGGTCCTATACGTTCGTGAACCGCAGACCTATCTATCCCCGGTTGTCCGTGAATACGTTAAATTTGGTCTATTTTCAGGTTTGCAAATAAATTGGGAGAAATCCGTTCTCATTCCACTCACGCCTGTCAGTGTGACCGCAGATGAAATATCCATTGGTATGGTTGGAAAACCGTGTCAAATATCTAGGAGTGTGGATACACTGGGACCCCGAAATCGTAATCTGGGAAGACTATGGATGGGCGTATACCGAGCTGGTACAGCAGATTGATTGATGGATTAGCCTGCCGCTCTCGCTGGTGGACCGTATAGCGGTGATAAAAATGATTATTGATAAAAATGATTATCCTTTCCAAGTTTCTATATTTGTTCTGTAATATCCCTATCAATCTGACTAAACATTTTTTTTAAACCATGCAGACCCAACTGCTGCGATTGGCATTTGAGAAGGGGGGGGGGGTTAATGCTCTGGATTTTTATGTGTACTACTTATGCGGGCAGGCTCAGTATGCGTACTTCTGGTTTAGAACTCACTATTTCATTCCACATGTGGTTGTAGAGGAGGGGGACGCATATCCCTCACAACTGAAAAGTATTATCACCTACACCAATAGAAAGACTCCCAAATCTGAGATAAACACAATAGATGCCACTATTTCAGCATGGCAAGGGATTGGGAGGCGGGCCCATAGACTGCCCCTATACGCTCCTGCATTGCCTATTGATGGACACGCCGCTTTATCAGTGGCTGGGGGAGCGAGGCCCAATTACAGACCTTAGGGAGGCTGGTTTTACACACAAATGATTTGTATATCAATGGGACATATGTCACGGGTACAGGCCTGGACTACATACAAAATCCCACTCCACTTTTTCAGTACACCTGTTACAGACTGCGTAGGGCGGTACGAGATCACTACACTAGCTTCCCAGATGAGCCATTAGCGTTGAAAGCGCTGCAGTTGATCATAGTTGCTGCATCAAGAAAGAAGCTGCTGAATAGGTTGTATAGGGCAGTGCAGGAGGAGACAGTTTGCCAGGGGGACAAAGTATGGACTGCTGGAACACTGCACTAGACCCCCCGATTATGGAAGAAATATGGGAACAGATATGCATGCTGACGGGGAGGCTGACTAGCAATAGTAACTTACGCATTATTCATGTGAAGTTCCTTCATCAGATATACCACACCCCCAAGAAATTACACAAGATGGGGCTAAGGGAGTCAGACTGCTGTAAACGATGTGGGCAGGGAGGGGCTGATTTCCTTCACCTTGAATGGCAGTGCAGGCCGGTATACCAATACTGGGAGAAGGTGGTTTCTCTTACATACACAATGACTGGCCAGATGATTGCCTGCACGCCTTTGGGGTGTTTGTTGGGGTATGTGCCTGGATTAAAAGCTATAGTGGGACGTTTTAGAAGGGTAGCATTGTTGTTGGCAAAGAGGAGGGATCGGTTCACGTGGGATAGCCGCCTGCGCCCGAGCACTGCTAAGTGGATCAAAGACATGATATAATGTCGTGAGCTGTATGCTGAGGAACTACCGACGGCCTCACGGCCTACGTGAATATTTAATGGCACACAGTGAACAGGGCTAGGTGTAGTTTGCTGCTAGAAGGGTGTCAACTAGAGCCTTAATGCAACTGGACAATACAAGTGTGTGGGGAAGTGGGACTGGGATGTAGACGTGGGTTGTTTTTGGATGACACTTAATCGTTAATGTATCTTATTACAGGAAGGGGTTATGTTGGTTTGTGTTACACTTTGCGCAATGTCATTGCAATGTATACTTACATGATGTATGTGCTATGCGCTATTGAAATAATAAATACTTTTTTTTTTTTTAAAAAGATCTTATCGCAACACCTAGCTATAACATCACTATAACATTTGGTTTCTAAATAAATTTCAGTTTTAAAAAAAAAAATGTTACGAATTTACTACGAAACCGAACTATGTCACTTACATTTTGTTTATTTCAGTGAAGTTCTGTGTTTTTGTAAAATTTGGATTCTAAATAGTTTTTTTTTTTCCCTGACCTCTGTTTTGGCTAACATCCGGCTAGACCCTGCACCCACCCCACCACATGCAGGCAATCTTTACTCAACAAGGCCTCAGACCAGCACAGTTGAAGGTTGGCTTGAGGGCCTGGAATCTGGACAGGCCTCTGCTGATGGCCAACCTCTCTGCAGCTGTGCTACCTGACCAATGTGCAGGCCTTGTGCCCACCCCTACACAGCCACTTGGAAGGTTGGCTGCAGGACCGGGCCTCTGGCAAGACTCTGCGGCTACCGCTCCAGAGTACCAACCTCTTCTCTGCGCACCTCCTTCGGCCTAGCACGGCAGAGTCTTCCTGCAGGGCCTAGCCTCAAACCAGACTTTGAGCCTACCTCTGACAAGCAAACCGACCTCTCCATTGTGCACAGCCTTCACCCGTACGTTTTCCTATATGGTCACTTTCCTTTGCAAGCGACATTCACCAACAGGGTCATGGAGAGGGAGGAGTCTAGTATGATGCTGAGGTTTCGGGCGCGGTCCGTGGGTGTGGGAGGGCTACCACAGTACAGGAACCAGTACTGTGGCCCAAGTACTTGCAAACAAAGCTTGCATGGGAACCGATCACCATGTTGGAGAAGCATCACCTAAGGTCCACTAATCCTCATCCTGCTGCCACCCCCTGCATCTACCGGTGCAGGAAAGGTGGCAGATCTTTCCCTACCTTGCTGCTAAAAATGGAAATCTTGTGCACTTTGGATTCTTGTGCACATTTAAATTTCGTGTCTTTAAAATACTGCTAAAAACGTGGTTATTCTGATATTCTCCCAAAACTAACCTCCTCACTCCCTCTTCTGAGAGCAGCAAGCGCGCTTGTAAACAGGCCCGGTTCTAGCAGGTGAGCCAGGCCAAACATGACTCTTGCCCCTCCCTGTCACAACATCCAATGAAAAACGCACCTGTTAAATTCCTCTAACGGTAACCTTTCTGTGTCGTCGGATGAACGTTGTGGGGTTTTCCCATGCAGTTTCTGTTTGGCGGTACAGGAGATGTGTGATTGGGCTCGGGCCTCTGTCTCGAAGGGGATCCAATCAAGCATCTTCTTTTGGAGAGGCGGGCTCTGTCTCCACCCTAGTGCAGGTGCATTAGGGGCATGTTGATGGAACTAAATCATGTCATTCCTTAGCATAGGATGATTTGGATTTCCAGCTAGTCTGTTCACTTCGGACACAGAGCAACTTTTACTACAGTTTGGAGGCTCTATAGTCTATACTGCTAAACCTAACCTGCTACTCTGTGGGCCTCACCTTTACTCTCCAGCCGGATGCACTGAAATTAAGCCTGCCACAGCCGCGCACCTTTCCGGAGCCCTGCAGCTATTGTTTTCTCCGATCCTGCTGTTAAAGGAAAAGTTTGATTTTAAAGTTCAAAGCCGGTAAGAAAATGTTGTGGAGTCATAGCTGTGTGGTGTGAAGGTCTGGCTGACATCTTTCCCACAGAAAAATACTAAACCATTTGTTCACGTTTTTTGAGATTATGGAAAGGCTCGGCCATGGTCTATAAATAGAATTTAATGTAAAATCGTTTGCTCTTTTTGATTTTTGTTTGCATTAATTATCAATCGTGGAATATCTGCAACTGTGAACACATTTTCAATTGCATTCTTCTGTTTTACTCTTATGAGAATGAAAGGGGAAAATAATCTAAGCTTTATGTGATTTTGCTAACTTTTGTCCCAGCCGGGACATTACAATTCCAGGCTAAAATTCCAGTCAGGCCTGTACAACCCGGCTATGTGGCAATCCTATGGGGTGGATTTAAGTGACACTTCCCACGTGTTTGAAATTTGAGCTGTAGGTTATGGACTAAGAGTTAGTGATCTATTTTATTTATTTCTGGAAGTTGAGTCTGGTGGTGGTTGGGGTACTTGCTGAGGGAGAAGATGAGCTGGGTGTCGTCGGCGTAGGATACTATGCTTAGTCCATGCTGTCTGACAATGTCTGCGAGGGGGGCCATGTAGATGTTGAAGAGTGTGGGGCTGAGCGATGATCATTGGGGCACTCGGTTAAAAGGATGGCGCGAAATAAAACGCCGGGACTGGACGGGCTCCCAGTCGATTTTTACTCCACCTATGTGGAACTCCTGGCCCCCAAGCTTTTGAGGGTTTACAAAGAAGCGAAGACCCTGGGGCGCTTACCGGGCTCGATGCGTGAGGCCCTGGTGATTCCCCTGCTCAACCCGATCGGGAAGGCGTAGAGCCAGCGTCCTACAGGCCGCTATCAATGCTCACCGTTGATTACAAGATCTTGACCAGCATATTGGCAGCACGACTGCTGGATCACATGAACTCCTTAGTGCATGTCGACCAAGCGGGCTTCATTCCCAAGCGTAACACGACAATGAATATCCGCCGTCTGTTTCGCCTGCTGGAGGGGGATCACACAGATGCTCCCGATCCCATGATCCTCTCGATTGACCTGGAGAAGACCTTCAACAGCCTGGAGTGGGTCTACCTCCGCAAGGTCCTGGAGCGATTTGGCCTGGGAGAGGGATTCCTGCGATGGACCACGGTATTATATACCTCGGCGATGGCTAGGGTTAAGTCGGGCCCGTTGATTTCTCGACGATACCCCGTAGAAAGAGGCACTAGACAAGGCTGCTCGATATCCCCATTGTTATTCGCCCTTGCAGTGGAGCCACTGGCCGTATCGATCCGCACAGGGGCCCATTACAGGGGATTGCAGTCTTTGTCGGGACACCAATACATTTCCCTATACGCCGACGATCTACTGCTTTTCCTCGAAGAAGCTGGAACGGCCCTGGCTGATGCAGTGCTCACAGCTTTCGGTAAAATGTCAGGACTCCGGGTAAACTGGACGAAAACTTGCCTGTTTCCGGTCCACAGCGATAGACCTCAGCCGGATACTCACAGGGAGATCAGATGGGAGCCTGTTTGTTTTAAGTACTTAGGGGTAAATGTTTATCATCATCCTGTTGATACCCTAGAGGGCAACATCTTCAGAAGCATCCGGGCGTTGAAGGGTAGCATGTCCTTTTGGTCCACCCTACCCTTATCGGTGGCGGGACGGATAGCACTGCTAAAAATGGTGGCACTCCCCCGCCTGTTATATTACTTCCGGACACTTCCGATCTGGATCCCCAGATCTAGCTTTCAGAACCTAGACTCGATGATCGTAGCGTTCCTATGGGGCTCGGGCCGCCGCAGAGTAGCGCTCAAGACCCTGCTGAGACCAAAAATGGAGGGGGGGGCTGGCGGTGCCCGACTTTGAAACGTACTATTTGGCTGCCCAATTGCAGGCCTATACTCAAGAGATATCGCGGGAATTTCGTGGCCCAGAAGAGACGCAGGGCAATGGTATACCCAGACATGTCTTATCATATATTGCACTGCAACAGAAGCTTGATCTGAAGGACCTCACCCAGGAGGAACGTACTTTACGGTTATGCTGGAACCGAGTGCATCGCAGACTGGGAAGGCCGCGGCCCTATGCCCCGGAGATCCCGCTGGGAATGCTCACTGCATTACCCCATGGCGGTGACTGGTCGCGCTTGGGAACATGGGAAGAGTTGGGTGTGCAGTCCCTGGGAGACCTGTATGAGGGCGGGGCGTTACTGCCTTTTCAGGCACTTTTGGACCGCTACGATGTCCCCAGAGGCGATTTTTTGCTGCACGCGGCGGTCACGAGGGCACTCCAGGCGCACTGGCAGACTGGTCTTGAGGAGCCGCAGCTGTCCGAGACGTGCCAATACGTCATGATGTCTGCGGGAACGGTTAAAGCAGTGTCATGCCTGTATTCCAGGATGATCAATGAGAGATTGACTCCCATGGTGGTGCTCAAGACCCGCTGGGAAACTGATATAGGGAAGGAAATCCCAGAAGCCACATGGGCCCAGCTGCTACATCGCGCCTGGAAGGGCACACGCAGTGCTCGATTCCAATTGGTCCACTTCTATATATTGCATAGAGCCTATCTGACTCCGGAGAAAATACAGAAATATTTCGCCTCGGAGACGGCGGCCTGCCCTAGATGCAGGACGCTTGGAGCGGACCTCATCCACATGTTATGGTCCTGCTCCGCGCTGACCCCCTACTGGTCGTGTGTAGTAGACACGCTATCCGAAGTAACTGGAAGGCCCTTGCAGATTGATGCGGCGGTGGGACTTCTACACTGGTTCCCACATACCCCTAAAAATAGGATCTCTAGCAAGTTCATAGACCTGGGGTTGCTCCTGGCAAAACGGGAAATCACCAGACATTGGAAGGTGAGAGTTGGTCCAACGGGCACTAAATGGCGCAACGAACTTCTCAAGTGGGCAGGGAGCGAGAGCACGTTGCGATACCAGTAGGCAAGGCGGCGGCAAGATGAGCGAGCACTGGAGGCAGCGCAGGCTTGGGAGACATTAGTGCAGGCCCTGCGCGACCATGACACACATACTGACTCTGATAGTGTTGATGAGGAGTTACCTGGACCCCAATAACATAATATTGAAGAGATATCCCCAATAGGAAGAACTAAGTCTCTTGGCACACGCTCTTTGGCTGTATACTACACTATCGATGACGGACTGGAAGGGGGGAGGGGGGGAGATGAACTGAAAAAAGGAGAGAGCCATTCGTTTCCACGACGCATCAGAGTACTAAACTATCAGGTCTTGCAACCCACTCCTCGGGGGAGGTAGGACTGTTGGGGGAGGGAGGGGTGTTTATTTGGGTTGTTTAGAAAAGCAGTGGAGACCGATTCATTTTCGTCTGTTTCACTCTGTTGGAACTTGGAGCTATCTACTGAACATTAGATGCAAATGCCGCCCGACCCCCGGGTTGTGGGCTGAATGGCCGTGTATGGATGTTCTACCACCACTGCCGACTGTGATATGCACCTTCTAACAGGCGACTATTGTATACTTATATTTTATTCCCTGCAATAAAAATATATTTAAAAAAAAAAATCATTGGGGAACTCGGCAGTTAATTTCCATGGGTTCGGAGAGGAAGGGTGGCAGTCTTATTCTTTGGGTTGTGCCGGTGAGGAAGGAGCGGATCCATTTGAGGGCAGTTCCCTGTATGCCGGCGTTGAGGAGTCAGTCGGCGAGTGCGCAGTGGGAGACGATGCTGCAGAGAGGTCGAGTAGGATTAGGGCTTCAGTGTGTCCTTGGTCGAGGAGGGTGCAGATGTCTGTGGCAGTGAGTTAGAGCGGTTTTAGTGCTGTGATTGCTCTGGAATCTGGATTGGGAGGGGTCCAGTATGAAGTTTTCTTCTATGAAATTTGCTAGTTGGGCATTGATGATCTTCTCGGTGACTTTGGCCGCAAAAGGGAGGAGGGAGATGGGGCAGTAGTTCTTGAGGTCTGTGGGGTCTGCTGACGGTTTCTTGGGCAGGAGTCTGACTTATGTTCATTTCCAGTCGCTGGGAAATGTGCCAGTCTGGAGGGTGGTGTTGATGGTGCGTTGTAGTTTGGGAGTGATGTCTGTGGTAGATATGTGGTGAGCAGGGGTCCGTGGGGACCCTGTGAGTGGATGCCTTTCGTGGTTGAGGTGATGTCTTCGGTGGTGACTGGGGTCCAGGAGGAGACGGTATTCCAGCGGTCGTTGCTGGAGAGGGAGGTGTTTTCGGCGTCTGGTGTCTGGTCGTTGAGGTGGTCGTAGAGGCTCTTGATTTTTTAGATGGAAGTAGGATCTGAGCTTGTCGCAGAGGTCCTGGGAGGGGGTAATGTCTGTGGTCTTGCTGGGGGGCTTGGTTAATTCCTGGATGATGCTGAAGAGTTCCTTGAAGTTGCTGGAGTTGGCGGTGATCTTGTTCCGGGTGAAGGCCCTTTTGGTGGATCTGATGTGCTGGTGGTATTCTGTCATGGCGTTCTTATAGGTAGTGCGATCATCTAGCAGCTTGCTGTTCCTCTAGATCGCTCAAGACGTCTGCAGGTGTGTCTTGGTTCTTGGAGGTCAGTGGTGAACCAGGTGGCCTTCCTGGGGCGCTGTCTGTTGGAGTTGCGTAGTGGTGCGGGTCTATCTGCGCAGTTGGAGATCCATCTGTGGAGTTCTTTGGCTGCAAGGTTGGCATCGGTTGAGGTGGTGGGGGCATCATGGTTGGGGGGTGTAGTTCAGCTGTTCCTCCGTGATTTTGCTCCAGTTCCTTCGCGAAGGGTGTGTTGCAGGTTTGGGGGCAGTGGGTTTGTTGATGTTGAGGTGTACGTAGTGGTGGCCTGTCCAGGGGGTTTGAATGGTGTGGGTGAATCGGATGTTGTTACATACTGCGAAGATGGGGTCGAGGGGGTGTCCTGCTTTGTAGGTAGGCGGGGTGACTAGCTGTTTAAGGCCGATGTTGGCGAAGTTGTCCAGGAGAGTGGTGGAGTTGGGGTCGCTGGGGTTGTTGAGGTGGAAGTTCAGGTCTCCAATCAGTATGTAGTCCATGGAGGTGATGGTGAGGGGTGCGATGAAGTCAGTGATGGTCTTGGCGAACGAGGCGCGAGGTCCGGAGGGTTTGTAGGCGAGGGTGCCGCAGAGAGTGGTTCTATGGCTGGTCTGTATCTGGAAGTAAAGGTGTTTGGTGGTGGAGAGGGAGTTGTTCCTGGTGGAGGTATAGTGTCGGAGGGAGTTTTTGTGTGCGATGGCAAGTCTTCCTCCTGGGCAGTTGGGGCAGTCTGTCCTCTGGATCTTGTATCTGTCTGGGGCAGAGGAGGCGTTGGTCCAGGTTTCTGTAAAGAAGGCGGTGTCTGGTGAGAGGGAGTCGAGGCGATCCCAGATCTCGACGGCATGCCTGTGCAGGGAGTGTGCGTTGAGAAGGATGTACCTCAGGGTTTCAGAGGTTTTGGTTTTCGGTGCAGAGGGGGTGGCCCTGAGATTGTTCATGGTGTCGAAGGTCTGGCGGCAGAGGCAGCAGGAGAACTGTCCCTGGGTGGTGCTTGGTGTGGACTGCTGGCAGTTGTTGTTCCTCCTGGAGTTGAGTGCGAGGAGGGTAGCTGCATCGTAGCGGTTGATGGCTGGAGATCCAAGGTTCCTTGCGCTGGTCGGGGACGGGCACAGACATGCTTGCCTTTGGTGCGCCCGCTGCATGCGGCCGCCATTAAATAGGGGGAGGGAGGGTGCAGCTGGGAGGCGGGAGCGGCTGGGGGGGGGAGGCCGCGGGGGCAGCAGCTGCAGGGAAAGGCAGCAGGCACGAGAAAAAAGGCACAAGTCAAGGAATACGAGGCACAATACAGGGCACAAGAACAAGTCACAAAAAAGTCAAAAATATGGGGCACAACAAGGGGGCTGACAACCAAGGGCACAGACCTGAGAGGAGAGCGGACTCAAACCCTGCTAGTCAGGGCAGCGCCACCACAACAGAAGCAGCACACCAGCAGAGCTGCAGGGGTGAGAGCAGCAGGGTAACTAAAGCCCTGTTAGCCGCTCCTGAATGTGATCCATACTGTATGGCGTTCAACATACTTGTACGAATCATGTTTTTGTTGCCTCTGGATGTGACTGACAGGGAAGCATGGATATAGGTGAATTGAGAAGCTGAAAAAGCTGCCATACAAGCCATCACTACCTGGCGGATTTTTGCCATGTGTTTCTGGCCTCCACAAAATAATGGGATCTCCCACACTGCACCCCTTTCCCCACGCCCAGACCCCTAACACATAAAATTGCTGCAAAACAATTGTGGAAAGCAGCAGCACAGATTTCTGCAGAGTCGTCCTTATGATCATTACCTGGTTGCAGGAGAGGATATGGACAGTGAGATGGGAGAACCATGAATAGAGACACACTTGTAAGAGAAGTGAGAAGGAAGGACTTGAACAGAGTGGAACTAAGTGTGATCGTAACAGTGAAATTGAACATTAAGAGAAATGGAAAGATGCTGACTAGGCAGGATGAGAAAGGCGTGAGAGAGAAAGGGAGAGTCAGAGCAAGAAAGAAAGGTAAATGGTCAATGTGATGGCAGGTACCCATTCTGCTGTTTGCATAACCTGTGGCATTTATGAATCTTGAAGCTGGCTCATTAAACAGTGGACTAAACATGGTACACTGTGTAAAGAGTCCAGGCCAACCCCAATTGGTTTACAGAAGCAAACATGATTTCCCAGATCACAGAGGCAATAAATGAGAAACACACTCAAGAATAAAACCAAGAACAATCTAGAAAAATGAGTCTTATTTTTATATAACTTTTGATACCAAGAACTTAGTTATCAATTGGATACTTTTGCAGTTATTAATTTTTTACAGGTTCTATATAATGAGTCTTTAGGCAAGTAGCTGCATCATCACAAGGCGGGGGCAAAGGACTACGTGTACCAACAGCCCAAGGCCCCAGGAACAGACCCTACAGCCCTTACACCTGTTCAGCGCAATATATTGTGCGTAGGTTCTTCCCGCAGCACAGGACGTGAGTAGCTGCATCATCAGAAGGCAGGGGCAAAGGACTACATGTACCAGCCATCCAGGGCCCCAGGAGGCAGACCCTACAACCCTCACACCCGTTCATCTCTATGTAGCGTGTACATTCCTCCCGCACCGTGGGCCACATGCGGGACAGTCCGGTGACAGGAGGAGGCAGGGCAGGGCCACCCCCCTTGGGTGTGGTCTTTGAGATTTGGGGCAGTTTATCTTCAGCGAAGGCTGGGTCTTGTGTATTGAGCCATACAAGCATACCACAAAGGGCTAATTGAAGAGTCTGCCAGCAGGTTGGCCATACCAGAATCTGACTTATAATTGCTTACATTTTCTGGGAGATACTCTACTTGCAGCAGATATTGGCTGAACGCCTGGACTGTGGCCCTGGACCACTGCAGCCAATACCCACTAGTTTGGAAAGAAAAACGTGGACTAGCATTAAACCGCCTTGTCATTTGAAGGAAATACGGCACAGAGAGGTGTTAACTAGAACCTGTGCCCGGCAGGATTGAATAAGGGACGGAAAAGCTCTAACATTCCCACAAGCTGATCGTTAAGGTGCTGTCCTTCCCTAAAGTACTTTGTTGTCTATTGCCAGCCTTGTTGGAATCCGAATTGAACAAATACATTGCTTGTTGTGGACTGCCTTTTAAATATACATTTGTATTTTATATTTGAAACCATTTCATAGCAGGAATATACCGTATTCGTGGTTGTGGGGTTTGCAAGATTTGTGAGATAGGTATGTCAATTTGAGTTAGCATGGGAAAGCGCAAGGCTGTAGACCGGACCCATGGGGAAACAAAGCAACAAAAAAAGTAGGAACAAAAGATATAAGCACCCTAAAGAAATAAATCACCTAATTGAGGAAGTGGAAAACCTTAAAAGTCCCGAGCACTCACACGCCAGTATACCACAGCCCAAAAGAAAACAGTGCTCGTCCATGAAATCAGAAGAAGCTGTGGCTAGAATAGAAAGTCACAGTGGTGATCAAAGGGTCTCGCATAGAGCAGGGGGGTTGCCCACATCTCAAGGGAAAAAATCGAACACAAGTATTAGCTATTTTAAAGAGCGCTTAGCGCATTAAAACTAGATGCCACGGTTCCAAAAACAGCGCAAATCAACCAAAACATACCGATTCCTCACCCTCGCTGACTTGAGACCGACACAATGGCACAAAAGAATCCCTCCCTAAAGTAGCTCCACCACCAAATGCAAATAAACTTCCCAGTGAAATACAAGCTGCCTCAACACTAGAGGAAGAGTCCTCAAATTATTTTAAACTACAGATTATGGCCTCAATCCAGGAAGTTGGTGCTCTTAAAACAATGGTCACCAGTTTATCTGATTCCCTAAACGAGGTACTGCCAGATGTGCAATGGATCAAAAATCAGTTGGGAGAATGCAAACCTAGTGAACGAAGGCAGATGCACCATGAAAGGCAGGCTAGTGAGCTCACACAGGGTTTTGTAGGGCAGCCCACGATTCCAATGCGCAGGGATCCTACAATAGCGCATAAATATACAGATTGCCAATTAGCCCCCAACTGCAACAGGGTAGCACAAAAGCACATCAGATATCAGCAGTTGGTCACGCCTACTATCGTTCCTGGGCTTCCACTAGAATTTAACCCCCAAGCTCGATACAAGCACCACATTAAGTAGTGACGGCACCAAACACCAGATCTATAGTGCATTTGATAAATGTACCGAAACTGTTGCCTAGCTTAATTAAAGAAAATTAGGGCTTCTTAATAAGCAAATACCTAGTGGCGGTGCGTCCATTGGGGGCGTTGGGGCGTTGCCCCACTAATGACACGGCCACAAAATCGTTCTACTTCTGACGCTAATTGCAGCAATCAGGACTCCGAGTCCTGATTGGAGTTAGCGTCAGAAGTAGAACACAGATGCTGGTCATGGTCAGCCCGAACATGCGCACTGAGCCTTCCCCGTAAGAGACCGAGGGTTGCTTCATGCGCAGCCCCCGGTCTCCTAATGGGCAGAAATACACCTGCCCTCAGCCAATCCTTGCGCTGCTGAGAGGGGTTGCCAGCCGGCAGTCACTCACACAAGACGTGGAAGGCGCCAACGCACCGGACCCCGGCCCAGGAGCAGACAGTGGTTATCTGAGAGGTGGTCATCTGCCTGTGTTGGTGTCACCGTGCCCCTTGAGAACAGCTTTGTTACAAGTAGTACTCCCATTCCATTACTGGCATTCTATTTGACATTTTCCTCCCTAGGTACCTTACCATAGCCTGTGCAGGTCCCACGGGAGCAGTCTGCGAGGCACCCTCTGACAAATTCTAGGGTAAGAATAGCTCTCCATACCTCTGCATATCCTTTGTCCTCAGTCTCCTCTTGAGCCTGTATTCACTATTATGATGCCTTTCAGCATCCTGGTTTTAATTGTGTGTTTGCAATTTGTAGAAGTATCCACAAACTACCAGGCAATGGAGTTTCTTACTGACTCCTCTATTGCTTTTTACATTTGTAGGTCGCCTGATTAGAGTAGGACCACTTGGCCTGCCATTTCTGACCTACTGGATGAGGTTGTATTTCTTCTTTTTTTTCCCCCTTTTTTTCACACTGTGTAGTACGTTACACCGAGGTCCTGAAGAATTGCCATGACGGCAAGAAACATGTCGACCTGACCAGAGGGTTGTAGATAGTTTACTGAGAAGCCTTCAAGTGTATATCTCCCCTCCCACCCCCTTTTAATCAAGGGAGTCTACCACCTTAATAAAGTATATTGTGGATTGACTTACCCTTTTTTAACTCACCTTCACATCACGACTACACTTCCCTTGCCCTCTCACACGCATGCACCATATGGCTGGAACAAAAGATCTCCGATAAAGAGCCCCTTTACGGGTGCCCGTCAAACATTGCAGCGCCAGTCTGACGAGGAGCAGAACCCATATGATGAAGCATGACACCTAGCTTGCTGGGTGTGTGAGGGTTTTAGTTCCAAAAAGGGTTTCCCCCCTTTTCCTTCCTCTCCCTCCCTACATTGCACACTCACTCTATCCTTTTATTCACACTGGGCAACTTTGTACTTTCTTTGTGTTACTAGTTGGTTGGACTGGTACACTGGACCCCGTTAAAAATAGTCCAATATGGTTCCCCCTTCTTGTTGACTGATCATTTTCATGGTCAGCCCGAACATCCGCACTGAGCCTTCCCCATAAGAGACCGAGGGTTGCTTCATGCGCAGCCCCGGTCTCCTAATGGGCAGAAATACACCTGCCCTCAGCCAATTCTTGCGCTGCTGAGAGGAGTTGCCAGCCAGCAGCCACTCACACAGAAGACGTGGAAGGCGCCAACGCACCGGACCCCGGCCCAGGAGCAAACAGCAGAGGGGGCGAGGACCCGCCCGATCAGGTAAGTTTAATTTTTACTTTATTTTTAACCCCCACCCCCTCCCCCCCTCTCCTCTGGTGAGTATTGCAAGGCGCGACTGTGTTTTGGGTGGATTATGTAAAATATATATCATGTATGCAGTTTACTTTATTTATTGAGGCGCAGATCCAGGGGTGCGTGGACCGCTCGGAGACTGGCGATAAAGTGACGTTACTAGTGTCCGAGACTCGCCGCAGGCCAGGAGCTCCCTGCTGCTGCGGCTGGGGTGGTGCTGGAGTGTAGTTTTACTTTGAAAATGCCATCTAACAGCACTCTCTCTCCGCTTCGTACTGATCACCTCGTGCCTCCCTGTTTTATTGGTGTTATTATTGTTCAGCGCTAGTTGATTTTCAAATCTCGTGTGTTTTTTTTTATCAACAGATCTAACTAGGCTATGTTTTGCGTTTATGAGCTGCATTGCACATGCACTGTCAGGTTGTTCTACCGTGCTCGATTTCTTGTTACTGCAGCCACTAGAGGCAGTGGACATCGATTGTCTTACTTTACAGCAAAATGACAAAGCCTTCTTAACCTGTCGTAAGGTGCTGTAGCACTTCGGCACACACCTAGCACCATTTAATCCCTCTACCTACAGTGGCCAATCAAAATGTCGCTGGCATGCTGTTTAGCACAAACATTAAATTATAACAATCGTAAAATGTCTGGGACCACGGCTATCGCACAATTTATGGAGCTGTAGATATTTGGTTTGTCTGAAGAAATGATCTGATAGGTCGTTTTTAACACTGAATCTTCCTTAATCTGCAAGGAAAGGGCTAATACAATGTGTATTAATCAATTGTTAAATCTCTTCTGTAAAATCGTTTGCTTGAAGATGAGTGAAGAGTTGTTAAATGTTTTTATGTTAATCCCCTCACTCTGCCTACGTTTCCTTTTTAGCACAGGAAGGGTGTTTTTCCTTTTCAGCAGGTAATTGAAGTCATTGGAACGCCTCAGGGGGTCAAAGGGCACAGGACTTTCCACTGGCTTTCCTATGTGCAGAAACATGCTTGTTGGTGCTACTACCGAAGTCCACCCGTCCTAGAGTCAGCTGTATGCTACGAGGGGTGTTGGTTCCGCAGCTCTGCCAGATCACTCATGGGCCTCCCGCAGTGGCCCTCACGCGGTTTGGTGGCAAACTAGAGACATGACCTCCAGCTTGGGTACCAGCAGAGTAGGCCGTATAGCAGGCTACTGCCACTGCTACAAGATTGGGCCGCCTTTAAGTGAGGCAGTAAACTGCAGCGGCCCCGGGGGCTCGGGGCTTTGGTGTCATCCTGGCCCGTGGCTTCTGCTTACCTGCTCGGGTGCTCCCCTGTGGCGGGTCTCCTGCCAGCATGCCTGTTATCACTTATGCCAGGAGTAAGTGAGAGGGCGTGGCAGGGTTGCTTTGTTGCTGCGCCCTGAGAGGTTGGCAGTTTTCTCCAGTTTTGGACGCTGCAGAAGTTCACTGAGTGTAGAGGCCGAGATAGCCACATAATGGTATCGGTTCCAGGCACAGATTCCCTTACGCGATGCTTACGGCTGCTTGAAGGATTGGGATTGTTTAAAAGGACAGAAGAGGGAGCTGTGTGGGAACTTGATGAACGAAATTTACCTCGCGCTGATCTCTCTGGGTAAGGTAAGGCTGCACTATTGATCAATATCAGGGAACGCTGAGTGCATTAATGTAGGATTGTGAGAGCAGATGTTGTTGGATGTTCTGCCTTTGTTCGATCACTTTCCTTCTTCCAGGAGTATTGATCTGGGTATGGTTTTTTTTCTGTGAAAACTTTTTATTTCATTTTCAATGACCTATACCCAACAACAAAAACATGGCAGATCTATGCTGTAGTGAATTGCGACCTCCTCCACCAACATAAAGGTGCAGTTTAGAAATAGGTCTTCTGGCCGGCATCCACATCAGACTGTCTCTGCATGCCAGCGGGCCTTGGTAGGGGTAGGAGTTGACTTCGATGACAGAGGGCTTGTTTGGTGCTCCATATCGTTTCTTGCTTCTGTTTAACCAGCTGTTATTGGATTTGTTTCACATTGACCTGGTACATCGTTATTCGTGATATCGGACATGTATTAGGAAGTGGGTACATATGAGGACTCATGTGAGTTGCTTTCATGAGTTGATTTGTCTGATACTAGTATCTAATGAGAAAGATTTAAGTGGGTGCTTGGCCTCGCATGTCTAGTATGCAGGATTACGGGTGGGTGCTATTGACTGTAGGCATTTCCAACCAGTACGGAGGGCAATAGAGTGGTCAGTTCAAACCGTGGACACAGTACAAAATTGCTGGCACTCATCTTGATCTTTTATGCCCACTACTTTCAAATGTCACCAGCCGCCACTGCAATGGATTTGACATGTGAGGGGATGCCGTTCGCTAAGAAGGGATGATATTAAAGGAATAAAAGACACTCATCCAAGGGGCCCACTTGGACTCTATTGCATTAACCAGGGCCGGACTCGGAACAAAAACCAGCCCTGGCAAAGTGCTCGGCCGGCCCCCGCCCCGGGTTGGGGGTGCCCCCGAGCTCTTTGCCGGGGCCGGTTTTCGGTTGATTTTGTTGCAGGGCCGATTTTGAAGCTATGCTGCAAAAAAGGCCCTGTAACAAAAACGGCCCCACCCTTGCGGCGCACCGGGGGATTGCCGGGTTCCCGCAACGGCCAGTCCGGGCCTGGCATTGACACTCTCACATAGAGACATAGTTGAGAACTTAGTGGCCTTTGGCGCTCGTAATTTCCATCTTGTTAATACAAGCATTCGATTTAAATATAAGTTCCCTGAAATGATACTGCAGGCTAGCACGTATTATCCACCCCCTGTGCACTGTGGCGACAGTCACAGGAATTAGATTGATGTTCAGTGATACCCTCCCAAGTGCATAGTCATGCTTTGGTTCCTGCTAGCACTGGTAGGGTTAGCGAGCCGCACTCAATAGGAAGCTCCCCCTTAGAGACTGTTTATATCACAAAAACTCTGAGCCAATCCTAACCTAAACCTAGTATTGTAGCCCCTGGTGATAGAACAGTTTTAGAGCTGCCCCAGCATTATGCCAAATATCCCTTGTGTCGTGGAACATAGCTGGGCTTAGATCTAAGGGTGAATCCCCAAACTGGAACAGTTTTGTGGAATTGTATAATACCTGTGTATTCCAGGAAACATGGTCTGTAGATCCATTATTCCATCATGGGTATTTGAATTACTATGCCCCTGTGATCAATGGTAAAAAGGGTAGACATCTGGGGGGACTAACAATTTGGATATGGCAAGACATATTCTATAAGATACAGGTTCTTCCAACACAGTGTCCGGATATTCTTGCCATTCAGTTGCTCAACAGCTTCTACGGTAATATTGACATCTATAATGTGTATGCGGGAGGTCTCAGAGGTGGACAAAGGTCTACGACTGCGATGGCCCTAGATGAGCTGCTAAACGTTCATGTACAGCTTCAATAGCGGTGTTGGCCGGCGTGACTCGCGGGTGGAGGGGCATGTGGTCGCACATGGAGGGGGTCGCGCAGGGGGGCGGAGGTTTAATTAAAAAAAAAAAATTACGTTAATTTACCTTCAATGGCCCGGTCCTGTGTTGTCTCTGCTCCTCTACTGAACAGAAAGCTGGCAAACTCCCTCCTCAAAACCAATCATAATGCTGCAATGGCAGTGTTGTGATTGGTCGGGGTGCAGACCAGCCAGGCGTCTATGGGGAGACCATTTTCTCCATGTAGGCTGCATGCAGCCTACATGGAGAAAAGGCAGCGAGCGCATGAATGGTTCCGTCTTGAACTAATACCAATTAAAAGATGGACAGAAGCAGCTATTCAACGTAAAGCTTTTCACCTGGAAAGGGGCATTAGGAAAGCAAATGGGAAAACTATATCAGACAGATAAGGGGCCATCACTTACAACAACGGATATCACTCAAGTCGAATATATTATCTCATAATTGACCTGAAACTGTGGTCTGCCCTCATTGATATGGTTATAACAGAGAGAGTTGAGAGTGACCACAATCCATTAAGTTCCATATTCAACTTCATGAAACCTAGCAAGGCAAAAAATCCCTCTGATTTGACTTTTTCTATGTAGAGATTTGTTAACCTCTAATGATATGCCACTAGTCAGATGGTCTAAGATAGTGGAAAAGTCAGATATACTGTCCACCATTACTAGAGATGTTGAGCATATGTTAGCAGAAATAGAGGCGTACCTGCCAAATACAAAGGCGTTTGATGCTTTGACAGTAACCCATAATAAACTATTTGTTAAAATACGAATGTATTTTCTTAGACCTCATAGTTCTACGGCTATTTCCGCCAAGACACCGCATCATTGGTTTAACAAAGAATGTAAGCAAGCACGTAGGATTCTAGCAGAGGCCATATAATGGAAAAAATCGAGTAGTATTCAGAAAGCGAGTAAACTCTATAAGACAGCGCAGGATAGAGCTAAAAACGATTGGGATAAAAAAAGATGGCAATATCTTATACTGGCATGCTCAAAAAACAACATCCAACACTTGGCGATTAGTAAAATGTGTGGGGGTTAATTGTTACCACTGCAAAACTATGTTGCCCCAGACGCTTGGGTTGAACACTACAAAACAATGTCAACAAATATGAACATGAATGGCAGCCCTTTGTCACCCCTCACATACAATCGAACTGGTTTTTTAGCTAGCAGATGTGAGAGCTGCCTATAGCGCAATCACAGGGGGGAGAGCCCCCGGTCTTGACAGCATTCTGGCTGATGTATTTTTGCTCTGTAAGGACAAGTGGGCCATGTACATAATGCTGCTAGCAAATGCCATAGTCCAACGTGCCACTATTCCTGTTTCCGGGGGGGGGGGGGGGGGGCGGAGATTATACCTATATATAAAAAGGGTAATTGGTCTCTGCCAGGAAACTATAGGCCTATAAGCCTAATAGATTCAATTTAAGAGGTGGTAGCTTGCCTAGTCCTGGCAAATGTCCAGGAGTGGCTCACTACCAATGATATTCTAACCCCTTTTCAGACGGTCTTTTGAGCACACGTTAGTACAATTGATCAAGCTTTTCGCTTTTTGTTAATATAATGGTGGGCTGTTGTGTTAGGAAAGGGCAGCATGTATGCTGCTTTTGTAGACCTCAAGCTAGCTTTTGACTTTGTCTCACGTAAAAAGCTACGGTTGGTTATCCAAGATCTGGGAATGCCCACAGACCTGCTGTCCCTAATTGTTAGACTACATGAGAACAATTTTGCACCAATTCGATGGGGCACACAGAGTAACGTTACTGATCCTTTCCCAGTAGAAAAGGCAGTTTCTCCATTTTTAGCCAGACTTCCAACAGATGCAGGTACAAAGATCCTGATCCTAATGTTTGCAGAGGATACACTCATCATCCATGCAGCGTGCGCTCTCCCGGTAACCCTACTACGTCTACTGGAATTCCTTACTATGACACAACACATAACCCTGACCCAGAGAGCCTCATTCCGCCAAAAATAAGATGGTGATATTCTAAAAGTTGTGTCAACTTCACGTAGCCCACCTTAGGGGTGGTGTTAGCCTGAGAGGTGAACATGGGTCCTGACAAGCTAATTTTCCCGTCTGTGCGGGAGCCAAATGGACCCGGGGCAGGGGGTGAAATTTCCACTTCCTGGGGAAGCCTGGGTCACATATCAAAGGCTGCTGATGCCTTTGACGCCTTCTGCCTTGATATGCTGATTACGTAGCCATCCTGCTTGGAGGTGGTTACAACACCTCTGGCCAGAGCAGGCATTGTTTCTTGCATCAGAGAGAGTGGGCTTTCGCCTGCAGAGGTTCAGAAAGCTGTCTGTAGTTGTTGGCTTGTCTGCACCAGTCAGCCAGTACACAGTTAGTTGGTAGGTTTTTGGGGGGGGTACCTCTAAGGTGTCCTCTGAGTGCATGTATTAATAAATCCACTGGAATCAGTGTGGGCTTATTAATATTAGATATTTGATGCCAAACATCTCCAGTTTCAGTGAAGCCATCATGTAGCCAGGGAATTCATAAACACCAGTGTCAAGCACACCTGCTCAAAATGACTTCCCTATCCACTTGTAATATATAAGAATCGACTTAGACATCACAGGGGCATATATGCTCATGCAGATATGTCCATCCACACATGTAGTATAGTGCACCCTGCCTTAGGGCTGTAAAGGCCTGCTGTAGCAGGGTCTGCAGGCATGGCTCAAAGGAGGTCTTCACTTTGCTCTGCACCATGGCACACAGCCTGTAATGGCAGTTTACATTTTTGGTGCTGAGGCATCTCTTAGCGTGGCATACTACATGCTGCATCCCATAGAGACCCTCCTTAGCTTCTCTGCCATAGGTACCATGTACTAGCAACTTACAGGGGGTACTAAAGGTATTACCAATTGGGGAAGCTATTATACACTTTTAGGGAAAGAGATCTGGCACGGAGTACCCGAATAGCAGGAACCCAGTGAACTTCTGTCAAAATTGCATCAGATACCAAGCAAAAAGTGGGGGTAACCGTGTCAAAAATTGTCACTTACCTACACATGGTATCTAAAATGTACCGTTTGACCTAATTTTTTATCAACCATTTCTTGAAAATCTCCACAGAACCCCTTGAGAAAAACTGTGTGTGCTTGCTCACTTACTGCAATGAGGGTTAGGGGGTTGTCACTGAATTAAGCTCTATTAGTTTCAGAATTCACCATCTGACATTGCTAGCTCACAAATGTATTTTTATTTTTGCTTCAGTAGATGCTACGGAATGAAATTAAAACAAACTTAGTGTGGAACTGGAACTTATTCAAGATAGTGCCAATTTGTAGTTTGGATTAAATCTGTTCTGCAGTGTTATAAATTGGGTTATGGGTGGACTGGAGTTTAAGCCGTGGTCAAGCAACAACCTGAATGCTAGTTAGGATAACGCACATGCAACCCCTAAATTACACTGTGCTCACTCTTTAGTAGCTTGGCACAGAGCAGTCAGGCTTAACTTGGAGGCAATGCGTAAAGTGTTTTTGCAACACTTCAAACAGTAAATCTGTGAAAACCCCACACAAAGATTCGACACCAGGTTAGAAAAAATTTAACTTAATTTAATAAATAAGACAAGACCAAAACGACAAACATTCAATTAGTAGGACTCGAGTTATGAATTTTTAAATAATAAACTGTAAAATAGCATTAGAAACAGGAAGCATCAACAACCAGGGCTATCTGGTTGCGCCAGACCAAGACAAAGTCAAAAGTCAGGATGACAGCGATGGAGCGTTGACCAGCTACAGAGACCCCATTAGGCCTGCTAAACCAAAGTACTATAAATCCTGGTTGCGGAGCGTTTGTGTGGATCTGAGTAAAAGATGCTTTGCACAGCAGAGGCAGCACATTGGTTCTGTAATGTGCTGAGGCTGTGGTGCGGTGTCCTGATGCACCAAGGCCCACTTCCAAGGGTCCAGGACTGGGGTAGCACCACCTAGCCGGGTAGACTAACAGTTGGAAGAAGCAGGTTGGTTGGAAGTCTTTTATGTCCATGTGACTTCAGAATAGGAGGCCAGCCAGGTAAACCTTAGAGTTACTTTGGGTTCAAGTGATGCCAGTCCAGTCCCCTCAACCATGCAAGATAGCAACACAGCTTGGGAGAAGTTCAGAAAAACCGCAGTCCAGCAGCATGGCAGTCCTTTCAGCAGCACAGCCGTTCTTCTTCCCGGAAGAGTCTTCACATGAACAGAAGTGTACTGAATTGGTAGTGTCTGAGGTCCAGTATGTATACCCAGTGGTGTCTATAAAGTGTAGGAGACTTCAGAGACAGGCTTTTGAAGTACACAGGGGTCCTCCCCTTCCTGCCCTGGCACCAGACTCAATATAGGGGCTGGCGGTATGCAACCCTTTGTGTGGGGACAGCGGTCAACCTATTCAGGTGGAAGTGAGGCTGGATCCATCTCCTCCCTCCCATACTACTAGGACGGGCAATCGTGTCCCACCTAAGCTCCCATTTTGTGTGGCTGTCTAGGTGGAATTAAAAAATCCAGATGTCACCCACCCCAGACATGTGACCAGAGACAGGTAGCAAATGGCTAAAGTAAGAAAATGCCAACTTTCTAAAATTGGCATTTTCAAAATTGTAGCTTTATATGTGACTTCACAATAAGTTTGGATTTTAAATAAATTGTGATTCCAGAGACCCCAAATTTGAATCAAACCTATTCTCCCGTTTGTAAATTACTCTTATAAAATGTAATAAGGTAATCCCAATATTATCCTATGGGAGGTATAGGCCTTGCAGTTGTGAGAAACAATTTTGATTATTTTTCACTACCAGGACATGTAAAACTTAAAAGAACATATCTTGCCTTTTAATTACAGTGTGACCTGTCCTCTGGGCTGTCCTGAGCCTGCATATGGGGTGATCTATGTATAAAAAGAGAAGGTTTGGGTGAGGCAAAAGGTTTATTTTGCCAGGTCAACATGGCAGTGTAAACTGCGCACACAAACTCTGCAATGGCAGGCCTGAGGTGTAGTTAAAGGACTGCTTAAGTGGGTGACACAATCAGTGGTGCAGGCCTACTAGTATCATTTCATTTACAGGCCCGGGGAGCATGTAGTGCACTGTACTATAGACAAATAAGTAAATTAAATATGTCAATGGGTATGATCCAATATTGCCATGTTTTAGGGAGATCGCCCATACACTTTAGCACTGATTTTCAGTGGTAAAGTGCTCAGAGTTCTAAGGCCAGCAAAAACGAATTAAGCACAAACTGGGATGAGGAAGGCAAAAGTTTGGGTGTGACCCTGCAAAAAGGGCCATTTCAAAAAGGCAGATTTTTAGATTTGTGTTCTTAAAAATGAATGTGCCAGCAGCCGCAGGGCTGGTACAGAGTGGCATGACATACAGTTGGTTTCTTAATTCTAAGATGGCTGTTGCGTCCAAACACAATTATGTGTTATCTAGTACACAAGTACATGTTGTGTGGCACATGTGCAGCTCAGGAGTCCTGAATGGTAGCAGACCATCTGCTCTGATAAAACTAGTGTGCACCCTTTGCATAAAGGGCATTTTGTTACACTTGTGCACTTTCTGAATATGCATTCCTAAGACTGAAGGTGGCTTTGGGAAAATAGATGCTAGAAACTGCTGTGGTCTTGTTAGTGTGAGGGTGGAGGCAGTCTCCAAGCAGAGATGAGTGTCTGCGAGCACTAAGGGATACGCAGGACAGGCTGAGCCTCTGTTTACTCCTCCAAACGAAGCTTGATGACTTAAGTAAACACAACCAGTTGACTATATTTTGTGGGGACGGGGGTCAGTGATGCATGCAGGGGTGGGAATAGTTTGCCAGCAGTCATTGGGCAAGGTTCAGAAAAGTTAATGCATGGACACCCTGGAGCATTAATGCCGCCAACCCCCCCCTCCCCTCACCCCATCCCCAATATTTGGACATCCTCTTGAGGAACAACAGATCGACAAGGCTCAGAAGCAGCACAAGACTCTTCTTAGGAACGATTGTTATCACTTTGTCTGAAAAGTAAGACTCGTTCATTGTTAAATTTGTATTTATCATATCTTCAGCCATTGTCTCAATGCGAACACAAGGGAAGATATAATAGCCCTTATGGTGGAGAAGCAAAACATCCTAAATACCAACAGTAGTCTCATATTCTTTACTGATTAGTGGTTCCAAACTGCTAGAAGTATGCTCCCACCCCTCACAGAGCATTAGTCTCAATACTGGAAGCTGTACTTAATTTGAGCCGGTGGTTTCCGATGTGCGGCACTTGCAGTTTATTGTCCGCACCGGCTGTTATGACTGCCTGCCACATGTCTACTTTATTTGGGGAGCACAACAGTTTTTCTTTAATAAATAAATATACATTAAAATCACTGATACTGAATTGCCACATTTGAATGAGTGCGATGGCTCTTAGTGATAATACTGTCATTGGCAGTGCTAGTGAGAGCAATGGGTGTTGAAAGCTGCAGTTGCCTCCTGACAAGGGCCCTGGCACTTTTTTAATTTAGAAATTAAGCTCTAAGAGCATTCTTACTTACACCCTTTAGTAGCAAACTCACTCTACAAGCATATTATCTCACCCATCAGAATAGCAGTTGCACACTACCAGAAGCACTCAAGACCAGTGGCGGACGTCTATTTAAGTGGTAGGGTGGCCTGGAGGGGGTGGAAAATAAAATAAAGAGGACATACCTGCCGCTCTGCTCCTGCTGACAGCTGCCTCGTTGCTCCTCTCTTCTGGCCCAGAAGTGGATGGGCCTCAAAGCAAAGACTCCCCACCCAATCCAGTCGCTTCTCTCATGCTATACCTAGCATGTGAGCAGTGCCAGGATTGGACCGAGCTGCCCCGTTTGCTGTTCAGACAGTGCCTGGGAGCCTGTGGCTTTTCTCCAACCTGGCTGTGCAACACAGCTGGGTTGGAGAAACACAAGTGCGCATGTCTATTTGGCCGGCCTAAGACGGCCAGCCAAACTGACATGCGCTCTTAAAAGTGCACACTACTTCTCCTCCCTGCCCGCCCTATTCTAATTGCGAGTGGCCCAGACAGCGATAAATAAAATACCATTGCGTGATCATCATTTTATTTATCATCTGCTGGCCAGTGGGGGACGTTCCTCTGCCATTACGGAAGAGCTGCCCCTGCGTTCAAGACTAATTTACTAGACGGGCACAAAGCTGTTTGGTGAGCATCACTGCAAGCATGCCTGACCGGTTCACTGCTCCCAGGCAGTAGTTGCAGCCGCCAACAGAGACATGCATAGGCAAAGCCAAAAAAAGTCCAACTTGCAGTTTCAGTTGTAAGCCAGACCTAGTGCCATTGCCAATGCTTGTTTCGACTTCGGAGGCACTAGGAATGAAAGTTGCATGTGGTGGTCCAGCGGCCATATCGTAAATAGGTTTGTACCGACATGATTAATATTTTAATATACTGATATACTGGCAAGTCTAACATATGAAAATCACCTAAAGCCCGTATTTGTCCCCTCATTAATGCATATCTTAAACAGTAAATATAACAAGAAAACACTTTAACAAGTTTTCTTCATGAGTAGTGATCTCGGACTGTCAGGCTGTGGGCGAGCCTAACTTGGAAGAAAATGACTGCGTATCCCGAAAGCTCGTTAGGGGGGGAGGGGGAAACCTTTTTTGTCCCAGTTTAAGACTGGGCTGTTCATAGGGTTAGGGCAGTGCAGGCGCCACACCCAGGAATCAATGTTACTATCCTTTAATGTAGATTGGAAGGTCCCATGGCGCCTCCTGCTCGCTCAGAGTGCTTAGACGGGCACTCCCTGGCGGAACTGCAGACCGCGCGCACACAATCCTGCCTTTGAAATGAGACGGATGCCAATAAAGTGGGCAGCTGACGGAGCGCAGGGCCCTCAGCTGACTAGCATCAACCATGGCGAATGCTCGCGGACACCGCGGCCTCTCTCACGCAGCCGAGTATTCCCCTGCACAAAGCGTCCGCTTGTTGCACGGCGGCTTCGCAGGCTGGAGTGTTTCAGAGCAGTCAGCTGATTGGAAGGCCCAGTTTTCACGCTCTGGCTTCCGAGGCATCAGAAGACTAGGCCGGAGAATGTGAGTCATTTCATTTATAAACTATTTGTTTAAGTATGGCTCTTGCAGAGAGCTGTTAGAGGAGCGACTGACTGGAATTCAAATACAGTAATTCACTGCAGAGAGGATGCAACAGTGCTAACAAAACGTGTTGGTACCTAAAGGTTGAGAGTTGTGTGTGCACGCATCGCAACTGGCATTTTTATAAAAAATAAATGTTGTGCATTTTTATAAAGCGTGGACATTACCCGAAGGTGTCAGAGCGCTGAACAATAGAGCCAGTTACGTTACAAGAGAACAGTGGAAACACAATAAAACATTACAAAGAAAAACAGAAGACTAAAAATGAAGGTTACATAGACACAAAATCCAACAAAGCACGCAGGAGTGAGGAATGTACAGGAAAAAAATTAAAACAAATTTACAATGAGGAGTGAACGTCCAAGAGGGGCCTGAGCATGAAAGTATTAGTTCTGAAGGCCTCTTTGAAAGAGGAGCGATTTGAGATCAGCTTTGAAGATCCCGGTAGATGAGGTGGCACGGAGCAATGGGGGAAGTGAGTTCCAGAATCTCACCGCATTGCCTGAGAAGGATTGTGCCATCGATATTTCCCTTTTGAAGACGGGAGCTCAAGCAGAAGCTTTTCTGCATTGTGTGAGGGTCGCGAGCCTCCGAGGGGAGCACATGTGTAAGGCTTTGTGCGTGATGCAGGCAGTTTTGTAGATAGATCTTGCCTTGATCGGAAGCCATCTAAGAGAGGACAGGATAGGAGTGATGTGGACACTTCGTTTAGACCCTCTAATGAAGTGATCTGCTGAATGGAGGATGGATTTGAGAGGGGAGAGGTGAGATTTAGGTAGGCCCATCAGAAGAGAATTGCAATAATCCAGTCATGAGAGAACCAGCGATTGTACGAAGGTTTGTAAGTCTTTCTCCTGGAGAAACCGACGGATCCCCCACAGAATGCCAGCAGGGCTGAGCTAGGCTTTTCATCTTTCTGAGATTTATAACGTTTGGTAATATGGTCTCATTGAAAGCAAAAATACAACTTAGTTTGTCAAGGCTCAATATTATTTTACTGAAGCCACAAACAATACAACGCAAAGGACCTGGAAAGGGTTTTACCCATTCTTGTTCTGTGGGAAAATGTGTTTATACATAAGGACCAAGGAGCTTGTGTCGTCATGGACAGTAAGGCTCTGGGAGTTGTCACCAGTAAATCACGACAAAAGTCTTTCTATAGAGACAGGCATTCAATTAATTTAAATCGAGTAACTGCATTTTAAAACCTAGCAGCCTTCCTTCGAGCGTGCTCCGCAATGTACCCAGCACACCAGGGCAAATGAGGAAATTATCCTTGTAGTAGACTTACTGTATGAAAATGCCTGCTACTGTGCAAAACAACTACATACAAAATAACAGTGATTTAACACACTCCTATAAACAGAGAGGATGCTGGAAGCTTATTGTAATCTGGGTAAATGGAACAAACTCACAGGACAAAATCAATCAGGGGAATTGTAAGCGCGCTACTCACCCACCTCAAGGTGTGGGAGGAGGTGGGGGGATGTCCGCAGATCGGTTTAGCCGAAGTGTCGGGTCTTAAGGGTCTTTCTCAAGGTGTTCAGGGAGGGGGTGCAGCTAATGTCTGCCGGTAGCTCGTTCCAGGTCTTGGCTGCAATGTGAGAGAGGGATCTTCCGCCTGCTCCGGTCTGTGGATGCGGGGGGTTTCGGCCAGTGCGAGGTTGGAAGATCGGAGGTTTCTTTTGGGTACGTGGAAGTTGATTCTGTCGTTGAGGTATTTGGGTCCGTTGTTGTGTAGGCATTTGTAGGCGTGAGTGAGGATTTTGAAGGTGACTCTTTTCTCCACGGGGAGCTAGTGGAATCTCCGTAGGTGTTGGCTGATGTGTTCATGTTGGGGGATGCAGAGGACGAGTCTGGCGGCGGTGCTTTGTATTGTCTGGAGTTTGCGGAGTAGGGACTTGTTGATGCCGGCGTAGAGTACATTTCCATAGCCCAGTCTGCCGGTGATGAGTGCATGTGTGACTATCCTCCTTGACTCAGGGGGGATCCATTTGAAGGTCTTACAGAGGATGCGGAGGGTGTTGAAGCATCTTGAGGTGACGGAGTTGACCTGTCAGTTCATGGTAAGTGATGAGTTGAGTACGATGCCAAAGTTTCTGGCGTGGTCTGAGAAGGTAGGTGGGCTTTCAAGGGCGGTGGGGTTTTTGGTGAGGAAGAGGATGAGCTGGGTGTCGTCAGCGTAGGATACAATGTTGAGGCCGTGTTGTAGGACAATGTCTGCAAGGGAGGCCATGTAGATGTTAAAGAGGGTCAGGCTCAGTGATGACCCATGTGGGACTCCGCAGGAGATTTTCTGATCCTTTGGCTTCTTCCGGTAAGGAATGATCCGGAATGCGGTAAGGATGCAGTCCAGGGCTGTTCATTGTATGCCGGCGTCGGTCCTTCCTCTGGATCTTGTATCCGTCAGGGATGGTGGTGTTGATGTCGGGGGCGGAGGAGGCGTTGGTCCAGGTCTCCGTGAAGAAGGCGATGTCGGGCAAGAGGGAGCCGAGTAGGATCCATATTTCCATGGCGTGTTTGTGTACGGAGTGCAAGTTGAGGAGGAGGCATCTTAGGGTGTCTCCGGCGCTGGCGGTGCTGGTTGTCCCATGCTGAAGGGCTGGTTCCAAGGATGAGGACTTCTGTCTTCCTCGGCGTTGAGCTTCAGACAGCTGTTGGTCATCCAGACTGTCACATCTTGCATTCCTTTCTGGGAGGTGAGTTTGGGGTTTTTGGTGAGGAAGAGGATGAGCTGGGTGTCGTCAGCGTAGGATACAATGTTGACGCTGTGTTGTAGGACAATGTCTGCAAGGGAGGCCATGTAGATGTTAAAGAGGGTCAGGCTCAGTGATGACCCATGTGGGACTCCGCAGGAGATTTTCGTGGGATCGGAGAGGAAGGGTGGTAATCTGATCCTTTGGCTTCTTCCGGTAAGGAATGATCCGGAATGCGGTAAGGATGCAGTCCAGGGCTGTTTCATTGCATGTCGGCGTCATGTAGTCTGGCGACTAGTGTGCAGTGGGAGACGGTGTCGAAGGCCGCTAATGGGTCGAGTAGGATGAGGGCTGAGGAGTGGCCTTGGTCCAGGAGGGTGCGGATGTCATCTGTGGCGGCGAGTTGGGTGATCTCGGTGCTATGGTTACATCTGAATCCGGATTGGGTCAAGTCAAGTATGGCCTTCTCTTCGATGAATTGTGTCTGTTCCCTGTTGATTGTTTTCTCTGCAACGTTGGCTGCGAAGGGGAGGAGCGAGATGGGCTGGTAGTTCTTGAGGTCGGTGGGGTCAGCTGTGGGCTTCTTAAGCAGGGGCCTGACTTCTGCGTGTTTCCAGTCATCTGGGAAAGTGCCTGTTTTGAAGGTGGTGTTGATGGTGCGTTGTAGTTCGGGTGCAATGGCTGCCGCGACTCAGTGGTAGATGTGAGGAGGCAGGAGTCGGTGGGGGACCCCGAGTGGATGCCTTTCATGGTCGAGGCGGTGTCTTCGGTCGTGACCGGTGTCCAGTTGGAGATGGTGGGCTGGCTGGTGTCTCTGGGGGTAGGGTGCCGGCTGTGGCTTCAGGTGGATGGTCAACGAAGTTGTCATAGAGGTTTTTGATCTTGAGGTGGAAGTAGGTTCCAACCTTATAGCAGAGGTCTTAGGACAGGGTGATGTCTGTGGCTTCACTGCGTGGGTTGGTGAATTCCTGAATGACACTGAAGAGTTCCTTGGAATTGGTGGAGTTAGCGAGGATTTTGTTGTGGATGAAGTTCCTCTTGGTGGTTTTGATTTGGTTGTGGTAGTCCGTCATGGCGTCCTTGTAGGTGGAGTTGTTTTTGGTTGTCTTGGTGTTTCTCCAGTTCTTCTCTAGGCGTCTGCAGGTGCGTATGGCTTCTTGAAGATCAGTGGTGAACCAAGCGGCTTTCCTGGGGCGCTGTTTGTCAGGGTTGCGTAGTGGGCGAGCTCGTCTGCGCAGTTGGAGATCCACATTTGGACTCCTCTGGCTGCGATGTTTGCGTCAAATGCCTAGGTGTGGCTGTCTTGGATGAGGGTGGAGTTAAGTTGCTCGTTGGTAACCTTGCTACAGTTCCTTCGTGGTGGGCATGGGGCTGGTTTAGGTGCCTTGGGTTTGTCGACGGTGAAGTTTACGCAGTGGTGGTCGGTCCATCGGGGTTGCGTTGTGTGGCTGAAGTGAACAGTGTTTCCTGCAGCGAAGATGGGGTCGAGGGTGGGTCCTGCTCTGTGGGTCGGTGTGGTGACAAGTTGTTTAAGTCCTTTGTTGGCGAGGTTGTCAAGAAGGATGGTGGCGTTGGGGTTGCTGGGGTTGTCGAGGTGGAAGTTCAGGTCTCCGATGAGTATGTAGTTCATTGAGGCAATGGCTTGGGGTGCGATAAAGTCGGAAATGGTGGTGGCGAAGGATGTGCGGGGGTGGGAGTTTTGTAGACGAGGGTTCCTCAGAGTGTGGTGTTGGCGCTGGTCTGGATCTGGAAGTGCAGGTGTTCGGCGGAGGAGAAGGTTTAGCTGGAGGTGGTGAGGCGGAGGGGGCTCTTGTGGGCGATGGCGAGATCCCCTCCCGGGTGGTTGGGGCGGTCCTTCCTCTGGATCTTGTATTCGTCAGGGATGGCGGTGTTGATGTCGGGGGCGGAGGAGGCGTTGGTCCAGGTCTCCATGAAGAAGGCGATGTCGGGCAAGAGGGAGCCGAGTAGGATCCATATTTCCATGGCGTGTTTGTGTACGGAGTGCACGTTGAGGAGGAGGCATCTTAGGGTGTCTCCGGCGCTGGCGTTGGCGGTGCTGGTGGCCGGGGTAGTGTTGAAGGTCTGGCAGTAGTGGAGGCAGGAGAACTGCCCATGGATCATGTTCGGCGTAGCCTGTTGACAGTGTCCGAGTCTTCCGGGGTTGAGTGCGAGGAGAGTGGTAGTGTCGTAGCGATGGATGGTCAGAGATCCAGGGTTCCTGGCGCTGGCCGCGGTCGGGATGTGGACGGGCGCAGACGGGCTTGCCTTTGGTGCACCTTTGCATCAATCATTCATACGCTGAGCAATGGACAACTGTGTGCCCCAGTAGAACAAAAGAAACAGTGAAATCACTCAGCACACTCTACAATGAGCATACAAATGGGTGATTTTATGGGTATCTGGTGCTAAAAGACATGTCAATTGGTGTGTTAAAATTATGTGTGAAATTCCCATGCAGTGCTTGAAGAGAAGGAAGAAATTCAACCAACTTCCCCAAACCCGATACACAAGGATCAGACAATGAACAGGCACAACTCTAGCACTCGCAGTAATTAATTCAAATACAACATTTTCAGTTCAGTATTCAAAAATGAAAAAAATTAATACAATTTCTTTTTCCTTGCTTTTCTTATATTTCATTTTTATTTTCGGCCCTTTGGCCTCTTCTTTTGGCAACACGTGTTTCGCCAGTGAGGGAGTGCTTCATGACTTCTTCAGGGCTGCAAAACAATAATGGTTTTCCCTAATCAAAATGTGTATTGACAATTGCTTGTTTTTTAAAATTGTTATTTCGTGCAGTTTGCATTAATCCCATGAATCGTTGCATAACATTCAAAAGTTATATAATATCAAATGTAACAGGTGAGTGAACACCCGTGCAGACAATTCTCAATTGTAACAGTACTTGTGCCGTTTTCTGACTAACAAAAGAGTCATTCATGTCAACTGTATAAATATCAGAACCATTTTGACTTGTAAATACAGAGGCTGCAATTTCTGACCGAATTTAGGATTTTTCAACATTGGCCTACATCCAATTTCTTGGCATAAAATGTCTTATTGTTTTCACCTCATATAAGTCATTTTTAATTCTATTGCTCTCACCTAACCTTTCGTTTCCATCCATGCAGGCTTCTCTATACTGCTTTGTGCCTATTGCATCAAACGATCTGACCCTGTCACACTTTTGAATGCCATCTCATGTGCACCCATACCAGTACTTCCAACATCTTGTCAAAATCTCCCATTACAAAACACGAGTTGTGCAATGTATCCTATCCACGCTCTACAGCTTCCCTTGCATTTGGGATGATAAAACACATCACCTAAATATGTAACACCAAACTTCTTCAAAAGGATTCATTTTTATGGAACTTTGCACTCCTTTGCCCGTCTGAATCTTCTAGAATGATTCACTTCTTAAGAAAGGACACCTTTTAAAACCTAAAATATTTTGGTTGATGTTTGATGTTCCAATATTACCTCCGATCATTTGCTGAAACAATTCAGCAACACAATTATACGCTAGGTCCCCCTCTGGTCAATCAGCCCTTGATATCCTTTGCCCCTTCAGCCGTGAACTCCCAGGAACCTCTGTGATGCAGGCCATGTATTGCTTTCTCCGCTTGCTATAGTACCAGCACGGCTGGATGCCTCTTTCTATTCATCCATATGTGGCCTCGAATAACGTTCCCTAACTCTGACCTTAGTCTAGTTGCGTTCTAAGTGTTCTTCATGAGCAATCACAATTATTGTTTTTAAACTCTCTCATCTTTTACGTAAAAGACGCAGTGTCAATAAAAACAATGAAAAAGAGTAGGTTCCAGCATTCTCTTGAGTTTCTCAATAATGAATAAATTCCTAGGCAATAAACAATTAGTCTAATATATCAACATAACATACAAACAGCAAGTATAAAGACCTCAGTGTAAAGACCAAGAAACATTGATATATGAATCTTTATTTTCAATTAAAAAATCAAGGACAATATAAAACCATTTTCATCTAAACAGATATCCTGTTAATGACAAAATTAATAAAACTAACAAATTCAATAGTTCCGTCAATAAATCAATTTTATAAAACATTATAATGTAAATGAGATACATGAATTACAAAAAAACAGCCAGTGGCAAGAGATAAATCTTCAAAATGGACATATTAGACGAATTGTTTATTGCCTAGGAATTTATTAATTATTACATAATTGCCCTGCCCTAGGAATTGTGAAATCAATTTTACAGGGGGTGCTTGATATCTCCAATTCTCTTTAGTTCCTACCACAACCCACACCTGACACATCCCCTACATCAGTCAAATTAGATCACAAGCTCATAAGATATGACAATAGGTGAGACGGAATTGACCCTTAAGTATCAAACGAAACATGAATCAACAAGCCAGCATGACGTACAAAGCTCAGAGAAACATATAAGGTGGTATATCAGGCTAACTTACACAGCGGTACCTCAAGCAGGCGACTCCTATATGTAAGTGGAGTCTGAAACCACTGAAGAAGCCGATCCCTAAGACTGTAAATAAACACTAAAAGCCTACATATATCACATGGTCTTTGACTCTGGTTCAAATGCACTGCATCGCCGTCAGAGCAAAATGCCAGGTCCCTCAACCAGGCAATCAAGACTGTTCATGCATTCACATAAGAGAAATCTGGTTAGGCTAACACTAAAGCATGTTAAGCCACTTTAACTTCAGAGAGGAGGCAATCTGAACTCTAAGGGGCACATGCATCATAGGTGTTTGCGAGCGTAAACGGTGCGATTCTCAAAAATCGTCCGTTTGCGCTCGCAAAATGGCCTTTAATCTCACTCATCTCAACTACTATACTGATGTCGGCCTCAGTCCAGACACACAAATGCACTGTTCAAAAGTGCAAAGCCAGCAGATAAATCTATATTATTACTATGCCTAACGATGGACCAGGCAGACAGCATCTGGTTTAAATCTGCAGTGCCTCTACGTGATATTAGCATTAAATGGACCTGTCCTATAAATAAGTTTGGCTTCGGCACACTGGCTATTGGTAATAGGCTCCCTCAAGTCTTTTTCTCATATCTCCCAAGCCAGAGTATTTTTCTGAGAGACAACCCTTTATTCTATTCTTGTTGCCCGTGTCCCATTACACTTGGGACACGGACCCGCACCATCTTCAAAACCAGCTGCATCCTTTACAAAGCCATCACTGCCAGCACCCATTCTTATCTTGCAGACAACTCGTCATCTCGGCCAGTTCTCAGCACACCTTCAGCCAGGACCGCATCAGAGTTCAGTTTAGGAAGTGTAAAATAAAAATAAAAAACAAGGCAGTAAGTAAGCTTTTCTTTCTGTGCACTCATTACCTTGAATAAAGTCCCCTTATCCATCATTAGCACCCCCAATGCTGCTCTGATTTAGTAAGGAGCTGAAAACGCACCTCTTTAAAAAGTTTTGCAATATAATGCATTAACCGTTCACAGCCCCACTACCTGTCCTGTTGTCATATGGCCGATAGGGTCCTTGTCGACATCGCTAAGTTAGCATGAGCTCTGCTACCATGATGCTGCGTTTGTGCACGTTACTACATAACTTTATTTTGCAAGACTCTGTGTATGACTTTCACATGAGAACTGTCTGCTTTGTGCGCTCTCGGTCTGTTCCTGGGGCTTAGTCTAAACACGGTGAGCAAGGTTGATAAACAATGCCCCTTGTTATTCTGTTCTGGTCGGTTCCTAGCACCTAGACAAAACACGTTAACGCGGCAGCGGAAGGCTCGTGCTTTGATATTATGGGAATGCATGTTTGCTTAACACACACTTGGAGAGGGACCTTTCCAGTAAAAAGAGCCATGCTGTTCCAATGATTTAGATATACCATCTAGGCACTAAGGTATAGGGTCCGCTGACAAAGCCCAGAGATCTTCTATTATATAATAATACTTCTTCTTACCAAGGGGAGGGTGGTTAGGCCTTGTAGTCCTTTATCCACTGTCTGGATAATTTGACATTTCCCTTTATAATATATGGACTTGCTACAGAGCTAACTGTTTTAGATTTACGCGTTTTGCTGCTGGTAGTGGCTTGTACACTGCATTATAGAGCACAATAGTAAAAATAAACATTTTAAACTATAACCGTGTCTCTGTCAATTCTTATTGTGTCTCTGTCAATTCTTATTATAGGTACGAGTGAGTAAGCAAAAGGGAACGTCTTGTTACCGCGATTGGTGAGAGTCGGGAGTCTTGTGTTCTGAGGTGTCTAATAATTTGCATCTTTGTGATTGTTTTGGAGAGCAAGTGAGTGGGTACTGAAGCATTAGGAAGGCTTAGCCCCTATACACCGAGGTCCCGTATTCCTGCACATAGTTCTGTGTATGTGCAGAATCCCTGCAACATGGCGCCATCAATGTTTGGTCTGGTTCTTACCTGCGAGACTCCTGAGTAGTGCTTGTGCAAAATCCCCTCACTTCTGTTTCCAGAGACGGATGTGACGGTGTAGTCTCCTATATATGGATTTTTAAAGGTTTTTCAAGCTTGAATTTTAAAAGGTCTAACTCTTTCTCTAGCCCAGTGTTGCACTGCTGCTTTTAGGTTGTTTTACTATACTTTTCATTATGGCGATTGCCATAACAGCTCTGAACCGTGCTCCAGTCACCGCTCATTTGACTCACTCAACATGGAGTCCCTAATGCAGGTGCCTCACTTATTTTTGTGGTTGAGGTGGATGCAGCTCACCGCTTCGAGGTATTCTATTCTTGGGTCACCTTTCCGGCAGTGGATGGAAATGATAATTTCTTTCACGGATATACTGCCACTGTGCTTCCGCAGAATTATTGACCTTCTAGATCTCTTGAAGTTCCGTTGACTGCTTGCCAACATACTATATGGTTTAATGGTGCCCTTGCTCACCCTTTGACAGCAGTCCGTTTAGGCCCCTCATCAATTGAGGGGGCCACATGGCCCGTTTTGGCTGGGTATACCCCACATCCAAACTGTCTTAACGTTACTGTCGCAGAGCTACACGTATTACTTACATCGTTAATGCGTGTGCATAGGGCTGTTATATAGTTCATGTCACTCAACATACAGGTGGCACCACCTGGAGTTGCTGCACAACCGCTGGGACACAGTGGTTTGGTTATAAGTCCCCTCATGATTAATTCAGTGATGGGCAAGCGTCTGCAAAATAA
Organism: Lissotriton helveticus; assembly: GCF_964261635.1. Lineage (NCBI taxonomy): Eukaryota > Metazoa > Chordata > Amphibia > Caudata > Salamandridae > Lissotriton > Lissotriton helveticus. Next base: position 1,548,772,065 of record NC_136065.1, read on the forward strand.
GGATGAGCTTCCTTATTGGCTTGCTGAAAAATTTGGGCAAATCAAAGCTGTTTTTCCAAATATCATTCCTGTTGAGAAACACAGGATCTTGACTGTTAGAACTTACTTCCGAATGGCAGAAGAACCGATATCCACGGGAGCGAAGATGTACCTCTACTCTCCCATAAGGTATAGCCACTCCAAGCAACTGATGTGAGTATGACAATGACTAATACCCCCAGGGAGAGAAAAGACAAACGGACCACCAGGGGACGGCCTCCAACTGGATAGAAGGGGAAGAGAGGTGAGTTCCTGAAGCTTCGTCCCAATCCTGCATATTCATAAAATAACAAATAAAATAGAGAAAATAGCAAGCGTCAGAAAATCCTTCCCATACTCCTTTTAAGATAGTGAGAGAGATAACTAGTGTGCTAAGGGTCTCAGAATATGGATTGTGAACCATCACATACTCGGTGGAGGAGGGTCCAAACTAATATGGTGCCTCTTTAAAAAGACAGGAATAAAGAAAGTAAATAAACCGCTCTTTCAGTTAGCAGAGCGTGTAATGCACCTCAATAATGGTTCCAGAGGCAAACGTCTGTCTTCTGGGAGTTCGTCTGGTGCCTTAGCCAAGAAGTAACAAAGGTAGCACTGTTCAAGCCAAAGCGTCTGTGGTTGTGTTTCCTGAAACAGAATCGCTTTCAATAAAGTTTGTAAAAAGAAAAAAAAACAAAAGGAAGGCAGCGTCCCGGGTTCCAGCGCAAGCTGACGCTGTAGTGAAGGTTACTAACTCTGCCAAACTGTATCCAGGTTCAAAAAGAAGAAAAACTTTGAGTGGACAGTGTCTATTATAGCGCGGACTCCCGTTGAAGGCAGTCGAGTATTCCTCGGAGATCGTGATTCTCGAAGAGGAGACGGGAACCCAGTTCACGGCTTGGATGCAGCGGGAGCTGACGAGCTAATCAGCGTGTTCTTAAGCCGATAAGGTATTTCTTGAGAGCAACCGTTTATGAAGGGGCAGCTGCATCCCAAGCAAGCGGGGACTAACCGCAACCCTCGCTGGGTGACACCGAGAGCCGCGAGTGAAAAGCACAGCGTGTCAGTGGCTCGTGCAGCAAACAGCCGCGAGCAAAGGGGCGGCGTGTTAGCTGATCGCAACGCTGAGTCAGGAAGAAACCTAAACCGAAGAGTACCTGTCCAAATAACGTACGAGGGTTCTCAAAGGGAGCAAGTGACAGTTCTTAGGAAACTGTGGGGAGGTCCCAAGGAATGCAGAGCAAATCCAACAAGAGTTCAGGCAGGTTACAGGAAGTCCAACCAGAGAGGGTCCACCAGAGTGGGACTTACGAAAAGAGTAAGCCAAGCTTCTAGGTCAGTGGGTAAGGCTCTTTTATAGCCACGCAGTCACCTAACCATATGTCACCAATGTAATATGTGATAGTACACCAGTTTCCAGTTCCAGTTTCAACAGCTTTATTCGTCATTTTGCAGTCATAAAAGCCTTTACAAAAGTGAAGAAAAGATTGAATATGTAAAACAGCTGTTGGGGGGGAAGCTTACATTAAATAAATAAAAGGATAAAAAAGCTGCTTCGATAACCTTATTTATACATTTCATAAATAGGAAATTAAAATGGAAATACGCTCCCGAAGACAGACCCCCATTAGGAGCGCTTAGTTAGGTGTCTATTCGTCTAATGAGTTCACTTAACATAAAAAAATAAAATCTTCTTAGTGCATTTCATAAAACAGTTAAAATATATACAAAAAGGCACCATACTCTTATATACGAGAGACAAATCACTATACCTACTTACAATTGATTAATTTTAAGACATAATCAGTGGTACTTGTTATCGAAGCCTACACTACTTAATGATGATATCAGCAATTCAAATTTTAGGTTTTGATCTCACTCTGGGATATTAGGCAAGCCCTCAATACCCATGCCCACCCTAGAAATTTTGCCATAACTATTTCGATAGATGGAGACGTGTCAGTCTGCAGGATGCGTTCAGCTTCAGCTGCCCGTCTAGGGCCAAGCTGCTTCCAAGTTGGAAGTAGCCAAACCCAACGCGTGGCAGCATAAGCCATGCAAACAAAAAGGAGATGGGACAAAGATTCATTACAGGACCTGCATCCCGGGCAAGTAGTTACTGCATTAATGGACCATTTAACATTGAATAATCTCACTGGAAGTGAGCCCACCCTGAACTGAAAATATAGTTTACTGTCCATTGGTTTTGTGATTAGATCCCAGTAAATGTCCTACTTCGTTGTAGCTTTATGTTCCAGGAATCGGTATGTGAGGGTGAGTGGCACACCTTGCCTGATGTTATTATCCTGGAACCATTCCCAATACTTGGCCTTCAGCACCCCCTTAGTTGGAAAATGTGAATTTGCGGGATCCACCCACAACGGAGCCAGGCCTATAACAGATAAGAGGTCTCTGACCGCCCATAGCCATTTAATGCGATGAGAAAAGTCAGCCCTTATTATTTCTAGAAAACCTTTTGCGTAGCCTGCGAGCTCTGGTGTAGTCCATAGTCTCCTCCAATAGAGGATAGGCCGAAGTTTGGCTACAGCAGCAATCGGTTTTAGCCCTAAATCAGTCAGTAAAGGGCTGGTAGGAGTGCTCTGTGGCAGTCTAGCGATTTTCCTTAGAAACCTATTCCCTGAAGTAGTTAAGGTTTCAAGGCTTTCACATCCACAAAGTTCCGAGCCATATAAGGCTGAACTAACGGCTTTCATCCTATACATTTCTAGAACTGGGCTGATGGGCTTAGTGTATGATAGGTTATATTCTTGGTGCAGGATCCCTGAAATCTGCCTATGTTTAAGAGAAGCTAATTCCACCTGGTGATCCCACTTCTTATTATCTTGGATGTTCATCCCTAGATAGGTGAACTCCTTCACCAAATCCAATGGCCTATCATTCATACAAATACCCCCTTTAAAGGCCTTATGAGCATTAAATGCAATTAGCATTGTCTTTGACACATTGATCTCCAAGCCCCTCTGCAAACAAAAACCCTCAAAGGTTTTGAGGGCTCTCTGTAGCCCGCTTGGGGTCTTGGACAGGATCAATATGTCATCGGCAAACATCAATATAGGCACTTTGTTGCCAGCTAGTGTGGGGGCATCGGACGGAATTGCGCTCATGTAATCCACTATCCCATTGGTGTAAAGTGTGAATAGCGTAGGAGCCATAACTCGGCCTTGTCTCACACCTCTTTCAACTGGAATTAATTCAGTTACTTCTCCTTGCCTCCTATCCCCCCCCCCCATCTAATTTGCCCACTATTATCGTCGTGTAGTCTGATAATCAGCGTCAAGAGCTCCGGTGGAAGCCCTAATTCTTGTAAGGTTAGCCATAGCTTTGTGCGTGGAACAAGATCGAATGCCGCCCTAAGATCTACAAATGCGGCATACAGGCTTCCCTTACCTAATATCACAGTCTTCCAATGAATCAAAAAAATCACAACACCCGGTCGATGGTGTTAAGGAATGTACGAAAACCAGCTTGCAGAGGGGTCAAGACTCCAAGCTCCTCGATCCATTCCTGCACTCTATTGAGCACAAATCTCCCAATTATTTTCTGGAGACAATCTATTAAGCTGATAGGCCTGTAATTCCCTGGACTTGATTTGTCCCCCTGTTAAAACTAAGGTCAATGGACAATCAATATTTGCCCGGCGGTATCGCCTCTTTAACCCACACAATATTAATCAATGAAGAGGCAGGCGCTGGAGACTGGAAGGCAGGAAACCAGGTTTATTCTCTCCGGAGGAGAACACATCAGTTCGGACAGCAGGTATCGTCACGAGGTGCTCTAACTGCATCTCTGAGGCCTGGCCTCTTATACACAGTTAAATGAATTTTATTGCAGGTAACAGTCTTGTAATGCTTTGAAGTATGAAAGGACATCCTCTGAATCTCCCCTACAGGCCTGTTCCCACACACATTTACAGTTGAAGTCCCCACCCCGGTCACAACAGGTGATGATTATCGCGCAGCTGGACATTCCGCCGATTCACGGAATGTGGGGGTTTGATCGGATCTCATAGGGTGGGGGCTTTGATCAACTCGGGGGTCCTTTGATGAGGGAAGCTTTCTACTGTACGGGGAGGGGTAATAAACAGTATCGGCAGAGCTAGGTGTCGGCCTGGGAAAGAGGAAGACAAACGGGCACACAGGAAAGGGGGTTTGTATCAAAGGGCCTGGGACCATGAAAGGAATGAGGGGAGGTGTCGCGCTGGGAACAGGATGGGGTTCTGAGGCAGAGCTGCGTTGAAGGGAGGTTTATGATCCAAGGCATGCGAGTGTGGGGGTTGTCAGCGTGCGGGCTTTGTGAGGGCGAAGGGCTATGCTGGGGGCCAGTGGCGTGCAGAGGGTGGTTCTGATCGAGGCACCTAAAATGGCGGGTGCACACGACAAAAAGTGTGGCATCCGGGGAAAAAGGCAAGATGGCGCAGATAATGTTTACCAAACCGTACTAATTTTCCACAGTCCTCCCTTTAACATATCCAAGACATCTTGCTGGCCTATTTCCTATCCATGTCTACTGTGGTGGTCATATGTAAAGAAATGGGAACCCAGGCGAAGGAACTATAAACATTACATTTAAAATATTTCGTCTTAGGAGGCGGGTCTATCGATAAACTCGTTTGCAGGAAGGTCATAGTAATGCAATATCGGGCAAAACGATTCTGTAGTGTGAGCATTGAGTACATTTCATAGATACTTGTAGTCATTCGGAATGCGAACTGATAGGTTATTACATATGTAAGCCTGTTCATTTTTAGTTGGAGCATAATCAATACAATGGTGGCTGGGAGAGAAATGAGACGTAGTAAAAACAATAATCAGAGGCGCCATTGTTCGAAGGGGAGGTCCTATTGTCATGGACCGTTATTAGTGAGTTCTCAGCATTCTTTGTCGTCTTCTGTTGGCACGGTGGAGCGATGAGTCCAGCTCTCTTCTGAGCTCCGCGTTGCAGGGCGTGATCTTTTCTTCGCTTTCCTGGTCAAGAAGGTCCTTTTCGCCCTGTGTCCTTTGGAGTCGATTGTCAAAAAGTTCAGGTGGAAGAAGAGTGTGTGTAAGTAGTCCATAGGGTGGGTCGGAGGAAAAGTGGGATGGAGCAGGGCCAAATCGGGAACAGACCAGGGGGGCGGAAAATTTCAGGTAGGCGGGTCTATGACCGAATTCAGAGAGCGGGGACTTTTCGGCACACGTTGAACATTGAGCAGGGGCATCGGGTCAGCCCTTTCCTCTCATTTTGTCGGAAACAGTGCCTCGTCCTGCAACTCCTTTCTGTCGCGGTCTCGCCTTGGCCAATGTCGCAGATGTTCCACGATCTGTAGTCAGGCCACGTGCTCCCACATCCGGTCTCTCTTTCCTCCGACAGCGGTACCCTTAAATGAGTTTGAAAAGACAGTCTTTAGAGAATTGACAGAGGAAGGTAATCACATAAGTCTATTTCTCTCCCAGCTCCAAGCAAATGAGAAACATCCGTTACATTGGGGTTCACAACCATCATATAAATAATTGATGATGGGCTTGTTGGATTTCCTATAACTTTCCTTCGTAACTATCTCTTTGGTGTTAGTTGGCGTTACATTCATTGTCGTGGTACGAAATCTGGTGCCTATTCATCGTACTTTGCGTATTACAGTTACGTCAGTTCTTCTGACAGAGACCCACCTTCCTAGTACGAGCCTTACAAAGCTATACCGTTCTCCAGGATTTTATATTTTTCAAAAAAGTGCAACGTGCTATCACCATGGTCTGATGGGTATCTTTCTGAGGGACGAACATAGGCTAAACATTTTTCCATCCTACCTTTCAGCTAAACATTTTACTTTCAACAGGGTTAATTGCAACGATTTCTACATTTCGGCCTAATCTTTAACTTCGCAAACATCAGTCTAGTTCCTACATAGCCTCTTACGACCTGATTACTTTATTAAAAACCGGGGTCTTATGGAAACAACTAGGGACATAGCAAACTGTGGGTAGGGACTATCGTCTTGCTTTGTGTCATAAGGGCGTTATTTAGCAGAAGGCCACAGTTCAGTTGGTAAGCGTTCAGTGTCATTTCTCGAATTCTAAAATTCCGTAGCTTGCTCATCAACAGATCGTTTCTAGGAACAACGGCTGGCCTGTGTTAGTCGTAAGTCGACTTGTTTCTTACAACAGGGGTGAGGGACATTTTTAAAACTCTCGTCCGGGGCAGCTGATACAAAACTGAGGAGGTTCTGGGAAGACGGGGATGTTTCGATCACTTTTTACTGTTCGGGGATTGCGACAATTCGGGATGGGGAAGGTCGCATTATCCTGAGGCAAATTTTTTTTTTTATATAGAAGCCACTGACATGTAGTTCCCTTATTACGGGCCAGATTAGGGAACCTTAGTCGTCTTACCTGTCCTTTCCCGTTTGGCCAATTCTAGGTTTCATCAATATTTAGCAGAAAGGAGAGGTAGTGACACGGCATCGGGGTGATTATATTTAAGACAAATTTTGTGCAAATACTTGCGGTATTTGGAGCCAATTGGGGGGTGCACTAGGGGTGGCGGTCTGCCAATTTTGGTGTTAGTCGTTCGGAAGAGCGAGAGTGTGGAGGGGAGGGAGGGAGGGAGGGAGGGAGGGGAGGGAGGGGAGGGAGGGGAGGGAGGGGAGGGAGGGGAGGGAGGGGAGGGAGGGGAGGGAGGGAGGGGAGGGAGGGGAGGGAGGGGAGGGAGGGAGGGGAGGGAGGGGAGGGAGGGGAGGGAGGGAGGGGAGGGAGGGAGGGAGAGAGGGAGAGAGGGAGGGAGAGAGGGAGAGAGGGAGGGAGGGAGGGAGGGAGGGAGGGAGGGAGAGAGAGAGAGAGAGAGAGAGAGAGAGAGAGGGAGAGAGAGAGAGGGAGAGAGAGAGGGAGAGAGGGAGAGAGGGAGAGAGGGAGAGAGGGAGGTGCAACAATAGGCTAAATAGTACACGTGCGACATGGGGGGTGGCCGTGTATTAAGATAGGCTATTCAGCGCATTACACAACATAAGACATTACGGGTCCGTGTTAGAATTTCGAAAACATGCAGTTTGGGACGGACGAGCATTAGGCAGGGTAGAGGGGGCATGCATTGAGTAAAAGACACCATTGTATCGCACTTCTCGCACTCTCGGTCCGTCGACCAGTCAAGTCAGCGCCTCAGTCGCACAAAAACATGTTCTCATAGTTTCAGACATACGTGACACGTGTCCATTCGCACAGCACGGATTAGGGGTGACCGTGTTTTATCATGTTATACAACTTATTAGCTCTTTCGTTACAAGAGCAGTTGGTGGGTGTGCTTAGGTGCCACCTTGCAGTGTCGTCCGCTTCATGTATCAGACATGGCGAGGCTTCAGATTTTCACCATACCTTGGTCGTAATTTCTGGTGTAACCTGTAGAGGGAGGAAAAGAGGGGAAGGGAGGGGGACAACATTCGGGCATATCAAATGCATGAGTATGAAGGTTCTTTACTTACCTCATACTCGTCTTGTCTCCTCGGGATAGAATCCCTGGGGTCTTGGTTTCTGAAGCCAGAGGGGGGAAAAAGGGGTAGTGTGTCCTTACAGGTCGCGTGTAGGGAAACGTTAAAAATCAGGGGCTCTTAGTGCGGGGTATCTAGTTGGTAGATGTATCTAGCTATCGGGGCCCTTAAATCTTTTCCAATGCTGTGATGGTCTAAGGCATACCAGCTCTTTGGCCAACTCTGTTCCCTAGTACCTTTGAGTGTTGTACCTTCATAACGTTCTATCATTTACACCGCTTCACGTTACCCGTCCTCAGAAGTCAAGGTCCTTCTCCATGCGTTAGTTCCAGAGCCAGTCGCATACTTGGAGGCAGAGTATCGTGTCTTAGATTCGATCCTCCATCTGGAGCTGAGCAACCATCTTCTAATAACCTTGAAAAGAGAACAAAGCAGGGTGCACAACAAAAAACTCTCCCGCTGACCCCACATTTTTTTAAAAAGTATGCAATATCCATTTCATAGTTCGGAAAACCTTTATTTGCACAATCGTTCAGCATGCAGATATGACAGTGCAATCGTATTTGGCCGGGCACGGCAATGGCTAAAGTGCGTACAGTAGGGGGGTTATTTTGCAGTACTGGGAATATTAAAAATATTAAAAAGGCTTATTCATTCATTTGCAGGGAACTAAAATGTCTATCGATAGTTGAGGGATCAAGGGGCATTCATTTCATAGTTGGCAGTACAGTTGGACTAGTTGCAATCAAATTTCCTATATGTATACCGTGGGTGTGTGTCGTAAGCGAGGTTATGTATCGGCTACAATAAACATCATAATAAATTGTACATTTGAAAAAAGCATTTTTCACGGGACCCTTTTACATGTTCGTCGAGTGAACCCTCCCTCTTCTTCGTCAAGTGTACAAAGGATCATATACATATTTCAGAACATCGAGTCTTTTTAGCTAAAAAAACACCACGAGGCGTTCGCAAGTTCTCATTGATTCCGGCGCCATTTTGGGCGGGGCCGGGTTAGTCCGGAAGTAGCATCAGAGACAAAATGTTTCCCATAACCGGCGGTTGGACCAGAGTCCTCTTCGGCAGTTCAAACACTCGTGCTAACAGAAGGGGTGGCTATGTCGTGGTTATTTTCGTTAGCGACCAAGGCAGTCGTTCCTCACCGGGAGCCGGCAGGGGCCGAGGGCTCCTGGGACCTTTGTGGAATCTTCAAGGCTGTGGGGATGCTGTCGGAGGTGGGGGCTCGTGCCCCGGTGGACAAGCGTCCGAGTTATATTGCTGTTCAAAGTTACTCTAGCGGCCTAGACCCGCCTTCCAGGGGGCCCAGACGCCATTTTGAGGCCTGCAGCAGACGCCCTTCGTCGAGTCTGCAAGAGCGGAGGAGACCTTTTGGAGTGAAAGAAAAGGAACTCTGTGTCGTAGGAGCAGGACATTCGGCTAGGGTGCAGCTGTGGCGCCCCCACCTGGGGGGGGGGGGGGGGGGGGGCGAGGGAGATTCGTTCGCGCCGTCTCCCTCTCCCGGTGCACCCCACGCTGCTCTCTTTCATGGGCATGCATGATGGCCACTCCACATCCCGTGTTCCTCAAGTCCCATGTCCAGTGCTGCGGAAGTATGGCCACCTGCGGTGCATGTTCGGTGCTGTGCAAGTATTGGCGCAGCCGTTGTATGTTCGGTGCTGCGCAAGTATTGGCACCGTTGCATGTTCGGTGCTGCGCAAGTATCGGCACCGTTGCATGTTCAGTGCTGCGCAGGTATTGGCGCCGCCCGGCTGGAGGATTTCGGTGCCGGGCTGGGAAGCCTCCTACCCGTGGAGGTGGGAGAGGCTCGTCCGCGTCGCCTCTCCCTCCCAGCCCAACCTGGACAAATTTCTGCAGAGGTATTTGTGATGGCCGGACTGGGGCTGGGAAGCCTCCTATCCGTGGAGGTGGGAGAGGCTCGTCCGCGTCGCCTCTCCCTCCCAGCCCGACCTGGACTAATTTTCGCGGAGGTATGTACAAGACATCCCCCCCCTCCAGAGTTGTCGCAGCCATTATTCAAGAAAGAAGTGGCGCCTGGCGTGTTGCTGCTGCCATTACGGAGGAGAAAAGAAAGAAGTGTCCCGTCCGTCTCTGGGCCGGGCTTCCGGCGGATGTCGGCCGGACGCCCCTTGCTCTGGCCCCATGAACGGGTTCCTTGGCTCATCGGCTGCCGCCGGATCCAGTTGGCCCCAGTCCCCGGCCATCGGTGGCCGGACCGGGGGAACATGTGGCGGGACTATCTGCAACTGTCACGTGCCACCGCGGCCGGACTGGGAGAGAGAGGGGGGAGGGTCGAGGACATAGACATTCCCCCCCCCCCTACAACTCTCCAGTGTGGTCAAGGCGATCCCCTGGCTGGGTCCCGCTGGCCCCTGTCTCTCCTCCGGCTCCACCCTATGTTACGATTTCCTGGCCGACTGTTGGCAGCAGGACCCGCCTTATATGGGTTGCTGCCGGCTGGGCGTAGCCGCAACCCTGCCCCACCTTGGAAGTGTCCAGAGTGGGGGGGGGCGGATGTTCTGCTGACTTTCATTTTCTACAGTTTACCGTTCTTGTTTCTAACGTTTCCTGTTGTTAGGGCATTAATAGGTGTTATTATTACGTATTGTTATTGTTTCTTGCTCGTTATGTTAAATAAAAGTTCATGTTCATCAGTGGCCTACTGATTTCGTTTTCCCATTCCTTTCTTTCCAGGTTGTTTCATGCTAAAGCTTCTGTTAACAGAAGTTAAGTAACACGGAAACACAGGCAGAGGGATGACGTAGATTCATGCATCACGTACACACAAACTCAGACGGGGAGATAGTACAAGTATTATATACAAAGACCCAAGACAAACATAAAACAGTTATTGGCCATAATTATCTTTTTCTGTATGCTGCGCATACTTATTGTTCTGAGTTCTTTTTACCTGTTTCTTATCTTTTTATTCGTTGGCTGCCTTTTTCTGGTGGCTTTGATTGTATGCACTTACGCCTTTGGCAACTGGTCATGAACTAACCTAGTCGGGCTAATGTTCACAGAGGTTTTTTTTTTTTTTTGAGTCACTTTAGCAAGTGCGTTTCCAGGCTGAGACAAACCGTTGGTGTCAATTGGAGAGCAATGGGGCAGCTTTTAGTTATATGCCTATAAGGATGCGGAAAAAGGAGGTAGTAGGTTCTCAAACATTGGCAATATCCCTAGTCCTCTCGGCGGAGGATACTTGTGTAACCCTTACCTCGAAATACCCTAAACTTTTCCCTACTTGGCTAAACGTAAGAATGCTTGATCACGTGTGTACATTATTCTTTTTGCTTTATTCGGGGTTTGTCGTCTGTTAATTTAGAGCTAGACTGGGTTTCCCGTCTTAGCGTTGTTTGATCTATGAGGACTCGAACATGTCGCTGAAATCGGCCTGGCGAAATCTGTGCCATCGGGCATAATCGAACGTGGTGGTTCTATCTGGCCTGTCCATGTCAGTCTGATTCATCTTTGTCTCGCGCCTTTTCCCTTTCTGCCGGCCTGTTATTCCTGTCGGCCCTCTGCTCCTACTCTCGTTCAGTAGAGTCGGACATTGGGCTTTCCAGTGCCCGGCATATTTACAAAAAGCACATTGGTTTTGCCCTAAGTCTGGTCGCCCTGTGCGCAGTGTCGGGGGATTACTTTCGAGTCGTTGTGTCCTGGGGTTGTCCTGTCGATATATTCCTTTACCTGCTCTGTCCTCGTCTCTTTTCTTTCGTTGCATTGCTTCTTTGCGCCACATACCGAGACTGTCGAGCATAATAGGCGTTGTCTTATTATTACGAAGGGCTATTTCTAACGTTTCTATTTTATCAAGATCAAAGGATCCTATCAGTGGCCACTGTTTCTCTTGATTTTCTTTGGTATACCTGTGCCACAGTTTACTATAGGCTATGGTAACTAATCCATAGTTTATGAACATGTCTTTATTAGGGGTGCCTTCCAGCGGAGCTAGATGATCCACCTCTAATAAACGGTCCGGGCTGAACCAACTATCGACCAGTGGGGAGAAGACAGACATGACGGCTCGCGAAGAGGACAAAAAGTCAGCACTGCCTATCTTATCACTGCGTGCAAAGACTAGACAGAATATTTCTATTCTACGTTGTTTGCAGGCAGTGAATACCTCATGAACCAATATCAAAACAATAAATAAACGACCAGTGGGGAGAATAAGTAGATCCGCAAAGGTCTGCGTCCTCTACCCTTTCACTATCTGCAAAGGGGAACCTGTTCTTTCCTGTTTGTAGACAGAGAATCTCCAGAAAACAATCCGCGAACAGTAGCTCGGGGTCAAAAAAACAGTTAATCAGTGTGGGAGAGGGAATCTCCCGAAAACAATTCGTGAATAAATAATCAATCAGTGGGGGAGAAAGATAGGCACGCTGGCTGCGTTACTTATCCTTCACTGTTTGCAAAGAGAAAGAGCCTACTGTTTCTCCGTTTGCAGACAGTGAATCTCCAAATAGGTCAACAAAGAGTAATACTAGTATTTTCTGAACAATTAAACAACTATTTCGCAGTTCGTCGTGTCTACACGACCTTACCCGGACCGTATGGACAGTTTCTTATCTTCCGAATCCAGCGCCCGATCGTCCTCCTTTTCTCGTATTCCTCGCGGCACTCCTGATGGTTCCCAGTCAGGACCGTAGATCACTCGAGAGAGGTCTGTTCGGAGCCAGTGAAGTTTGGATGATCGGCTGCCAGACGAGGGTCTATTGGGCAAGAGCTCTCCCGATCGTTGCAGTCGTTCACTCTGTCGTCAGGACCTCTCCCACTGGATCCACGAGTCACTGATGGGCCCCACGCTTGGGACGCCAATTGTTAAAACTAAGGTCAATGGACAATCAATATTTGCCCGGCGGTATCGCCTCTTTAACCCACACAATATTAATCAATGAAGAGGCAGGCGCTGGAGACTGGAAGGCAGGAAACAAGGTTTATTCTCTCCGGAGGAGAACACATCAGTTCGGACAGCAGGTATCGTCACGAGGTGCTCTAACTGCATCTCTGAGGCCTGGCCTCTTATACACAGTTAAATGAATTTTATTGCAGGTAACACAGTCTTGTAATGCTTTGAAGTATGAAAGGACATCCTCTGAATCTCCCCTACAGGCCTGTTCCCACACACATTTACAGTTGAAGTCCCCACCCCGGTCACAACAGGTGATGATTATCGCGCAGCTGGACATTCCGCCGATTCACGGAATGTGGGGGTTTGATCGGATCTCATAGGGTGGGGGCTTTGATCAACTCGGGGGTCCTTTGATGAGGGAAGCTTTCTACTGTACGGGGAGGGGTAATAAACAGTATCGGCAGAGCTAGGTGTCGGCCTGGGAAAGAGGAAGACAAACGGGCACACAGGAAAGGGGGTTTGTATCAAAGGGCCTGGGACCATGAAAGGAATGAGGGGAGGTGTCGCGCTGGGAACAGTATGGGGTTCTGAGGCAGAGCTGCGTTGAAGGGAGGTTTATGATCCAAGGCATGCGAGTGTGGGGGTTGTCAGCGTGCGGGCTTTGTGAGGGCGAAGGGCTATGCTGGGGGCCAGTGGCGTGCAGAGGGTGGTTCTGATCGAGGCACCTAAAATGGCGGGTGCACACGACAAAAAGTGTGGCATCCGGGGAAAAAGGCAAGATGGCGCAGATAATGTTTACCAAACCGTACTAATTTTCCACACCCCTTCTTATAAACAGGGATGATCTCTGCTTTCTTCCTGGAATCGGGTATAGGGGCTCCTTGGGCAATGGCATTGGACAGCAACAAGATGTACCGGCACCATCTATCTTTATCATATGAAAAGATGTCCCCAGGTATACCATCAGGCCCTGGTGCCTTTCCAGCTAATACTGATTTAAGTGAAGTCTCTACAACGGCCTTAGTGAATGTCTTGTGCTGATATAGCTCAGTTAAAATTTACCCCTCTCCCTTTGGGATAGTTGAGGCATATTGGGGTTTAAAATAATTCACCCTGTCAGATTGAGAGACGTTATTTTTGGGATGCTCTGCCTTGCCCCGTTCGACCATTTATAGACATCCCAAAATTGTCTGGGGTTTTTCATGGCCCAAGCATCCCTTAACTCCTGCCATCTTTTTCCATCCCAAAGTTTCTTAGCTTTTGACTGGGTGTCCTTATAAAGTGTCCTCGCTTCACGGACCTCCTTGGGGACATCCTCTTTAATAGCATTCCCTAAGGCCTTGCGTGCCACTCGACAGTCTGCGTTGTACCATTGCCCCTCCTTCAATGCAGGCACCTTTAGGTTCTTCTCCTGCTTAAAGAAATAAGTTCGTAATAGTTTAAAAAAAGTGTTATGTATTCCTACTGACCTTGCTAGTTCACTTTTTTCCTCAGTGCTAACCTTTAGTTTATTTATCGCACAATCCAAACTCTGGAGGACATTATCTAGTGAAGCAGGCGACTCTATTAGCTTTACCCACTTGAGCCGCCTTAGGTCATTAGATGGAATAACCTTGCCTAGATGGTGCCCATCCCTGGATTGGGAACCCGTCATTTGACAGTACGGGTCGAAGATTCCACACAGTGGATTATGGTCACTTTCAAGCCTATCTATTACCATCATATCCACCACATGGTGCCATAGACCCAGGCTCTCCAGGACGTAATCTATTCTTCTAGCGTGATAGCCATTGTTGAAAGTATTGGCTCCATGTCTATCTGACTTGGTACGCCCATTTAGAGCTCTTAAACCCTGTTCCAAACAAATATTATTTAATTGGATGACACATCTGTCCATCCCCTTATAGGATTTAACTCTAACGATGGGACACCCCATTTACTATCTTCTGCTTCAGTCCAATTACCGTCTTCCATGGTTAGGGGTTCAAACTTTGTATTAAAATCCCCCACTATTAGTATATTTGAGACGCCTGCTTGCATTTCCAAGCGGTCCTTGAGAGCCGCTAAAACTCTCAACCTTTTCCCTCTTGTTCCTCTGACATAGATGTTATATTTGTCTAATGTTAAGTGGTCTCGCGTGGACAATCTAATGGCTTGAATATCTTCACTCTGTGTTGGTAGAACCTGGATATCAACCTCAAGCTCTTGGCGTACCGATATAGTCAATCCTCCAGAGGGCCTCCCTTTAGCTCCCTTGGTTGCTGCAACAGAATAATTCGAATATCCTAGATGAAACTGGGGTAGTTCGGCCCAGGTCTCCTGGAAGAGGCATATATCATAAGCCTCTATGAATACATGCCACTCCCAGGAGCTCATCTTCGTACTAAGGCCTGCAATGCTCCAACTCAAAATTCTATTTACAGCTGATGTAGGGACTGTGGTCTGGGATGTTATTTCTTTTTGTGCCGATAGAATAACCATTCGCGGTACACCTCCTGCTTGGATAGATGGAACCTGAACCTTCTTGGCATTCGGTGCCTGCTTAGTAGGTACATCCTTAGTCACTATAATCCCAGGCCCTATAAATGCACCAAGTATTTCTTATGACTCTAGTCAACCGTTGTTCTCTAGGGTGGAATATCCCTGCATTCTGAGGGGTCTCAATGTGACCCTAGTATCATGACCAGGAGGAGACCGTCTGAATTGGACTTTAGAATTCTCCGGGGGCTAGAGCGGAACTCCAACGTGAAGAGATTTTCAGCAAGATCTATGCTTTTCATTGTGAGTTCAATACAGTCTTAAGGGTGTCTAGAGGAAGAAATCCTTCTGGCAGCTATTATATCGTCCCTAATCACTGAACGGAAACCTCTAACGTGCTTTATCCAAGGGATAGCTTTGTTAGTAAGCGAGTCCCTGTTCTCATTGCACCATTGTGTTCACATTTTGGGACATTTGCCATGTAAATTTTAAAAGGATTTCGTGGATTAGGTATACTCTCTCGGTCAGATCGTTTTTTCGATAAACACCCATAGGGGTGGGTTTTGTGGCCAAGGGACAGATGATTCACAATACCCGTTAATGGCTTGTATAGAGTATTACTATTATTAGCTATGGTGGGGGATGAGCGCCTTGCCATTATGGAGGTTGCCCTACTCGAGTTTGCCACGGCTGTGGCTGGTTTATGAATTATGTCTGTCCCTCTAACAGCTTTGTTGCCAGCTAAGCCTATTGTAGCCGTGACGCCCACTAATCCGTTGGGAATGGAACCTAAGGAAGGTTCCGAAGAGCTGACGTACTGTGAGCAGCCCTTGCCCTGTGGCTCTACCTTAGTATCTCCTCTAATGTACCCTTCATAGCCCGCACTTCAGCTCTCAGTGTAACAACTTCTTGGCACAAAGCGTGCCATTCTGAATGTGAGTCTGGGACAATTGCTTGTACATGTGGGGTTGGGATCATTTGGATTTTTATTCTAGCCTTAGGGAAACTTCTTCATCCCTATTGTGCCTTTGCAAGTCACCAAGTGGTTGGCATCTGTTTGTGCAGATAACTACTGGATCTATGTGGACTGCGTGGTCTACACCTACGGAAATCTCCGCATGCTCAGTTACAGGCGGTAGACTAGCACTAAGATCCTGCACCCCATTCGGTGTGCTTGGTATTTGTTTCTTCCCTGGCTTGCAAAATATGTCAGGAATAGTATGTTTCACTGGGTTCACCGATGGATTTCCTTTATGACTAGGATTTTTACTACTAACAACGCTGTTAACGTGTTTCAGGGGAGTAGATTCAAGGATAACCTCTCATTCAGTGATAAGGGTGTCTATTCGGTCCATGACACAGTTATTAGCAGCAGCAGCAATTTTCCGATGTTTATTTGCCTTCTTCCTAGTGTCGCATCTAACCCCCCCCTCACTTCCCTCCCCACTCTCCACCAAAGTCTTCCGTTTACCCATTAACTTGGTCACAGATATTTAAATAATAGCTAAAAAAGTGTAACAAGAGGCCCTGTTAGACCCACTTCTTATGGGCTCCAAAAGCTTGAAGGGTACAAAGCATACAAAACATACAGTGATAATGAATTACTTAAATGGTGAGCAATAAAAAATAGTATTCCGTACTAAATATGGGAGCAGAGAGACAAAAGTTCGCAAAACCCAGGGAGCAATCAACCAACAAGATAGTACCTTGAGCTTCGCCGACCAACTGAAGTCTAAACCGGTGCGTGGGGCGAAAGGGGGGTGGCCCTGCCCTGCCAGATCCTGTCAGAGACGGGCAAGGATGGGCCTTCCCTTGGCCAGGGCTTCGCCCGGTCGCGCCCGCCCGCGTCCCGCGATGTGGAGACCGCGGCTGAAATTTAAATTCCTCCAGTCGTGGGAAAGGAGTTGGCGCCTCCTGGCGCAGCAGCAAAACAGCAGGGTCTCTTGGGGCTTGGAGTCCCCTAACAAATGCAGCAGCGATGAAAAGCGGCTCCCGCGATGCGGAGACCGCGGCTGAAATTTAAATGCCTCCAGGCACGGGAAATGAGTCAGCGCCTCCTGGCGCGGCAACAAAACAGTAGGGTCTCTTGGGGCTTGGAGTCCCCTAACAAATGCAGCAGCGATGAAAAGCGGTGATAGTACACAAACAAGGACGCTAACTCTCAGAGTGGGTGCATTATGGGAGTGGTAGTGATGTGGTCTGTAACACAGACAAGGCATAGGTCGCTTGATGTGCAACATTGACTATGAGCTTACCTAAAAACCTTGTTCCTGAGTTAGCTGATTGTAACACTTGGGGTAGAGTGTCTGCAGCAGAATATTCGATGTGTTTTAGAACCCCCTCAATGACCATTCTCCCTTACGTGATAAAACATGTTCAGGAGGAACATGGGGCTGAAGCGGCCCTGGAGTTGGGAAATAGACTGGTGGGAGTGTTCGACATTCTCTGCGATATGATCCTTGCTAATGTGAAGGGTGCAGCTGTAAGCTTACAGGTGGCACAACGCTTGGAGGCTGTTGCTGACGCAGACAAACTGCGCAAATTACCAAAGATTATTGCTAAAGCTTATAAAAGCTTAGGGCGCAATAGTCTGGGAATTAGGCCTTTTACTCAAACTCAACCTCAATTAAAAAAAACGGAGAAAGATGGGCATCCATTCTTTCCTAAAAAGAACTGGAGTATAAAACAGAGGCAGCAAAACCAGAAGCCAGGGTCGCATGCTGGTTTACCGACACCTGATGCTTCTGAGCACACTTTTGATTTGGGCAACCGCGTGAAACTTAAGACTCCAGATAGATTTCAAGTCCTTGATCAGCGCTCTCCTCGTTCTTTGCAGGACACATCGGACCCTCAAGTCGGTGGTGGAGAGTGCCAGGATAGCAGCAAATGAGCGACCGGTCAGCAGGGACGGGATCAACCTCGCAAGTTTGACGTAAAAGCCAAACATGAGGGAATGCCTCGTTTTGGACCCCCTTATCATGAGAAGAAAGTTGCTACTTTAACAGCGAAGTCTGCCTCACACGGTGAGAACATTACTGCTATATTGGACATGGGCAGTGACACTCCTCGACAGCGTGGCGGAAGTTACCATAGTGCGGGACGCACTTCGTCCCTGTCTAGAAGCGAGAGCAGCTGATACATTTATTACAGTCGAAACAGCAGATACACGAATTGCGCCCCCTGATAGACTATATGAAATAGCACTCCAGATTGAAGGTGATATACAGTATACAATACTGTGGTTTTCTGGGAAAATCTCACCTCCTTGATTGACATTTTGTTGGTGGACACGGATTGGCCTCCACCATTTGTTCTGGCTTCTTCTCGTGGTGAGGACATGATGCTTCCAAGTTTTTTGCATTATGGCCCTAAGGAAGCTAAATAGGCTTACACATCGCTGTGGGCATTGGCCGTGGCTCTGGCGGTGTATCGTAATCAAGTGGGCTGGGATAGAGATTCGCCGGCACATGAGATTCCTTTGTGATCTACGCTGCAACCCAAACAACAGTATTCAATCAGACAAGAGGCTAAAGCTTCCGGAATATCAAGGTATAACTGAACCCTCTGTGTATCACCCATGAACAATCCTCTGTCAGATATCGAAACCGGATAGTTCATATAGCATTGTGTTAGATTATCGAAATTTAAAAAGTCACGTTTGTACATTTGCAGTACAGAACACACACATCTCTGCGTTAGTGAATAACATAATTCATAAACAATACGAAAACGACACTGGATATATCTGATTCTGCATCAAGGCCGTGTGGATCAGATCATTCTGTCATTTGCCGACTTTGGTTATAAATTCAACTTTGCTAAATCACACATCGCTTGTTTAGCAGTGCTTTTCTTGAGCTATGAGCTCAATAATGAAGGTAGGAGGTTACCCCCCACTTTCTGGAGAAATGTGCACACCTACTCTGAAAAACATTAGTCTTTGCTGGGATTTTTTAATTTCGGGAGGATTACATTCCTGATTATGTCCAGCATATCAAACCGCTTTATGCATTGATACAACCATCATATTCTTCTGTCAGCTGTCTTCCGAAACATACTTCTATTCTTCAATCTTTGCAGTCTGATCGGCTTGCGACTAACTTCTTGTTAACACGTGATAACACTACGAACCTACTCATACGAATTGAGCCGGGACGGTAGGTTTCACTTACTTAACGTTTAATGAAAGAGATACAGTACCAATTGCATACAAATCACATATCTACACATCAGCGGAAATACAGTTTTTCAATGTTGAAAAGATTTTGACTGCGGTCCAAATGGCGATTCTGAAAGAACAATCTCTGGCGCAGGGGAAACGCATTTTTATGGTTTTGCTTATGCCTGCTTTTGAAGCAGTGACTAAGGCGAGTGTACCGAATTCTAAAGCTTTACATCCCCATCGGATACAATTGGGTACTTCTTTGACAAATGCATCATTTATACCGACGGCTTGGCTCAACCGGCAATCAGGTCCAAACATGCTTATTCAGCAGCTTGCGCTATTGTGACAGGCACGATTGTAAATGATGATTTTAAACGTGCATACACAGGCACTTGGAGACTGTACGGCGCAATTCGCGGAGCTGCGTGCTCTTGTTTTGGCTCTAGAATTTGCAGATCCTAATGTGAACACTCTTATTGTGTGCGATTCTTACTACTGTGTCCAATCTTTTAATGACAACTTATTCTTTTGGTCTCAAAATGGTTATCGAGACTCTAAAGGCAGCGCAATAAAGCATAAAATGCTTTGGGTTTGAGAGGCGGAACGTAAAGAAAATTCTGCCACTCACACAGTTTATGCATACTTTTGGCCATCCGTGTGTGGGAACAAATACTGTTGGAAATCCTTTGGCTGATGGGGCAGCCAAGTCTGCAGTAGCCACGTGTTCCGTTGCAGCAGTTACAAGATCCATGACTAAAATCGATAATGAAATGCTGGCAGGTATAGCTGCTACAAAGGATGGAACTGTTTCCCGTTAGGGCTTCCCTTCTAAATATTCTTATCATTTGTTACCTGAACAAGTTCCTTATGCTACTAAACCGTTGGTTGGGGATCAGCTGATTCCCACATGGACTGCAGGCTTCCTTTAATCATAGCCGCACATGAGGGCATGGCTTCTGCACTTGTTGACTTTATGCTGGTCTTTGGCCCAGTACAGAACTTCACTGCCTTTTGGCTATGTTCCCGCTATAGGAATACCAAGTACATACATACATATATTAATACAACAAAGAGCATACATGATTGATGCTGTTCTCCTTTGGAAAGGATTTAATTCTGTACAAACACTCCTGTGTCCATCCCAGAGCATCCAAGCAAACAAATGTAGCTTTTGCTAATCCAAATACTGATAACTGTTTGAAGCATGATTGAGTTCCTTATACTTACCTTTAGCTCCAAGACATTCTATCAGTTCTGCTTAACCTTGCCTAAAATTTCATCTCCCTACTATGCCTTATTCCATTCCTCCAGGGTCAAGGATCCATCCTTCAACAAAGCCACAATCCTCAAAGTGCCCACATTATCAGCTGTTTTCTGCCTATTGTCGTCCCTCAACAGGACACCTTGCCTTCTAGTCTGCCATCGCTTTTTCTTTACTAGGATTGTACCCTACAACAAAATTACATTCTGGCATGTTATTTGGCATTCTCAAAATTCTCACTGGAGCTTGATCTGAACCTTTCATCTCTAAAATCAAATTTGAAAGGAATACATTAAAATAAGTGCCAGAAATGATTCATGCCCCATGTGCATTCCTCATTTTCCAGACAGTCGATTAATACTGATGATATTCCTCTAGCCTTCCACAGAGGCTTCATGTATCTTTTATGTTTTGAAGCACTGATGACCTGTTGGTGATTAAGCCATTAGACTCCTGAGACATATTGGCCTGTGATAAACCGCATTCTTAGTTGTGCTGGTGACCTGAAGCATTGTGTGACATATTTCTGACCTTGCTTCCAAAGTCAGTCCTCTTTCTACAAAAAAATAACCCTGCCATTGAAATGCAGTGCCTTCCAGCATGGCGTTGTGATTGTAAATTGATACCTTCTTGCTGGGTGGTACACTCTATTTTGGGCATCATCTCCTGGTGCTTTGTTGAAGTGTGATGGATCCAATAAACAAGCTGTAGTATGTCAATCCAATACTCATTTAAGTATTTGTGATCCAAAGTGAAGAGCCCACACACACACATGTTCTCACAGTTCTGCTGTTCCAAAGTGAACCACCTAACGGTCAACCAACCTCCAAGGCTGGAACACAGAAAGAACACGGGAGTCCACTTGTAAGATGCACTACAGGTTACATGACACATAAGAATGCAGAACATTGACCTCATAGTGAGGATATTACAACCCCCTTAATAATAACAAAACAACCAAATAAAAAAAGACACATACATGTTTAGAACAGGTAAAAATAAACAACTTGCCTAATATATATGCATTACATATCAAATTATTTCAGGTAACTTGGGTTTTTTAGACAGTCTACCACTTCTGGTAGTATACTCACTTCCAGTATTTCAATTGCTGCTGACACAGTCATCCATAGTCTCTATAACAAGATCAGACATGGAAACATTAGAATCTTGCAATAGTCTACTATTTTTGAAACAATCCCTGACGTATCTCGTAGGTTGTCAACGACCGTACCAGCAGACAAATTTCCACCCAAACCAATCTGTGCTAGGGGTAACAACAAGCTGCAATGTACTCTTCACCACAGAGCTTTGAAATTCATTTAGTTACAAGATTTCTTTTTTCCCCACCAACGTCCATCTTCCAATTCCACAGAAGAGCGTGCAACCGTAGAAACTTTGAAGGGCCCAAGAAATTGACATTCAATCTTAGCTTTTCTTGGTCTCATATCCTTTAACATTACCCATGTCCTGATAGTAATTTCATTACAAAACACATGTTTGTTGGAATCATGATACATCTTTATCCTTTCCTGAGCAGCTTCTACCCTAGATCTAACCTTATCCAAATCCACATGTTACCTGAATATATGTGTCAGATTTCTTCCCCAACCAAGTTGGAAACAAACCAGTGCAAGACTGCCTGCCACGCAAAATGGAGAAACTCCAGTAGTAATATGAGGGGTATTATGATATGCTCATACTTTCATTTGGACAAAATCCTTCACAGACTCGCAACAAGAAATAGTAGTTTGGATACACTCTTTAAGTAGGCAGTTGGCCCTCTCAACAGCACCATTAGTTTCTCACATGTACAATGCAATTGTGTGATGTTTGATGTCCCTCTTTTTTAAAAATGACTCCATCCTTTCAGTTTTTAACTGGACACCGTTGTCAGTAATAAGAGTAAAAATGTTTTCCAAAAACTGAGTAACAACACTAGTGGTGGTTTCTGCTACAAAACCATAGTACATCCAGTTTGAAAAGTACCCTTTAAGCACTATTAAGTACTTAGACCCATCCGGCCAAACCGATATAGGTTCAGCAAAATCTAGAGCAACTTTAGACCCTTGCGCCTGAGGCAAGGGCGTGGAAATGAGTGGGGTATCCCTCATTTTCCAATGCTTGTTGGTCATGATACATTCTAGACATACATCCACAAATGTGTCCCCATCTCATGTATAGCCACCAAAAACAGGTTCTTAAGGAGTTCTTTGTGGCAGTAGATCCTAAATGTCCTCTATGTGCTAAATCTATGACTTTTGCGTTCAAAGTAATGGGGTCTACACATTTCTGAGAAGGTAATAATATACTTGACTCCACAGTAAGCTGTTCAGAGAGTTTATTAAAACAATACAAATCGCCCTTAAGATGTTTCACACGTGACCATCCTTTTTGCACATCACTAAAGGATCCACCATACACCTGAATGGGAAAACGGGATACGCAGTCTGCTGTAGCATTGGTGCTACCAGGAATAAAACTAACAAGAAAATTATACTCTTGTAATTTTGTCAATATTCTGATAAGTGGTGACGATGCTGAGGGTGTGCCTTTGTCGCTTAAAAGATAAATATGGGGTTTGTCATCAGTGATTAGAACAAATTGGTGCTCCACACGTAAGTTCTACATTTTTCAATTACCCAAGCGCATGCAAGTTCCTCCCTTTCAATAGTACTGTACTGTCTTTTCGCATCAGATAACACCCTGGAGGCAAAGGCACTAGTGGCCTCCAAACCGTCTACACGTAAACACAAAATGGCGCCAAGACCCACCTCATTAGTTTCCACTGTTATAATTCATTGCTGACCACTAATGTAGGATTTCAAAGCCGGAACTTTAGTTAATAAATCCTTAATTTCCCAAAAGACTTACATTCAGACCCCACACAAATGTTTCTTTTTTTTCTAAGCATCATTTTCAGTGGTTCCATAAGGGTGGCGTATCCACAAAGAATTCTGGAATAATAATCACTTAATCCTAAAAAGGATTTAAACTCCTCTTTATTGCTAGGAGGAAAAAAAACCTAAGCGCTTTAAGCAAGTCTTCCTTGGGTTTAACACCATCAGTTGTTGTGCAGTGCCCTAAGTTCTTTACACTGCTGGTGATACATTTGCACTTATCATTTGACACTGTCATACATTGTTTGCATAATATTTCTATCACTGTGTTTAAAATCCAATAATGTTCAGACACAGGTTTTGCACATATAAGAATACATCATTGAAGACGGTAGACATACGTTTTTGAAATACACTAGCCAAACCAAATGGCAAATGCAAGTATTTTAGGCCCCAAAAGGTGTAATAATTGAGGTGTGTTCTTGTGACTGTTCTTTAAGAGGTACCTAGTGGTAGGCTGCCTTGAGATCAATGTTACCAAAGATTTAGGCCCTCTCCCAGGTAGATAGCAGTTAATTTAGTTTTGGTAAAGGGTAGCAATCAACTATGGTATTCTTATTAAGTGAATGTAGATCAGCACACAGCCGAATCAGACATTTTTTTGTGTGATCACAACGGCACTGATCCACTCAGCAGCATTGACCTATTCAATAATCTTCTCCTTACACACCTGATCAAGATGCTTCATCAAATCCCCCCTAATAGATAAAGAAATATCTCTCACTTTGTGCATCACCAGTACTGCATCAGGTTTCAAAATAATCTCATGCTTAAAACCCTTGGACAGTGCCTATGTCATCCGAAAAAACTGTTGGATATTTAGAAATAATGTGTTCAATATTAATATCATTAGTTTCAAGAAACGTGACTGTAACATTTGTGCCTACTCTTAAAACAATACCCAGTCTCCCTTAATAAATTCAGCCAATGATGTCCCTTCCATTCACTGCCGCATCATTTTTTAAAAATATTTCCCAGCCAGAGAAATATAATATATCTTCAAAAAGCCGTATTGACTCTATTTCAGACTTACCATAAGCAATGGCTCTTATGTCAGCTTTTTAAACAAGGTATTGCATTAATGTAATTTGAAAGAACATTCTGATAACATAGTGACAGGTGAACCAGAGTCCACTATGACTCTGATACTTACCTTACCTATTTTAGCACTACAATATGTCCCATTTCTCTTGGATACTAAAACCACTTCATTTATACAAGATGCATCATTGGTTAACTGTTCATTACCTTTCTGTAGTATGGTACCCAAAGTTAAAATTGTTAAAGAAGTAATTTAATTCTCAACATGGTCATACTGTTGTTCTATAACAGGAACCCAGCTCACTTCAACAGTTGTATTATTTTTGCATACTTTCATAAATTGTCTTATTTTTTACATTTAGTACATCTTTTACCTTGAGCTGGACAACCAAGACTGTTTGTCAAATGACTAACTGAGCCACATCTATAACACGCAGCAGATTTGATAACTTTGGGTTTGTGATTATCCTGTAATTTATTAACCACACTCCCACTAATATTTCTATACCACCAGAAGCACCTGACAACACTTTTACTGATTCCAGAGAGTGTTCTATGCCTTTGGCAATTTTAACTATTTGATCAAGAGTAGGATTAGTGGCACAGAAAAGGTGTTCACGAACTTTCTTAGAATTACAGTTTAAAACAATTTGGTCTCTAAGAAATTGATCTTTGGCATTCTCAAATTTGCAACTGCTAGCCAAGATCCTAAGAGCAGCCACATACTGATCAATGCTTTGCCAGATGTGAGTAGAAATTGAATTTCTCTAGTGTAACTCTAGGTTCATCTGAGAAATGTATGGCCAATCTTTTTCTGCTTATAACAAACACATTCCACCCCGCAGCATCTCCTGAATCTTCTAGGTTTTGAATTTTAGGAAAATTATCAAATATTTTCAGACCCTCTGTTCCAAGACATTGTACAAGATATCAGACTTCCTGGCAGCACTGTAATTATTCCCATCAATAGCAACTAAATTGTTTCTGAATACATGCGCCCAATGTTTTCACTCCATTTTAGGCTTTCCTGGCTGAGGAGGTTGTTGCACACTACCACTTCCAGTCATAGCGCAACTACAAACAAAAACGAGCATTGGCATTGCCAATAGATCTCGCCTTTGGGACCTTATAAGTATTTAATTATGCAGCAGAATATCCTTGGTGCAACATCAACTGTTGCATGGCTAAACACTTATAATTGTCACGATTGCCGGCGTTATGGAAGGCAAGATGGCGGCACAAGAACACGCATGCACGAGGGGGTTAGGCAAGCTTAAAGCCTGACTCTCCTCTGAGGCCTAAGCTTCGCGCTCCAGTCAGTCCCCGTGACTCCTGCTTCCCTCTTCTTTGGTTCCCCCCAACGCCCGCCGCAGTGACGCCTGACACGGCTCTGGATTCCCCGACTCGGCATTGGACTTCAGAGCTTCACGGGACTCCTTGGTCACCGTGTCCCGACGGCTGGCTGGACATCTCAGCCCTTGGTCCCGCCGGTGAGCCGGGCTCCGTGGTTTGTGGTTCCGCTGGCTGATCGGACTTATTAGTATTTTGTTACGTCAGCCAGCCGGACTTTTGAGCTGCTTGCCCCGCTTGCTTGCTGGTCTTAGGGGCTCCTGTTCTGCTGGCCCTCTGGACTCCCTGACACTGCTGGGCATTATTGATCTACGCATTCTCTCTGTGACTACTGGATAACAGAGAGATCATCTCTACTAGCCGTGAACACAGTAACAGCGCTATTTGCGCTGCCATTGTTTGTTTTACTTATTTTCTAGTTTTGCTGAAGTACTTGCCTGGCATTGATACCCTACAGGATAAAAGGGTCTCTCCTTAAGGCACACTGATTTATGCTTAAAGGCAAATTTATGATGTTGTTAGACGCACCCAAATGAGTTTTTCCTATACATACATTGTTAAGCAAGTACAGGTGGGCAGTGTTTCTCAGTAGTGGATTTAATTCTAGAAAAGCAGTCTTTATTGAATGTTAACAACTTTATTTCTCTTTAAACAGACAGACACTTGCTCAACATTACTTCCTTTTATATCTTCATTTCTACACAGAAGGGAAAATTAAGGTAAAAATAGAGAGACTTAGAGATTTGAACATAGAGTTATTACATTTTCTCCTAACCCATTGTCCCATTTTTTCCAGCCTTTTGTTTGTAAAGATGACTCCTGTGGTGATTGAGTTTGTCGAGGGATTTCCTCCCTTCCTTTCCTTGTTTTGTTTCCTTCTTCCCCGGATTACCATTGTTGCTTGGCTGTTGCCAGACACAATAGGTGGTTGGGTGAAGTTGTGGATCTTTCTTCAGTTCCTTGGCGTTTCCGCAGAAACTAAGGTGAGAACCTGACAATAATGTCCCAATGGCGAGACCTATTGGCTATGCTAATGCTTGTTAAATGAAAACATTCACATGGCAGTTGCATTGTTTTTACCCTCTGCCATTGGTTTGAGTAGCACATTCGTGATTTACAGCTAGTTTATTAGATGTGAGGTGCATGATGCAATAGCAGTGAGTGGGAATAGCACTGATGGGAGAACTTTGATGATGGTAGCAGTGTTGCTGCCTCACTCGAAGTCATTGTAATCTCACTATGTTTTGGGTTTTGCGCGTTCATTTGACAACGTGATGCCTTCTGGGAGTTGTAGTCTTGGTTTTGTTTCAAATGAACCAACCGAATGAAGGCACCAGGGAACAATACTCGTAATAGAAAAGCCCAGGACAGAAAATAGTGTACTGACGACATAGAGAGGTAGGGCAACAGTACAGCCTGGAAGAACACAAGGAACAGATGACCTGTGCAGAGGGGTGATAAGCAGGGAGATGGGGGCTGGCATGGGATGCAAGTGAGAGCTTGGCTTGTATTTGGGAGGAGGCGAGGGAAGATAATTTGTGGCCAGTGAAAGCACAGTGGTCTTCACACTGGTTGCGGGAGGTGTGAAATAAACCCGTTGTAGGATATTTTTACAGGGGCACTTGCATTTAATTTGCTGAAAACAGTAATCACACCTCAGACCTCCCCAGCCAGGATCATCACAGGTCAATGTGTACCATGTTTTCTGACTTCACGTCAGTGCATACCTACACTTCCAACATCACTCTTGCCCCATGGGAATACACCCTCTTGGAAGAGGTACACTCAATCTCGCATCATGTCCCAGAATCACCCTCTGCAATAAGCTGTTAGCATCCTCCCACCTGTCACTGACCTTTTTGTTTTCACCCTCTCAGCATACATCCATTCAAGTATACTCCTCACATGCCAAGCAGACACTTAACCTACAACATATCCACCCCTCAAACACCAAATCAGTGAGATTGGCTATCAGCTGCTGACACGTCGACAGGGCGGTAATCAGCCAGGCTTGGTAACTTAGCCAAAGGTACAAAGTATGCTTGCGCTTGTAGTGTCACTTTTCCCCAATAACAGTATGGGCATTCAAGCCCCAGCAAGCTTAGAGTGCTGGGCTGGCTGAAACCCCTTGTACAAAGATGGGCCAGGTGCTTACCGGTCTGTGGTAGCTCAGCATTACTGAGGCCGGCTGACAGCTTCTTTTCTGAGGTGTTCATCATGGCTTGGGAGGGAGGAAAGGGGGGCAAGCAACACTGACACCAATTTTTGTGTGTAAACGGCCGCTTTATTGAAACAGGTGCACATCACACTTTATTAAACTGCAATTTTGCCTTACAAAACTAACACCTCTCTAAACATCGAATTACCTCACCACCTTTCCATTTCCTCCCCCCACCCCTACGATCCCCCATGATAAAAATCCGCCACCCTGCAACATCCAAACATAAATTGCAATACATTAAATATTTCACCATCTTCCCGCCTACCACTAACTGCCTTCCTGCAACTGTAACAAACGCCCTCTAATGTAACCCTTAACATTTCCCCGCTCCCGCTCACCAATTCCCCCAACTTCTGATAACTGCCAAACTCCAGCCAACCTTGGCCAACTTTAACAACAACTCCGCTAGCACCTGTTCCAAGCGACAACATACAAAATGTCCCCCCCCTTTGCACCTGTCTCAAACCGGCCCTAGAAAAAAACCCTTATCGGAAAAAACCACCCCAACCAAAAACCTGAGCCCAGGGTGAATGGCTGGGACAAAAACAGACACCTGTCCTGCGCTCCCAGCCACCAGGTTACCAAACCTAAAATGGTGGCTGGGCCCACACGGACACCCCAGTTAACTGCCACTGCTTGGGCTATTTATGTCAATTTGGGCTGCCTTTGGGCTATTCCCAAGGCAGCCCAAAGCAGCAAAATGGCTGCCTTTGCTCGCCCCCTCCCAAATCTGCCCAGGGGGCAGACCTCGCGTTGCTCGGCTGCCCCCCAAACCCCCCTTCCCTCCAAGCACCAGCACATCCTGCTGCGCACAGCGTGTACCTGAGGTCAATAAGTCCTTCAGGCTGAGAGAACCCTTAAGTAGGTATATGCGAACAAACCAGTACTAAAGCGTCCGAAAGCTCTCTGATGCCGGCCTCTCTCGCGCGTCCTTTTCCTGAACTGGGTATTGCACTGGGGAAACCCCTCCTGCTGTCAGGGGCTCAGTGGACATAGGACGCTCACTCGAATACCTCTGCCTCTGTGTCATTGGTGAAGCATCAGTACAGAGCAGAGCCACCAAGTGTAGTAATCATAGTGTTAATGCACCGACATCAACAGCTGTCTGTTGTTCAGCCTAGAAACTGGCAGGTCTAAAACTTAATTTAATGTTGCGCCTCGAGCTGGCTTAGATGTCTAGCCTTACTTACTGAAAACCCCGCGGGTGTAGCCGGTCTAAAACTTCATTTAATGTAGCGCCTCGAGCTAGCTTAGATCTCTAGCATTACTTACTGAAAATAGCGTGATATATAGATGTGAGCAAAGCCACAAATTCATAAGGATAGCGGAGTCGAGTCGGGGATCGGCTCGCTCCAAAGAGCATGAGCACGAGCAAAGGGGTTGAGATATTTGGCCAATAACAGACATAGCAAAGGACATGTAGAACAAGATAGATACTCTTTCAAACTAAACAAGTGGCCGTGAAAGTGAAAGCGATCGTGAAACCGATCGCGAAGCGGCATTTACGATGCTATGGCAACAAAATGTCCTTGGGCTGTCCACAGTCGCTACGGACACGCGCATGAGCAGCCATGTTTGTCCATGCAGACGCGTGCATGAAAGCCCTCGGCAGAAATGATTCCAAACGGTACTCGCAATAGCGAGAGCAGCGCATGCGCTGCTTTCGCCAGGCAAGACCTAAAAATCAGCAAAGAAATGAAGCGCAAAACGGAAAGGAAAAGGAAAAGTAAAATGTTACCATGGAGTACTGCCAGGAGATTTGAAAGCAAAAGGCGACTCCTTAAAGTGAGGCACACAGAATTATTTGATAAACACAAATTCAGCCAGTCAATTGCACACAACTTGTGCGATGATCCAACCAAAGCGTCTTGGTTGCCTGGAAACCAAAAAAAAGAAAGCACGTGCAGCAGAGGACACGTGCCTGCAAGTGTTGTCTAGAGATGGGAAAATCTTGGTTGCAAACGTGCACGAAGATCTAAATGGAGCGTCTTAGTTGCCAGTGAAGCAGATTACATATGCCGGCTTCCAAGCTTACGCGTGGCCTAGAGACAGGCAATGCTCGGTTGCAGCGAACAGCACAGTACATATTCTCAACATATTCATGGTGCATCTTAAAAACAGTGCGTGAGCCATAGCACTGAAGCGCCTCATATACGTAATGAAGCAATCAGTCCCCAAGCATTGTAGCAACCAATTAGGACTTCAACGATTCCGGAAGGTCTCAAAGTCAAAGAAAGGCACCGCAGCAGGGAAATGACCAGCCAACAACCAATCCATAGTGGGGATAAATTGCAGACGGGCTCCAAATAGTTATGGAAAAAAATTTGATTGTGATCCAAATTGAAGAGCCCATCCACAAGCGTCTGTTCCAAAGTCAACCGCCTAACAGAAAACCGTCCTCCAAGGCTGGAACACAGATCATGGGAGCCCACTTGTAAGATGCACTTCGGTTTACATGGCACATAAAAATGCAGAACGAAAAATACAGAATAATGAATCACCTGATAGTGAGGATATCACATGCTTCTCTATTCCTTTCCCCATTGTCCTTGGTCCTCCTATTGCATCTGCATGTTGTTGCCTTACCCAAATGGTGCCCTGTTCTTTGTGATCCTCTGTCTTCTCTCTTACCTGTGTTCTCTTCAGATCCAGTGACAAAACCTAAGGAGAGGCTGGATGTTTACCTGTGGACTGCCTCTGCCTGCCATTCTCGGTAAGATGCTGCCAGTTCTGGGGCAAGGGAAGACCCTGGTGACCGATTAGAACCAGTAGTAGTGTTGATGAACAGTGTTTCCTCAAGACAGGTGCAGTTTGACTTGACTTCATTTGCAGCAGCTTTTGTGACATGTCTGACACCTAGAAGCATTACTTGTATCCTTTCGCTGCTCATTTCCTTAGGTCCATGGTTCCCAATCTGTGCGCCGCGGCGCCCTGGTGCGCCCCCAAATATAGCCAGGGGCGCCGTGACATAATACTTCAATATCCCCGACTTGTGCAATTACTTGCATTTTGTAAACTCGCTATCTAAAATATGTTTTGGTTAAGGTAGATGGAATTCCCTCTTGCACCACTAGATGGCAGTGCGACATGAAAAACTAGCACATTAACTTCTCCTGTTTGTCAGTTACACACAAACTATGAGCAAATATAAACACTTGCACGAAGGGATGGCTGTTTAAATCATATAACAAGTAACTGAGCCATTAAGTGAGTTTATTGATGTTACCAATGTATGAAATTGATGAGGAAATGTATTATCCTTAGTCACCTCCTCTTCATGAATGACTCATGAGATCATTAGCTAAAGGAAAGCTTTGTGTGCATTTGGAAACTCTGTTGCTTTGAGAATTAATTTACAAGGCTGGATTGCATCCTGGTCTGTGGTTTAAAGGAATTCAACCGTGACAATATCCTCAGCAGGAGTTCACTTGAAACTTGGCCTCCAGGGTGCTTCCTGGAAACTTTCAAAAATTGCAGCAGCTAGAAATATTTGCCCTTTGCTTTGTCAGAGTTCCTGACATTTCTGCATTTTAACCCCTTCTGCGCTCATGACAAGGTCAGCTCGTCATGGGCGTAACCTGCGCTACGCGGATGACGAGCTGACCTTGTCACGTAACGCCGGCTTTTTAAAACCGCTAGCGCGCATGCGGTTAAGGACACACACATTTCTAATTATTCCTTTATTTATTAAAAAGAAAGTGTGACCTGCAACAAGCAGCCCAGGTCATATATAGTGGGTCTTCTTACTAGTCCTACTTTTTTTTCTGTATGAAGATTGCTCAGTAACAAAATTGCCAACTACCTGGCTCGTACATAGAATTAAATAGACATAGTAAAAGGCACTCCAGTGGAGATTCAAGGAGGGAGTTGCAGTGGTACCTGCCTCTCAAGCTGAACTTCAGGTGAAGCTAAACAGGGTGCAGATCCTGTTAAGTCTTTAGTTTTAGCTTGTTAGCTGTCTTGCTTGGGTTCTGATGTAATTCCTGATCAGCCGCAGTCTAACTGCGACTGACCTGGTCGAAAAGACTGTCTTCAAGCTTGCAGTCACCACATGCTCATAGGTGAGTTTAAAACTACTACAGCTATCAGTAGCTGGTAGCGCTGTTTTGGGATAGCTGTCTTGCTTCATTGTGTCTTTAAATGTTGCTTGTATGATTTGTTTTACCATCACCAACTCATACAAAGATTGGGACTTAAGCATTGTACAGATGCCTCTGTACTTCCACCTGTCATGCTCCAGCAACCTACACCTCCATTTTTGAAACCTGGAAGTTGGTAAAAGTGTATGCTTTTTGATTGTTCTCCCAAAAACTTTAAAATCAATCTTATTTCTCCCCAACCTCTAAAGTCTGTAGTTTAGGCTTTACTTGTGCATTTCCTTTGTATATTCCCAATCTCAAGAGCTGCTGCTAATGACGTAAACTGCATAACTATAGCCTTCGTTCTTTCACTAAACCCACTGTTCCTTGTCACTCTGCCTAGTTTAACCCTTGGGTGGGTTTATAGATCCAGTCTGTCACATTTTACAATACCAAATCAACAGTTGCAGAGTTCTCAAATCGTAAGACACATTAAAAGTGAGAACTATTTAACATACTTGACATCAACACAAGCGATATGAGAGAAATGATAAATATATGTAAAACACCAAAACTTTAATAATGTGGACAAATGGCTAATAGGATTAGTGGAGCAGCATTCGTATATATCAAAAGTAGCTCCTTAACAACTAAAATGGTTTGTAGGAGAGCACCCAATGCTAGTGCCAAATTTTTAAAAACAAATAAAAAAAATATATATTCTACATGCAAACCACAGTGCTTGAGAGTATTCCTTCTGACTTAACAAAATCATTTTTTTTTTATTAAACAACTGTTACACTTTTATTTTGTTACATCGATGATTATAATACCCTCATCAGCTTCATGCCAATTATTTTCAGGGAATAAAAGGGAAGTACTCCAGCGGCCGGGTTTACATTCCCCCATCCGCTCAAAAAAGTAACATAATGGGGAGCCGCGGCCAACGGCCAATAGGTCAAGGGAGCCGCAGGTGTAAAAAGTTTGGGAACCACTGCCTTAGGTGTACATTTTTCTTTGTGCTTAAGCACTCTACCAGACTGCGTCTTTTCCAGCGGGCTCCCTCGTACACTTCTCCACCTCTTTGGTAATCCCACCTGCCTCTTTCCCTACATTGTCTATGGTGTTGCTCCCTCCTACCCCCCTTTTTCCCTTCCGTTGTTCGTGGTGTTGCCCCCTCCCAGGTATCATAACAGATAAAAAGTGTTCTGACAAGGCCACCGGTGGCTGTGTCATAACACTATTTAGTGCTTAAAAAAACAATTACAGCTATGTAGTACAGCAGTGGCACTGCTGTTACAACAGGGTTTAAACATATACAAAGCTAATACCTAGTTTATGCAAGAACTATTGACTTTGCTATTGCTTGTTGTATATCTGTTCTGACTATATCATTGTCTATTTCAATAATGCCACACGGTTTTATATATTTTGTTTGCTACTTTTGTTAACTATCATGCTTTCTTTTAAACTCCAATAAAAATATATTGATGGAGTCTTAGCTGGGTCTGGCAAACATGGAAGCTGATGAGATTATCTGCTAGTATGTGTAATTCCTGAAATCAGATCTTTTGCCCCAATAGACGTGTAGTGGCTGCATTTCAATGACACATCTTCTCATATTTTTTAGTATAAAAAGTCTAGCTTCCTAGAGTAGCACTCCTTGTTATTATTTTATTTATTTATAAAGTGCACTGTGACCAGACTGGTATCCTGGCGCTAAAAGCAGCAATTGTCCACAGGGGAGAAAGAAAAACAAAGAACAGTACAACATCATAAACATTAATTATTTAGGGAGCAACCAGGTTTTCAAGGCTTTCCTGAATGTCAGCAAGTCTGTCAAAGCTCTCAGATAAGATGGCAACCTGTTCCAAAGCTGAGCAGCTTTCACTGTGAAGGCGGGGCCCCCAAGTTGAACCTTCTGGAAGTGGTGTTCGTGAATAAGATTAGCAGTTGCTGACTTAGAGCCCTCCCCCTTAGTATGCCAGCTCACTTTGGAGGTGCCTAGAAGCTCTTGGGTCTTCCTTGTCACTGTGTTACAGTCAAGATCCTGTTAGTGCGGAGTGTAAATGTCTTCTGTCACATAGGGTAAACAGCCATTTCCACGCATACGTTGTGCATCGCAAAGTCATTACTACGCATATTTCTAGAACGCATGGTCATTTACAATGCATGCCTTTACAACGAATTTCGTCTTAAAGGTATGTAAAGTAAATGAACATGCATTCTAAATTTTTTTTGATGATCCACATATTTGTAAGGAAACAGAGGCTGTTCCGTTACCTCATAACGACGTCCAACGCCCCTCTGAGACATGAAGCAGGAATCAGGAGGAGAAAGGAACCACGAGGAGAGAGAGGAATGGGGGAATAGCATGGGGTGGGGTGTTACTTTTTTAGGGTGTAGGAGGGTCAGGGGTTGTGCTGGGGGTAGTGTTTTAGGGTTTAGGGCAGTGTAGTGGTGTTTGTGTAGTGTAGTGTAGGGGGTGGTGACTAGTCAAAATATCGAAAAAAAATATCAACTGGACAGGATATCAAGTTTTGTATATAGAATGGACAGAATATCGAATTACAAAAATATAGTGATGCAGAATATCGAAATTCAGGTAAGAAATATTGATTTTCATAATATCGAATTTAGTAATATCGACTTTCATAATATCGCAGTTAGTACTATCGACAGTCATAATATAGTTAAAAATATCACATTTTTTATAGTGTTTTAAGTGTTAGTATATGTGTTAAAAGTATTTAATATTTTTGTAATGTATGTTTAAATTTTTTTAAGTAATGCATTTTATGTCATTTAATTTTTGCGTAATTTAATTCCGTAGCGGGTTGTGGGTTTATAGGGGAATAGGGTGGGAAGTAATTTAATTATAGTAAATTAAATATTAATTTTTAGGAATTAATAATTATTTTTAATTTAATTTAGCGTTTTAGTTCTGTAGCGGGTTGTGGGTTTATAGGGGAATAGGGTGGGAAGTAATTTAATTGTAATTAAGTAATTATTTTTATTTATTGGTATTGATAAGTAATGCATTGTTAATTCATTATTAAGTGCTAATTAATTTTTATTATTCGTTTTTACATTTTTATTAATTGATAATTATATTTATTGTATTAATATATTATTCGGAGCGGGTTGTGTGTTTATAGGGGAATAGGGTGGGAAGTAATTTAATTGTAATTAAGTAATTATTGAAATTATTTTTGTGTATTGATATTTAATTTACTGTAAATTATTTATTAATTGGTATTTTGTATTACTTATTAATTTTGGTATTGGAAATTCATTTGTTGTAATTAATTATTAATAGCTAATACATATTTAGTAAATATTATTTATTGGTATTTATAATTAATTAATTATTAAATACTTTGTAATTGGTAATTAAGTTTAATTGATTTTTTTATTGGTATTGCTAATTAATTTATTTATATTTAAATATTAAATCATTACTCTCCATACTGTTGCACTCACTGGAGTGGGAATAGTAATTTTTACCTCTACGCTATCCAACACTTTCCCTACTATTGCACTCTCTGGAGGGGGAATAGTAATTTTTACCCCTACGCTATCCAACATTTTCTCTACTGTTGCACTCTCTGGAGGGGGAATCGTAATTTTTACCCCTATGCTATCCAACGCTTTACCTACTGTTGCACTCACTGGAGTGGGAATAGTAATTTTTACCCTCCCGCTATCCAATGCTTTCCCTACTGTTGCACTCACTGGAGTGGGAATAGTAATTTTTACTCTCCCGCTATCCAGCGCTTTCCCTACTGTTGCACATTTGACCCTCCCGCTATCCTAAGCTAAAAATATTGAATATTTTTTAATATTATTAAGTTAATATATATATGTATTAAAAAATAAAAATGCATGTTTATTTTTTTATACATTACATGAATTATTTATTAATGTTAAGGTTATTTAAGTATGTTTTACCTAAGTATATTTATTATTTCATTAATTTTACATTACTTATAAGACATTTTTTTTTTTTATATATTTTAATAAACTGTATTATTTACAACGATATTTAGGATTCGATATTTTTGCACTTACCTCTTTGTAGATAGGAATTCGATATTCTGGTAGTCGATATTTTGTCACCGATATTTTTGTAGGTCGATATTTAGCTCCTCGATATTCTGTCAGTGATTCGTAGGGGGTCGTGCTGAGGGTAGTGTTTTAGGGTTTAGGGTAGTGTTGTGGTGTTTGTGTAGGGTAGTGTTTTAGGGTAGTGTAGGGGGGTCGTGCTGGGTAGTGTTTGAGTGTAGGGACAGGACTGCTGGGGGTTGGGTGGTATCGTGCTGGGGGTAGTGTTTTTGGGTTTAGGGTAGGGTAGTGGTGTTTGTGTAGTGTAGGAGGTAGTGCTGAGGGTGGTGATTTAGGGTAGTGTTGTGGTGTTTGTGTAGTGTAGGGGTTCGTGCAGGGGGTAGTGCTTTAGGGTTTAGGGTAGTGTTGTGGTGTATGTGTAGTATAGGGTAGTGTGTTAGGGTTTAGGGTAAAGTAGGGGGGTCGTGCTGGGTAGTGTAAATGTAGCAAGAGGACATTTACTTACCTTAGAAACTTTTACCAAGACTATACCTTTACCACGCATGTTTTTGCGTTGCAATGGCATGAGTGGTAAAGGCATAGTCGGGGTAAAAGTTTGCGTTGTAATGGTATTTCGTTGTAATTGACAACGCGTACTATACTCGCGTTGCAATGGTATGCGTTGCATTGGTATGCGTTGCATTGGTATGTGTTTTAACGATTGCTATTCAACACATAGCTAACATGTGAACATCTTTTCTTTTTCTTTCACAACATGTTTTATTGTCAACAGCCACAAAAGGCCTGGCAGAACCATGTTTCCCAACAATACATTATACATAATTGCGAGTAAGATGTTAACTTTTTGGTTCCAATAATACAGTGAAACATATTATTCCAACATAAAACTGTAGTATAATGCATCCGATAAATGATACAGTACATGTCAAGTTTAGCCACCCTGATCGAAACGCTATGCATTACAACCATGTGCATCCCACATCATTTCCATCTTATCCAGGGCTAATCTATGGAGACAGCTGGAATAGGTTCTAGGTACAGTCCACAATATTCTGCCCACCTCTTCCAAACCTTGGGGTGTTTCTGGGGGCATCCTCTAGCTTTAAATATTGGTAGTTCTAACCCCATACAAAAATCAAGGCCCTTCTTCCACACCCCAACTAGTGGGAGAGAAGCATCTTTCCATGCTTTCGCAATGTACCGCTTCGCCAATGTAATGCCCAATAGTAATAAGTGATGTTTATATATGTTGCCCGAATGAAATCAGTGATGTGGAGCAGGGCCAGACGTGGTGAGTGTGGGATGTCCCAGCCCAACACCTCTGACAGGCATGTGATGACACCCTACCAGAACCTAGAGAGTGTTGTAAACTACCACACTGTATGTATAAGGGTACCATCTGTAGTTTGGCATTGCAGGCAGAGTGGACATTCAATCGACCCACCTCGCCAGAGCTTATATCGAGTGTAGTAAACCCTGCGAAGGTATTTGAATTGTATATATCGTAATCGTTCCACAATGGCCGCACCATGTGGGAACTCCAGTGCTTCAGTCCAGTCTTCGTCATCTAGGGGGCCCAAATCCTCCTGCCATGTCTCACGCTTTTTACCAAGTGTAGTGGGGCTATTTGTTACAACTGTGTGATACATCTTGGGGATTTTATGCTCTCCAAGTTTCTTCATAAACACTTTAGCTTCAATAGGATTAAAGTCTGGTACAGTTCCTTGGTGTGTGAGACATGGGGAAAGGCATGGGGGAACTGAAAGTATTTATAGAATTGCGATCTAGGTATCTCATATTCTAGTAGTAGTTCCTGAAGAACTTTAAGGTCTGACCATGAAGGACATCTCCCACCATAGATATACCTATGGCCTCCCAACCGGAAAACCCAAATAACCCTGCCACTAGAGGCAGAAGACCATTGTGTCCTAAATATCGTGGCAGTTGCTGGAGGCAGCACTTTCAGGGTCTGGCCTGCATAAAGGATCGTGTGTAGTGATGTATTGCCAAACAGCCAGCATTCAACTGCATATGCGGGATCGCATCTGTCTCCATACCACCAGTCGTTCAGGATAAAAAGGTTCGGAGCCGCATAATATGCTTGGACGTCAACGTTGCTATGCCTCCGCAGTTCATAGACTGGAAGCATGTTTTGAACGCTGCCTGGGCTGAACTGCCACCCCAGAGATAATGTCAAAGAATGAGAATTTGCCTAGCCTTGGTGCTGGTAAGTTCCAATTCTATTAAGGACTCGGAGGCGAGGATTATGCCATACTTTCTTCACTTTATTCTACACAGCAGCAAGAAAAAACATATAAACTACTTTTCCCATGAACACTTGGGAAAACAGGAACTGAAAACATAAGTCCTTTATCAGTCTCTGTAGCCATTGTGGCTCCCATCATGCTCCTCTGCTGCCTCCCCTTCTTCTTTCTTCGCGCGAAGCCCATGAACCGGCATCCTCACGCATCCTGTTTGGAACCCTCATTTCCTGAAAAAGATCACATCATCAGATTCCGCACATCTCCCCAGAATAACTCAGGTAAAAAACCCTGAACACAATGCATCAGCCATAATGTTAACAGCATCAAATTCCCATGAATGATTTACTTACATTGCATACGGGGAGGGTCCACTTCTTGGAAGTCATTGGGAGGGATAATCCTCGCCTCCGAGTCCTTAATAGAATTGGAACTTACCAGCACCAAGGCTAGGCAAATTCTCATTCTATGGCAGGACCGGAGGCTTCGGATTATGCCAGTTCAAAGCTTGTCGACAACCAGCCGAGCCACTTCCAACACTGGCTTAAAATAGAACCTCTTGAAAGTTGAATCTGAGGACCAATCGGCCGCTCTCATCAGATCTTCCAGCCGAGCCCCAAGGGCAAACGCTTTCGAGGCCATAGCACCTCGCGCTGAATGAGCGCCGAACTGTTTGGTATCAATCCCCGCCTCCTGCATGACCCAACGCACCCATCTGGCGATCGTAGGAGAAGAAACAGCCTTGTACGGTTTACGTATGGCAATAAGAAGTTGTCGTGCGCCCGGAGGGCGAGTATCATCAGTCATATCCTCATAAGCACGGAGGCACTGTACAACACACAGTTTAGGGGAATCTGGAAAAGCTGGGTATGAAATAACCCGTGTAAGGGTCTTAGTTCGTCTTGTTACCGTAAAGGACACCCCATCCGGGGAAAACATTCTAGCCGTAATGTCAAGAGCTCGTACATCCGAGACTCGCCTGCAGGACACCAGGCACAACAGGATCGCCAGCTTAGCCGTAAGCTCTTTACGGGAGAGAAACCTATTCTGTTGCCATGACAGAAACAAATTCAGAACCCTGTTCACGTCCCACAGGACGGAGTAACGCGGCTCAGGTGGCAGCGAGAGACGGATCCCCCGCAACAATCTGCACACCAAAGGGTGCTCCCCAATCGGGGAACCCTGCACCAAATCATGGCCAGCCGAGATCGCAGAACGGAAAGTATTGATGGATCGATAGGCCAAGCCCTCTTCCGCTAGATCAGCAAGGAAGTTATGGACCTGCACTACATCTGCCCCCACAGGATCGAGACTCCGTCGCATACACCAGCGACGCCACCTATGCCATGCTGATCGGTATCTCTTGGCTGTGCTATCTGCCCAAGCCTTGGAGAGCAAGACCTCTGCCTTTCCCGAAAGGCCAGGGAGCGTCCAGCGACGCCGGAGAACCTCCAAGCCATCAGCCTCAACGATCCCTCCTGAACCAACCGGTGGGGAGTCCCTTCCGGACTGAGCAGAATGTGAGGAGAGAGGGGGAGTAGGATTGGAAAATCCCAAGAAAGTTCCAGAAGAACCGGAAACCAAACTTGCGACCTCCACCAAGGCGTGATCAACACTACCTCCGCCAACTGACGACGCAGCAGCGCCGACACTCGCGTTATCATAGAAAACGGAGGAAACGCGTAACCCTTCTCATTCGACCAATCCTGAAGGAACGCGTCCGTTGCTTCCGCCCCCGGGTCCGGGCGCCAACTGAAGTACCTCGGAAGCTGGTGGTCTAGACGTGACGCAAACAGGTCCACTGTGAAGGAGCCCCACCTGTCCGCCAACCGTGCAAAGACCTGAGGATCCAACTTCCAGACGCTGGCATCCAGCAGGTGCCGGGAGTGCCAATCTGCTACCTCGTTCTGTCGGCCCGGCAATTACTCCGCCGTGACCGACACCTGATGGTCCAGGCAGAAGTGCCAAAAATCCCGTGCGAGGTCCGCCAGCATCTTGGATCTGGTCCCACCCAGATGATTGATATAGCAGACCGCCAACACGTTGTCCATACGCAACAGGAACACAACTTCACTCTGTCTCTCGTCCAACATTGGACTGCAAAGGAGCCCGCAAGCAACTCCAAACAATTGATATGT
Organism: Lissotriton helveticus; assembly: GCF_964261635.1. Lineage (NCBI taxonomy): Eukaryota > Metazoa > Chordata > Amphibia > Caudata > Salamandridae > Lissotriton > Lissotriton helveticus. Next base: position 1,548,812,386 of record NC_136065.1, read on the forward strand.
AAAGATTGCTCTTGGGCAGACCAGGCGCCACCCGTGGAAAAATCGCCGCACCTGGCCCCCCAGCCTAATCGACTGGCGTCGGACTCTATGACTATATCCAGGGCTGACCCAAAGATCGCACGGCCGTTCCAGGCTTCCAAGTGCGACAGCCACCACTGCATTTCGCCTCTCACTTCCTCCGAAAGGGGAATGAGCTGAGAGTACGTCAGGCCTCTCCGAAGATGGTACGTCTTTAGACGCTGCATCGCCCGATAATGGAGGGGGCCCGGAAAAATGGCCTGGATTGAGGACGACAGGAGGCCCACTAAACGCGCCAAGTGCCGCTGAGATATGAGAGGCCTCGCCAGAGCCTGTCGCAGCTCGTGCCTTATCTTCGACAGCTTCCTGGCAAGAAGGCTCAACGTGGCAGACACCGAGTCTATGTTGAATCCCAAAAAGGTGGCACACCTGGACGGGAACCAGAAGCGACTTCTTCTCGTTGATAACAAAACCCAGGCTCTGAAGCAGATTGACTGCCATCTGCAGCTGGGACCTCACCCGTCGTGGACTTAGATCCATGAACAACATGTCGTCCAGGTACACAATCATTCTGACACCCCGAGCTCTCAAGGCCTCCACTGCCGGGCGCAACACCTTTGTGAAGCACCACGGCGCTGAGGAGAGCCCGAAAGGAAGCGTGGTGAACTCGTAGACCTGGTCGCCCCACCTGAACTGTAGGAACTGGCGGTGGGGAGGGAAAACTGGAACCGCCAAATAGGCGTCTTTTGAGTCGAGTCTGACCATCCAGTCGGAAGGCCGTAAAACATCCCGCAAGAGGTGAATCCCCTCCATTTTGAAATGGCGGTACACCAACCACTCGTTGAAGTCTTTCAAATTGATAACCGGGCGACGGCCGTCGTCGACCTTGTCGACCAAAAAGAGGTTGCTGATGAACCCCCCTGGATGTTCTTGCGCGCAGCAGATCGCCCCTTTGTGGAGGAGGGCGGAAACCTCTGCGCGCACCAAATCTGCATCGCGCTGCGAGAACGTAATGGGACGGGGACGCTGTAGTTGACGTGGACGACCAAGAAACTCCATCTGAAAGCCCTGGACCGTCTGCAGCACCCAAGCGTCGCTTGTCAGGGAAACCCAGGCTGGGAAGAACTGCGCCAAGCGCCCCCCTACCCGCAAACTCGCTGAGGGCAGTACACTCACCTCTTCCAACACTTTTTTGCTGTCCTCTCTGGCCTCCCCGGCCGCGGAATCGCTGCTCCCTCGTGGGGTAGAAGTTGTTGAAGCGGTCATTGGACTGAAACTGACCGCGGCCGGAGCCTTGCCCCCGATCGGAGCTGTTGCCATGGCCGAACGAGCGGCCCCTGCCACGTCCGGCCCGGTCAAAAACCCGAGGGGCAAAGACCTTCTTTATATTTGACTGAGCCCTGTCTAAGGAAGTAAAGGTGGCTACGAATTTGCCAAGCTCCTTGATGAACGGGTCTCCGAAGAGCCCGCCCTGCGCCACCTTACCAGCCTCAGATGAAGCGAGGTCGCCCAACTTGGGGTCAATCTTAATCAAGAGCGACCTCCGTCTCTCAGTAGAGAGCGCGCAATTCGCATTCCCAAGGAAAACAATGGCTCGCTGAGCCCAATTCGACAGGACCTCAGGAGAGATGAGATCACCTGACACCTTGGCCTCCTCAGCCATGTCAAGAATCTTGGTCATGGGACCAATGGCGTCCAGTAACTAGTCTTGGCAAGTGCGCCACGACCTGTCTATACCATTCCGAGGGTCCTTAACAAATTTGGCAAAAAATGTTGCCATTTTGGGATCAACGCCACCTTACCCTCTAAGGTGGGGCGAGGGCACTCCGCCCTAAGGCGACTGCGGGCGTCCTTATCTACAGGCTTACGCAACCGGTTAGCCACATAAAGAGCCACCTTCTCCCCGGGAACCCACTCCGAAGAGCGGGGATAGACAATATCGTCCGGGTCTAACATGTCTGAAGGGGCAGAAGAAGTAGGCGCCTGCGACAGAAGCCATGACCTAGAGGAACAAGCCTCCTCGTCCGTGTCAGGCGAATCTCCATCCTCCTGTGGGTCCTGAGACATCGCCGGAGAAGGAGGAGAGTACAGCCGGGGGCCCAGGAGCAGGTTGGGGGACCTCGTGCTCCGAAAAGGCCCGCTTAACCCTTGCAAAAGCTTCAGAATCTACCCCCTCGGTACACAGTTTCTTAGGACGTGGGGGAGGGGGTGACGGAACGGGGGCCGGTGTCGTGGCCGAGTTCGGCGCGGGAATCAAGGCTGCAAGCTTAGCATAAGCCTCATCCATGCGTGCAGTGATCCGCTGCTCTAGGGGAACTATCGCCTGGTCAACTGCCCTGTAGATACTATCATCTACAGCCTGATAAAAATCGTCATCCCAGGGGACATAGTTCAGAGGGTCCACCTCAGGGTATCCGCCTTGGTCACCCTGCATAATGAGTTAAGTCAGGCTCTGCAGGAACCCAAGAGAAAGGCGCAGGATTTGAACAGGGCCGTCACCGGCACCAAATTTAAACTGGGAGGGAGCCCAGAAGATGTGGGGGCCCCAACGGAGCACACAATTCAAGGGGGAGCCAATCCAAGGGGACGCCAAACACCCTCTTAGATAGGTAGGGCACCACCCGGACAAAGGCGTCCACAGCACCACTTAAATTGGAACTGGTGCCTAAATTACGACCCCGCAGGGTGTTCAATTTACACAATACAACCCACACAGGGCGTCAACCAGAAGCACAGTGACGTTTGCGACCCCCCAGGGGTGTTAATCCAGGTGGTAGGGGCAAAAACGGCAACCTCCTGTGGTAAACACGGGCAAAAACGCTAAGAAACGCGACTTTCTTTCGCGCTGACCACAGAGTTGGAATTGCGCCCCCTAGCGGTGGGAGGACCGCACCGCACGTATCACTGGGCTCAAAATCGCATTAGGATCGCACTGAGCGTCCCGCGATTGCAGGGGACTCTGTAAGGACAGAAAACACCAGCGCTAGCCAGGAAAGACAAAAAACGCTCCTTAACAGCCCCCAAACCCAGGAGAGAGAGAAAAAAGCACTTAACTTGCTGCTGAGCAGCGAAGAAAGAGGAAGGGGAGGCAGCAGAGGAGCATGATGGGAGCCACAATGGCTACAGAGACTGACAAAGGACTTATGTTTTCAGTTCCTGTTTTCCCAAGTGTTCATGGGAAAAGTAGTTTATATGTCTTTTCTTGCTGCTGTGTAGAATAAAGTGAAGAAAGTATGGCATAATCCGAAGCCTCCGGTCCTGCCATAGAATTGTATTCAATTGCTTAAACCAGACGGGCGGTATGGGTGGTGTTGGAGTTGGAGTTGGTATAGTAGTCGAGGCAGAGAGACCATCCTTAAGATGGCGGATCTGCCAAATAGGGAGAGTGCTAGATGTGACCAGGAATGGGTCTGCTCCTTGATCTGCGTCCAAAACGGGGCCAGATTCCTTTCCCAGGACATTTGATGGGAGGATGACAAAAAGACCCTAAGATATTTAAAATTCATCTCGTACCGCCGTCACCTCGCATGCCAATTCGCCCTGGTGCAACCCACCCCGCAAGGGCCACAAGTAGGATTTTCGGGGAATTCATAGATAGCGTCCATCCGCACTCAGGCCGCGAGCGGTTCCATGGCTAATGCGAAGTGATATGGAGAGAGGAGACAACCCTGATGAGTACAACGCCCTATGGGGAACGTTTGTGATGTAAAGTCTGCGACGCGGACAGAGGAGGTAATATCGGTATATAGAAGTTGAATGTACTTATGAAGGCGGGTACCAAATTTTATTGACTCAGGAGTGCAAAAAGGTAAGTACAACTAAGGGAGTCGAACGCCCTAGCAATGTCGGCCAGCAAGAGTGCAGCCGGCTCTCCAAGGCGGTCCACTGACGCAAAGGCACTGTGTGCACAGCGGATGTTGTGTCGTGTGGCACGGCCTGGCATGAAACACGCTTGGTCAGGGTGGACTAGATCTGCAATATGTGGTACTACGCGATTAGCTATAACCTTGGCTTCACATTAAGGAGTGATATTGGGCAATGTGAGGCATACTGTTCAGGGGGTTGGGCTAGTTTTAAAAACACTAATATTTCTGCATGGTGCCGGTCCCCTGGAAGGCTCCTTTATTCCAAAGCAGCATTAAGTGCTGCTAGATAGGGGATCACCAGTAGGGATTGATATTTTTTATGAAATTCGCATGGGAAGCCATTTGGGCCTGGCGCTTTACCCGGGCGCATCTGGGATAGTGCCCTCAGGAGTTCCTCAACTGTTATTGGGACATCCAACTCTTCTCTTACAGAGTCCGCCAGAGCACGTGGAGGTAAGTCATCTACAAATGTATGGACAAGGTGTGGCGAGATAGTCTCTCTAGGGGCATACAGATCCTCTTGGAGGTAGCCGGCAAAGCTTGCTGCAATTAGTAGTGGATCAGTGAGCACCTTCCCGGTAGGACCACGGATGATCGGAATAGTTAAGGGGTAGAGCTCCCATTGGCAAAGGCGATGTAGTAGTGCACTGGATTTATCCCCACAACGTATATTCTGCTACGGGTAGCTAGCCGCGCCATTCTAGCCTCGTCCATCAGTTCACTGGCATAGATCTGCTGTGTATGTAATAATTGTCATCACGCAATGTTTCCATCTCCTGTCCCGCTCCTGAACTCTAAGTCTATAAGCTGGACTTCCATCTATGCCAGTTTCTCATGGTGCTGCCTGCGCTGTGCCGTACAGTATGCAATGTCCACCCCCGAGATCGCCGGCCTCATAGCCTCCCACAGGGTCACAGAGGACTCCACTGTCCCGGTGTTCTGTAAAAAATATTCTGAGATGGCAGTGTGTAAATAAGTTCTATATTGTACATCATGGAGATAATCACCAACAGAGGGGGTGCGTATAGACTTTAGTCACAGATCCAGCTGTGTAGGGGAGTGATCTGAAAGGCCTCTGGGTAATAGCTCTGCCGCCTTGAGTCTATGTATATGTGTTGCGGATATAAAAACATAGTCTATGCGGGAGAAGGACCCGTGTGTACTGGAAAAATACATGTAGCCCATGTCAGTTTGGTGTAGTCGTCGCCAGGTATCCACTCAGTCCATCCCCTGCACCAGGAACTGTAGTTTCGACCCACGTGTTTCTACTGGTCTGCCTGCGCTGCACCATCTGTCGGCATGGGGGCATATAATATCATTCTAGTCACCCCCAACTATTGTCAGAGGCGGGGGAATTTCTGCCCATAGTCTCGTCAGGTGTTCTGTCAGATTCCAGGCCATTGGCAGAAGAGCGTATACACTGCCTAAGGCGAGCGGCTCACCATATAGGGTGACGTGATTATGATGAATCTACCTTGGGGATCAGGCCATGTTTTCTCATGGAGGAAGGGGATTCTGCGGTGAATCAGTACGGCCACCCCCCGAGAGCCTGGAGTGAATCCAGAGTGAAATGTCTGCACATATCCATATTTTGACCGGCACAGTGTCTTATTACCCTAAAAATGTGTTTTACTGCGAAAACACGATATCTGCTTCGTATTGTTTAGCTTAGCATAGTACAGCCCCCCTTTTGACCTTATCCAGTAGGCCACGGACATTTCAGCTGATAACTGGAAGGTGCCTTTTATATAGCCTGGACATATCTAGCGATGTGGTTAGCGGTGGTGTATGTGAATGGGAAATAATGCATGTGTGGCATATGTGTAATTGATACAGTACGTATTTATTGTGGAAACATAAGACTAACTACAAAAAACAACAACTTTCCTTCCCCCCCAAAATCCCTCCTCCAACCCCAATACCTCATAAACTTTGAAGTATCTGTCGCGGCATGATATGCTTCTTGACTCCAACGGGGGTCAGGAGCTACCTTCTACCAATGGATCCCCAAGAAGCGTCCCTTGTACATACAAGTGTCTTCAGAGTCAAGGGAAAGCGCTAATGAAAGTAGCCCCAGATGCAGTGCCGTTGGTGTTGCGAGCAGTGTTCTTGTAACGGGATGAAACTAAGATGCTGTCTATCATATGGTGTCCTCTGTAGATCGGATGCAGGACTTGCTGCGAGTCTTGGAGCGTCTCTTGGAACGTTATTTGTGAAGCTGCTTTTCCTTAGCCTGGGAGACCTTGTGACCCGGGCCCCCTGACGATGAGTCTATTCTGGGTGGAGTGTGAGGTTTGAGCTTGAGAACTTCATCCGTCCAGTTGAACACTTCTTCGGGTGATTCAAAGAAGTGCTTCTGCGATTTATAGGACACCCGCAGCCTAGCCAGAAACAACAGTTAGTACTGAATTTTTAGGGTCCTCAGTCGAGCTTTGGCCTCTGTAAAGGATTGTCGGCGCTGTTGGACTAGCCACGGAAATATAATGACAGGATTTGAGGTATAGTGGAGGGTCTCCTTAAGCCTAGCTTACTGCAGAATAAAGTCCCTGTCTTTATAATTCAAGAATCTGGCAATAATAGGTCTGTGACGGGCATCAGGTGGTAGATTTTGTAGCAAAGCCCGGTGCACTCATTCCATTATGAAGCAGGGGGACAGAACACCAGGAGGGAGCCAGTCCATCAGCCATTTAACCAGGAAGCCCTCCATGTCGTTACTTTCGCAGCCTTCAGGGAACCCCACAAAGCGGAGGTTATTTCTGCTTCGCGCCCCTGCGTATCCTCAGCACCCTGCACATTGCCAGACCCTTTGTAATTGTCTCCAGGTTGGATACTTTCTTCTGAAGGGTAGACACCGTATCTCCCACCGTCGATATTCTGGTTTCTGTGTCGGTTATTCGCTGGACTGCATTGCGAAGATCTTGCCGAAGGAGCATGACATCTCAGCCAACCGCTCCGATCTAGGCCTCTGGCGTGTCTCTGGACTGCATTATGGCTGTTTGTATGGCGCCATTATCAGGCTTAGATGATGTCTGATCTCCTGGGTTAGGTGCCTGGTCTGTGGCGCCACTATATTTGTCCATAGTACTTTGGCGTGCCGTCACACCTGGGAATTTGTCCTTGGTCATGGTGCGAATATTTCAGATGTAAAAGTAATCTCTATGGGTGCGCTAATTGTGGATCAAAGCAGTTTGGCTAAATCACGATAACGGCTGTCAGGAAGAGTATTTGGAGGCTCAGTTGCTACTACCTCGGGTCACCCTGGGGCCAGTGGCATCAAGTGGATGGAGGGTCTCGACTGACCTAAGTGCTGATTCGGATGTCGAGTCTCCACTATCGGGCCATCGCAGGCACAGTCAGTGCAGGGCATCCGTAAAGCGCAGTGATGATGTCCAAGCTAGCAGCTTGGCCTCTCCTGCGCACCCAGCCACAAATATGGATTATTGTAGCCCCGAGGGCGCTGGGTATCTCAATGGCCTAAGGGAAGAGGGCGTGGGCCGCGCTAGGATATCTGTATTATTCCTTGTGTGCCACAATGCGGGGAGGGTTATTTGTCAGCCTCCCTAGTCTCTCAGTCCATCACAGGACACCACATGTACCCCGGCACCAGTCTTGCAAGTCAGGGGTCTGGGCACAAGTGGGCACCCACTTAATGGCACTGCAGCCCGGAGTTATAGCAGGCATTCTGCACCAACGTACTATGCACCTCGTGGCCCGGAATGGCCGCCGACGGGCTGGCGAATGGCAGTGTCTCTTGCTGTGACAATTGTGCCTCTACATGTGTGTGCACACTGCTGGATGCCACGACAGGCTCTGCTTGCTGGTGGAGGGGCCCCAAGGACGTGTCTCCACTCGGGCCTCTCTTCACGCCACCCTGAGTCGCGCCCGCCAAAGGTGAGCATGCTCCAATACTACCTCTCAATTGATGCCGAGGATCTCCAGGCTTAGACCCCGCCTCTACTCTGGACCACTATAGCGGCCCCGGGGGTGGGGGCACCAAGACACAGCTTTTGGAGGCCATCAGGGTAGGAGCAATAACCACATGCAGCAGAGGCCTTATTTCAGGGGCTATTACGGCAGGATAATCGGCGGATTACTACGGGAACTCCTATACAGCACGTCCACCATGTTGGACCACTTGGCCACACCCCTTGACATGCACTCACATGTGGACATCTTTAGAACCTTCAATTAAGTCAATCATTTCTATAGCCACAGGCAGTCCTGCAATCAACATAGTTTATGTATTTTCCAGATAGCCAAAAAGTGGTGGGCGATTGTGGAAATTATGAGAAAAAGTAAGCAGGACAATGGTCTTTGCAAGGCTTGTGTAGGACGAAATTTCTAGATGTTCTGTGTTAAACCCCATCTTTTGATGCACCTTTAAGACCATTTGAAGATAATTCTATGGGATGCTGATTGCAAATGTGAATTATTAAAGACTCTTTTATCTGGTTTCACCAGTCTGAGGAAAACTAAAACTGCCCTCCACTGGCCATCTTGGAGTGAATTAAGGAATATATTGAATACATGATGATGATGAGTGATTTATAAAGCCCGACGAATACCCTGAGGTGTCTAGGCGCTGCCTTTGGTATATGTTACTCGGGGCGGACACTGAGGTACAGTTAAGCTGAGAACAACCACTTTTTAAGGCCATTTCTAAATTTGAGAAGACTGGGCTCATTTTTCAGCAAGATGGGTAGAGAGTTCCATAGGCTCATACACATCACCAGAAAGTTGCTAAAAATAAACTATCTTCAAAGTTTGTCTAAATAATATTTAACCACATAAGAGATTCATTAACAACAGAATTGTGCATTTGTGACTGCCTCAGTTTGCCTTGAAGGAAAACAGAAAAGGAATGATGTAATTGGCCTCAGCAGATTACTTCCTGCACTTTCAAAACCATCGTTTTGGAACAGGACCAAGGCTGATTTGCTTGTGGCTGGTTTCTGTCTTGAGAGACACATTGGTCTTAAAAAGGGTATCTGTGTAATTGCCAACTAAGATTAGTTCAGGAAGTCCACCCATTACTTTTTTGCTTTGCTAACTCTAAGTTTCATAGACTGGCCCTCCATAGCGCCATAGCGTTCTCCAAATGCTGGGTTCTCTTTATACTCTGCAGTAGCCTTCCTGCTGATGACATGTCAGAGGGTGAGAACAGTGCAGAGGGACCTAGCGATGGTGCTGCACACTGTAGCATCCACCCCAGTTCTGGAGCACACAAATGACTATGCCACACTCATGGCTCTGTTACACACACCTTTATTATTCGGCATGCAACTTTTAATTGAAAGCACTTCATCATAGGCTTTCTTGATCACGCCCAGGCGCACCCAAATGCATCCCAACGGTTTACACAACTTTGTAAGGAGTACGCGTAGGATCACCAGAGTCCTACTTCACATAATCACACAACACTACATCTCCCCATTTGTTAGATAAAAAATATGGATAACATATATACGTTACAGTTCCTCAATGAGTCTTCAAGGTGCTCGCACCAATCTTCCAGATCAAGTCGTACGATGTGAAGGAGTTACACTGGCATCTGGCGTCATAGATGTCGACTCAGATGCTTGACTTGGGCACTCAGGTGGACTTGTTTCACTCGTAAGGTCTGGAGCCGACGAACGTCGAGGCAAATGCTTGAAATGTGATAAGTCTCTCATAATGGACTTTCCAGGATGTTGAGAGAACACCATATGTCCTTTAATTGTCACAACTCTCAATTGTTCAGCATCAAACAGAGCACCAGTCTTTCATTCCAGTTTTTTTTTTTTACTAGGACCCATTTTCCTTCCTTGAAAACTGTGTATCACGTGCATCAGCACTTATCATCTGCATAGACCTTCATCTTACTTTTGCAAGAAGTGCTCCCGACACAAACCTCATCAGTGTCTATTACTCGTCTCGTGGTCCGTTGTGGGAGCTTTGTCGCAATGGCTCTCCCAAACAGCAGGGTAGAAAGGCTTTCAGCTGTTGTAGAATGGAGGACTTGGCCGATAGGCACAAAGAGCTGGACATAAGGCTGATGTGAGATTGATTCCTTCGAGCGCAGTGCACTAAACCATTTTCTTCAGCGTGCCCATAAATTCAATAACGCCATTTGCCCGTGGCCAGAGAGGTGTGCTTTTCTGATTCTTGACATTCAAACAACTAATAATGTCCTTAAACTCTGCTATTGAATCCGACCATTGTCAGATTTGAGGGTGGAGGGAACACCATCCAGCCTTTCAATGACTTTGTCATGGGTGGTCGATGATGAATCTTCCACTAAGGGAAAACGTGAGTACTCATCAATAACTACCATGAAATTATGGCTATTGTTTAAAGGTCCAAGGAAATCAACTGCAAATTTCTCCCACCCTTGTTTAGGAAGGTTAGACATATTTAGGGGATGTTGCATTGTCTTGGGGGATAAGCAGTTGCACAGATGACATGCTTTCTGTTTCTTCTCAACTTGTTCATCAAGGCGAGGAATCTACACTCGGTCTCTGAGGGCTCTTTTGGTGGCTACAATGCCACAATGTCTTTCGTGTGTCAGGTCAATGACAAGCACACAGGTATGACAATTCTCAAACCTCTTAGTATGATACCTTCTTGAGTGACAGAAAGTTCTTCCTGCACCTTTTTGTATTTTTGATACTCAACATCATCTGTGAGAGTTTGAGTATGCTTTCTCCATGTGTGAGCATGTGTCTCTGTGTTGGTAGCAACAATGACCTGAGCAATGATCTGCTCAATGGATCGAGCTGAAGGGGTGCTAGACTTTACTACGAAATCGATATGTGATTCAGCCACTGTATATGTTGCATTGTGATGCTGTAATGGCACTTGTGAGCAGTAATCTTCAGGGTTTTGATCTTTCCCCAGCTTATGCACAATAGTGTAATCATATTCTAGTAATCTCAACCCCTACCTCTCGATGTGAGGAGGCATCTTGGCTTTCAGATTTCCGAAAATGGTGATGGTCAGTGACAAGGGTGAAATACTTTCCGTATAGAAACATATGAAAATGTTCACAAGCCCACACTACAGGCAGGTTCTCTTTTTCTGGCTGAGAATAGGCCCGTTCAGCCTGTGATACACTTCTGCTAGCATGGCCACATTGTGTCTCAGAGAATATGGATGTCTATTGTGTTGGGCAAGGATAGCACCTAACCCCACCAGGCTTGCGTCTACTATTATCTAAGTATATAACTTTGGATCACAACAGGTAATTTCAGTTGCACTTTCAAATTCATGCTTGATGTTCCTGAAGCTTTGGTCACATTCAGAGGACCACTGGAAGGAAACATTCTTCTTTATCAACTCGCTCAATGGGGCACTCACCGTGGCAAAGTCACAAATGTATCTGGAGCAATAGCTGCCCATGCCTAATACGGATTGCTGGATGGTCACATCTTGTGGGGGACAAGTAGTTGACAATGCTTATACTTTTTCTGGGCCAGGAGTCATTCACCCTTCAGAGAAAATATACCCAAAGAATTTGAGTTTTGTTTTGTGAAACTTACACTGTTCTGCATTTACCGTGAGCCCTAAATCAGAAAGGAGCAGCACACTTGTGTGAGAGCATGATCATGTTCTTTTTATGTGGTCCCAAACACTATTCTATCATAACTGTAGTTATAAGCATGTGTGACCAGTTGAATTACTTGGAAAATGACATCCTGAAAGGTTTTTCAGTTGACGAAACACCAAAACTAATTGTTTTGTATCTGAACAAACCAACATGAGTTGAAAAAGTAGTGCTGGTCCTACAGTTCTCTTAAAGTTCGAGTTGGTAGTATCCTTTGCTCAAATTAAGACGAGAGAAGTCTTTGGTGCCATTCAGCTGTGTAATCATCTCTGCTATGTGTGGGCCTTGATGTCTTTCTCTCTAGATTGCTTTGTTGGCATGGGGCATATCAACACAAATGCACATTGCACCTCCACTGTCCTTTTTTGGGAATATCATTATGGGCAAAACCCATCCTGTCAGACCAGTAGAGCACTTGATGATGTCATGCATTTATAATTTCTTGTTCGTTCTCATTGGCCTCCTGTAAATGAAAAGCAATCCGACTGTATCTCTGAGCAAAGTTCAAGTTCAAGGTTGTAGTTAATGGATATCAGTCCCATGTCCACAGCAGTGCTGTTGAAACCGAGTCGACGTGTATTCGACAAAGTACTTTGGTGCCCATGAACTGGTGCTTGTATTGTTGTTTTCTTATGCCTCATGCTCGCTACGAATTACCCATGACATTGCAATGGCATAGAAGGAGCCCATGTGTACACTTTTGTTTTTGATGGTATTAGACGTGGTACTGAAGGCAGTTTGTTGTAGTTTTCTGCCGGCATGATATTGATCGATTGTGAGAAAGTGGCTCTAAATGTACTGGACCAAAGTAAGGTGCAGTGTGTATAGAGGCCACCAACCCCAGAGGTATACAAGAGGTTAAAGTCAGGGCTGACCTTACTCTCAAAAGTGGTAGCTTGGTAGAGCAGTAAGGCCATACCAGAGGAGAGTGTAAAGCATTTCTTGTACACACTCAGTCAGCAAAAGGTTTCACACACTCAAGGATCGAACTCCAGGCCAATTGTTTTTATATCAAAAGATATAGTTGTTTTATTTTTAGAACCAACAGGTATCAAAATATACTTTTCTCAGTGATGAGTAATCTCAGGTTATTGCTTTGCAGAAAGGCAATGACTTTGTAAACACAATAGGTGCAGGGGTTGCAATAGGCAGCACAGTTCTACACTCAATTTAGCATTGAGCTCAATTGGTTTTTCTACACAATTACAGTTGATTACTTTGTAGATTAATTTTGTAAGTCCAAGACTGGATCCTAGATTCAGTCCTGGGGTCTAAGCTGGAAACAGTTTAGTAAAAACTTTTTGGTTATTGCAATGATTTTTAAGGAATAAAAAGATATTTTAAAAGTTCACACTTAGATATTTTTCAGTGAAATACTGACATTGTTATCCAACGGGAGAAAATTCAGGTTGCATGTAAAGTACGTTCTCATTACTTTTGTAATCCAGTACTGGGCTCCTAGGTCCAGCACTGGGGTCTCGACTTACGACAGGTGAGTAATTACGTCTGATAAGCGTGGCTAAAATACCACCCGAGTGACTTACCTCACTCACCTACAACTACCCAAAATAAGTCAGCCGGACAGTGGAGAAGAATAAACAAAGCAAGTTTATTAGGCCACAAACTCCCATATGAGAGGGCCCTATATCGACCTCACCCCTAAGAGTGTGCCGAGAAGGACTGACTCACATCATCATGGTGATACATTATATTACGAGAAGGCAGAGTAAACACGCCCATAATGGAAAAGTACTGGTCCACCAGGAGTGTGGACAATGGCCTCATACAAGAGGCATCTGCACCTGTAATAGCAACACTTGTTATCATCTCCCAAGGACACAGAGCCAGGCCGCTACATCCCCAGCGCATGAGAACGGCCTGATAAGGAGTTTCGCTAGCAGGAGCCTCAGCTACAGTAAACCAAGAAATGCATATATGCTGACACGAGGAGTTACATGGAGCAACAAGGGGGAAGGCAGTAAATGCAGAGGCAACATGACAGTAGGAAACCTATAACACCTATAATGACCATTAATATTTTCCAACCCCAGGAAGAGAAAAGACCCCACAACCATGTCTGTAGGGACCAGGTACCAGTATCTTGATGAAGTTCAGCAGCCAACCTATGAAGTTTCTGCACAGCCAGGTTAACTGTCGGGGCGGAGTCAGGAATATACACGCAGCAAGACGTCCCGATGACGCGGCAAGCTCCACCCCTATCTGCCAATATGACGTCAAGAACCATTCTATTCTGAATCGTAAATAATCTCATAGCCTGCATCTCCAGTGACAGATTAGCTGCAATATCAGCTTCAGTATTCACTACCTTTTCCATAACCCGTGAAAGACGTCTGATGGACCTACTATTAAAAATAGGGCCCCAGAATGGCAACAGGCCTTTAGAAAAATCGTTAAACTGCTGTCCAGCGGTATCCGTCTGATCAACGTCATCAACTTGAAGATCCCTCCTTTTTCGCTGTCCTTGCACCACATCAAACCTCCTATGTGTCTTATGATAATCCAAAGGTGCTACATAAACAGGAGGGAGTAAATATGCCAGGTAACATGTCCCAGCCCAACCCTCAGGCAACCACAGGTACCCGTTATCTCCACATACAAAGTAGACATTAGGGGGAGTGACAAGCGAAGGACTAAGGGTCAGCCGAATCGATGTCGTCACGTTACAAATACTGTCGCCCACCTTAATCGGACCTCTACCCTGTATACAGAAATAAGGCGAGGGTCCCACTACTGCTAGGGGCACCAGAGAATGACCACTACTGTTTGTTGCAGGAGGGCGTCGGTATGCTAGAGAAGAGTTTAACTGTAGAAAACTCTCTCGTACCTTATCAGTTTCATTAGGTATCAGAAATTTGTCCAACTTTTTCGAGCAAGTCTCTAAAAACTTTTGGTCGAAACGTCCATCAGTAAATAATCGTCCAAGGGATGAGGGAGGCAAAGGGCATACTCGCATTGTCAATGTAGACTTACTGTCGGGGAGTCGTGGGGTGAGAGTCAGGCTGCTGGAAAAACTTCACCCTACCTATCAAGGTATACCAGCCCACGCAGCTATTCACAGGGGTCAATTGCAGCGCCAATAACCTGTCCTTCTTATATGCTGCAGAAGGAAGCAACCCACATACCCAGCAATCTGTCACATTGTATACAGCGTGTGCATGATGTAGCGTTTTTATGAAGACATTATCACGGTAACCTTTTCTCATACATTGTTCACCATAATCAACAGTAACCATATTATGTTCTGGTAAGGGAGAAGGGGTAGGAACCAATTTGTGGACGGGGTAAGCTTTATCCAGAAAAAACAGTATTCCAAGCATTATCAGAAAGACAATGAGCACCACAATAACCACAATTTTGCTTTTTCGTGATAGGGCACGCCATGGTGAATCTGGTTCTGGACTGCAAGGGGCAGCAAAAGGCTGTTCCTCATCTGGTATTGGACGGCCAAAAGGATACATGTCTGCTAGAGAACGGGGCAAGGGATATCCTAAAAGTTCAAAAGCTAGGGACACTGCTAAAAGTTCAGACACTCCAAAACCGGCCAGAGGGGTTCTTCACCCTTCGATGGGCTGTTCTCCCTATGTCCGTTAAAGCCTCATAGGCAGGCTTTCGACTTCGCAAACCCTATTCCCTCGACGGAGTCACACAACTGCAGTGACTCAGGAGCACAGAACTTGGGCCCACGTACAACTCTAATGTTCCATTCAGCAATATCTCAGAAGCAATGTCTCAGAAGTGCACCAGGGCTCCTTTCAGCAGTCCATCCCTATTGCTACAATAACCTATCGACTATAGTCCACTCCTAGTCCCTATCTCAGCCCTTCTTCCAGTGCTCAATGCGTTTGCCTCTCTTTCCTGGGCCGCAAGTTATAGCGAGTGCTCCCTCGCACTTCGGGGTCTGAAAACAGAATTGATGGGTCGTTTTGAAAAGAGGTGGCTTCGGTCGCTTGAGCACCGTGACCGATAGAAGCCTCGCTACTCGTACTCAGGGTTGGCTTTCGTGCTTTTTCGTCGTGCTCCTCCCCAATCAACACAGCATCAGAAAAGGGGAGATACTTAGGCAACGATTCTGTTTCGTGATCTGCAATGCCACCTCTTACCCATGCATCATAGGGTAAAGGTAGTGGAACCTTCCTTACGTGGGAGGCATGCGTCCACGCCTTTCGACCCTCCACTCGAAGTGCGGTGCGGGTGGTGAGCAGCACCAACCGTGGCTCAGACCACCTGGGCTCCAAACAGGACTTCCGCTGGTACTTCTTAACGACGACCCAGTCCCCTGGGTTGATGCCGTGGCCGGGCCCCTCAGGCAGCGGCTTCAGTGTGTCTGCTACCTGCTGGTGAACAGAATGGAGATCTTTAGTCAAAGCATACAAGTAGTCTGTCAACATAGGATATTCTATTTCTGAGAAACATTTGGGTCTAGGAACTCCCCACACATTGGCGGGCCTGCCGAATACAACTTCGTGGGGAGAAACACCTGTCTTGGAATTTACTGTAACTCGTGTGGAGAGCAGAGCAAGGGGGAGAGCGTCTGGCCAGCGTAGCCCAGTACTTTCCTGTATTTTGGCCATTTTCAATTTCAGTGTACCATTAAATCTTTCAACTAAACCCGCAGCCTGTGGGTGTAGGGCTGCGTGGAATTTTTGAGAGATTTGTAATCCCTTACAGATATTTTTCATCCGTTCAGCATTGAAGGATGTACCGTTATCGCTCCAGATCACTCTTGGTAACCCGAACCTACTAAAGTATTCCTTAATCAACATTTTAGCTGTTGACATGGCTGTACAGTCTTTTGTTGGAAAAGCCTCCACCCACCTGCTGAATGCGCACACCACCACAAGTACATACTTAAGGTTGTTCACTCTTTCCATTTCAATGTAATCCATCTGTATTACTTCAAAGGGGTATGTTGGGGGTGCAAAATTACCCACAGGGACGGGTGTTCCCTTCCCAGGATTGTGTCGTAAACAAATCATGCACTGTTGTACCAAACGTGTGGCCACCCTGGAAATGTTCTTATTACTCCATACTGGGTCTAATAATTTACATATTCCCTTGGCACTTATATGAGCTGGTCCATGAGCCATTGTCACCACTGGGAGGACATATGCATTTGGGAGCAACCATCGTCTTTTGTCTGTCACATCCGTCCAACACTCATCCGAGTCCAACTGTCCCTTTCCATTCTTCCATTCCTTCAGCTCCTCCTCAGTCACTTTCTCTTGTATGTTCCGCACACTCTGTACAGTGTCTGCAAACATGTTAACGTCTGGTACCCATCCAGCCACAAACATTCGCGGGAGTCTGTTCCTGGCAGTTTCTTTAGCTGTCTGATCTGCAAACGCGTTTCCCCGCCCTACGTCATCAACCACCGCTTTGTGTGCACTGCACTTTATTACTGCTAGCCGTCTGGGAAGCGTTAGAGCCGTCAGCAGGCGCAATATCAATGGGCCATGTTGAATTCGTTGTCCGTGTGATGTCAAAAATCCCCTCTCTGCCCACAGTCTTCCATAACTATGAGCCACGCCAAAGGCGTATTGGCTGTCAGTATAAATGTTCACATCCAATCCTTCACTCAGTTCACATGCACGCATCAACGCTATTATCTCTGCAGCTTGGGCTGAGTTGTACGGGACTCTAGAAGTCTCCACCACTGTTTGTAATGTCGTGACTGCATATGCTGCTGTTGTGGTACCGTCCGCTAGTTTAAAACAAGACCCGTCGACATACAACTCTCCGTCAGGGTCATCTAGGGGCTTATCCGTCAAATCTACTCTCCCTTTTGTCTCCTCCTCTGTTCGGAACAGGCAGTCATGCACTTCACCATCTTTCTCATCTGAAGGGAGAGGCAACAGTGTGGCCCGATTCAGGGTAGCGCATCTTTTTATCGTTACATGTGGGGCAAATAGTGTCATCTCATAACCAGTCAGGCGGGCGCTAGTTAAATGCTGCGTCTGTGTTCTGTTCAGCAAAATGTCCACTGCATGTGGTACCATTACCGTAAGAGCTGAACCCAGTACGAGCCCTGCCGATTGTCTTATCGAGACTGCAGCAGCCGCTGTAGCCCTTAGACAGCTCGGAAGCGCTCTTGCCACGTTGTCGAGCATTGCAGAGAAGTAAGCACACGGTCTCTGTTTCCCTCCAAAATCTTGTGTTAAGACAGACAACGCGCAACCTTCCGCCTCGTGCACATAGAGTACAAAAGGCTTCTGGTAATTGGGTGTTCCCAAAACGGGTGCAGAACATAGAGCAGTCTTCATCAACTCAAACGCTTCTTGGCATTCAGGTGTCCAAGGTAGGGGCTCGCACACCTCTTTTGTGGTCAGATACAGCAGGGGTTTCGTTAGTAAAGCATAATTAGGTATCCACTGGCGACAGTACGATGTTATGCCCAAGAACGCGCGCACCTCTCGCTGTTTGTTAGGTACTGCCATGTTAGTTATTGTTAAACCTGAGACGGGTCGGGGACAATCGGTATTTGCCCGGCGGTATTGCCTCTGTGACCCTCTAGTTATTTAATCAATGAAGAGGCAGGCGCTGGAGACTGGAAGGCAGGAAACAAGGTTTTTATTCTCTCCGGAGGAGAACACAACAAAACGGGCAGAAGGTATCGTTCTGAGGTGCTCTAGCTACATTTCTGAGGCCTGGCCTCTTATACACTGTTTTATGACTTTATTGCAGATTACACATTCATGTTAAAGCTTTGATGTATGGAAAAGACATTCCCGGAACTCCCCTTTGGGCCCGTTCCCACACACATTTACAGTTGAAGTCCCCACCCTAGTCACAACAGGTGATGAGTATCGCGCAGCTGGATATTCCGCCGATTCACGGAATGTGGGGGGTTCGATCGGATCTCATGGAGTGGGGGCTTTGATCAACCCGGGGATCCTTTGGTGGGGAAAGCTTTCTATTGTACGGGGAGGGGCAAGGAATGGTATCGGCAGTGCTGGGTGTCGGCCTGGGAACGGGGAAGACAAACGGGCACACGGGGGAAAAAAGGGGGTTTGCATCTAAGGGCCGGGGATCGTGAAAGGGAAGAAGGGAGGTGTCGCGCTGGGAACAGGATGAGGGCCTGGGGCAGAGCAGCGCCGAAGAGGGGTTTATGGTTCAAGGCAGGTGCAAGCAGGGGGGTTGGTCAGCGTGCAGGCTTAGTGAGGGCGAAGGGCTATATCAGGGGCCAGCGGCATGCAAAAGGGTTCGCTCTGATCAGGGCATCTTAAAATGGCGGGTGCGCACGACAAAAGTGTGGCATCAGGGGAAGAGGCAAGATGGCGCAGATAATGTTCACCAAACCGTACTAATTTTCAACAGTCCTCCCTTTAACATATTCAAGACATCTTGCTGGTTCATTTTCTACTCGGTTCTATTGTGGTGGGCATGAGAAAGAAAACGGTAGGAACCCTAGATGAAAAGAGTTGTAAACAATACATTTTAACATTTCTAGTTTTAGGAGGTGGATCTTTTTGATAAACTTTGATCAATTTGTTTTAGCAGGAAAGTCATAGAAATGTAATACAAAAACGATTCTGTAGCGAGAGCAGCAAGTACATTTCATAACGTGAACTGGTAGGTTATTACATATATCAGATTCGGATTGGAGCATGATCAATACAATGGCGGCTGGGAGAGAAATGAGGCATAGCAGAAACGGTGATTGAGGATGTCAAATGTTCGAAGTTAACGAGTTCTCATTATTCTTTGTTGTCTTTCGTTGGCGCTGTGGAGCACCGGCGGTGGAGCTACAAGTCCAGCTCTATTCTAAGTTCTGCATTGCAGGGCACGACCCTTTCCTCGCGTTTCTGGTCGGAAAGGTCCTTTTCGCCCTGTGTCCTTTGAGGTGTTGGTCAGAAAGTTCAGATGGAAGAAGAGCGTACAAAACAGTCCATAGGGTAGGTCGGAGAAAAAGGGGGGGATGGAGCAAGGCCAAATTAGGAACAAACTAGGGGAACGAGAGACTTCAGATGGGCGGGCTCATGACCGAGTCTGGAGAGCAGGGACCTTTCGGCACACATTCGAACATAGAGCGGGGGCATCAGTTTAGCCCTTTCTTCTCACTTTGCTGGAGGTAGTGCCTCGTCCTGTAGCTCTGTTCTGTCGCGGTCTCGCCTTGGCCCATGTCGTAGGTGTTCCATAGTCTGCAGTCAGGCCTCGTGCTCCCACATCCGGTCCTTCTCTCTCCTGACAGCCGTACCCTTAAACGAGTGTGAAAAGACAGTCTTTAGAGAATTTGCAGAGGAAGGAAATCACAAAAGTCTATTTCTCTCCCAGCTTCCGATAGAAATGAAAACGTCCGTTATTTTAGGGTTCACAACTAACATATAAATGACCGATGACGGGCCTGTTGGAGGTATTATGGCTTTCCTTCATAATTATTTATTACAGTTTCGACAGTTTATCTGATGGAGACCCACCTTCGTAAGACGGGCTTGACAAAGTTATGCCGTTCTCTAGGGCTTTATATTTACCAAGGGTACTGTGTGCTATCGACATGGTACTAAACAGATATTTTGCTGAGGGACGAACATAGGCTAAACAGTTCTTTTTATCAATGCGTCCTGTTTTTCAACTAAACATTTTTTTTTTTTTTTTATATTTTTACTTTCAGCAGGGTTCATTTCAACGACTTCTTCACTTTGGTCTAGTCTTTTAATCTTGTAAAACATCATTCTGGTTCCTACGTAGCTTCCTACGGCCTGAGTACTTAATCAGAAAAGACAGGGGTTTTATGGGAGACAACTAGGGACATAGAAACTTGTGGTAAGGGCGTAAATCGACCCATTCCTCACAACCGGGAATGAGGGGTAGTTTCATAACTCCAGTTTGGAGCGGCTGATACAGGGGATGTAACCGGGGTGATCATTTTTCCTGTTTGGGTATTGTGACAATTCGGGGCGGGGAGGGTCGCGTATTCTGAGGTCCTTGTTTTATACCATAGGAGCCGTTGACATGTAGTTCCCTTATTACGGGCCAGATTAGGGAACCTCTGTCGTCTTACCTGTCCTTTCCCTTACGGCCCAACCTCGGTTCATTGACTTCTAGCGGAAAAGGAGAGGTAATGACACGGTCTCAGGGTGATTGTATTAAAGACAAGTTTTTGTGCAAATACTGACGGTATTTGAAGCCAATTAGGTGGTGCGCTAGGGGTGGCAGTCTGCCAATTTCGGGGCTAATCGCTCGGAAGAGTGGGAGTGCAAAAGTAGAAGGAGAGAGAGAGAGAGAGAGAGAGAGAGAGAGAGAGAGAGAGAGAGAGAGTGCAACGGCAGGCTAAATAGTACACGTGCAACAGAGAGGGTGGCAGTGTATTCAAAAAAGGCTATTTAGTGCATTACACAGTAAAGGACATTCACGGGTCTGCGTTAGGATCTTGTAATCATGCAGTTTGAGTATTAGACAGGGTAGAGGGGACGTGCCTTGAGAAAAGGAAAGAAGAGAGGAGGTACCATTTTGTCGCACTTTCTCGCCTTCTCGGTCCTTCGACCAGTTGGGTCAGCGCCTCGGTCACACACACACATTCTCTCATAGTTTCGCATCATACGTGACATGGGTTCATTCGTCCGGTCTGGTTTAAGGGTGATCACTTTTTATCAGGTCGTGCTAATTTTTCGGGTTTGTCCGATACGCGAGTAGTTTGCAGGCGTGCTTAGGCACCACCTTGCGGCGCTAGTCTTCTTCGTGTATTAGACATGGCAAGGCTTCAGATCTTCGCCACACCTCGGCTGTAATCTCTGATGTAACCTGCAGAGGGAGGGAAAAAAAAAGGGGGAGGGGAGGGAACAGCATTCGCGCATATTTAAATACATGTATTCAAGAGTCCTTTACTCACCTCTTACTCGTCTTCCCTCCTCGGGGCAGAGTCCCCGGGGATATGGTTTCTGGAGTCGGGGGGGGGGGGCAGTGTGTCCATATAGGTCGTGTGCAGGGAACGTGAAAAGGAAACCAGAGGTGCCTAGTGCGAGGTATCTAGTCAAAGGACGTATCTCACTATCGGGATCCTTAAACCTCCTTCAACGCTGTGGCGTTCTAAGGTTCTTCGGTTCTTGGGTCAGTTCCGTTCCCTGATACCTTGGAACGTTGTACTTTATAACGTTTACATCATTTCATTTCACCCTCCTTTTACATTCCCTCATTTACACCGTTCGTTTTACCCATCCTTGGAAGTCAAGGTCTTCCTCCACGCGAGAGTTCATGAGTCAGTCGCGTACTTTGAAGGCAGAGTGTCGTGTTGTCGATCCGATCCGTCCTCCAGGGCTGGGCAACCATCTTCTTTCAACCTTAAAGAGAGAGCAGAGTAGGGTGCACAGAAAAGAACTTTCCCACCGATCCCACATTTTTTTTAAAATAAAGCATGCAATACCCATCCATAGTTTCGAAAACCTTTATTTCTCGGAATCATTTCAGTACGTGGATGATGAGGGTGCAGTCGTATTTGGTCGGACATGGCAATGGTTAAAGCGCGTACAGTGGGAGTGTCGTCTTGCGGAAATAAATACATTGGAAAGTTTTATTCATTCATTTGCAGGAAACTAAAACGTCTATTAATTGGCTGGGGGTTCGGGGGCATTTATTTCATAATTTAGAAACATAATCATAATAGTTGCAATCAGATTTCCTATATGCATACTGTATGTGTGCGTCGTAGATGAGGTTATACATCAGCTATAAAAATATAATACATTGCACATTTGTAATCAACATTTTTAACGGGATCCTTTCATACTGTTCGTCGAGTGAGCTCTCCTTGTCTTTTCTAGCCAAGTGTACAAAGGATCATATAAAGTCTCAGAACATCAAGTTTATATTAGTGCGAAGGAATACCACGAGGTGTTCGCAAGTCCCTCTTGATACCGGCGCCATTTTGGGCGGGGCCGGCTCAGTCCGGAAGTAGCATCAGGGGGAAATGTTTCCCATTACTGGCAGTTTGGACCAGAGTCCTTTTCGGCAGTTCTAGAATTCATGCTAACAGAAGGAGTGGCAATGTCATGTTTATTTCGTTGGCGGTCAAGGCAGCCGTCCCTTACCGGAAACCTGCAGAGGCCGAAGGTTCCGCCGGGGACTTTTGTAGGATCTTCAAGGCTGCGGAGATGCTGTCGGAGATGGGGGCTCGTGCCCCAGTGGGCAAATGTCCGAGTTATATTGCTGGTCAAAGTTACTCTAGTGGCCGGGGCCCGCCTTCCAGCGGACCCAGACGCCATTTTGAGGCCCTACAGGGGCCACTCTCGTCGAGTTTGCAAGAGTGGAAGAGATCCTTCGGAGTGAAAGGAAGAGGTCCCTGTTGTGTGAAAGCGGGACGTTCGGCTGGGGTGCAGCTGTGATGCCCCCACCTGGGGGGGCGAGGGAGACTCGTTCGCGCCGTCTCCTTCTCCCGGTGCACTCCGTGCTGCTCTTTTTCATCGCCCCGCATGAAGGTCTCTCCACATCCGGTGTTCCCCAAGTCTTGTGCTCAGTGCTGTGGGAGTCTGGCCACCTGTGGCGCGCATTCGGCGCGGCACGAGTATCGGTGCAGTCATTGCAGGTTCGGTGTTCCGAAAATATGGCCACCATTGCACGTTCGGTGCTGCGCAAGTACTGGGGTGCCACCATGGTGTGTTCGGTGCTGTGCAAGTATGGGCACCATCGCCTGACTGGGGGTGTTCGGCGTTGGGCCGGGGGCTGGGAGACCTCCTATCGGTGGAGGTGGGAGAGGCTCGTCCGCGTCGCCTCTCCCTCCCAGCCCGACCTGGACGCATTCCTGCAGGGGTATGGACAGGGCATCCGCCGCCCAGAGCTGCTGCGGCTGTTGCGGAGGAGAAAAGGAAGAGGTGCCTCGCTCTTCTCTGGACATGTGGCGGGACTACTTAAGTCTATCCAGGCCCGTTGCGGCTGGGCCGAGGAGGCATGTGGCGGGACTACCGGCAACTACCCAGGGCCGTTGCGGCTGGATTCCGCTGGCCCCTGCCTCTCCTCCGGCTTCCCCATATGTTAAGATTTCCTGACCAAGAGTTGGCAGCGGGGCCCGCCTTATATGGGTTGCCGCTGGTTGGGCGTAGCCGTAACCCTGCCCTACTTTGGAAGGTTCCAGAATGGGGGGGGGGTGAATGTTCTGTTTGACTTTCATTTTCTACAGTTTACCGTTATTATTTCTTGTTTGCTGTGTTAAATTAAAAGTTCAAGTTCATCAATGGTCTACGGATTTTGTTGTACCATTTCTTTCTTTCCAGGTTGCTTTTATGCTAAGTTTCTGCTTAACAGAGGTTGAGTAACACGGAAACACGTGTAGAGGGATGACGCAGATTCGTACGTTACATACACACAAACTCAGACGGGGGGGGGGGGGACAGTACAAGTACGACATACAAAGACCCAAGACGAATATCAAACAGTTATTGGTCATAATTATCTCTTTCCGTTTGTGAATCTTAAAGCGTGGCTGGGTTCCCGTCTTGACGTTGCCCGACCTAGGAGAACTTGAGCATGCCGCTGAAATTGTCCTGGCGAAATCTGTGCCATCGGGCATAATCAAACGTGGTGGTTCTATCTGGTCTGTCTATGTAAGTCGGGTTCTTCTTTGTCTCGCGCTTTTTCTCATACTGCCGATCTGTCGTTCCTGTCGGCCCTTTGCCTTTACTCACGCTCAGTAGAGTCGGGCATTGGGCTTTCCAGTGTCCGACATATCTACAAAAAGCGCATTGGTCTGGCCCTAAGTCTGGTCGTCTTTTGCGTAGTGTCGGGGGATAACTTGTGGGTAGCGGTGTCCTGGGGTTGTCCTGTCGGTATATCTCTCTACTTGGTTTGTCCTCGTCTTTTCTCTGTCGTTGCATAGCCTCTCTGCGCCACATACCGAGACTGTCGAGCATAATAGGCGTTGTCTTATTATTTCGAAGGGCTATTTCTAACGTTTCTATTTTATCAAGGTCAAAGGATCCTGCCAGTGGCCACTGTTTGTCTTGACTTTCTTTGGTATACCTGTGCCACAATTTATTATAGGCTATGGTAACTAATCCATAGTTTATGAACATGTCCTTATTAGGGGTGCCTTCTAGTGGAGCTATATGGTCCACCTCTAATACACGGTCCGGGCTGAACCAATTATCAATCAATGGGGAGAAGACAGACATGACGGCTCGTAACGAGGGACTAATAAGTCAGCAGTGCCTATCTTATCACTAGGTGCAAAGACTAGACAGAATATTCCTATTCTACGTTGTTTGCAGGCAGTGAATACCTCATGAACAAAAAATAAAAAAAAGAGTAACCAAGAGCGCGGAACAATCAAGCAATTAATAAATAAATAAATAGGATAGAAAAAGGACAATGGGGAGAGTAAGTAGGGCGCAAAAGTCTGCGTCCTCTACCCTTTCACTAACCGCAAAGAGGAAGCTGTTGTTTCCGGTTTGCAGACAGAGAATCTCCAGAAGACAATCTGTGAACAGTAGTTCGGGGTTAAAGAACCCAGTTTAATCAGTGAGGGAGAGGGGAGTCTCCCAAAAACCGTTAAGAAATAATAGAGTCAGTGGGGGAGAAAGATAGGCGCGACGGTTACGTTACCTATCCTTCACCGTTTGCAAAAGAGAAGGAGCCTACTGTTTCTCCGTGTGCAGACAGTGAATCTCCAAATAGGTCAAACAAAGAGTAATACTAGTATTTTATAAATAATCAAGCAATCAAACAATCAAGCAATCATTTCGCAACTTGTCGTGATTACACGACCTTACCCGGACCATGTGGACAGTTTCTTGTCTTCCGAATCCAGCGCCTGTTCGTCCTCTTTTTCTCGTATTTCTCACGGCACTCCTAATGGTTCCCAGTCAGGACCGTAGATCACTCGAGAGAGGTCTGTTCGGAACTAGTGAAGTTCGGATGATCGGCTGCCAGACGAGGGTCTATTGGGCAAGAGCTCTCCCGATCGTTGCGGTCGTTCACTCTGTCGTCGGGACCTCTCCCACTGGATCCATGAGTCGCTGATGGGCCCCACGCTTGGGACGCCAATTGTTAAACCTGAGACGGGTCGGGGACAATCGGTATTTGCCCGGCGGTATTGCCTTTGTGACCCTCTAGTTATTTAATCAATGAAGAGGCAGGCGCTGGAGACTGGAAGGCAGGAAACAAGGTTTTTATTCTCTCCGGAGGAGAACACAACAAAACGGGCAGAAGGTATCGTTCTGAGGTGCTCTAGCTACATTTCTGAGGCCTGGCCTCTTATACACTGTTTTATGACTTTATTGCAGATTACACATTCATGTTAAAGCTTTGATGTATGGAAAAGACATTCCCGGAACTCCCCTTTGGGCCCGTTCCCACACACATTTACAGTTGAAGTCCCCACCCTAGTCACAACAGGTGATGAGTATCGCGCAGCTGGATATTCCGCCGATTCACGGAATGTGGGGGGTTCGATCGGATCTCATGGAGTGGGGGCTTTGATCAACCCGGGGATCCTTTGGTGGGGGAAGCTTTCTATTGTACGGGGAGGGGCAAGGAATGGTATCGGCAGTGCTGGGTGTCGGCCTGGGAACGGGGAAGACAAACGGGCACACGGGGGAAAAAAGGGGGTTTGCATCTAAGGGCCGGGGATCGTGAAAGGGAAGAAGGGAGGTGTCGCGCTGGGAACAGGATGAGGGCCTGGGGCAGAGCAGCACCGAAGAGGGGTTTATGGTTCAAGGCAGGTGCAAGCAGGGGGGTTGGTCAGCGTGCAGGCTTAGTGAGGGCAAAGGGCTATATCAGGGGCCAGCGGCATGCAAAAGGGTTCGCTCTGATCAGGGCATCTTAAAATGGCGGGTGCGCACGACAAAAGTGTGGCATCAGGGGAAGAGGCAAGATGGCGCAGATAATGTTCACCAAACCGTACTAATTTTCAACATTATTGCCTTGACGCGCTCTGGTGTCAGCCTTCTCCCGTCCTTCGATAGGAGGTGACCGAGGTAGGTGACCTCCTGTCGACAGTATTGGAATTTAGGGAGGGACACCTTGTGTCCCTTACGAGCCAAATGGTGTAACAATTTAACAGTAGACTCTCGGCACCCCTCCTTAGTATCGGAGGCGATGAGAATATCATCCACGTATTGCAACAAGACATTTCCTTGCGGGAGCTCCAAATCATCTAACTGTGCTTTTAATGCTTGGCTGTAAATACTAGGGCTTTCTGTATAGCCTTGAGGAATTCTACAAAATCTAAAACTGCGGCCAGCCAATGAGAATCCGAAGAGGTACCTGCTATCTGGGTGTACAGGTATACTAAAGAACGCATTCTCAAGGTCCAACACTGAAAAGTATTTAGCTGAGGGGGGTATCATAGTCAAAATGGTAGTAATGTCAGAAACCACTGGGTACTGGGGCTCAACAACCTTGTTAATATGGCGTAAATCAATCACAAAACGATAGACATCAGGTGTATTCTCACCAGCGTCACCTGAGGATCTTTTAAGTATCGGAAGTATCGGACTATTACAGATATTCGAGTCCGTTTCCTCGACTACCCCCGATCCAATCAAATCCTGTATAATCTGCAACAGAGCCCTCTCTCCATCCCTAGAGATCTTGTATTGAGGTATGCGAGGCAGCTTCGCTCCCACCTTAACATTTATGGACACCGGTGCAATGTCCATTTTTCCCACATCAGTATCGCTACTGGCCCACAGACTCGGGGGGACATCCCTGAACTCAACTGGGAGGGGCTCGTCCTTTGAAAAACATTGCTGCGCACGCGCGACAGAAGGACCCATCGTAAGGTACACACCATCCGGGGAACAGTAAATCGTAGCATGCAACCTTTTTAACAAATCCAAACCCAGTAAATTCTCACCACAATTCGAAGTTAAGAGAAAGGAGGAGTCAACAGTGAAGGGGCCAATCGTAAGTGTCAAGGGCTTAGAGATGGGGCTAACCACCGGGGTACCAGAGAACCCCACTGAAATATTAGTTTTGCCAGACAGAGCCGCCCCTGGAACCTGAGAATGTGCTACAGAACTTTTCGTAGCACCTGTATCCAATAAAAATTTCTGATGGGATCCCGACAAGTCTGCCGTTACATAAGGCCCACGTTGATCAACATCCACAGAAACAGGTCCCTCACTCTGCCCTACGCTGTCCTAGTTATAGGAAAATCCTGTGAAATCATCCATGGCGTACGTATCGTTGTAGAACTGTCTATCCCTGCCGCCATCGCCCTCCCTCTGAGAATGCTGTCTATCCTTTCCTCCGTCAAAATAATTTCCTCCCGGTCTCCTGCCCTCCTCGGACTGTCTAGTGTCTCTATTCGCATCTCCCCGACCTCGTCCTCTACCAGGTCCACCCTGGGACCGTAGTAGAGGACAATCTTTCCACCAGTGCCCTTCCTGTTTACAGTTAGCGCACTGTTTGGGTCCCAAACGCTCTCTTCTCTCTCCCCTTCCGAAGCTACTTCCTCGACCACCTGACACGGGCGGGGCTCCCCGTCCTCTCCCCTTCGCTACTTGCTGCAACAAGACCTTTGTCTTCAAATCTTTCGCCTTCTTTTCTTGCCTGTCCTTATTCTCATTCTCTCTATGTTCATAATACTGGGCCATGCTCAAAATTCCTGAGGGGGTAGATGTTGTCCATGTACTTTCTGACGCTTGCAGTCGGGCCGATATTTCTGGCAGCAGATTCGTAACGAATCTGTTGACAAAAAGACGGAGCCCTCCATCTTGAGAGATATCTTGTCCGCTAAAATCCATAAATGTTTCCTCAAAACGAGTGAAGAAATCTGAAACTGCCTCATCCATTTTCTGTTTGCAAGCCGTTAACTTATCCCAATCTACCTTCTTAGGAGGAATGAGTGAATGCATATATTTAATAATACGCCCGGGTAATGCTAGTATCTCGGGCTTCGGCTTCTCACCTGGCTTTCGTTCCTTATCCCAATCTGTAAATTCTTCCCAAGTTCCGCCTAACTCCTCTCTATGTTCCGAGCCCTTCACCTGTCTCCACACATCCACGGGGACCAATAATCCGAAAAACAGTTCAATATCTGCTAACGTCATTACTGTTGAGGAGGCTGCCTCCGTTAATTCTTTGTAATAAGCCGTTGGATTTTTCCTTGAGTCGGGTAACTGCGCCTTCAGAGCTAATACCTCGCTCCTTTTCCAGGGCGTATACACCCATTGTTCTTGGAAATGAGCATCTACACGTGGTCTAGTCACTACCAGGGTGGTCGGGTCTACTATTTCAGATACCTCAGGGTGAAATATAGGGTGTACTTCACGCATTGGATGTATCCCCGGGAAGTGGGTCTCACCTGTCGCTGTTAGCTCATTCCTGTACTCCAACAAATACCTCAAACTACGGAGCACTTCCGCTGCTCCAGTATTAGCCCTGTAAGCATGAGTCTTAATATCGCGAAGAATCGCTGGCGCCACACCACCATATCCCTGCTCCCATAGCGCTATTAGGGTCGTTGACATGTGCCACAAAGCATGCTGTTGCATCAAAGGCTCATAATCCTTCATAGTAGACCAAATATCCTCTAGTGAATAAATATTATTCCTGGCCCATTGACATGCTTGATTAGCTACCATGGTCTTCTCGTCTAGGGGTACAGTAGCACGTGTGAGTAACTTTCGTACCTGAGTAAATAGTCCTCCCTCCGCTCCTCTAGCAGGTGTTCGCAACGCGCTCTGAGGGGTGGCGCTGGCAGAAACAGTGGGGATAGCGGGGCCGGCAGAGAACACCGGGGATAGCGCAGCAGACGCAGGGCTCGCTGCCGAGAAAGGGAGCAAGGGTGCCGTGGTAGAAGGGGAAGTAAGTCCCCCTGCAGAGGAAGCAGGTGTACCGGACAAGGGAGGGGCACTGACTTGGGGAACTGAAACCACCGCCTGTGGGGCGGAATCTCCGAGCACGGGGTACAATGGCTGTGGAGCATATGGGGGAGGGGGTCGGGTGCTCAAAATATCTTCCATCTCGTCTATATCCTCTTCCTTTACCACATAGCACTTATTTTCCAATAACCTAAAACGCCTATCTGCGCGCTCAATCCACAGCTCATTCTCTTTCTTAGTGTGTTCCTTCGCCTTCTGCGCCATGGTCTGTGCCGATCTTTTCCTAGCAAACAATTTGTCTTGTAAATAGTCTAATTTTTCTGCGTCAAAAGAGCCCAGCAAAGGCCACTGTAAGTCCACATTATCCATTGTATACTTATGCCACAAAGAGGAAAACAAAATAGGAGGTAAGCCATGTTTGACGTACATGTCGAAATTCGGAGAGCCTTCCTGCGGGGCAGGTTGGCTCTTAGCCAATCTCACATCTGAAACCTCCTCACAACACCCGAAACACCGCAATTTACTAAAGCACGGCATTTTTGTTCTCTTACAAACACACAACAGCACAAAAAAAAATTCACAGCTTCAATATGCATATATCGATCAAATAGAATCCGCACCAAAACACGTGTTACCAAAATGGAACAAGGCCAGTCGACCAAGTCCTGGGAAACCTGGACCCTACCGCACACTGAACAGCACACACCCGCTGTTCCGAGACTGGGAAACCAATCCGTTTCCCGGGCAGCACTACAAATCGGCAGGCGCCACACCGCGCGGGACCCGGCACTCTCCCGCAAATCACCACATTAGGTGTTCGGTCGAGCCCAAAATCCTCGCGTAGCAAGACGCTCACCAACCCGCAGTACTATCCAGTCGGATTTTCACAAACCAACGTTCCCCAATCTCCATCAAGTCTGTCAGAGCGCTATCTGCACCCTGAGTTTCCCGGAGCACACTAGCCCCAGAAGCACACCGGCTCCTCCAATCACCAGAGACACACCGGTCTCACGGAGCACTCCGGCCCCCTCAATCACCGGTCGGACCACTTACCTTCCGTGCGCGGTCCCGACCTCTACCGTTCTCCACTTCCGGCTGGCTGGACCAACACGGTCAGCTCCAAGGTTCCGCCTTCCGGACTCCGGCGTAGGATCTTGGACCGAGACCTCCTCCGATCAGCAGGGTGGGGCAGCGCTGCGAGAACCAAGCTCGGCATCAAAGTGGGTACCCAGACCCACCGTGCCGACCAGGGGGTCTCCGGCCTTCTGCTACCCACTTACGGGTGAGAAAGGTCCTAATCGCGGAGTCCCTG
This sequence comes from Lissotriton helveticus, assembly GCF_964261635.1. Lineage (NCBI taxonomy): Eukaryota > Metazoa > Chordata > Amphibia > Caudata > Salamandridae > Lissotriton > Lissotriton helveticus. The sequence continues at coordinate 1,548,842,938 of NC_136065.1, forward strand.
TTCGGGCGTCATCTGATAAGCGTGGCTAAAATACCACCCGAGTGACTTACCTCACTCACCTACAATTACCCAAAATAAGTCAGCCGGACAGTGGAGAAGAATAAACAAAGCAAGTTTATTAGGCCACAAACTCCCATATGAGAGGGCCCTATATCGACCTCACCCCTAAGAGTGTGCCGAGAAGGACTGACTCACATCATCATTGTGATACATTATATTACGAGAAGGCAGAGTAAACACGCCCATAATGGAAAAGTACTGGTCCACCAGGAGTGTGGACAATGGCCTCATACAAGAGGCATCTGCACCTGTAATAGCAACACTTGTTATCATCTCCCAAGGACACAGAGCCAGGCCGCTACATCCCCAGCGCATGAGAACGGCCTGATAAGGAGTTTCGCTAGCAGGAGCCTCAGCTACAGTAAACCAAGAAATGCATATATGCTGACACGAGGAGTTATTCCTATTCCTACGGGAGGGGGAATGAGCAAGTACAGTTTGCACGTAGAGAGAAATAATTCAAAATGGTGGCACACATGCTAAGCTAAGAACACTGCAAACGATATCACACGCATAAGTGAATAACTGCATAATGAGAACATAAACGAAAATGCGTAAATGCAAGTAATTAGTTAGACACATTCCGCTAACTCATAAGCATAATGTACGAAGGGGGCGGGGCTTGGAATTGACGCCTATCACGTTTCAGTAGTATGTGAGAATTTTAAAGAATATTTCAAGTTTTCACCCAGAAGAAATTTCATAGAAAAGCAGACAATGGATTCCTATGGAGAAAATACAGGTTAATGGTAAACCCTGTTCGGATTACTTTTGTGGTTCAATACTGGGCTACAAAGTACAGTACTGTCTCCTCTCCTGATCACAGGTGAGTACTTCGGAATTCGTTACTCGGCTGATTTTATAGGAATATTTTAAGTTTTCAAAACTTCACCCTTAAAAGATTTTTCGAGTCAAACCAGTCAATGTTATCCAATGGCAGGTAAGTGAGTTACCGGTTTCCAGGTGAGTACTCGGCTGGTGAAGTTAAGGTTCTGGGCATAGGGTCAGGCAGGTACAGTTGGTTCACCCTCAGCGGCACAGGTGCAGCCGGGTGCAGAGGTAGTTCGGCCCAATGTTAGCCAATGAGTGGCAGGGGGCCTTCGGTTGGTGGCTGCTGGCTAGCAGGCCACGCGGCTGTGGGAGCTGGGCTCCTGGTCACTGGCTCAGGGAAAATGTGGAAGTAGGATAGGGCAAACGTTGCACTGCCAGAGGCACTCGGGCGGCTGGGTGCAGGGTGCTTTTGAGTCATTGGGTGCTCAATGTTATTCAATGGGAAAGGTAAAAAGGGAACAAAGGCTGCAGACTCGGGGTCGGTGATTCTTCAGGTGCGACCACCACTTCGAGTGGTAAGTTGGGATCCTGGAGAAGATGTAAGTACCCCAAAGGGAGGCACAGGGAGCCGCAGGGTGCCGGGTGCAGGGGTGTATTTGGGTGTTAGGAAATCTTACCCTCGGCTGGTCGCGGTTGAAGGGGTCCCTGGTTCTGAGGCTGCAGGCTTCGTCTGGTTCGTCGAGGAGGGTTTTTGGGCACTGGACTTCGGGTCCCAGTCGCCGGGGGGACGTCCTCGTGGTCTTGGATCACTCGGGTACGGGCCGGGCTCGGCAGGTGAAGAGTGGGCAGGTCTTGAGCTTCCTGGCTGGCACCAGGGGTTGGTTGTTGAAGCAGAGCTTCTGCTTATGGGAGTCCCAGTCTTTGAGACGGTCAAGGCAGGCAGGTCTTCCAGGTGTCCCAAGGTTGCTGTCCGCAGGAGTCGCCGGAATTAAGCAGGAGCAGGTTCCAGGATCGACAGGCTGGTAGGGCTGGGGTCAGGTCAGTGGGTGTCGTCCTGTTGTGAGCAGCTGCACGGCGGGTCTTCTTCTTCTTGATCTTCTTCTTTACTTATTGGGATCTGAGGAAGGGAGGTTCAGGGAGCCCCTAAATACTGAATTTAGGGGCGTTACAGGTAGGGCAAGGGCAGGGACCAATAGGTCCCTGTCCTGGGGTGGGTACACCCCCTAGCCTGCTCCTCTCCGGTGGGAGGGGGGAAGGAACCTAGCTGTGATTGGGCAGGGCTCCCCATTTTCAAGATGGCCGGAGCCCGGGGTCGTGCTTCACCTCGCCTCCCCCACCTGAGGCGTGGGCTTGGCCCAGGCTGGAAAAGCCCCCTTCCTGATGTAGGGTTTCTCGAAAGTCTTCCCACCAGAGTGGGGGTCAGAACTGGTGGGGGCCAGTTGCTGGGTACAGCAAATGGTCTGGAGAAGCTCACAGAGGCGGCATGCCTTTGAAGCTTCCCCCTGCCCATCCTGGGGGAGGAGACCTAGCACCTCACCCAGGATGTGCATTGTTGCCAGCCCAGGAGAGCGGGGGCTCTCCACCCAGGTGTCCAGCAACATGTCTGCTGTGTGGCAGCCTTGGCAGCCCCTCAGTCCAGACGTGGATTGTAGGTTAGGTTTCAGGGGGCATCTCTAAGATGCCCTCTGGTGCATTTTACATTAAACCATACACTGGCATCAGTGCAGGTTTAATGTTCTGAGCAGTTTGACACCAAACTTCTCAGTCTTCAGTGAAGCCATCATGGTGCTGTGGAGTTCGTAATGACGACCTCCCAGCACCATATACTCTTGATTGGCAGCACTGCACTTACAGTGCCCAGGAATGGCCCTGGGTACTGTAGGGGCACAGGGCTCATGCACCTGTGCCCACACCACTGGCATAGGGCACCCAGCTAGAGGGGTGACTGATGTATGTCAGGGCAGTGGGGTTTGTGGGCATTGCACACAGGGATGTGTGCCATGTCAACTCTCTGTTTAGTTCTGTACTTAGACATTCAGCCTGCAAAGGCAGTGTGTGGGTGTCAGGGTACAGGGCCCCTAAGGGTGGCACAATAAGTGCTGCAGTCCTTAGGGGTCTTCTCTGGTCACCATGCCCTGAGTACCTAGGGTACCATTTACTGGGGGCTGATAGGTGGCCAGAGATGCCAATTGGGTTTTGCTTCAACACAGCTTTAGGGAAGGAACACAGGCCCTGGATACCTGGTTTGCAGGAGACCAGGGCACACTCAGTCAAAGCACATCAGCAGTTCAACAAAAAGTGGGGGCAAACCAATGCAAGAAAGATGGCACTTTCTTACATCGATGGACCGCTGTCTATAGTAAAAGTTATACGGCAACCATTCACCTTAAGCGTGATATTGGGGAATGGACCAAATGAGTCTGGTCACTTCATGTGGCGATCTCTCTTTGACTGTTGATCTTCTTTGCAAGCATCCAAGTCCTACATGAGTACGTCGTTCTGCGGTCAACATTGCCATTGCACATCCATCTTCATTGTTGCTCAAGGATGATGTTGAAGAGCCTCTGGAACATTAATTTGATGACGATCGACTTCATTTAGTCTCTACTTGGATCAATTAATGTTGCTGGTTGGCCTTGTGTGTGCGGCTAGAATGCTACTGGAACTTTCTAGCACCCATTTTCTGTTCTCGTTGTGACCCACTGAGTTTCTCCGTCGCTTTGCAGACCATTATGAAATGTTTTTTTGGGAAACAACCATTGCAACCCAGTCATTACAACGCAACTGCCTTTACATCGTATGACATTACAACACAGCCATTGCAACGCATAACACTACAACGCATGCCATTACAACGCATGCCATTACAACGCATGCCATTACAACGCATGCCATTACAACACATTATAAGGTAAGTCATGGGGAATAGTCATTTTTACTCCTACACTAAACACGACCCCCATGTTTGCGCTGAAGTCGTCTCACCAGAATTTGAGGTTGTAAAGCTCTTAGATTTTTGCTGGTGGGTATACTTTAATTTCTTAAAAAGGGTATCTGTGTAATTGCCAACTAAGATTAGTTCAGGAAGTCCACCCATTACTTTTTTGCTTTGCTAACTCTAAGTTTCATAGACGGGCCCTCCATAGCGTCATAGCGTTCTCCAAATGCTGGGTTCTCTTTATACTCTGCAGTAGCCTTCCTGCTGATGACATGTCAGAGGGTGAGAACAGTGCAGAGGGACCTAGCGATGGTGCTGCACACTGTAGCATCCACCCCAGTTCTGGAGCACACAAATGACTATGCCACACTCATGGCTCTGTTACACACACCTTTATTCTTCGGCATGCAACTGTTAATTGAAAGCACTTCATCATAGACTTTCTTGATCACGCCCAGGCGCACCCAAATGCATCCCAACGGTTTACACAACTTTGTAAGTGTTGAAAGTTGGGCTGAGACCGTCAACATTATCGGCGCCCTCTTGCTCTCCTTAACCTTTTTGTGCGCGTAAAACAGCCGCCATTTTGAACACCATGGTTTCCCTGCTCTCGCCGAGAGCCAGCGCGCCTCTCTCCCCCTCCTAGCTTCGCCGGCATCCCCCGCATACTGACAACCCCCCTGCCTGCACCTGCCGCGAATCATAAAACCCCTCTTCAGCGCTGCTCTGCCCCGGGCCCTCGTCCTGTTCTCAACGCAACACCTCCCCTCTTCCCATTTATGATCCCCGGCCCTTTGATGCAAACCCCTTTTTCCCGTGTGCCCGTTCGTCCTCCTCGTTCCCAGGCCGACACCCAGCTCTGCCGATACTGTCCCTTGCCCCTCCCCGTACAATAGAAAGTTTCCCCCCAGCAAGGGATCCCCGGGTTGATCAAAAGCCCCCCGCCCTACGAGATCCGATCGAACCCCACACACTCCGTGAATCGGCGGAATATCCAGCTGCGCGATGATCACCACCTGTTGTGAACGGGGCAGGGACTTCCACTGTAACCTTGCGTGGGAACGGGTTGGGAAGGGGGGATTCTGAGGATGTCTTTCCGTACATCAAAGTACCGACGAGAATGTGTTACGTGCAATAAAGAGATAAACTTGTGTATAAGAGGCCAGGCCTCAGGGATGCAGTTAGAGCACCTCAGAACGATACCTTCTGTCCGTTTCGTTGTGTTCTCCTCCGGAGAGAATAAAAATCTTGTTTCCTGCCTTCCAGTCTCCAGCGCCTGCCTCTTCAATAGTTTAACTTCTTTATGGGTTCAAGAGGCGACACCGCCGGGCAATACTTAAGGATCGTATATTCTGGTTGGTAGTGCCACCCTTTTTTCAACAATTGGCGTCCCAAGCGTGGGGCCCATCAGCGACCCATGGATCCAGTGGGAGAGGTCCTGACGACAAAGTGAACGACTGCAACGATCGGGAACGCGTCTGTCCGATAGACCCTCGTCTGACAGCCGATCATCCGAACTTCACTGGTTCCGAACAGACCTCTCTCGAGTGATCTACGGTCCTGACTGGGAACCATAAGGAGTGCCGCGAGGATAACGGAGAAGAGAGGACGATCGGGCGCTGGATTCGGAAGACAAGAAACTGTCCATGCGGTCCGGGTAAGGTCGTGTAATCACGACAAGTTGCGAAATGATTGCTTGATTGCTTGATTGTTTAAAAATACTAGTATTGCTCTTTTTATTTATTTGGAGATTCACTGTCTGCAAACGGAGAAACAACGGGCTCTCTCTTTGCAAGCAGTGGAGGATAGGTAGGGCAGCAGCCGTGCTTATTTTTTCTCCCCCACTCAATAATTACTTGAAACTGAACTGTTGTTCGCAAAACTATTGTTTCCTGGAGATTCCCTGTCTGCAAACAGGGAAGAGACCACCCTTTTTGCAGACAGTGAAAAGGGTAGGTAACGCAGACCTTTGCGGACCTACTCATTCTCCCCATTGTTATTTATTGGTCTTTTGTTATTTTGATCCATGAGGTATTCACTGCCTGCAAACAACGTAGAATAGAAATATTCTGTCCAGTCTTTGCACCTAGTGATAAGATAGGCAGTGCTGACTTTTTAGTCCCTCGTTACGAGCCGTCATGTCTGTCTTCTCCCCACTGATTAGTAGCCTGTTTAGCCCGGACCGCTTATTAGAGATGGACCATCCAGCCCCACTGGAAGGCACCCCTAATAAGGACATGTTCATGAAGCATGGATTGACCGCTATAGCCTATAGTAAACTATGGCATAAATATACGAAAAAGGGTCAAGAAAGTCAGTGGCCCCTGATAGGATCCTTCGATGATGATAAAATGAAAACGCTAGAAACTGCCCTGGGTAAAAACAAGACAACACCCACTATGCTTGACAGTTTCGGCATGTGGCGAAAAGAAACTGAACAACGTAAAAAGAAAACTGAGAGTAGGCTGGAAAAAGAGCTGCGAAAAGCAGCTCACCTAGCTGCCCAGAACTTAGAAAAAGAGATAAAGGAAAGAGAGAAAGCTAAACAGAAACTAGAAATGGAAACGCCAAGCCAGTGTCTGGTTAGAACTCCCTCCATGCTCTACCCTGATTTACCCTCGAAACAACGAGCCAATGAGGACCTGCTGTTAGGTCCTCCTATCATCTACATGCCCCCTCCATATGCCCCTTCTCAACCCTTGGCGCAGCACGCGCCACCCCCAGGTACAAACGAAGGTACCGCCACAGCGTCGGCCCCAATGGCCTCTGTGCCAGCCGAACCCCTTGTATTAAAACCCGCATCAACAACAACGTTAGACGACCATGAGACTCGAGGGGCTGGCCCTGCAAGAACAAACAGACTAGACAAAGATGAGCGAGCGGGGATCGACAAAATAGCAAGGACACTGGTAGAAAGGAAGGATGATGAAGAGTACATCACAGATATGTTCAGCTCGTATACAGGGAGTCACAGACGACATTTTACCGTACGACTGTGTTATCATGTCTTGAATGCATACGAGGACCGATATCGAGACAAAGGTCCCGAGAGCCTAAGGACTCTGTACCGGAAGGTCGATATCGGGGATGAGGGCGAGTGTGATGTGTCGGACCTCCTTACGCGTACGCTTGAGGTTTTCCGCCACCTCACTGAACGAAAGCCGGGAGCTAAATCCGCAACCTCCGTAGTGACCGAACCACCAACCGAGCAATCTAACACCATGATGCCGATACGAGAGGCTGCCCCTTACTGGGTTCCTCCTCGGGGTACAGGGACTCACGATGATGCAAACAACCAAGATGCGAAGGGAAGGGTAGTGTACAACTGGGTCTACCAGCCATGGGACCGGCAAGAGATACTGACATTCCGGAAATCTCTACCCGACCTACGTAAAAACCCCACTGCCTTCTATACTGAATTGGGTACAGCCCTGGGCTCAACGATTATGACCCTGGCTGACATCGACTTGTTCTTCGGGTTATGTCTACCAGCTGATGTGTGGAAGCAAATCCGGAAAGTCGACCACCTTGAGCTGTTTGGACATACCTGGTCACAACTCAATGACCTGGATAAACAACGGGGACCAGGACAAAAGCCTTTGAAATCCATTCTAGACCTCCCAGATAAAATCGTAGAGAAATTAAAAACCCTAATCCCAGAAAAGAAAGTGGACTGGTCGATAGTAACAGCCTGTCGCCAAAAACCCCAGGAGGATGTATCGGAATACTTCTCCCGGTTTGAAACGGTGTTCTCCGATTACAGCGGCCAGGACATGACCACTGCAACCGGACACCATCTGTTTGTCCAGAATTATGTTAAGGGCCTATCATCGGAAATCTCCCAGAAACTACAGGCCAGCGAGAGTAGTTGGGCAGCCTCCAAACCTACAGCGATTCTCCAAATGGCCCAATATTATGAGCATCAGAAAAATGAAAACGATAGGGCGACAGAGAAAAAGAAGAAGGACTTAAAAGAGAGGGTGATGATTGCCAAACTGCAAGGGGTGACTATAGGACGAGACCAATACCGGGGAAACTACCAGACAAACGTCCCTAAGACTACATTTCCCCAGGACCGCACTCTGACTTCCTACAGTGGACGCACAGACCTTAGAGAAAACCAGTGCGCTTTCTGCAAAGGGACTGGCCATTGGAAATCCCAGTGCCCAGTTCTTCTGGAAATGATCATAAACAAAGACCCCAGGGATGTAGCAAACGGACCGAGACCTAAGGGACAACAACGAGGGCCCCCAAATGACGCGACTAACGACAGATCAAGCAGACCAAATACGTTCGATCGACCCAGGCAGAACCAATATCAACAATCTGACTATGACGACACTCACACCTTCGCATAGGACAGCCAAGGGCGAGGGAGGGATCCAGTCGAGCTCTATGTTGACCAGCAGGGCCCTTATGTCACTGCTAAGGTCCTGGGTACCAAGTCTCCATTTCTGGTAGACACTGGCGCAACACGTAGTGCGTTATCTAAACGACTGATTCCAAGGGCACCCTTGTCTGGCTCACTCATAACATCGACAGGTTTCGATGGAACGCCCTCCACCAACCCTTTGTCTGCCCCGATTCTCTTTGACGTAGAAAACAACACCACCGACGCCACGTTCTTGCTTTCCTCCAATAGCCCTGACGCCATTATGGGACTTGACTTACTGAAACACTTCCGAGCGACGATCAGGTGTTCTCAAGATGGAGTTCGAGTGTTTCTTTACGACAACCCCGTTCTGCTTAGACATTGCTCTCCCCGACACATGTTTTCCATCACCGACGTTGACGCGTCCCTGCTTGACACTCTACCTCCGTATCTGTGGGCCAAAGCGGATTCGGACGTAGGGCGTATGTTAATTGACCCAGTGCACATTACTGTCCGACCAGACGCAACACTCCCAAAACTCCCACAATATCGGATATCGCCAGAGGGCGAGAAGGCATTGGTAATGATTATCCAGTCACTGATAGACGCAGGAGTGGTAGAGGAAGTAGTTAGCAACGTTTGCAACAGCCCTATCTTGCCCATTATCAAGAAGCAGGGAGAGGGAGATGAGAAAGCATACCGTTTTATCATCGACCTCCGAGAGATCAACAAAGTGGTGGTACCCCAGTACCCTGTGGTCTCAGACATCACCACCATCCTGACTTTGATTCCATCCACTGCCACCACCTTTTCCGTCATCGACCTCAAGAACGCATTCTTCTCCATCCCCATCCACCCAGACAGCCGATATCTCTTCGGCTTTACCCTAAAAGCCCGATCATATAGGTTTTGCCGAGCGCCTCAAGGCTACACGGAAAGCCCTAGCATTTACAGCCAGGCCCTCAAAAGACAACTAGACCAAGTCCAGTTACCCGACGGAGTGGTGTTGGTACAATATGTCGATGACATCCTTTTGGCAGCCGACACCACCCCTCTAGCGGTTACCGCCACCATTCAACTCTTGCACTTCCTTGCGGAAAATGGCCACAAGGTCTCCAAGAAGAAGTTGCAATTCTGCCTACCCCAGGTCACTTACCTAGGCCACCTTTTGTCCAAAGATGGAAGAAAACTCACCCCTGATCGAATCCAAACCATTCTAGATACCCCTGTCCCTAAGACCCAGAAGCAGGTTCGCTCCCTATTAGGCCTCACCTCCTTCTGCCGACAATGGTTACCAAACTTCAGCCTCGTTGTAAAACCACTGCTTTCTCTGCTAAACAAAGACGTCCCTTTCCCACTCCCTTGGACCCCTGAGTGTCAAACTTCCTTCACAGAACTGCGAGATGCCCTTTGCTCAGCCCCTGTCCTAGGTACCCCTGATTACAAAAAGCCCTTCTCCCTTTACACTCACGAAAGGGAGGGGTGCGCTTTATCTGTCCTGACCCAGGCCATCGGCCCTAAGCAACGACCGTGCGCTTACTTCTCTGCCACTCTTGACCCTGTCGCCAGAGCCTTGCCTGCCTGCCTTCGAGCTGTAGCTGCTGCTGCAATCTCTATCCGACAGAGTGAGGGGATTGTACTCTCGAATTCCCTCACGGTACTGGTACCCCATGCAGTCGACACCCTCCTGAACCAAACCAAGACGCAACATCTGACGAGTGCACGACTGACTGGATACGAACTGACCTTGCTTGCCCCCCATATCACCCTGAAAAGATGCACCACACTGAACCCAGCAACTCTGTTACCCTTGCCAGAGAACGATCCCAATGTACACCCCGTACATAACTGCGTGACTCTTACGGACGAACAGACCAGGAGTAGGGTCGATCTCAGAGACACGGCTTTCCCTGACCCCGACGGGGAGCTGTGGGTGGACGGTTCTTGCATCAAACTCTCCGATGGTACCACTTCCGCTGCCTATGCAGTCACCACGGCTCGAACTGTAGTAGAAACAGCCCGCATCACCCAGCGATCTGCCCAGGCAGCGGAACTGATTGCTTTGACGCGAGCCTGCATCCTGGCAACAGGAACCACAGCGAACATTTACACCGACAGCCAGTATGCCTTCGGGGTGGTTCACCATTTTGGGCTCCTCTGGAGGGAGAGAGGATTCTTGACCTCACACGGCACACCCATTTTGCACGGGGATTTAGTCTCCGCCTTAATCGAAGCTGTCCTCCTCCCCAACAAACTTGCCGTTATCAAATGCCAGGCACACAAGAAAGTGACAGACATTATTGGACAGGGAAATGCACTAGCCGACATCACCGCCCGAACGACAGCTGACAATAGAACGACAACACGTATGTACGTGACCAGGTCACAAGCAGAAAACTGGACTGACGCCAAGGACACAATTAGAGACATACAAACGGCTAGCACACAACACGAATTGACTGAATGGACACGGGTGGGATTGAAAGACGATGAAGGCTGCTGGCGGACAAAAGACACGAACAGATGGTTGCTACCTGATTCATACTTGATTCCCATATTAACCATGGCACACTCCCCTGCCCACATAGGATCAGCCCCCATGATCGAACTTGTCTCCAGGGTTTGGCACAATGACAAGATCCCAGATTCCGCCAAACGCCTGGTCCAACAATGCTTAATATGCCTGCAACACAACCCCGGGAAAGGAACTGTAGTACCCCGGGGGGGATTTGGGGTCCCAAACCACCCATTTGAAGTCCTGCAGATGGACTACATCCAGCTAGACAGATGCCAAGGCTTGAAATATGTGCTCGTCGTGGTGTGCGCATTTAGCAAGTGGGTGTAAGCATATCCAACCCGTGACAACACCGCTATGGCCACTGCAAAGGTTCTGTTAAAGGAGTTTTTCCCCCGTTATGGCCTCTGTCGTGTTTTATGGAGTGATAATGGCCCCCACTTCGTAGCCAAAGTTATCCAGCTCATCCTAAATGGGCTGGGTATTAAACAGAAATTCCACGCAGTCTTCCACCCTCAATCTGCTGGGCTTGTCGAACGACACAATGCCACACTAAAGCTTAAACTGGCCAAAATAGTGGCTACCACGGGCCTGAAATGGCCAGACGCCCTCCCATTGGCATTGCTATCGATGCGCTCTACCCCCACCCGACATCACTTAACCCCTTATGAAGTTGTCTTCGGTCGACCCATGAGCGTCTGGTCTGCCCCGAAACCAACTTCCATTCATGACGTTCCGGACGTCCTAATGTCTGATTATCTGTACAAATTGACTGAAACTTTGTCTGTCCTTCATCAGCAGGTGCAGCAGGCCATCCCCGATGCTTCCAGGGGTCCGGGTCACGCCATCCAGCCGGGGGACTTCGTGCTGATCCGAAATTTTCAGCGATCAAAGAGTTTGGAACCCCGGTGGACGGGCCCCTGGCAAGTGCTGATCACCACTCGGACCGCACTTCGAGTGGAGGGGAAGAAACACTGGCTGCACGCTCATCACTGCAAAAAGGTCTCTCCAGCCCTGGCCACGACAGACACCGTCAACACCCAAGAAGAGCTCCTGAACCAGGACCGACCATCGTTGAACTGCTATCCTGATACTGAGACACTTGAACTTTCAAAACATCCTGACCCCACTGTGCCATCTCGAGAAGGGTATTTCCTGCGTCGAAAGGAGGGAGCTTCGGCTAAGTAGGCCACGGACTAGGTTAAAGGATCTCAGAACGGTGACCCAAACTACCAAGGGTTACCTGGAGAGAAGCTAAAACTAAGTCTGTGGTCCTGCCCACTACCGAGCACCTTGAAAACGAAGATGATGGAAGCGCCAGATAAGAAGATGATGGAAGCGCCAAACAAGAAGCCGACGGGGACAGCAGGAAATACCCACTACAGAAATCCGAGAACAGACAGACTCCATAGCTCAAAGACAATTGCACTCTTCATCACAACCCTCTTCTGTTTTCTCCTCATGACCACGCTCTGGATTTTGGAAGAACATGCACCTGCTCACGAAACATTCCTAACCACTGCTCAGCCTACCACCATGAAGGACCATTATCTAATTTCGCTCTCTCCTCAACTAAGAGAGAGGTGAAAGGAGTTTTGGAACAACTCTTTCGTGCAGCTACTTCACCAGCACAATCTTGCCACCAATACCACCAACTGCTGGATTTGTGGGTTGCTACCCCATGCCACTGGACATTCAATACCATTCATCCCTTCACCCTTCTCTGTCCACGGCTCCTGCCTTGCTTGGCTGATCCTCCTGCAAGAAAGCTATACGGGCAATGCCACCTCCAGCAGAACTGCAGCACATTCTTCTCACGGGGCCGGGCGAAACAAGACAAAGACACACTTCTGCCCGCTGACCCCCAGCGACTCGATCCAAATGGACATCCCGGCTAAAGAACGAATCGAAATGCAGGTGTTCAACAATCCAACCAGACCCACCTTCTCCTATCTGCGGAAACGAACGGCTGCCACTCTGACTGTGGCCCTGTCGGTCATCAACGTCACAGGCCACATGTGTGTAGAAGAACTTGGGACACAGCTGGTGGGTCGCAGCGCTTGCCGCTTTACCAGAACTTTGGATTCCACGGATCCACCTTCCTTTGTGTCATCCCCAAACATGTATTTCATCTGCGGCACGAAGGCCTACACCTGGCTCCCCAAAGGATGGGGGGGCACTTGCTACATCTCCTTCGTCCTCCCTCCGACTTATGTAGCCCCAGCGAATCACCACAGGCAAAAACGAGCCAAAGACATTGAACAAGCCGACTCAACAGGGGCGCAGTTCCTCGATGCTATGAAAGGACTCGTCCCCCTCTGGGGCCCGATGGCAAACAGCCGTGCCATCCGACATTTGACTCAGGCAGTCGAGACGACCATGAACATCACAGCGGGCATCTTTGCCAACAACACTGCTGAGCTCCAAGCGGTCCGTTTGGTGGCTCTTCAGAACCGCCTCGTTCTAGATGTGGTTCTGGCGGACCGTGGAGGAGCATGCCGCATAATTGGGTCCAGCTGTTGCACATACATACCGGACAACTCACCCTCAGTGTACAAAGCCATCGAACATCTTCACAGACTCTCTTCGGAAGTACACCAAGAGCAAGAAGAATGGTCGCTTGGTGGTTGGTTCTGGGACACCGTCAAAAGCTGGGGCTGGAGACTGCTCACCATTATCATGATTCCCGTAGTTGTAATATGTGGCCTGTGCTTGGGAATTCAATGTCTGCCACCTATGTGTTCTTTATGTGCGAGTTGTATTTTTCCCAAAACTGTGGACTTTGGAAGCGAACACATGAGAGCATTGTATGATACCGAAGTTAGGAATTTGATGAAAATTGACATTGAGTAAAGCAAGTTGGCTAGATATGTTGAAAAGGGGGGACTGTTGAAAGTTGGGCTGAGACCGTCAACATTATCGGCGCCCTCTTGCTCTCCTTAACCTTTTTGTGCGCGTAAAACAGCCGCCATTTTGAACACCATGGTTTCCCTGCTCTCGCCGAGAGCCAGCGCGCCTCTCTCCCCCTCCTAGCTTCGCCGGCATCCCCCGCATACTGACAACCCCCCTGCCTGCACCTGCCGCGAATCATAAAACCCCTCTTCAGCGCTGCTCTGCCCCGGGCCCTCGTCCTGTTCTCAACGCAACACCTCCCCTCTTCCCATTTATGATCCCCGGCCCTTTGATGCAAACCCCTTTTTCCCGTGTGCCCGTTCGTCCTCCTCGTTCCCAGGCCGACACCCAGCTCTGCCGATACTGTCCCTTGCCCCTCCTCGTACAATAGAAAGTTTCCCCCCAGCAAGGGATCCCCGGGTTGATCAAAAGCCCCCCGCCCTACGAGATCCGATCGAACCCCACACACTCCGTGAATCGGCGGAATATCCAGCTGCGCGATGATCACCACCTGTTGTGAACGGGGCAGGGACTTCCACTGTAACCTTGCGTGGGAACGGGTTGGGAAGGGGGATTCTGAGGATGTCTTTCCGTACATCAAAGTACCGACGAGAATGTGTTACGTGCAATAAAGAGATAAACTTGTGTATAAGAGGCCAGGCCTCAGGGATGCAGTTAGAGCACCTCAGAACGATACCTTCTGTCCGTTTCGTTGTGTTCTCCTCCGGAGAGAATAAAAATCTTGTTTCCTGCCTTCCAGTCTCCAGCGCCTGCCTCTTCAATAGTTTAACTTCTTTATGGGTTCAAGAGGCGACACCGCCGGGCAATACTTAAGGATCGTATATTCTGGTTGGTAGTGCCACCCTTTTTTCAACATAAGGAGTACGCGTAGGATCACCAGAGTCCTACTTCACATAATCACACAACACTACATCTCCCCATTTGTTAGATAAAAAATATGGATAACATATATACGTTACAGTTCCTCAATGAGTCTTCAAGGTGCTCGCACCAATCTTCCAGATCAAGTCGTACGATGTGAAGGAGCTGCACTGGCATCTGGCGTCATAGATGTCGACTCAGATGCTTGACTTGGGCACTCAGGTGGACTTGTTTCACTCGTAAGGTCTGGAGCCGATGAACGTCGAGGCAAATGCTTGAAATGTGATAAGTCTCCCATAATGGACTTTCCAGGATGTTGAGAGAACACCATATGTCCTTTAATTGTCACAACTCTCAATTGTTCAGCATCAAACCGAGCACCAGTCTTTCATTCCAGTTTTTTTTTTTTACTAGGACCCATTCTCCTTCCTTGAAAACTGTGTATCACGTGCATCAGCACTTATCATCTGCATAGACCTTCATCTTACTTTTGCAAGAAGTGCTCCCGACACAAACCTCATCAGTGTCTATTACTCGTCTCGTGGTCTGTTGTGGGAGCTTTGTCGCAATGGCTCTCCCAAACAGCTGGGTAGAAAGGCTTTCAGCTGTTGTAGAATGGAGGACTTGGCCGATAGGCACAAAGAGCTGGACATAAGGCTGATGTGAGATTGATTCCTTCGAGCGCAGTGCACTAAACCATTTTCATCAGCGTGCCCATAAATTCAATAACGCCATTTGCCCGTGGCCAGAGAGGTGTGCTTTTCTGATTCTTGACATTCAAACAACTAATAAAGTCCTTAAACTCTGCTATTGAATCCGACCATTGTCAGATTTGAGGGTGGAGGGAACACCATCCAGCCTTTCAATGACTTTGTCATGGGTGGTCGATGATGAATCTTCCACTAAGGGAAAACGTGAGTACTCATCAATAGCTACCATGAAATTATGGCTATTGTTTAAAGGTTCAAGGAAATCAACTGCAAATTTCTCCCACCCTTGTTTAGGAAGGTTAGACATATTTAGGGGATGTTGCATTGTCTTGGGGGATAAGCAGTTGCACAGATGACATGCTTTCTGTTTCTTCTCAACTTGTTCGTCAAGGCGAGGAATCTACACTCGGTCTCTGAGGGCTCTTTTGGTGGCTACAATGCCACAATGTCTTTCGTGTGTCAGGTCAATGACAAGCACACAGGTATGACAATTCTCAAACCTCTTAGTATGATACCTTCTTGAGTGACAGAAAGTTCTTCCTGCACCTTTTTGAATTTTTGATACTCAACATCATCTGTGAGAGTTTGAGTATGCTTTCTCCATGTGTGAGCATGTGTCTCTGTGTTGGTAGCAACAATGACCTGAGCAATGATCTGCTCAATGGATCGAGCTGAAGGGGTGCTAGACTTTACTACGAAATCGATATGTGATTCAGCCACTGTATATGTTGCATTGTGATGCTGTAATGGCACTTGTGAGCAGTAATCTTCAGGGTTTTGATCTTTCCCCAGCTTATGCACAATAGTGTAATCATATTCTAGTAATCTCAACCCCTACCTCTCGATGTGAGGAGGCATCTTGGCTTTCAGATTTCCGAAAATGGTGATGGTCAGTGACAAGGGTGAAATACTTTCCGTATAGAAACATATGAAAATGTTCACAAGCCCACACTACAGGCAGGGTCTCTTTTTCTGGCTGAGAATAGGCCCGTTCAGCCTGTGATACACTTCTGCTAGCATGGCCCCATTGTGTCTCAGAGAATATGGCTGTCTATTGTGTTGAGCAAGGATAGCACCTAACCCCACCAGGCTTGCGTCTACTATTATCTAAGTATATAACTTTGGGTCACAACAGGTAATTTCAGTTGCACTTTCAAATTCATGCTTGATGTTCTTGAAGCTTTGGTCACATTCAGAGGACCACTGGAAGGAAACATTCTTCTTTATCAACTCGCTCAATGGGGCACTCACCGTGGCAAAGTCACAAATGTATCTGGAGCAATAGCTGCCCATGCCTAATACGGATCGCTGGATGGTCACATCTTGTGGGGGACAAGTAGATGACAATGCTTATACTTTTTCTGGGCCAGGAGTCATTCACCCTTCAAAGAAAATATACCCAATGAATTTGAGTTTTGTTTTGTGAAACTTACACTGTTCTGCATTTACCGTGAGCCCTAAATCAGAAAGGAAACAGCACACTTGTGTGAGAGCATTATCATGTTCTTTTTATGTGGTCCCAAACACTATTCTATCATAACTGTAGTTAAAAGCATGTGTGACCAGTTGAATTACTTGGAAAATGACATCCTGAAAGGTTTTTCAGTTGACGAAACACCAAAACTAATTGTTTTGTATCTGAACAAACCAACATGAGTTGAAAAAGTAGTGCTGGTCCTACAGTTCTCTTAAAGTTCGAGTTGGTAGTATCCTTTGCTCAAATTAAGACGAGAGAAGTCTTTGGTGCCATTCAGCTGTGTAATCATCTCTGCTATGTGTGGGCCTTGATGTCTTTCTCTCTAGATTGCTTTGTTGGCATGGGGCATATCAACACAAATGCACATTGCACCTCCACTGTCCTTTTTTGGGAATATCATTATGGGCAAAACCCATCCTGTCAGACCAGTAGAGCACTTGATGATGTCAGGCATTTATAATTTTTCTTGTTCGTTCTCATTGGCCTCCTGTAAATGAAAAGCAATCCGACTGTATCTCTGAGCAAGGTTCAAGTTCAAGGTTGTAGTTAATGGATATCAGTCCCATGTCCACAGCAGTGCTGTTGAAACCGAGTCGACGTGTATTCGACAAAGTACTTTGGTGCCCATGAACTGGTGCTTGTATTGTTGTTTTCTTATGCCTCATGGTCGCTACGAATTACCCATGACTTTGCAATGGCATAGAAGGAGCCCATGTGTACACTTTTGTTTTTGATGGTATTAGACGTGGTACTGAAGGCAGTTTGTTGTAGTTTTCTGCCGGCATGATATTGATCGATTGTGAGAAAGTGGCTCTAAATGTACTGGACCAAAGTAAGGTGCAGTGTGTATAGAGGCCACCAACCCCAGAGGTATACAAGAGGTTAAAGTCAGGGCTGACCTTACTCTCAAAAGTGGTAGCTTGGTAGAGCAGTAAGGCCATACCAGAGGAGAGTGTAAAGCATTTCTTGTACACACTCAGTCAGCAAAAGGTTTCACACACTCAAGGATCGAACTCCAGGCCAATTGTTTTTATATCAAAAGATATAGTTGTTTTATTTTTAGAACCAACAGGTATCAAAATATACTTTTCTCAGTGATGAGTAATCTCAGGTTATTGCTTTGCAGAAAGGCAATGACTTTGTACACACAATAGGTGCAGGGGTTGCAATAGGCAGCACAGTTCTACACTCAATTTAGCATTGAGCTCAATTGGTTTTTCTACACAATTACAGTTGATTACTTTGTAGATTACTTTTGTAAGTCCAAGACTGGATCCTAGATTCAGTCCTGGGGTCTAAGCTGGAAACAGTTTAGTAAAAACTGTTTGGTTATTGCAATGATTTTTAAGGAATAAAAAGATATTTTAAAAGTTCACACTTAGATATTTTTCAGTGAAAATCTGACATTGTTATCCAACGGGAGAAAATTCAGGTTGCATGTAAAGTACGTTCTCATTACTTTTGTAATCCAGTACTGGGCTCCTAGGTCCAGCACTGGGGTCTCGACTTAAGACAGGTGAGTAATTACGTTTCAGTAGTATGTGAGAATTTTAAAGAATATTTCAAGTTTTCAGACAGAAGAAATTTCATAGAAAAGCAGACAATGGATTCCTATGGAGAAAATACAGGTTAATGGTAAACCCTGTTCGGATTACTTTTGTGGTTCAATACTGGGCTACAAAGTACAGTACTGTCTCCTCTCCTGATCACAGGTGAGTACTTCGGAATTCGTTACTCAGCTGATTTTATAGGAATATTTTAAGTTTTCAAAACTTCACCCTTAAAAGATTTTTCGAGTCAAACCAGTCAATGTTATCCAATGGCAGGTAAGTGAGTTACCGGTTTCCAGGTGAGTACTCGGCTGGTGAAGTTAAGGTTCTGGGCATAGGGTCAGGCAGGTACAGTTGGTTCACCCTCAGCGGCACAGGTGCAGCCGGGTGCAGAGGTAGTTAGGCCCAATGTTAGCCAATGAGTGGCAGGGGGCCTTCGGTTGGTGGCTGCTGGCTAGCAGGCCACGCGGCTGTGGGAGCTGGGCTCCTGGTCACTGGCTCAGGGAAAATGTGGAAGTAGGATAGGGCAAACGTTGCACTGCCAGAGGCACTCGGGCGGCTGGGTGCAGGGTGCTTTTGAGTCATTGGGCGCTCAATGTTATTCAATGGGAAAGGTAAAAAGGGAACAAAGGCTGCAGACTCGGGGTCGGTGATTCTTCAGATGCGACCACCACTTCGAGAGGTAAGTTGGGATCCTGGAGAAGATGCAAGTACCCCAAAGGGAGGCACAGGGAGCCGCAGGGTGCCGGGTGCAGGGGTGTATTTGGGTGTTGGAAAATCTTACCCTCGGCTGGTCGCGGTTGAAGGGGTCCCTGGTTCTGAGGCTGCAGGCTTCGTCTGGTTCGTCGAGGAGGGTTTTTGGGCACTGGACTTCGGGTCCCAGTCGCCGGGGGGACGTCCTCGTGGTCTTGGATCACTCGGGTACGGGCCGGGCTCGGCAGGTGAAGAGTGGGCAGGTCTTGAGCTTCCTGGCTGGCACCAGGGGTTGGTTGTTGAAGCAGAGCTTCTGCTTATGGGAGTCCCAGTCTTTGAGACGGTCAAGGCAGGCAGGTCTTCCAGGTGTCCCAAGGTTGCTGTCCGCAGGAGTTGCCGGAATTAAGCAGGAGCAGGTTCCAGGATCGACAGGCTGGTAGGGCTGGGGTCAGGTCAGTGGGTGTCGTCCTGTTGTGAGCAGCTGCACGGCGGGTCTTCTTCTTCTTTACTTATTGGGATCTGAGGAAGGGAGGTTCAGGGAGCCCCTAAATGCTGAATTTAGGGGCGTTACAGGTAGGGCAAGGGCAGGGACAAATAGGTCCCTGTCCTGGGGTGGGTACACCCCCTAGCCTGCTCCTCTCCGGTGGGAGGGGGGAAGGAACCTAGCTGTGATTGGGCAGGGCTCCCCATTTTCAAGATGGCCGGAGCCCGGGGTCGTGCTTCACCTCGCCTCCCCCACCTGAGGCGTGGGGTTGGCCCAGGCTGGAAAAGCCCCCTTCCTGATGTAGGGTTTCTCGACAGTCTTCCCACCAGAGTGGGGGTCAGAACTGGTGGGGGCCAGTTGCTGGGTACAGCAAATGGTCTGGAGAAGCTCACAGAGGCGGCATGCCTTTGAAGCTTCCCCCTGCCCATCCTGGGGAGGAGACCTAGCACCTCACCCAGGATGTGCATTGTTGCAGGCCCAGGAGAGCAGGGGGCTCTCCACCCAGGTGTCCAGCAACATGTCTGCTGTGTGGCAGCCTTGGCAGCCCCTCAGTCCAGACGTGGATTGTAGGTTAGGTTTCAGGGGGCATCTCTAAGATGCCCTCTGGTGCATTTTACATTAAACCATACACTGGCATCAGTGCAGGTTTAATGTGCTGAGCAGTTTGATACCAAACTTCTCAGTCTTCAGTGAAGCCATCATGGTGCTGTGGAGTTCATAATGACGACCTCCCAGCACCATATACTCTTGATTGGCAGCACTGCACTTACAGTGCCCAGGAATGGCCCTGGGTACTGTAGGGGCACAGGGCTCATGCACCTGTGCCCACACTACTGGCATAGGGCACCCAGCTAGAGGGGTGACTGATGTATGTCAGGGCAGTGGGGTTTGTGGGCATTGCACACAGGGATGTGTGCCATGTCAACTCTCTGTTTAGTTCTGTACTTAGACACTCAGCCTGCAAAGGCAGTGTGTGGGTGTCAGGGTACAGGGCCCCTAAGGGTGGCACAATAAGTGCTGCAGTCCTTAGGGGTCTTCTCTGGTCACCATGCCCTGAGTACCTAGGGTACCATTTACTGGGGGCTGATAGGTGGCCAGAGATGCCAATTGGGTTTTGTTTCAACACAGCTTTAGGGAAGGAACACAGGCCCTGGATACCTGGTTTGCAGGAGACCAGGGCACACTCAGTCAAAGCACATCAGCAGTTCAACAAAAAGTGGGGGCAAACCAATGCAAGAAAGATGGCACTTTCTTACATCGATGGACCGCTGTCTATAGTAAAAGTTATACGGCAACCATTCACCTTAAGCGTTATATTGGGGAATGGACCAAATGAGTCTGGTCACTTCATGTGGCGATCTCTCTTTGACTGTTGATCTTCTTTGCAAGCATCCAAGTCCTACATGAGTACGTCGTTCTGCGGTCAACATTGCCATTGCACATCCATCTTCATTGTTGCTCAAGGATGATGTTGAAGAGCCTCTGGAACATTAATTTGATGACGATCGACTTCATTTAGTCTCTACTTGGATCAATTGATGTTGCTGGTTGGCCTTGTGTGTGCGGCTAGAATGCTACTGGAACTTTCTAGCACCCATTTTCTGTTCTCGTTGTGACCCACTGAGTTTCTCCGTCGCTTTGCAGACCATTATGAAATGTTTTTTTGGGAAACAACCATTGCAACCCAGTCATTACAACGCAACTGCCTTTACATCGTATGACATTACAACACAGCCATTGCAACGCATATCACTACAACGCATGCCATTACAACGCATGTCATTACAACGCATGCCATTACAACACATTATAAGGTAAGTCATGGGGAATAGTCATTTTTACTCCTACACTAAACACGACCCCCATGTATGCGCTGAAGTCGTCTCACCAGAATTTGAGGTTGTAAAGCTCTTTGATTTTTGCTGGTGGGTATACTATAATTTCTTGTAAACCCCCCCCCCCCCCCCCCCCGAGTCCCTTTTGGCACTTCCTAAGCCTGTAGGCCTCTCTTATCTATGTCTTTTGTCCCCAGTCTACCCATCTCTGTCCCAATAGGGCTTGAGGAAGGCAAATGTTGCTGACATGTCAGTTACCAGTCAGTTGAGGGTTTAGTGGTGGGTAATTTAAAAAGTGAATTTGGCAGTCAGTTGCAGGTCTTCAATAGGTTGTCTAGGGCTGTTGGTTAGGGAGCAAGTGGATCATTTGTTGAGCAGTGATCTTAGTAGGCAGGATGTCAAATAAGGGAACCAGGGCAATTTTGGAGGCTTTCAGTAGGACGTTCAATGAAGCTGATAGGGGAGATCTGCTACGTCAGGACTCCTGCAGTTGCCACATAATCTAAAGCCCCCGAGGCAACTGGTGGGCCTGGTAGCATCTTCTGTGTTGGCATGCTCACTGCCCAGAAGCAAGCAGTGGACCTCAGAGGTGTGGGGGGCTGAACTGAGGTCGGGAGAGAGTAAGGTGTTGAGGTCTGCTGACTGCATGGGGCACAAAGAGAGACTCAGAAGCATAGCCCACATAGAGGAGCTTGGGGGCTCGTTTGTCTGGCAAGGGTAGGAGGTGAGTAGGCTGGCTTGCTCTCTCTCACCTGCAAGTGCAGACACTGTTGGGACTCATGCAGTTGGGGATGCACCTGCAGAGGGTCTGGTTGGGATGGAGGAGTGCACTTGAGTTAGTGGCCATTTAGAAAAGAGCAAATATGATCGTTCTGAATGCAAGACGTATGAGTGCTGGAGGATGTCGGAGGACTGGCAGTGGAGGAGAAAAGTGACTGGGTGGAGGGAATTATCAGAGGATGGAAGGTTTGGATGAAAGCAGGGTTGACTTTGCTTAGGAGTGCGGGTAGTTTGTTTAGTGACCACAATCAGGACAAGACGCTGTGGTAGCAAAGCCTGAATGAGTCTGTGTGGCTCATATACCCCAGTCCGAAGTAAGGGTCAGTCTGGTGCAGCTGACCTGGAGCCAGGGGAGGGCCAACTGCAGCTCAAGGGGGGGCTCATTGCCGCCCATCCATTGTCATCCATTGGGGTTGTTCCTAAGAAGGAGAAAGAGAAATTGTGCTTGATACAGCATTTGTCATGCATTTATTTTGGAAGAGATAAGCTCAGTTTGCTACACTTCAGTGGACAATGTGGTTAAGGTGATCAGGCTATCAGGTTTGAGCGCCTTCATGACAAAATGTGATATAAAGTCGCCTTTCTGATTGTTGCCAGTGCATCTGGAGGACTACCAGTTCCTTGGAATACAGTTCGATGGTTAGATTTATGTGGTCATGTCACTACCCAAGGGGGTTTCAGCATTATTTTCACTATTTGAGAAGCTTAGCAGTTTTTTACAGTTGTTATTTTGTTTTGCAATAGGGTTTGTCACACTGAAACATTATTTAGATGACTCTTCTTTGTATTGTCTCACGATTAGGCTGATTGTCAGGTTGCTTTATAGAGTTTTCAGACTTTGATGGAGGAGCTAGGTGTTCTGTTAGCACCAGAGAAGATGATAGGGCCCAATTATGTCTTTGACATTCTTAGGAATGAAGTTAGACTCAGTAAATATGATAGCTAAATTGCCCTGTGATAAGAAGCTAAAGAATGTTAAGCTGTTGGAAGACATGCTGTCTAAGCGAAAGGTGGAGGTGAGAGCGGTTTTAGTGTTGCTAGGTCATTTTAAGTTTGCATGTTGTGAGTGAGACCAGATAGAATTTTCTGTAGGAGGTGGATTTGGCCTCGTCAGGGATTTTTCTACAAGATCACAGTCTTGTTGTCAAGGGTCAGACCGGAAATTAATTTGAGAGTGTGGATGGCATTGTAATAGTGTGTCTTTGATTGAAATTGATGATGAAGCAGAGGTGAGTATTCAAATGTACTCGGCTGCGGTAGGGGAGGGGGGTTTTGTTCTTTTGTGGCCTGGGAGATTAAGTATTAAGGCTGTTGAGATTAGTGTGCTGGGCTGCTTGCACTATAATATTGTTTGATGGGCATGGCACTTTCTAGGTGTTTACAAAGACATTGTAGATGTGTTTCTCGTTTGCAGTACAACAGGTTCAATGGTTGGGCGCTAAAGGTGGAGAGGCGCAAGACAGATATTCCAGTGGATTTATGGAAATTATGTGTTTTAGGATCTGACATTTAATTCAGAAGTATCGAGGTTTTGACCAGACAAGCATATCAGCAGACATAGTCGCAGTTTTTGAATTTGGATTGGAGTAGGTGTGACTCTGAATGCAATTTTAATCGTAGAAGAGATGGTGTGATATCATTGCCATGTCTTTGATGTATAAAGGTTTGTCCTCTTTGATCGCAGGTGGTAAACTGGCTGGTGTGGTATTTCATGGTAAGCTCTTTTGGGGATGTGAGCTGTCAGCCAGTGAAATGGGTGGGTAAATTCTAGTAGGTTGAGAAGGGGAGCTTAGTGGTAGGTTGCAAGTGCATAGACCAATTTTGCTTTTTTTCCTGCAGAAGATGCTGATGGTGCAGCATGGGATTTGCTTTAATGAAAGCGATTTAGCATTGTTTACAATGGCTATGATCTGGATGTTTTCAGGTGCATTTTGTGAGGCAGAGTGTGTTGTTGTTAAAGGGAGTGTGGAGTTAGACAGGCAGGATGTTTTTAAAGAGAAGGGAAGGTCGGTAATATGATTGAAACGCCCTAAGTGGAAGTGATGTATGTGACTGAGATTTACTTTCTATTGTTTGATATCTCTGTCTGTGGGGACGAAGTATTTTGACCAAATGGTTTTCAAAAAATCATCAAAAAATTGTGGTTGATTTTTAAAAAAATATCTTCTTTTTTTCAGCACACCATATGAATTTTTGGCTGCATTTTTATTTGACTTGTTGAGGTATTCTGTTATTTATTCACCCAGTATATTGATTGTACCTTTATTAATTCTGTTTGATGTGCATTATTGTTTTTGTGTATTTGGTGTCACATTCTCCCTTTTTGTGATATAAATAGATTTGTTACGTTTTATTATTCATGAGACGTTTTTACGTTCCACCACCATTAGTTTGCAGGTGACACTTCTTCCTCGCCTTTGCGAGGTAGAGCCTTTCCTGTGGTTGGGGATGGGGGGAGGAGGGGGGCGCATGGTGGGGCCGGAGCATCTCTGGCTGGGGGAAGTTTTCGGGAGGCCGCGCTATCATTGTCTGAGTCCACGAAGGCATCTCGATTGGTGGGTTCGCGTCTGGAATATGATTGAGTAGCACGAGTCTCCGGTATTGGTGTTTTAGAAGGTGACATGCAGTGATTGGCCAGCGTGCGCCTCATTGGGGTGTGTTATTTAGAGTGACGTACTTCATGCTGACTGGGCCACGTTAGGTATCCTCTTAGTGGTTGATTTGCGGTAGTGGCTGGCAGGTGTATTTGGGACATTCCCATTGATGGTTAGCTTCCTAGCAGCGGGTGTTGAAGGAAGCGAGAGAGTTGTTGAGTATGACTTTTTAATGGCCCACGTTTGTTGGTTAGGATATAAATGGTTGTTTCTTTACTTTCTTTCTTTTATCCACAATCATGGAGGGAGGAAAGAGAGTGGAGAAGTGTAAGAATATTGAAGAGGAGGTCATTTCTGTTCCTCGAGCTGCCCCTTCGTTTATAGATGTGCAAAGGATGATTGACACAGCAGTTCTTGCTGCTTTTCAAGACAGAGATTCTGTGGCCCGTAAAAAACAGAAGTTGAATTCACCTGCTCCTCCAGATCTTGACTGTGAGTCTGAGAAGGAGGTGAAGGGGAGGTTTATTCAGGGGTATGAGTTTAAGAGTATCAGAGGATTTCTTTGCAAATTACCAAAGGTAGGAGCCCGAGTCTCTTCCTGTGCATACATCTGCCGTGAATGTTCTAGAAGGCGAATGGAAGGATGTGGCCAAACATGCCTTTCCTAGGTTCCTGGCGAAGAGATATCCGCTTCATAGATTTGTGGAGGAATTCCCTACGGTGCCAAAGGTAGATACGCTGATGGCTGGTCTAACTTCTCAGCGTGTGATTGTTTCTGAGGACGCAGTTCCTTCAAACCCAGGTGACAAGTTGGTTGAAGGGGCTTTAAAGAGGTAATTTGCTGCTTCAAATTTTGTGACCAGATCAGCTGTATATATCAGATATATGGTTCAGTCAATGCTGAAGGACTGTCAGAGTATTTCAGACCAAATGCTTCAGGATGATGACCCCACAGAGTCCTTAGCTATGTTGGAGCAGTAGTTACGTTTTTTTCTGACCTTTCTTACGATTCTCTTAGTGCTTCTACAGCAGCTGCGGGAGCATCTATTGCTGCAAGAAAGCAGTTGTGACTAAAGTTGTGGAAGGTGGAAGCGGCGCACAAAAATGTCCTGATGAAAATTCCCTTTACAGGTTTAACACTGTTTGGGAAACCGATCGGGGTGATGATAAAGTAAACATAGGAGGACAAAATACTGTTGGCTCCAGTTCATCAGCCCCAGAAGGGGAAGTGTCCTGGCTATAAAAAGGCTTTTGGGTAGGCGTTTCATAACAAAATGCCAATTAGCCCTTTCATGGTGGGGGACGAGGCCGGGGAGTCTCTTCCTTTAAAAAGTCCTGAAGCCAGCAGGGAAGTTTCGATTCTGCCGGTCAGCCTATCCTTTGACTCTGGAAGGGGGTCTGGGTGGGGGGTCGCCTAAGAAATGTTTTGCCAGTTTGGAAAGAGTTAGTTAGAGATAATTGGGTACTCCAAATGATCAGATTGGGGTATTGGATAGAGTTTCTGAATCCTCTTTTGGAAGATTTCCGTTCTACCCATGTTCCAGGGTCGCCAGTGAAAAAACAGGCCCCGTTGGGAGGGGTTCAGGACCTGTTTGGAAAGAGAACCATTGTGAGACTCCTGGTGAATCAACAGTGGAAGGGTACATATTCGATCCATTTCTTGATGAGGAAACTAAATGGGGATTTGAGAGAAGTGAATGTGTGCATTGTGCACAGATCATTCAGGATGGTGACTTTGCAGATGATTCTCCCCTGTCTGTAGGTAGGGGATTTTCGGACCTCTCTGGATCAGGAGGACACATTTTGTGAGCCAGTTTACCAGCTGTCACAAAGGTGCCTGAGGTTCTGTGTAGATGGAGATCATTTTCAATTTCAGGTATTACCCTTTGGTCTTTCTGCTTCTTCCAGGGTGTTTACAAGGTGATGTCTCCTTTGGTGGGCTTGTTACATACTCAGGATATCCAGGTGTTGCCTTACTTGGATGACTGGTTGATCTCTTCCTCTTCTTTTTCTAAGGCTCAATCCCAGATTCAAGAGGACTGCAGCCTTCTGAAGAGGTTCGGTTGGATATTGTACGTGGAGAAGTCTCATTTGGTTCCCTCACAGGAGCTGCTGTTCTTTGGAGGCGTCTTCAACATGATGGAAGGGAAAGTGTTCCTTTCCAAGCCAAGCAGAATGACTCTTATGAAAGAACCTCCCCAGCCTCCCTGGGAAAACAATGGTTGAGAGTACAGGGGTTGATGGCCGCTACTGTCATGATTATTCCTTGGGCCAGGTTGCATTTGTACCCTTTGGTGAATCACATCCTTCAGCTTTGGTTTCCCAGGTTGCAAGATTATGACCAGTTAATTCCAGGGGGTCAGGGAATCTCACAAGACTTTGCTTGGTGGTTGGATGTGGGGAATCTAATGAAGGTTTCTCTGTATTTGGTATTGACGACTGATGCCAGCAAGCTGGGTTGGAAGTAGTTATACCTCTGGACTCATTTTAGGGGCTCTGGTCCGTCCAGCTGGAAGGAACTGAAGGCAATGCAGTTGGCACTGGTTAATCTTCTTCCAGTGGTGTTGCAACAGGACATTCTGTTGATGATGGACAACACAGTGGTGGTTATGCTATATAAATCATCAGGGGAGTACGAGAGTGACTTCTTTCAATGTGTTAGCTCGGCAGATTTGCTAATGGGCAGAAATGAATCTATTGTCTCTAAGGGCAGTTCATCTTTATAGAGTGCTGAACACAGATGCCGATTGCTTGTGCAGGATTTTTCCTTCCCTGTCAGAGATGGCATTAGAGAATGGAGTGTTTAAGGTCCTAATGCAGAAGTTTGGGGTTCCTGAAGTGGTTCTGTTCGCGACGCAAGAAAAAACATTGAGGGACAAAGTTTGCTCTCTGAGTCAGTCTAGCAGGGTTTGGAATGCAATGTCATTTCCCTGGGGGAAAGGGTTGATGTATGTCTTTCCTCTGATTGCATTGATTTAGAGGGTTCAGATAAAAATCAAACGGGGCAGAGCATCTGTGATGCTGGTGATTCCGGGCTGGAGCTAGTTGGCGGTGTTGCCATGTTAGAGGTTTCCTCTGTACCAGTGTCCACTGAGTTTTCCAAATCTGTCTCAATGTGGTCTAGCCAGGTTACTGATGGTGGGCTGGCTGTTGAGAGGCTAAATCTTGTGTCTTTGGGTTGTTCTCCTGAGGTTGCTCTCTTTAATCAGCAATCCATAATACCATCTGTGCTGAAGGCTTATGCCAGACATTGGGTTTCTTTTCAGAGATGGTGTTCTGGGAATGGTTGGCCGACTTTGACTAGGGGCAAAATTAATGTATTGGACTTCCGTAAAGATGGTTTTGATTTGGACATGGCAGTTTTCACTGTGTGTGTCCAGTGGGCTGCTGTTAGGGCCTTCAGAGATCCGTAATGTGAGAGCATGGTTCCATTGGTAGCAAGACTCTTGATGTTATGTTATGTTATGTTAAATGGAGTTTTGTAAAGCGCTCAGCTACTCAGAGTGTCCCGGCGCTGACAGACCCAATGAAAAAGCACAGAACAGGGACACAGAGGAATTATTGGCAGAACAGCCATGTCTTGAGTTCTTTTCTAAATGACATTAGGTTGTCCATCTTCCTTAACGTCACTGGAAGAGCATTCCAAGCCTTAGGCGCCAGATGTTTAAAGGAACGGCCTCCGGTCCGGGCCCGTCTGACAGCCGGAGTTATAGCTAACGCCCAAGAAGCTGAGCGCAAGGCTTTGGTGGAGTGGTGGAAGCCAATCCTGCTCCTCAAATATCGGGCGCCCTTGCCATGTAATGCCTTGAAAGCGATTGTAAAAGTCTTAAAGACAATACGCTTTCGTATGGGCAGCCAGTGAAGAGAATTCAGGAGCCCCGTGGCATGGGACCTCCGGCCAAGACTGAAAATTGCCCGCGCCGCTGAGTTCTGCACCACCTGCAGGCGGGACAGAAGGTAGTCTGGGAGGCCAAGGTAGAGCACATTCGCATATTCCAGCCTGGACCCTACCAAAGCCTGGACAATCGTTCTCCTGTGAGAGATGGAAAGGAGTGGCAGGAATTTTTTCAACATTTTGAGCAAGCCAAAACATTGCCCAACCAAACCCAGAATCTGCGGCTTAAAGGTGAGACCATTATCCATCTTTATTCCGAGATTTTTCGCAACTGAAGTGTCATAATCCGGAGGAAACATGTCAGCCGGCCACCATGATTTCCAGCCGGGATCAGGATGACAGCCGAAAAACAGGACCTCTGATTTATCAGAATTACACTTCAATTGGTTAAGTTGGAACCAAGCAAAGACCGTATCCATGCAGTTC
The DNA here is from genome assembly GCF_964261635.1 of Lissotriton helveticus. Lineage (NCBI taxonomy): Eukaryota > Metazoa > Chordata > Amphibia > Caudata > Salamandridae > Lissotriton > Lissotriton helveticus. Next base: position 1,548,871,812 of record NC_136065.1, read on the forward strand.
TTGATACGCTCTCCATCAAACTCCATGTTCTTATCACAAGTGAAAAGGAGCTGGGTATCATCTGCATAAGAGACGATCTGGGCACCGCAGGACTCAGCCAGCGCCGCCAGAGGGGCCATATAGATATTAAACAGAGTGGGGCTCAGAATGGAACCCTGAGGAACCCCCACCTCCAAAGGCGGCACCACGGCTGAGTACGGAGGGGCCCAGACCATCTGTCGGCGGTCCGATAGGAAGGACTTAAACCATCTGAGCACCGTCCCCTCCACCCCAATCTCCGAGAGTCTTGCAAGCAGACGGCTGTGGGGGACGGTGTCAAACGCCGCCGAGAGGTCCAACATCACCAGCAGTGCCTTTCCCCCACCATCAAGAGCCTCCCTGACTGCCTCTGAGACCTCCAGCAATGCCGTTTCAGTGATCATATTCGCCCTGAATCCCGACTGGGTTTGATGGAGGGCATCGTGAGTCTCGACAAAGTCCGACAGGACAATTTGCACATGCTTTTCCACGACCTTGGCCAGGACCGGGAGCAGAGAGATGGGGCGATAGTTAGCATGGCTCTTAGGGTCCAGGGACGTTTTTTTCAGTAGTGGTAGAACCAGTGCCTGTTTCCATGCCGACGGTACCACTCCCTCTTGTAGTGAACGGTTCAGAATAGGATTAATAATGGGGTTCAAGGCTTGGGCCATCCTAGCCAAAAACTTGGCGGGACAGCGGTCCAGCGGAGAACCGGACTTCATTTTGGACAAGAGATCCAGCGAAGTCCCAAGATCAATGGAGGGAAACTCCGACAGCATGGGTCTATCCACTCCAGTCGAGAAAAAGGGCGAAGCAGCGTTATTAGTCTCCCCTAATGAACCCGTCAGAAACAAGGATTGAATACTGCGGATTTTCTTAGCGAAGAAGCTTGCTAATTCGCGGACCCAGGGCTCAGAGAAAGAGCATTTGGTTGTCATTGAGGCCGGGGAAGTAAATTCCTTCACGATCGTGAAGATTTCTTTGCTAGTATTGTCAGCCTCATCAATCCTCCTGGTGAAGTAAGCCGTCTTTCCAGGTAGATCTCTTCTTTGTGATAGGCCTTGACACACTGTCTGTAGGCTACTTTGAGCGGCTCATCATAACTCAAGCGCCATGCTCTTTCAGTCTTCTTGCAATGCCTCCGACTGGTATTCAGTGCTGGCGTAAACCACGGCGCCGAAGCCCGCGACGAGTTCTTATACACCGACTGAGAAGGTGTTAATTCATCGAGACATTGCACCAGCCAGGTTTGAAAATGTTCAATATCATCCTCAAGGCTGCCCCTGAGCTCACACGGATGATCCTTTAAATATTGCGTAACCATCTCCACCGAGATTCGACGCAGAGCACGCTGCGGTTGAGGTTGCCGCCCCAAACCCCTAGGCATGGACCTGGATTTAGCTAAGATGTCAAAGCTCACCAGCATGTGGTCTGACCACATCACTGGTTTAGGTACTGCTGTTACAATAGGGTCAGTGGTGAATATTTGGTCGAGGATATGGCCCTTGTTATGAGTAGGGGCCACAATATAGGGCAATAAGCCCAGAGAATTGGTGGTGTCAAGCGATTTCACGGTATTAGCTGCCTCTGCCTGATCCAAATAAATGTTGAAGTCGCCCAACAATAGGCAGTGTTTGAACTTCACACTCAAAGATGAAATTGCAGTGTTCGGCTCATCATGAAAGGCCCCGATGGGCCCTGGCGGCCAATAAACGAGCAGTCCCGCACAAGGTGAGATGGTCAGGCAAAAGCCCAACACCTCAGCCCCACAGACTTCCACTGTCGGAACAATTGAACATTTATAGCGCCTATCTATAACCAAGACCACTCCACCGCCTCTGCCAACTCCCCGGTCTTTCCTAAACATGGAGTAATTCGGAGGAAGAGCGGTGGCAACGTCCGGACCCGATAGCTCACCCAGCCAAGTCTCTGTCAAGAAAAGGCAGGTGGGTTGACAATCTGATAAAAGGTTAAAAAGGTCCAGAGCATGTTTGCTCACAGAGCGCGTATTCAGCAGTGCGCATGAGAAGTTACTGCTGAAGGATCTCCTACCACTGTCCCTTGCACCCTGTACGTCCTGTTCCAAGGGGACATTAGTAATTTCACCCTTGTTCGAGGCCCACCCACATCTAGGGCAAAGAAAATCAGTGTTAGAACAGTAGAAACTGTCTAGACACCTGTCATGACAATTCCCTTTTAAACTTAAAAGGTGTGCAGAGGAGTACCTAAGAATATTACCCGAAGGAGCCACCGAAGGAGCATCAGCCCATCTGCCTCCGCTCGCCTCCGGGACGCTGACGGGCGCAGACGGGCTTTCCTTTGGCGCTCCTTCGGCGCGTAGGAGGCGCGTCTGCTGTTCGCGTCCGCTTCGCGGAGGCATCCCCGTCTGAATTTATAGTGCCCGCCCTCAGGAAGCAGCAAGCCTAGTCCACTGACTGGCGAGCCTGACCTTTCCAAGATGTCCGCCCGACTAGTCCACACCTTCCCCGTCCCACAATACCCCTCAGCTCCTAGTCGGCTGAGAGGGGCAGCGGTGATGGAATGGCAGGAAGGCGCGGCGCGGCTATCAGGTAGGGGCGAGAGTAGGAAAATGCTCCCCTGTTAAAAGTTACAGCACTCCTGATAGCAAATAGTCACAAAAGAAAAGAGCAAGATCTCCCGGCTTCCGCCTCAGGAGAGAAGTGGGAGAAGAGCAGGGAAACGATACAGGGTTAGAGGCACAAAACAGTGCAGTTAAAAAGCAAGCTAACAAAACAATGTCAGTTTTAAAAACTCAGTTCGCAGCTCCAGGAATCCGCCTCGGGAGTTGCGAAATGAAAGCAGTTGAGGAGTTGTTTTCTTTAGAACCGGTGGTGAAGTCACAGACTTCTAGTTGGGATTTGCTGTTGGTGTTGCAGGCCTTGCAATTGGCATTGTTTGAACTTTTGGAAGAATTTTCCCTAGGTTTATAACTATCAAGGTGATTTTTGTAGTGACTAATACGTCTGCTAATTGAGTTGGGCTCTTTGCTGTGTTCAGAAGCATTTTTGAAATGTTATCCAGAAGGGTGGTTCTGAGGCCTAATCATAAGTTTGTTCCTAAGGAGCCTTCAACTTTCCATTGTTCGGAGGAGTTGGTGTTACCTGTTTTTTGTTCTAACTCTCAGACAATTGGTGAAGATCTTCTGCACTGTTTGGATATCAAGCGGGCTATTTTTCTGTATCTGGATCGTATTAGTCTTTTTCGGAAGGTGGATTCACTTTTAGTGACTTTTGGTTTGGCTGGACAGGGTCTGAAGCCTTCTGTGCCTACACTCAGTAGCAGATTGAAGTGGCTATTGAGTCTATGGGTGAGTAGGTGCCAGTTTCTGTTCAGGGTTCCTCTACCAGAGGGATGGCTGCTTCTTGGGTAAGTTTGAAGGGGGCCTCACAAGCTGATATTTGCAGGACTGCCACTTGAAGTTCACCACACACCTTTATATCACATTACCGGTGGGAGGTGATATTTCAACATATTTTGATGATGCAGTGTTGAGGTCGGCACACGATTTCTAATGTGCTGCTCAATACACGGGGAGGGCGGGTGAGGAAGTAACTTACTGGTAAGGTTCTTACTCTGAGTCTACAGCCTCCCTGTCACAGTCCTTGTTCCCATCCCTCCCTCCCTGTGTTTGGCTTCATTTGGCTTTGGATTACAGGATTTCTAGATATGAGGTCAGGGGTTTAATGCCCCACAGGATGCAGGTGTGTCCTAGAGGGAAGGGATGGGAGCTGTATGTGTGTTTTGTTTGATTTTGCTTGAGTGAGGCTGCTGGGAGGAGCTGACGCTCACTGATGTGAGGACTGGGACGGGGAGGTCGTAGACTCGGAGTAACGACCCTTACTGGTTAGTTACCAGGCATGACAGCTGCCCATGCTGGGCGCGTGGTGGTGTATGTGTGTTTGTGGAGTTCGCTATAATCTTTTCAATACAAAAAAGCCCAAACCATTGGGATTGCCAATGCTCTTTTGGTTAAGTAGTTTATTTATGTGGCATCTCTGTTGTCAGTGGAAGGAACAGCGGTAACAAAAAGTGGTCTGTTGCATCCTTAAATGTGTTATTAATCATTCTGAGAAAGTGGCTTTCTCAGGACCTTTAATGAGACGCAAGGAGATGATTTGCTGCTGTGGGCGGCACTCCCCTCCACCCTCTTTATTTGACCCACGAACATCTGTGACATCTGAAGAATCAGTGCCATTTATCTTGGCTGTGGGCATGTCATGTACTATTAGCAACTTCAAACGGTGGGGCGGGGGAAGAGAGGTTTTAATACATCCGCCTAAACAGTGCTACAAGCCTGGCAGTGTATAAATAAACGAATGGTGGAGAATTGACTACATCAAATTAATATTTCTTGAGGCCCACATCAGGAACCAGCATACCCTAGTATTACCAAAACCAATAGGTTTGTCTCTTATTTAGTGTCTTCGTACAGCGCCAAATGCCTGCATAGCCAAGACTGCCACAGGCTTTTTATGCATACAGATGCAAACACATACAAGCATATGTGCACACAGCCACCAATACACTCTAGCAACACATACAATCGCAGCTATGTATTCAGCACATGGGGGTACAATGAACATCCAGGTATCTGTCAAGTAGGCTCATTTAATATATGACTCCTGCAAGTCCTGGGTTTTTTGGCCAAGGGCATTTTGTATTTAGGGCGTGTTAATCCTATATTACAACAATGCAGTCCTTAATTAGTAAAAATGTAAGCGCAAGGGCCCTTACCTGGAGGACACTGCAGGCTGCACCACCCATTGCCTTGACAGCTCTGCCAGTGACAGTACCATCACAACTACTAACCATCACACTCCTACACGTTTTACAATTCAGACTGTTCCAGGCCACCCAACTCTGTAAGAATGGTGCAGGCATTATTAATTTTTAATGTATTGACTTTTTAAACACTTTTGTTGTTTTCATCTCAAAATTAGATAGACATCACCAATGTGTGGGCGACTCTCATTAGTGCCTGTGTGGAGAATTAAGTGCCGGTGGCCAGCACCGGAAACCACAGGCTCAAATTAAGCACTGGAACAATGTAATGTTAACAGCTCCATCAAAGACAATAGTGCGGTATTGCGCTATAAGCACATGCATATGCCCACTACTGTTACGTAATGTGTATTTGTAAATCACGCTATCACACACAATCATATCCTGGTAATGAGTGGGTGTGTGTGCCTAGCCCTGCCTGTGGCATATTACCAACAGTGGCAGTTCCTCCTGAAGGGAAGAGGAGCATCTCCCCGCCTGCTCTGAGTGCAGCAGGTAAATGTAAACTAATAAAATGGTTGTTACCATTTTATTACATTTTTTCACTGTACTGCAAGCCTGTGCTGTTCTAGTGAGAGGGTGAGGGCTGGGCTGATTCCTGCTGATTGCAGGATGACTTTCTAAGTGTCAACATGCCAGTGTAGAGTGCGCATGTCAGATTGGACAGCTGCCTTACGACGGCCAGTCCGAGGTGCACTTCAGACGGCAGCAATCCGAAGCGTGAAACTGCCAGGCAATTGCAAGCACAGGCCCCTAGCCTCAACATGAGTGTTGGGTTACCCTGCTCCAACCAATCTTGGTGCTTCTCTCATGCTGAAAACTAGTAGTTATAATGGGGTATACCCGTAACCCTCAGAACCTGGGTCCTAAAGTGATACAAGAGTAGTGGTTCTTTTGGGTAGTGAGGCAATTTCTTAGTACATCTATATAAATAGTCAGTCTCTTCATACAATATAGGAAAACATTCTATGAACAAAATTTGATGACACAACACCTTTCTTAGGTGTTTAAGAGTTATTTCTTATTTTGCAAGTATTAATGCAGTTTATGTAGTGGCTGTGCAAAAGCAAGAAGATAAAGAATCATACATATAGTGAAAGGGTTTTTAGTGACTAGAAGTGATAAGTGACATGTGATTTATAGAGGGATCAAAACATATGACATAAACAATATTGAAAAACATAAATTATCATCAGTCCACATGTGTTACATTGGTCACAACAAAATGTATTCTTTTGCTCTGCATGTTGTAACTCTTCACGGATGGATTGATGTAAATAACGTTGACGTCTCGACCCTGAGGTGTGGTGCACACTTAATTACATCCGGGGCGGGTCTTCATCAGGACAAAAAGGGGGGCGGACAGCCTGAAGGAGATCGTTATAGCGTACTCATTGCGCTATCAAGGTAAAAAGGTGTCAGCCGACACCAGTATATGGTCTCTTTGGTAGTTCGTTGGGTAATCGTCCAGTGGATAAGTATATTTAGCTTCACCAGCCAGTGAAAAATCCAGGGGAGTGCCGCAGCGGCGATCACTTCTGGGCGCTGAGAAAGACGTCTGACTCCGTCATCTCGTGGCCATTCATCGCCACGAGATGACGGAGTCAGACGTCTTTCTCAGCGCCCAGAAGTGATCCCTGCTGCGGCACTCCCCTGGATTTTTCACTGGCTGGTGAAGCTAAATATACTTATCCACTGGACGATTACCCAACGAACTACCAAAGAGACCATATACTGGTGTCGGCTGACACCTTTTTACCTTGATAGCGCAATGAGTACGCTATAACGATCTCCTTCAGGCTGTCCGCCCCCCTTTTTGTCCTGATGAAGACCCGCCCCGGATGTAATTAAGTGTGCACCACACCTCAGGGTCGAGACGTCAACGTTATTTACATCAATCCGTCCGTGAAGAGTTACAACACGCAAAGCAAAAGTATACATTTTGTTGTGACCAATGTAACGCATATGGACTGATGATAATTTATGTTTCTCAATATTGTTTGTCATGTGTTTTGATCCCTCTATAAATCACATGTCACTTATCACTTCTAGTCACTAAAAACCCTTTCACTATATGTATGATTCTTTATCTTCTTGCTTTTGGACAGCGACTACGGGCCAGATGTAGGTAACTTCGATTTACCGACTCATAAATACCGAATTTTACCGATTCGGTATTTATGAATCGGTAAATATGAAGGAGGGAGATGTAGGTAATTTTTAAATGGGAATTACCGAATCGGTAACATTCGGTATTTACCGATTCCGTAAATACCGATTCGGTATTTCCCATTGATTCCTATGGGCTGTGAAGCCCATAGGAATCAATGGGAAATACCGAATCGGTATTTACCGAATCGGTAAATACCGAATGTTGCAAGGGTGCAGGGGGTGTCACTTTGACACCCTCTAGCACCCCAAGTAAAGGCATGTGTGACACGTGGCACACATACATGCCTTAAGAGCATGTCTGTGTGTCACACTGCACAGTGTGCATGCACACCTGGATTCGGTATTTTACCACACAATAGGATTGTGTGGTAAAATACCGACTCTTAAGGGCCTGTGGCACTCTCAGGAGTGTCACCTACATTTGGATTTACCGAATCGGTAAAATTATCGATTCGGTATTTTACAGATTCGGTAAATTTACCGAATCTGTAAATTTACCGATTCTGTAAAATAATGGCCCCTACATCTGAAAACCCAAATACCGGTCGGTAACGGCCGAATTCGGCCGTTACCAACCGGTATTAGGGCTCCCACATCTGACCCTTGATAAATTGTATTAATACTTGCAAAATAAGAAATAACTATTGAACACCTAAGAAAGGTGTTGTGTCATCAAATTTTGTTCATAGAATGTTTTCCTATATTGTATGAAGAGACTGACTATTTATATAGATGTACTAAGAAATTGCCTCACTACCCAAAAGAACCACTACTCTTGTATCACTCATGCTGAGAACAGCATGAGAGTAGCTCCAGGACTGGTTGGGTTTGCGTTAGCTTTTGTAGGAAGTCAACCACCCTCCCTCCCTTTCCTGCTCGCTCTCGGAAAACAGAGTGAACAAACAGTCAACCTCATGATCTCTAGAGACACTGGATGGAGGGTCAGCATCTGTATGTTTTTTGGGCATCGTACGCTCCACCACTTTCAAATGTCACCAGCAGCCCCTGATTACCCGTGTCCTAACCCACACTCTGACTCTCCCTTGCCTCTCCATATGCTATGTGGATTGCGCCGGGGAATGTGGGGGCCAAAGGCTGTGGATGAGGACACACAGCAAGCTTTCCACCCTTATTCCTCGCGTTGCTCTCAATGACACTAGAGCCTTAGAAGTAGGAAGGGGGATTCTGCTTAACTCCTGCTTCTATAGGCTCTGCCAAATGATGAAAAACTGTTTGGCAGAATCCATATAGAGTGATGTAGAGTGCTACCCGCTTTAACAGCGCCTGGTGTGTGAGCATGATCTAGCAACTGCTAGGCACACAAGAACTGCCAGCAAGAGCTACCACACAGACATTCAAGTTTTGGAGGGACAAGTGTTGTAAACTTTCTGTGCTTCCCAGGAGGCAGCTTTTTAGGTCAGGCTTGACAGCACTGCTGTCGCCAGAACTTAAGGTGATCATCAAAAAAAGAGATTTAAGTCTTTCGAATGAGAGAGGGGCTTAGGCCCCACCACAAGTTGTTTTTCCTGAGTATAGGACTTGATTTGAACCAAAATGCAGGCTTCAACTCAAAAGATGGCTTGTGTTGGACTCTTTGGCTTGTGCCAAAGGTAATATTCAGTACAGCAGGACTAAGTTGGTTATGTTGGCAAGCCGGTGATCATGGCTATTGGTCTGATCTGTTCATTATGGAATGTTACGATACAATCGGTGGGCCTGAAGTATTTATTGTAAAAAGCATATGTTGCATCAATTTAGTTAGTAGTAGATAGATATTGCCCTGTATGAAAGCTTACAAACAAGGATTGTGTTAATGTGGACTTTCACAGATTACTAGAGTTTTGCAAGGGTTTTGGTGTTGGTTGCCCCTATGACAGACCATAGCTATAGTAGATTTGCTCTGTGAGAATCATTGTAGGCCCTCTTAGAAGAGCTGGTATTTGTTTTGCCAACTGTAGTTTTGTATACTTTTGTCATTTTATGACTGTATGCGTGAGTCTTGTCTTGTGGGAAACCTATCCTCAAAACAGTAGGCCTGAGATGGTTATGAGGACTAGCTGATTGGTGCACTGGGAAAACGTATGTCAGATGCCATAGGTCTGATCTGCTTTTTATGGAAAGTTATAACAAAGGTAGCGGGGCTAGCTTATTTATTGTGAAAACACTAGTTAATGTAAGTAAATCCCTAACAGTGGGTTGCTGTCTCATGTCTATGCCCCCTGTGTTGACTATGGTGTGAAGCCAGTGGTAAAAGCAATAGACCCTATTGGTTCATTGGGATAAATTATGCCAGAGTCCATATGAGTGATCTGTTTATTATGAGAAAGCCAATGGCCTGATATACGTATTGTAAAAATAATGTGTTAAAGGCAGTACATTTTGAATGCTGAATTGTTATTGCATTGTGCTAAAGTCTGTAAACACCGATTTTGTTACATAGAATCTGACATATTACTACAACAGGCAAGGTGTCACGAGGTGCCCCTACGGTAGGGGAAAGAGAGGAGGAAACCGACACTCTACCCCCTTTCATATCTCCTTTCCCCTCCTTACAGCCTCCTGTGCCTGCCATTGAGGCTGACCTTGATGTGGAGAGAAGCGGGGCAGCTCAGGCTCCGGTGTAATTCCCTGGCGCCGAGACACTACAGGAAATTGCTGGAAAGGAAGCGGCCAGAAACGGAAGAGGACGCACGCATGACGAGTGCCGTGCGGGAGAAGACGCCGATTCTGTACGCCGATTCCAGACACCCAGAGGACTGAGGAGCTGAAGCAGCGGTGGTGTATTTCGTGCAGGAACTGAGGAAGAAGGAAGATGACCGGAGGAATGAGCAAAGGCAACCTGTGCCCCGCTACGTTCTAGGAGGAACGTGGCTTTCTCAGGTGCGTGGACAAATTCAAAACCTGTTTAAAACATAAGAAATAAAGAGTAGGGAAGCTGGGGGAGACGGGAGGAAGGGCGGAGGCAGGAATGAGGGAAAACCAAAAAGAAGAGAGTATAACGATATGAAATAAAGACACAAGGACACTGGTGAAGGTTGGGTGGATAAGTTTAACTTTACCTCACACACTCCCCGATCCACATAATTGATAGAAAAGGTTAAAAATAAGGAAAGAAATCAGTGACTTACCTAAGTCCTGTCTTCTTTTCCAAGGGGTGTCGGCGGGGACCAAAAACCTTCTGAAGGAGGAGTGAAGACCCTGAGGAAACAAGAGAGAAAAGACAATCTGTACAAACTTTCCTCTAAGAAAAGAAAAAACATGGAATAAATGAAATTCTGAAAAGAAAAGCCCTTAGCTCAGTCTCATTACATTACAGTTTCTTTGTCACTCGCTTCACTGTCACATTTTGGTGCCGAAACCCGGGACTCTTTTCCATTTGAACTGAAAAAATGGAGAATCTTATACAACATGTCATAAGAGGACAAGAGAAATTAGAATGGGCATTGGAGCGGCAAATGACTTCTGCTCAAGCCAACCGAGACCTATTCAAGGGCGCTATGACCCAACAGATAGAATGCATTCAAAGGGTAGCGGAAAGACAAATGCAGTCAGGTTCATGAATACATACATCTTCAAGTACCCAAGCAAGATACCGAAATGTCGCCCTACAGAAGTATTTCCCCTGGGAGGATCCTGACGCGTTTTTGTTGAATTTTGAAAGAGCAGTAAGAGCGTGTGGATGGCCTGAAGGTAAATGGCCGTTCTTCCTTGCCCCCTATTAACAGGCAAAGCTCACACAGCATATCAAGTCGCCAATCCTACTGGAAATACTACTTACAAGGATATTAAAGAGTTAATACTGAACCATTTAGGTATAGAACAAGAGGCATATAGGGTGAGATTTAGGAAAGAAAGAGGTTCTCCAGGGGATAACCCAAAAACCCTTTTCTTTAAACTAAAAGCAACAGCCGATAAATGGCTTTGTCCACAAGAACATAGCGAAAAAGAAATAATTAACCATATTTATTTAGAGCAATATTTAGAGGCTCTACCATATACTACTCAGTGATGGCTCATCTCACGGTTGAGCAAGCCGTGGAGATGGCAACCACGTTCGTTAGGGCCCAACCAAAATCTCTTTGGGCGAAAACAGAAAGACAATCGCATTCCATAGAAGTAAAGGGGAAAGGAGAAAAGAAGAATCCCAAGATACTGGTAGAACCAATCAAAGGCCGGACATCTAGAACATAGTTCCTACCTTCTAGAGGATCCCAATGTTTCAAATGGGGCGAATGGGGCCACATAGCCAGACTTTATCCGCGCAAGAAACAGACAGAAGAACCAATGGACATTAGTTATGTACCCCGATCCCTCCTCTATACGGAAGAGTTAGGATCCTATTTTTACTTAAGTCTTTTTGTTAATGGGGAGAAGGTTGCTGCCTTATTAGATTCCGGCTGTCGTCAGTCGGTGGTGCAAAAGACCCTGGTAAAACCTTCACAAATGCATCCCAATGCTCATATATTTTATTTTAATTTACTTGACTTTTATATAGGACTTGCTAGACCCGTAGGTATCGGAGCACTTTACATGAGGAAAGTTACATAGGTTACAAGTTACACATTGTTACAGAACATACATCAGTTACAAGTTACATCAGTTGGTTCATGACGTGTAGAAGGGTAAGGGGGTAATGTAAAAGGGTAACGGGGAGGGAGATAAAGCGGATAGACGAAGGAAAGTCTGCCCAATGACTGAATAAGGTCTAAGTCCTGAAGGGTAAGCATGATGGGGGATAGGATCAAGGTCAGGTCGAAGTCCTGTTTTTGTCCCAGAGTAGTAGCACAACGTGATAGGGACTACTGTGGCAGCCATCTTGGGGTCAGGCAAGGGAATTTTGACCTTGGTGTTACATTGAGCCGGTCCCATTATTATCTTTCGCTCGAAGGGGGGTGTTTGTTGAACAATGGAGCAGCTAGAGGCCAGAGCTAGTGACCTCTCGCCTCCCGAGGAGGAGAGTATTTCCGTGATATAGCTACAAGGGGGAGAAACTGCCGCCATTTTAGGATCAAGCGGGCGCCTCCTATATCCCCCGCCCTCCCCCCCTCTCTCTCTCTATCTCGCTCTCTCTCTCTCTCTCTCTCTCTCTCTCTCCTAAAAATTAATTAGTCTCAACAAAAATGAAGCCATGATTCGTGGTGGGCAACAGACAGTTTGGACACCTTGAATGTCACAATAGTGCTAAGCTGCCGTTAGACAATGTTCGGAGACTTGTTTTTTTCTCACGACAAAACGTTACATTTTAAACTCTTATAAGACACTCCTATTGAAAGAAAAGGCTGCATTTTAGTCAGAAAATAATGTTACAGCATATGTTTCCCGGCAGTCTGGACATAAAATTGCGCTGTATAGGTCCACAAGCCTATTTATTGTATCCCTTAAAAATAATAACCCTCGCACTCTGCCCCACTCCATATGCATACACCATCTTTCCCCTTTGGTTCTTTCCCCTCCCGCCAAGAAAGCCACTACACTTCTTGTTTCGTGGTGGTCATTTGTTGGCCGCAATTTATTAGGGTTACAAGGAAACAGTTATATTTTGCACTTTGCATGTTATATCATTCTACATTTCCTTGTGATAATCTCTTGGCCCATTGGGCCGGTTCTTTGGTAGGTTGGAATTTTCTTTCGCCTCGTTTGCGCGGGAAGGGGGTAGCCTTTGTCCCCAGAGTTAGGCCGCCTCGCTACCTTGTCCGACTTTGTTGTGCCCTGCCATCCGGTGGGGGCTGGGCTGCGAGCGCCGTCTCTGCTTGCTGCCCCTTCCTTTCTGTAGCAATGAAACCCAGCCGTGAGGCATCCCAGGGTCGCTTTCCTTAGGCCACCTCACCCAGCCGTGCGGCATCTGAAGGTGAGTGAACCTATTCTGGCGCACCGCCCTCCGGTGTGCCTCCGTACCAACCGTTCTCAGCATAGCCCTTCGCCACGCCGTCAGGGAGGCTGCCGTCTTCCTGCGGCTCCCCCTCCTACGTCCCGCTTTATTACTGACACCCCGCCAGTACCATGGCGCCCCACAGGTTGTTCCAGAAAATTCTCATGCCCTGCTCGGAGAGGTGCACCTCATCGTTGGCATAGTACTCTGGGCGGCCCGTGTGTATCAACCCGTGCCTGACTTATCCCAGGCCGTTTGCCCTGCAAAACTTCCTCACCGTGAGGTTCAACTTTTTTCTTGAGTTTTCAACCCCTTTGTAGGATTCTGCTCCGCGCCATTCCTTTCTACTGATCAGCTCGGACCATATTATTGCTGTGCGCCCAAATGCCCTGGATGTCTCGATTAGGTCTTTTTGTATCCCGAGGAGCAGCGCTCTCCGCCCCATCCCGACTAGGTCGTTCCCTCCCAGGTGTACGATCAAGACGTCCGGGTGCCGGCCTGCGTCTTCCCGTAGGCCTTTGAGGGCTGCCGCCAATTGTTCCCAATGCATGCCCGACCGACCGACCGAACCATCGGATGCATGTGTGCTTTGGTCTGTCCCCTAGTGAACGCCCCGAGGTTTTCCACCATGCCTCCATCCGCCTGACAAAGGAGTGGCCCACCACCCAGACTAGGTGCGGTCTGTTACCTGTTGGAGCAATGAAAACACGGCCAGTCACTACCTGGGGTGCCCCACGCGCCCCCTAGGTCATAACAGCTGAGGGCACACGTATGTTTTGTATGCTTGCGAACGCCATCTTCCTACCGCTTGTATTCCTGCCTCGGACATCCCATGTTGCGCTGCGGTTGTGGCCGCCCCTATCCGGAAGGAGTGGGACCCAAAGCCCCTCGGCGGCAGGCCCGCCCTGCTGAGTGCTAGGCGCATTACTGCTGTGAACTGGAATTTGCTGAGCTGTGTGCCGTCCCTGTGTTTGAACAGTGGCCCCTCCCCTGCTGGGCGTACTGCCATGAATGCAAGCAGGCAGCACACCGCGCAGTGTCTTCGATCCTGAATACAATGTAATCTGATTATGGCCCCTTTTCCTGCCCGGTCCGTTTTTGACCGCCTTAGGACCATCTCTACTCCCTTTGCCCTGGGCGTCACGTCGCTGGCTTGAATGCAGCGCTCGGCCAGCCCTTCTCTGGCAGGGGCTACTAACTCGCTGATGCGGAATGCCTCGAAGAAGGCCATGGTGAACGCAGCCCGGAAGAGCAGCCGTTCGTACCAGTCTGTTACGCCCTTCAGCGCCTCAAGTAGCGCTCCTAGCTTTTCAAAGTCTATTGGGCGTCTTGTGTCCACTGCCTTTCTTTCCTTCCTTCTCCACCCCTTCATTGCTGCTGTGATGTAATGGGATGCACTAGGGTTGTGCCCTGTTTCTAGCTTTGCGTAGTGGGTCACGGCTGCCAAGTGAGCCTGTGCCCACGACCTAGATTTCCCCTCCCTGTAGGCCCAGCCAATGAACTGTTCCGCTGCCCTGCTGGTGTCTTCGTTGTTAGCTAGGGATTGGATGCCCCCCACTTTCATCACTGTCTCTATGTATTTGTTGTAGCGTTTGGCTGCCGCGGGGGCAAGTGCATGTGTAATCAATTCCGACAGGTCTGCTCTGCCAGCTCCCACAGCTGGTTCGGGAAGAGGGTCATGCTCCTCTCTGCCCTGGGTGCCAGCTTCCTGAATTTGCCCATCATGTTTCTTTATAGCACGTCTGCTATTTCGTTCTCCACCCCTGGTACGTGCCTTGCTCGCAGCTCTATGTTGCCCTCCAGCTGTAATGTAACCAGACGTCGCATTAGTCTCAGTGTGTCTGGGCACCTAGCCGACCCTCTGTTAATCGCCTGCACAACGCCCTTGTTGTCCGACCATAGGGTCAGTTTTTTGTCCCGGAGCTCCCTTTTCCAAATTACTAGCGCCACTACGATAGGGAAGAGCTCCAAGAATGTTATGTTGCCTGTTATGCCTTGCCTGTGCCAGCTGCTGGGCCACTGGCCTGCGCTCCATTGTTCCCTCAAAATCACTCCAAACCCGTGCTTCCTGATGCACCGGTGTATAGCTCGATTTGTTTACTGGTCAGCCAGCCCTCCCTCCAAATCAGCACCCCGTTGAAGTCTGCCAAGAAGGTGTCCCACATCTGTAGGTCCCTCTTCACCTCGGCCCCAAGCCGCACGTGGTGGTGCATGTGCTTGAGACCCCGTGTCAGCCTTGTCAATCGCCTTGCGAACACCTTGCCTGCTGGTATGACCCGTGTTGCGAAATTTTGTCTCCCTATGAGCTGTTGTATGTCCCTCAATGTGGCCTTGTCTCGCCCGCATAGTTTCCTTATGTCCTGTCTAAAGTCTTCTACTTTTTCGGGGGGGTAACCTAGATGTCCCTTTGACTGAGTCAAGCTCAATCCCTAGGAACACGATCTTCGTGGTTGGCCCCTCCGTCTTGTCTTTGGACAGGGGTATCCCCAGTTCGCCCACTAGAGTAATGAATGCCCCCAGTGTATCCTCGCACACGGAGGACGCAGCTGGGCCACTAAACAGGAAGTCGTCCATGGAAATGCAGCTTCCCGCCTGCCGGGTGACTATCATGCAATGCCCACTCTATGAATATACTGAACAGCTCGAAGTATGCGCATGACACTGAGCATCCCATGGGCATTGCCTTGTCATGGTAGTACTGTCCCTCCCACTGGAAACCTAGCAAGTGGAAACTATCTGGATGGACTGTGAGCAGGCGGAATGCTGACTCGATATCTGCCTTTGCCATGAGAGTCCCGCTGCCTGTGGTTTTTATTAGGTCTATTGCGTCGTCAATTGTGGAATATGTTACTGAGCACACCTCCGCTTCAATCCCATCGTTCACTGACCTGCCTTCTGGGAATGAGAGGTGGTGGATCAGCCGGAATTGCCCTTGCTCCTTTTTTGGTACCACTCCCAGCGGTGATATGACCAGTTCCCTCCCCCTTTTGGCCGGGAGGGGACCCTCAATCCTGCCGAGTTGCCTCTCCTTCTCTATCTTTTTGGCCACCACCCTTGGGTGTTGCATTGCTGACTTCAAGTTTTTCTCACAGCAGGGGGAGAGGGGGCTGCTGAAGGGGATGGGAAAGCCATTCTCAAAGCTGTGTACTAGTGTTTCTGCATCTGATTTGTTGTGGTATCTATTGGCTAGCGCTCTTAATCTCTGTGTGGTAATGGGGAACATGCTAGGGGGGGGCTGTCCTGTTTTTCTGCCCCCTCTCCGCCCCCTCCGCTTGCCTCATTGTGTCTTTTCCTCCCTTTTGTCGCGTTTAGGGTCGTCCTTATGCCTACAGCTCGCTGCGGGGTGCCCTCCCCCGAACGTGGAACATGTGTGTTGGAATTTACATGCTGTCCCATATGTACATTCCCCAGCCTCAAATTTCCAGCATATAGCTGGTGGCCCGTTGGTGTGTGCCCCTCTACCTGCGCTGGCGTGCTTGTGCTTCTGAAATGGCTGAAAAGGTCTCCCTCTTCCCTTCTGAAAGGGGCGCCGAAAGGAGTGATCGCTCCTCCCGTCCCATGTCCGGTCCTCTTTCGCTACCATCATCTTATGGATGAACCCGGATACGTCTTCCTCGTTCCATTCCATCTCAGGGTGTGTCTGCATTTTTAGCCTGAAGCCCTTATCATATTCTAGCCAAGCGTCGCACTGGAACTATCGCTGCGCGTTGTGTATGTTGGCCTCATAAAGCCATAGATCGGCTGCACAGCGCTGGAAGTTTTTGACTATGATGCATGCCATGATCCTGAATGGGTCTAACCAATTGTCAAATGTCCGCTCCTTGCGCTCCCTCCTTCTCTCCCTCCTATCTTCTTCCTTCTTATCGCATGTTGTTGAATCCAGCCCTTCTAACTGAATTTCCAGCAAAGAGAATATATCTTTAAACTCCTTCCTCCAGATCCTTTCTTTTACGGCTAGGGGTATGAGGCTGGCTAGCCCCGTGGCTCTGGTGGTCAAGGATGCCGGACCCGGCGAGGGGCGTGCGTATGCCTCGGGTGATGGACCTATTCCCGGGGGTAAGCTTGCGTGCGGTGCGATACCCCAAGCTACCGTGGGCGACCCTGTCTCCCCCTCCGCGGATGTTGGTCCTAAGTGGTGCTGTTGCGCCGTCCCCGGGTTGACCAGGTGCCAGGGTACCCCTGTGGCCTCCCCCCTATGTGGGTCCGTGGCTCCTCCCATCAGCCCTGCCCTGCGTTCGCTTGCGCCCCCTGTGTCACTGTGCCTTGCACCCCCAATCCTTTCAGTAACATTGGCGCCATTGCCCTGCAACATTCCTGAAGTATTGCGCTAATTTGCTCACCATCAGTAGCTGTGTCCTTGGGCCCCTGGACCGGTACCGCCGCCGCCGTGGTGGCTGCAGGTGGCTGGATCCGTTTGCCAGGCGTCTTCGTGACTTTCGCCGCGTCTGCGAGTTTCGCTGGCATCTTCCTCTTCCTGTTTTCCGGCGGTGGTGCGCCCCCGCCGCATTGTTGCCTGCTGGTTCCCTCCCCTGGGTCGCGGTTGAGTTGTTGCTGCAACCAGCCGTCTCCATGAACTGCCGCGGCTGCTCGCATCCTCCTCAGTAGGTCCTGCAGGTCCTCCTGATCCTGCTGTTTGCCCCCTTTCTTAGCCATGTGGACTGCGTGGGGTGCTGACGCGGTATTTATGCACCAAAACAAACAAACTTGTGGTGGGGCGGGGTGCTGCCGCCAATGCCGCTGCACCAAACTTGGCCGTTGCTCCTTGGCACTGACCTGCCTCCTGCTCTTTGCTCCAACGCCCTGTCTTTATCCTGCCCCGAGCAGCCCCTTTACAGCAGCCCGTGCTTGTTTTTTGGGACTGGCCTCGGGTGCTGATCTGCGCCCTCCCGCCGCTAGGGGGCGCCTGGAGCCGTTCCTCGTTTCTTTTGTGCTCCTTTGCCGAGGGCGCTCCTCTCTCCCTTTTGCCCTTGTGAGCGATCGTTGACCGCCCCCCACTCGCTGCCTGCAGGGACTTGGAGGGAGCCGGCCACGTTCCACAGCCGTTAAGCCCGCTGCGGGGGTGTTCTTTTGGCCGGGCAAGGTCCGCTCTTAGTCCTACGCTGACCGGGTGGGCTCCGGTCGCATCAGGCTCTTACCCGCGCCTCAGCCGTCGTCCACTCGCCGGGTGGGCTCCGGTCGAGTCGGGCTCTTCACCTGGCCGTCCCGCGCTGACCCGGGTGGCTCCGGTCGCGTCGGGCTTTTCACTAGGCAGTTCTGCGCTGCCCCAGGTGCTCCGGTCACGTTGGGCGTTGACCGCGGGCCGCTCACTCGCTGGGTGGGCACCAGCCGGGTCGGGCGTTTCCCCTCCCAACACCTGCGCTGGCCGGGTGGGCTCCGGTTGCGTCGGGCAATCGCTGCAGGCTGCATGTTCCCCGGGTGGGCACCGGGCGAGTTGGCACGATTCCGGTCCTGTGCTCGCTGGGTGGGCTCTGGTCGAGGCAGCTAGGCAGCGCGGCGGTGTTGTCCACAGGCTTGAGTTGCCGCAAGGTAGGCTCCCGTCAGGTGCTCCTATGACGTCAAGGCCCACGTCATCTACAAGCTCTTCGTTTCTCCGTCGCGCTGCTCCCCCGCTCCTGGATGCTAGGAGCTTACCTGGGGGAGCAGCGCTTTTAAGCCCCCCAACTGGCACTCTGAGGTTCGCGCCACTTTCGTGATTGGGGGGTTTGAACCCCGTGGGCCCTCCCAATTGGCCGTTGCCACGCCAGTGGGGGGCGCTGAGGGGGAGGACACCTTGCCCGGCGCCTTCCTTTTCACGCCATTCCGGGTCCCCCCTCCCCTTTTTCTTTACGGGGGCTCGCCACCGGGTTATGGCGCCGGCTCCTGAGCCCCTTCGGGGGCTTGCCTCTGCAATCTATCTCCCTCATTCATACAGCGCTTTATGTGCTTCTGAATATGAGTGGCATGGTCATGGCTGTGGCTTGATATCGGGGTATCCACATACTCTGAAGAGTAAGTAATCATGATACCAAGTTGTATTCATCAACAATCTATTGTAAGTTGCTCATGGAGAAACACAGTAATTCAGAAGAACATCAGTCGGGGTTTGGGAAGGCATCCTATTAAGACTGGAGGAGTGCCAGGCATGAAGGACTGCACTCACAAACTAAACATTTGTGGTGTAATCGGTGCACAGTTGAATTTCGGTTCTGCATGCTAAAAGTGTTCAGAATCTCATAAACCTTTATGGTTCCAAAAAGCGTTAGGAGCTGCTTATTTTTGTGATTGATATTTTCACAGTAAGACCAGCAAGAGCTATAAAATTAAAAAAGTGTATTTTTTAAAGTAAAAAAGCCATAGTTTATCGTGGGCATTGAATTCACTGTGTGTGATCATGTCATGCTGAAACTAGGTTGAAAATTTACAGTTAGCTTGAGCTTTCTCTTAAAGATTTAGTAATCCATGGAATCAAATGTACACAGGTAGTACTTGTTTATCCAGTTAGTGTCTTATAAGACCATCATATAAGAGTGGTAAAATAAAACAAATACCTATCGTGGCCCAATAATATCTGCCGACTGCCACCCGGCCAATCGAAAAGGCTTCATAACTGTATATGCCCACGAGGAAGCTTGTGATTGCAGGTACAAGATCCTTATTCAAACTTAAAGACTGTAGTTTAGTGGTGACTTTAAGTCCCAAACCAGCTATTCTCCTTCGTGGTGTCTTAATCGGGTGAGCATGAGACTCATATTACCAGTTAGTACCAATAAGCAGATAACAAGAGAGAGCTTTGAGGCAAGATGGCAGCTGCACTGGCAGCCGAGTAAGCTGGCTCTCACCCTCTCGATCAACCCCCCCATACCTGCATGTATTAACCAGCTCGCAAACTCTCTGTCCGGCAGTGTGGCAGTGTAGTTCGGCATGATTTGGATGCTGTTTGCGGCCTGTGCCCAGAGCCGCATATCCCAGACACTGCAGGGCATATGGTTTCTTCCTTGCAGTGCCGGACCTCCTCCTGACTCTGCGTGATTTATCTTTCCCAGCAGCTCCAATGCCTCCTAAGCTCACGAGAGGCACGAAGACCTGTGGACTGCCCGTACCATCGGGCTTCATGAAGGGAGCAGGAACAGGAGCAGGAGTGCAGCATTCGATCTGAGGTGCTCCTCGTGACTCCAGAGACACTATTCAGAAAATTAGCTTCTCCGCTCACAGCAAGAAAACTGTACCTGCATTCTTTCAAGCAACCCAAGCACTTAAGGCTAAAAAGATGCATTATGCTTAGACGGAGACTGACTTGGCAGTGGCTGGTGCTAGCCAGGATGCTTTATAGGGCCCCCAGCTGAATCAGGAAGGAGCGCTCCAGCCACCCTCCCGAGACTCTCCCCGAGGCAACGAGGTCAGCGATGGAAGAGGGCAGGGAATAGATAAGAACAGGGGGGCTTCTGGTTGTGGTACAGGTCTGGATGAAGGTGAGGAGGGGCTCGGTTGGAGGGGTAGCAGGGGGTACCTTGCTTGCAAACCCCCAGTTTGTTGGTGCGGCTGGACAGCATATGGGAGCATCCCAAGTTGAAATGGGGGCTCCTGCAACAACTTCTGGGGAAAAATATTCTAGGAAAATATCTAAACCTGGGAGTCACAAAGCCCCGAACTGGGAGGATCAAACTGACAGCTTGGATAATACAGATGCTCTAAAGGAGGTGGACTCTGGCGATAAGTTCTTTTCTCTATCAGATCCTTCTAAGTCTTCAGGAGACAAGAGCTTGGGAGGCACAAAGGATTGGTCAGCTGGAGAACT
Source organism: Lissotriton helveticus (assembly GCF_964261635.1). Taxonomy (NCBI): domain Eukaryota; kingdom Metazoa; phylum Chordata; class Amphibia; order Caudata; family Salamandridae; genus Lissotriton; species Lissotriton helveticus. The sequence goes on from NC_136065.1 coordinate 1,548,892,448, forward strand.
GACCCATAGTGACGGGAGTGACATAAGCAGCCTGCGTTTTGAAGATGGGAATATTGGAGAAGCAGGGGCCAGTCCTTCCACTGTGCGGAAGCAGAAAGAGCAGAGAGATCCGCCCAGGACTGACTCCAAGGGAGCCGCAGGGTCTCTAGTAAGGGATTACTCCTTTTCTCCTGGCTTCGTGGACAGCGGAAATGCTGCCACCTTAAATGTAGGTGCTGGGCGATGTAGCTGGGCCGTCGCGTCCTCAGCGACAGGCTCAGCTGGTGTGGCGGCAGTGGTAGCGGCCTGCGTGACGCCTAAACGTCCGAGGCATGAGGCGGTAAGTGACCGGGGCCGCTCCTGTACTAGGAAGGCGGCCCCGGGGGCGGTACAATACAGCGTGCTGTTGTTTGCGGGCAGCGGGGCGGTATGGGCAGAGAGGGGGAGGTGCCGCCGGTGTCTTCTCTTCAGCCGGCGGCTCCTGTCAGAGCCGTGTCAACCCCCGTGCGACGAGGGAGGCAAAGCGTGAAGCGCGGAGGTAAGAAGCGCTCTGCTTCTGCCTTCGCGTCCGTTATTCAAGAGCCGGATTTGGGAGGGGGGCGGTGTCGGCGCACAGCGCGAGGGCAAATGAGAATCTGCCGTCAAGGGCAGCATTACTTACTGGGAAAGGTCAGGATGTGCACATTGTCCCTTCCCTTCGCGAGGCGCAGTCTGGTAGTGTGTTCGTGAGTGAAGAGGAGGGGACTGGCTTTCAGACGCCGGTTCGCATTTCTAGTGTGGAGCAGGAGGCAGGCATTGGGGATGACGTTCTACAGGATATGGGGGAAGGTGCAGTTGGTGGTGATTTTGTTCCTGTCAGCCCCCGGTTGTTTTCCCCTCCAGTTTCTAATAGAGGTGAGGTTGTTTCTGTACTTAGTGGCTCAGTGGGTGAAGGGGAGTGGGCACAGGTGGGGGGATGGGGGGTCACTCCTTAGAGTCTCAAGGTTTGGATGTTGGCCTTTTGCACACCCCCCCTCTCATTTCTTCATCTGGCAGGCCCATTTCGAGGAATTCTTTACAGGTTGTTACTGGTTTACCTTCTCAGGTAGGGGCTAGGAAGCATGGTGTGATGGCTAGGTCATGGGAGGGGCTTGACGTTTTTCCCTCAGGGGCGGGAGAGGCTGGTGTTGGCGAGAGTGGCATGGGTTTTGGTGCAGTGGGCAGTTTTGGCAGTAAGTTGGATTTTCCAGGGTTGCAGACAGGGGGTCAGGGCAGGAAAAAGGGGGAGGTCGCATTTGCCCGGCTGGAGTCCGGAGAGAGGAGTGGTCAGGTATTGGGTCCAGCGTCTACAATGGTGCAGGCCATGTTGGATTGGAGCAGTGGGGAGGAGGTGGGAGCATCTCCCCCCTCCTCGTAGTGTTTCTGTTCAAGCGAGGGGTTCAGTTTCTCAGCGTGGTGGACAGGCTAAGGGTCAACGGTTTGTTGAAGGTGTGGCATGTGGCATCGAGGAGTTTGGAGTGGCTAGTAGTAAGGGACCCGGCACATCAGTCCAGCCTTTTTCTTTGCAGGTTAGTGAGCAACATGGACCGGTGGACTCGGTAGGGCGAAGTGCGGCCCAATGGCGCAGAGGAGAACCGAGGGTGGAGCCTAGCACGGCACATTCCGTACCATCAGGGGATCCCAGCGCGGTCAGCAAATGGAGGTCTGGCGCGACCTCGCTGGCCCCAACGTCACTTCAGCAACAACGGATGGATTTGACGGCTGTTACTCTACCTAAGAGTGGTCAACGTTAGGGGGAGTACCGGCGGGTACTTTCGGCTCCCCCGCCTGGTGTACAGATAAGGGTTGGTAAGGCCCATGCTGGTCCGCAAAGTTCTGTGATGCATAAGGAATTGATGGTGTCCGGCCCTCCCCAGATGCAAGAGTCTTTGGTTTTGGATTATGATGATGAAAGCCCAGAGGAAGGAGAATTACGTGATGATGTGACGGGGGGGCAAATTCATGTTTCTCATAGTCTTTTACAGGCACCGGTGGTGGTGCGACCAAAGCAAGCAGTGTCTGGACCAGGTCGAGAGCGCTGCCCCTCGGTGAGGGTTTCTCGGATGCTGGACAATGTGGAACAGATGGCATGGAGATCGGGGCCGGGTCAAGCCCCTTTGTTACACCCAGGTGAGCTTTCTGAACCAAGGGCCAAACCAAAAATGGTGTCTGTGGGGACAGGAGGGGAGGCAGTGGCTGAAGGTATTGACGGGACAATGTATAAAGGGCGTTATGTTAAGGATCAAGGGGTAGGTACAGATGACGGGGAAGGACTTCGGGGTGCCAAGGTTGAGAGTGGCATGAACATTGAGGCTGATGAGATAGTTAAAGACACTCTACATAGTAAAGAGCTTAAAATCAAAAAGTGACCCTATATGGCTGTCACCAAGCCTCTTGGGGCTCATTTGATGTTAGCTACAAAGGAGAGGATTTGGAAGGGTGAGTATGTTGAAATATTGAAATTACTACATAGAGAAGTTCGTTCTAAAGAGGGTTCAAAAGAGTAGGAATATGAGTTGGCCAAGCGCCCAAAAGTTCCCCTAACAATTGAAAACTGGATGGCTGCATTTCTGATTTACGCTAGCGTGTATTGTGAAAAGTTTCCTGAGCGCTGGGTAGCTATATTTTAATATATGGATGTTATCAGGAAAGCACAGATAACAGGTAGTGGTTTTGCCTGGGCCCAATACGACGAGGAGTTTAGAGCAAGAATGGCCTGGGATCCTGAGGCAAAGTGGGGGGAATTGGATACGGATTTATGGCAGCATACGATGGGAGCATCGGCCGGGGGTAAGACAATTTTTACTGCTAGTGGCTTACCGCTAGTTTACCGGCCCTTTCAGGTAAAACCCACCCAGGGCGGGGTGGGAAGTACAGCAACGACACAGTCTGGGATGGGACCGTGTTGGGACTTCAACAAAGGTTTGTGTACCAGAGAATACTGCAGATTTCGCCATGAATGATCACAGTGTGGCAGAAGGCATCCCTTGGTTAAGTGTTGGGGGCCTCGGACGTCAGGCAGCCAGCAGTGGTCACAACAGAGTACTAGCACTTCAGGTACCTCCCAACAACCTCGGTCTAATAGGGGAGGGAAAACTAATACAGGGGTTGGGCCCAAAGGCTCGTACTCCGGTTAGATTGGAACAGCTGTCAGAGGGTTTGAAGGGGTACGGGGATGCTACTGCACGACAGTTGTTGTTGACAGGTTTTCAAGAAGGATTCCGTCTTGGTTATTCAGGGCCACGGCTGCGGCGCTGGCCCAAGAATTTGAAATCGGCTGGTGAACACAGGGCAGTGGTACAGGACAAATTGACTAAGCAAGTGAGGGAGGGAAGAATGGCAGGTCCTTTTGACGATTGGCCTTTGGATGATTTAATCATTTCACCCATTGGTGTGGTTCCCAAGAAAGAAGCTGGGCAATACAGATTAATACAACATTTGTCATGGCCGGAGGGGTCCTCAGTTAATGATTTCATCGATGAGGAGGCAGCTTCTGTGTCTTATTCTTCAGTGGATGTGGCTATGTCACTGGTGGTGGCTGCGGGCCCTTTTGCAGTAATGGCAAAATGCGATATCAAATCTGCATTTCGATTGCTTCCAGTCCATCCTGAAGATTGGAATCTTCTGGGGATCCATTTCCATGGGAAGTGGTACGTGGACAAGGCATTGCCAATGGGTTGTTCGAAGTCCTGCGCCCTTTTTGAAACCTTTAGTACTTTCCTACAATGGTTCTTCACCCACCACTCTGGTCATCAGTTAGTGACACACTATTTAGACAATTTCTTTTTCGTTGGGTCCCCAGATTCCTCCGAATGTCAGACGGCTTTGGTTACATTCCAGAAGCTTATGGATTTTTTGGGAGTACCATTGGCACCAGAAAAGACAATGGGTCCTTGCGCGACCATGTCCTTTTTGGGTATTGAGATTGATTCACGGGCAATGCAAGCCCGTTTGCCAGTGGAGAAAAAGGAACACATGCTGGAGCTCTTGGAGTCAATGTTGGCAAAAACAAAGGTCACAGTCAAAGAAGTGCAGGTTCTGTTGGGCCATCTTAATTTTGCATGTAGGGTGGTCAGAGCTGGCAGAACTTTCTGCAGGCGCCTGGGTAGGGCTCTATCCGGTCCGCACTTGCCTCACCACCATGTACGTCTATCAGCAGGGGTCAAGGAAGATCTGCGTATGTGGGTAGCTTTTCTGCATTCTTTCAATGGTGTTCCTTCGTACAGGTAGGAGGACTGGGTGTGGGACGTATAATTTTTTTCTGATGCAGCAGGAAGTGATGGTTTTGGTTTGTATTGGCAAGGCAAGTGGTGTGCGCAGAAGTGGCCTGATCATTGGAAAAATGGGGGCAGGAGCATTGCCTTTTTAGAATTGTTTCCAGTGATGGTAGCATTGACGTTGTGGGGGCACGAGTTGGCTCACAAGAAAGTGCTTTTTTGGATTGACAACTTGGCTGTCGTAGAAATCATCAATAGACAGTCAGCCAGGGATATGCAGATCTTGAAACTGTTACGAGTCTTTGTGTTGGGCTGCCTTAGGTATGACATCAGCTTTAGGGCCTTACACATTCCTGGTGTGGACAATGACATTGCTGATGCTTTATCTCGTTCGCAGTGGGAGAGATTCCATGGGCTTGCTTCGGAGGCAGACAGGACATTGACCCCCATGCCGGAGCACCTTTGGAATGTAGGCGACACTGGGTCATACAGTTGGTGGTAGGTTCGCTGGCTGTGTCTACTCGGGCGGCATATGAACTGGCTTGGAAAGAATTCTTGTTGTCTGGGGCCTGCAAACGGGATCCTGGCTGGAGTCGGTCGGAGGATGTTGTTCAGTTTATCCTTGATTTAATGGATAAAGGCTTATCCAGAGTCACCATAGCAGGAAAGTTAGCTGGCATTTCGTTCATGGGCAAGCTGCTTTGGGGTTACTCTCCCTCTGCTGGGGAAGTAGGGAAGAGGATGTTGGAAGGGTGGTCTCGGGAGCAGGGAGGGGAGCGGTTGGTTAGGAGCCCCTTGTCACGGCAGACTTTGGCCCGGGTGTTAGAGGCATTGCCATTTATTTGTAGGGATGATTTTGAAGCGTGTCTTTTTGCAACGCTCATTGTTTGGATGTTTTTGGTGCCTTTAGAGTTTCGGAATTGTTGGGTTCCAAGTTGTATGGGGGGGTGGGGTGGGCGGATGTTCATTTGTCCGAAAGAGGTGTGCATTTATGGTTATCTCGCTCAAAGACTGACCAAACAGGCAAAGGGAAAGGTATTTGGTTGGAAGCGTCTTCTCCTTCGGGGACATGTCCTTTATAGTGGGCTCGGCGTTGGTGGGTGGTTTCTGGGGGGGACCTGGAAGCTTGTGTATTTCAGCATGCAGATGGAACTAAGGTCACAGAATATCAATTGCGTATGGTGCTGCGAAAAGCTTTGCGGAGTATCGGTCTGGACGATAAAAAATATGGTACTCATTCTTTTAGGATTGGGGCAGTGACAGAAGCTCATAACGGGCTGGTCGAGGCAGGACATTATGCGCTTAGGGCGTTGGTCGTTCAATTGTTTTCAATGCTATGTGAGAGATGAAGCGGGGGAGGTGCTTGCGTCATCCTCTTTATCTTAGATCTGATACTGCTTTTCTTTTTCAGGTTCCGTGGCTGGCCCCCGTTCAGCGGCTATGACTATTTGGATTGCGGGGCATTCCTTCGTGAAACGAGCCCATGTTAAAGCATGCAATAGCTATTTTCGTTCTATGCTGGGTTTTAATGATCGTTTATTCAATGTACTGCGAAAAGGTAAAGGGGGCATGCTTTGGAAGGAGTTAATCCCTGCCTTAAATCCTTGGTTGGTGGGGGGTATCTGCCCGGATGTGTTGGTTATCCATTTGGGAGAGAATGATCTGTGTGGGGTTAAGGGTGTAGTTCTGTTACGAGCGATGAAGAAAGATCTTTTTCTTTTGAAACAGCAGTGGTCAGGATGCCATGTATTTTGGACGGAGTTGGTCCCGCGGAGGTCTTGGAGAGGAGCGATTAAGCCCAAGGCGATCGATAAGGCGCGTAAGAAAGTTAACCTTGAGGTTTCTAGGTTTTGTAGAGGCTTGGGTTTTGGTCGAGTGTCTCATAGTGATATCCGGTATGATACTGTTGAGTTCTTTCGTGGCGATGGTGTTCACCTTTCTAGGATCGGGATGGATTTGTATCTTTTAGAGTTGAGAGAGGTTTTATCACGTTGTCTGAAGATTCGGGGGTTTGCTACATAGGCTTTTTCTTTCGTGGCTGTTCAGTTTGTCTGGTTTGTGGGGCAGAAAGGGGGAGTCTTGATTCCCCCCCCCCCGCTTTCTGAGTGGCACAAATTAGTGTTTTTTTTGCCAGGCTTGGCATGATTGTAGTTGGCATTTGTTAAGTTGGGCTTTGTCAGGGGAGATTGGGCAGGATGATTTGTTGGGGCAGTTACATAGGTTGGGATACCAAGAGTTGTTGGAGGGCAAACGGGGGAGTTTGTGTTATGGTTTGGGGGATTGGATAAGTTGAAATGATTATGAGGGGTTTTTGCATTGTTGAATTTTTAATAATGATGTGTACGGGCGGGGGCGGGCTTGATGACGTTTTAGGGGTGGGGCCGTAATTGGGGGTTAGGGAAATGGCCTATTTAGTGAGGACTAGTTTTGTAAGGCGTTGGCCGAGGTTAATGTGTAAATGTGCACCTGTTTCAATAAAGCGGCCTTTTTCACACAACATCTGTCTGTTGGTCTGCTCACCCCCCCCCCACCCCCACCCCTCCCTCCCAAGAGGCACTGTCAATCATATTAGTCAGGTTGTGACCCTGTTTGACAGGCCCCACTGGGGCTGATAATTTTGGATGCCGAAAAGGCATCCGACCGTGTGTAGTACAGCACTGGCCGCCTCCCGGATACCAACATGGCGGCCAGTGAAAGACTAAACAAACCGGACCAGTGTCTTTGGTACACGATGCGGAAGAGGAGGATGACGCCACGAGGCTGGAGACCAGAAGAGCTTCAGGTATATCGGGCGAGGGTTGTTGGACACCAGAGGATGAGGAGAGCACACAGAACGAACCAGACCAAAAGGCGGAGGCAAGTGAAAGCCGGAGCAGCTTGGATGAAGGTACTGGAGCCGCTACTTAGTCCTCCTTCCCTGACTTACCAGAGAAAGGCTCTTTTGTTACCACTGAGGTCCCTGATCAGGAACCTGTGGGTACACCCCCTGCCATATCCCAGGAGAGAGGTGGATATAGGCAAGTCTCTTTATTTAAGTTTCTGGTAGCACACAGGATGTGGGCGGGTGAGTACACACCGCTACTGAAGCTCACCTTATAGCAACACCAGAGACACGGGTGCGGTGACGGTGGCACTACTTTGTTAAGTATCAAACGTGCAGCCCGATCACAGCGTGAAATTTCTTTCTCTTCCTTTTTTGTTGTTTTTCTTCTTCTTCTGTTCTCGTTTTCTGAGGCTTTTCCAAGAACACTCCCTGCAACCGGAGACCTATGGAACATCAAGGAAAAACCAGGAGAAGCTGGGAATAAACCCAATCGAGAAGGCTATTTCATGAGGACCTAGTCAACACGGTTAAATGGCATAACCCAAGACTGTCCTGTCCCTAAGCTGAAAGCAAGCTGTATTGTTTAGTTGCATTTTGTTGTTGCACTCCCTTCCACAATAAAAGAGACGCATGTATTTCCCTTCTGGAATATAATTCGGATGCTCTGTTTCTTTACACTCTTCTTGCAAGTCAAAACCACGAAAAAGAGTGGGAGGGGACAGAGACAACACTTATCTCCTGGGAATTTTTATGGATGGTACTGCACCGCTCGGGCTTTGGGATGGGCTTCTTTTATTCAGTGAAAGCTATGCACTGGTCTCCTACAGCCCAAATCTGTGTGATGGGCTTAGAGTCTGAGCAAGTAATTATTTCTTGAGGGACAAGACAGGGATGCCAATGCTCTCCTTTATCAGTTGCATTATACAGTAATCCTTTTTTGGCTCAGCTAGAGCAAAGCACGATTATCCAACCTGTACAAATTCAGCTGGAAGAATATAAGGTGTTTGCCTAAGCAGATGATGTGACTATTGTCACAACAACACCAACTATAGCAATGCCTGAAATAGAGCGATTGGCTGCTCTTTTTGGCCAAATGTTTGGATATAAATTAAATACTGCTAAAACGCAGATCTGCACAAATCAGGCTAGCTTTGACGGTTCAAGAATCACACACACAGGAGGCAGTTTATTTAGGCATCAAAATCAGAGCTTGTCTGGACGAATTGGCAGCTGTTAATTGGGGCCTATGTTGGGAAGAATTAAAAAAGAATTGAGTAGGATCGAGTGTCTACATCTCTCACTGGTCGGTCGATGCAATGTCTTAACAAACATTTGCAATGCAATTGGTCTCGCCTTTGGGACCTTATATGTATTTAGCTATTCAACACATTAGCCAGAGTGCTGAAACATCTACTGTTCTTTAACATGGAGGGAAAAGTAAGTACCAACCAAACTGCGTGACATGTAAAGTATGGGAACACATGGAGAGAAATATTGCCTTTCAGTGGAAAATGGTATAGTCCAAAGCTCTGTTTTTAATATAAAATCAGGGCCGTTGACAGTCATATCAATGAAAATACAAGATTTAAAAAAAATATTATTGTCTACTGGTGCTCGTGGAAGAAAATTTCGATGGACTGTAATCTAGAGAATGCTAAAGTGATTTTGGTATTTTACTGACCTCTGCTGGTCGTATTCTATCAAGAAAGTTAGAGGCAGTTGCCAGAAAAAAAAGAAAGTCCCTTAGCATAAAGTAATTCTGGTATTTTACAAACCTCTACTGGTCGTTTCCTATCAAGACAGTTAAATAGAGGCAGCTGAACAGAAAAAAATCCCTAAGCGGAAGCCAACAAATGCTAGGGCTGATCTCCAGAGCCCACAAAGTACATACACATATGTACCCATTCGATGTGTCGAGGTGAAGGTAGGAGTAATGGATCGTCTCCCTGAGAAAATCATCCTGGGAACAGATAATCCTATTTTCCTTAACCTCATCATAGAAAACCTGCAAGGCCAAAATTATAAACAGGTACCTAGCCCCACCTTCCTCACCCAAGCACCATGGTTTTCTGATAGAAGTTTTCGTTATGCTCAGGCCCAGGACCCTACCCTTAAGGTGGCCTGGCAACAGGCGGAAAAAACCCTTGACTTCCACCAGTATGTGTTACTCCACCTTTCTTATTAAAAACGATTTGTTATACAGTGTGGGAAAACAAGACGACTTCACTCAGTTAGTGGTGCCCTAATCATTCCGTGAACAAGTACTCTTTTATGCTCATGCCCATCTTCTCGCCGGACATTCAGGGGCTTCGAAAACTGCACAAACTGTTTTGAGATAATTTTATTGGCCTGGCATATATTCAAACATAACTAAATATTGTCAGGAATGTGAGGTCTGCCAAAAGAAAAATCCCTACAGACCTCCTTCTGTACCTCTACAATCCATCCCAATTATAGGGAAAGCATTTGAGAGAGTAGGTATGGACCTTATAGCTCCTTTCCCTGGACCCAAAAAGGGAAATATATATGTGCTGGTGATAGTGGACTATGCAGCAAGATACCCAGAGGCTTTTCCCCTATGGACCCACACTACAACTAATAAGTGATAAATTATTAGACCTCTTTTCCAGAGTGGGGTTCCCCCGAGAAATCTTAACCGACCAGTGGAATCCTTTTGTGTCCCGTCTTATGGGACAAATTTGTAAAACTCTTAACATTTGCCACATAAAAACTTCAGTGTACCATCCACAAACAGATGGTCTATGTGAGAGATATAATGCCACCCTTAACTTAATTCTTAAAAAGATGCTGACCACTGAAGGAAGAGAGTGGGATCTCCTTCTACCCCTCGCTCTCTTTGTCATCCGTAGCCAGACACAAAGTAGTCTTGAAGCTTTTCCCATTGAACTTCTATATGGGAGACAGCCACGGACTCTACTAGAAATGACAAGGGAGGCATGGGAGCAAGAAAAGCCCGAAGATTCTCAGAGTCTACTAGATTATACTCAGGGACTGAGAACCCATTTAGATAAGCTAAGAGATTTTGCCCAGGCTAATTTAGAAAAGGCAAAAAAATTACACCAAACCTTCTATAACCGAGGAAAGAAATGGAGACCTCTAAAAGTTCATGATTGGGTACTAATACTAAAACCCCCCTCTTTAACAAAAAAACAACCTGAGTGCAAGAGCCCTTATGAAGTTATAGGTAAGATTGGTCATACAACATATAAAATACAGATGTCTCCAAAGAGAACACAGACCAACCACAAAAATCTTTTAAAAATATGGATCGTTACCCCCAACCCCCAAGAACAATAATTTCTTATACAGGGACTCAGCTTCCTCTTCCCTTATCCAGCTCACCATAAACAAAACGTTAAATGAAGACCAGAAAACTTGTCTTCAAGGAGTTCTAACACTTTTGCTTCCATCTTTTCTGATCTTCCGAGGAAAACCACCCTTGTTGAACATTCCATAATTACTCCTCCAGGGTAAATAGTAAAGCAGCACCCTTACCGAATCCCAGCAGCTAGACAAAATGCCATAAATACAGAAATAGAAGACATGCTACAGATGAGGGTTATAAAGCCATCCTAGACTAATTGGTCTTCTCCCATTGTAATTGTGCCAAAACCAGATGGCTCAATCCGTTTTTGCATCGATTTTAGAGCGTTTAGCGCCTTTTCAAAACTTGACTCATATCCCCTTCCCAGGATGGACGAGTTAATTGAAAAACGTGGAGAGGGCCAGTATATTTCCACCCTAGATCTTACAAAAGGGTATTTGCAGGTACCCGTAAGAACCGAGGACCAAGAAAAAAAACACCTTTAGCACCCCAGCTGGCCTTTTTGAGTTCACTGTATTACTCTTTGGCTTGCATGGGGCCCGCCACCTTCCAAGAGCTTATGAATAAAGTACTCCACAATCATCAGTCTTATTCATCAGCCTATCTAGACGATATCGTGATCTTTAGCCCCAATTGGGAACAACATCTTGTACACTGCCAAAGAGTATTTCAGGCCCGTGTTCTGCAGGACTCCACATAAATTCTAAGAAATCTAGATTAGGCTTCCATAAGGTTCGGTATCTGGGGTATCTCCTAGGGAATGGTATCATAGCACCACAACAAGAAAAAGTTAAGGAAATCCTAGACACTCCTTTCCAAACTACCAAGAGAGATATTCACGCCTTCTTGGGATTGCTCATGTATTACCGAAGTTTCATAGCCCAATACTCCGAGATAGCAGTCCCTTTAACAGATCTCTTGAAAAAGGACGTGAAGAAGAAGGAACTGTTAGATCCTACCCTGTCCACCCGAAAAGCATTTCAACAGCTTAAAGCAGCCATAACCTCCAGCCCCGTCCTAATATCCCCCAACTTCAAAGACTACAAACAGATGCTTCAGATAAATGGTTGGGTGCCGTTCTCTCCCAGAAAACAAACGATGGTGTCGAACTCCCAGTACTGTTCATTAGCTGTACATTACACCCCAGGAACAAAAATACTCAGTAATCAAAAAGGAATGTCTCGCCATCAAGTGGGCTGTAGACAATCTACGTTATTGCCTGGAGGGATCCTCATTTACTCTCTAGACCAACCATGCGCCTTTGCAGTGGATAAGTCATAACAAAGGGAATAACCACCGTATATTACAATGGTTTTTGTCCTTACAACCTTTTGTGTATGACATCAAGCATTGCAATGGCTCCGACAATCTGAATGCAGACTTTCTCTCACGCTTTTCTCCTTTCCCCGATCGGGGAAAGACTGTGGGAGGGGTATGTGACAAAGTGCCCATACGTATGGATACAGTAGGGGAAAGAGAGGAGGAAACCAACACTCTACCTTCTTTCATATCTCCTTTCCCCTCCTTACAGCCTGCCCTGTCTGCCATTGAGGCTGACCTTGATGTGGAGAGCAGAGGGGCCGCTAGGGCTCAGGTTGAATTCCCTGACGCCGAGACATTACAGGAAATTGCTGGAAAGGACGCAGGTCCTTTCAAATCGTAGCCGGAAAGAGAAGAGGATGCACGGACGACGAGTGCAGGAGAAGACGCCGTTTCCAGGAACGCAGGAACGAGGGAAAACCAAAAACAAGAGAATATAATGATAAGAAATAAAGACACAAGGACACTGGTGAAGGTTGGGTGGATACGTGTCACTCTACCTCACACACTCCCCGATCCACATAATTGATAGAAAAAAAGAAGGAAAGAAATGAGTGACTTACCTAAGTCCTGTCTTCTTTTCCAAGGGGCATCGGCGGGGACCAAAAAAACTTCTGAAGGAGGAGTGAAGACCCTGAGGAAAAGGAGAAAAGACAATCTGTACAAACTTTCCTTTAAGAAAAGAAAAAACATGGAAAAAATGAAATTCTGGAAAAAAAAGTCCTTACCTCACTCATTACATTACGGTTTCTTTGTCACTCGCTTCACTGTCATACAAGGGCTTAGGTATTGATGACTCACCCAAACAAACAGTGCTGATAGAAGATTTGTACAATGGTAATCCGTATAAGGCTCTAGGAGGTTTTAATATTGTTTTAACAACTGTAATTTTGTACATGTTTGATTTTTAGGTCTCGCCTGTCAATGCGCATGCGCATTGAGCAGAGCGAGACTATAGGGGCTTAAACAGAGCTTACCTAGACTGGCGATTTGATGCAGTGCATGTGTACTTTTAACTCAATGCGCGAGCGCAATTAGTTCAAATGCGCGTGCACAGCATCAAATCGTCAGCTTGGTGCCGCCAGCAGCTCTTCCTGCTCCGCCCCCTGCTGCATCAAAGGCTTTGCGCTCTGCCTCAGCCCAGCCATTCTCCTCCCCTAATTACCCCCTGCTGCATCAAAGGCTTTTTCACGGCCGGCCGGCCGTGCTTTCAGTTTCACAGCCGGCCGTGTCTTCTTTTTTTTTTTTCATTAATTGAATGCGCTCACAGCTGCAAAGGTCTGCGCCCTGCCCTCCGTCAATGATAATCTCCCCATCTCTTGCCCACAACGAATGGATAACCAAAATGTATAAAACCGCCTCATGCGAGACCTATTGCATTTCCAATGCTTGTTTTTTATAGTACACATGGTAGTTGTTTTATTGGAAAGTTTATGTCCAACACAGTAACTCTGAATTGGTTATAGTGAGAAGCCAATGATAAAGTTTAGTGGTCTGATTGTGTGTTATAAATATTTACAAAAAAGTCAGTAGGTCAGTTGTATTTATTATGAAAAGCATATGTTAAAGTCAATAGGGAGAGGAGTTGACCTAATGGCTAGGGCGGCCGACCTCAAATCTGGGGGAACCGGGTTTGAGTCTCGGCAAGGACGCGCACCATCCTGTGATTCTGGGCAAATCAATTAATCTCCCCGTTCCTAACAAAAATGAATGTGTATGTGTCCACATGTAATGCAACTGGTGCTCGTGTAAAGCGTTCTGATACCCGATACCTTCGGGTCAAGTTTGCGCTGTATAAAACTCCATTTGGATGGTTTGTTATTACTTAAAGCTTACAAATAGGTACTTTGTTACATGGAATCTCACATACTACAGTAGGAAGGATCTTGGTGATGATCACCCCCTTTGACAAACCGTGGGTATAGAAGATTTGCACTGTGAGAATCCAAGCTAGACTCTCTTAGGAGAGGTAGTATTTTGCTTTGCCAACTGTAATTTTGTATACTTTTGTAGGTTTTTGACTGTATACCTGACATCAGATGACAGTCATAGCTGAGCCGAGCTGGGACACGCCGATTTGCTGACTCACAATCCAGCTCCTCGCCTTTTCACCACAGGCTCCTCACAGGTCCACCAGACCCCTGCGTCCCCCACAGGTCCTCCGCAGCCTGCAACACCCGCATCTCCCCTCAAGGCACCAGCGACCGTGCAAGTACAGTGGCCGGCAGCCAGCTGCCGCGAAGAGAGAGCCCCAGGCGGTCTGTGGATGCGGCCCGGTTTAATCCGGGTGCAGCATGCGGACGTGCCTGGTGAGCCCCACTCTTCCACCAGCACCATCACCCCTCCCATCACTGACTGTCTGCAGAGTATGTGCTCTTGTTGGAAGAGAGGAGGAGACACGGGCTGCCGGACGCGGACAGCCGAGGCAGCCTACCAGCAGCAGAGGTAGCGGCTGAGGAAATAGTGGGGGAAGGAGGAGACCTTGCGCCTGGAGCCAAGACTTAGAGATCCAGGAGCCTACCCCCTTCCTGAGGTAACTCCCTCTGAGCGACAGGTGCGGCAGGTTCCAGATCTGCTCTCACGACCGCAGCAACACAGGAAAACCCAGAGGGGGTTGAGCCGCATTAAGTCTTGTGCCGCTGCAGGCATCTGTGGCATGGCCTCTCGCCTCCACCACCTTCTCACTCTTGTCAGCTGACCCCTACTGCAGCCCACCTATCATACCCACTGCAGCTGAGGACAGCCAAGGACGTAGCTGGACTAGGATCAGGAGACAGCTGAGGTGAGCAGAGGCATGGGGGGTTCAGAAACCCCCACTGACCCGTGTCTGGGGGGGCTGCAAACTGCAGAGCTAGCAACGGGGGCAAAGGGAGTGGAGAGGTGCAAGACTGACAGAAGAACTCTCCTTAACTGGCGAGGGAAAGGCCCTTGGTGAGGGGGCCTTGGTGAGGGACACTCGGGCCTACCACACTGCACGGTGGGACTTGCCTAGAATCTCCGCCCTCTCCCCTTCTCATGGTACTACTTCCATCTCCACCCTCCGGCCTCTCTCCTCACTTCACCAAGTGCAACAACAACTACCGACATCCACCAACTACCCTCAGCTGCCAGCATAAACAAACCCGACCAAAACATCAAGCAAAGGCGAGTGTGACAGCTGTATCAGCTGACACTAAGTGTACATCCTGTGTACTTGCGGAAGCGGCCCAGCTAGGCTGGGTGTGGTTTGCATCCCCCAGGGGCCCCACTCACCTTCCACTGCAGGCCCTTCTCCGCAGCCAGAGCAAAATCAACATCAGAACAAATGACAGACTCAGGCTCACATTGTGACCGTCCCGGCACGGTTCCATGCTCACCTAGTCTCCTTGACAAGGGCGCGCATGCTCGTGCCCCTCAGTAGTGGCATGGCGGCCACTGCCTGGGGTCAGTACCTGGCATCAAGCTTCTGCTGCAACCAGCAACTGACATCAAAAGGCACAAACCAACCAGTACGACCCCACCTGATTATCCTCCCGAAAAATTCTACGTATTCAAGCCATTCAAACAGAAATTGTTATTAGAAGTCCTAGAACCAGCTCTAGGCACCAGCCCTAGACACTAGGAAAAAGGGAGACACAAACAAACAAGTCAAGGATGTTAAGGTAGCCAGGGAAGCACAAGGCTCAGCCCAGGGACAGCCAGGAACAATGAGATCAGGGAAGACAAGGGGGCCACCCCCCATGAAACCGGGAGGGGCAAAATGCAAGAAGAAGGCCCCAAAAACCATAGAGGAGGGAACACAGCCGCAAATGGCATTCATTTCCCTCAACCCAGCGATACAGTGCACACCACCCAGAAGGCAAATGGATCAGGAGTGCCAAGGCAGGACCTTTTCCACCAACCTCTCCAAACCTAAAATTTACTCTAAATTCTTCTTCCTAAAGGATGCAGGCTCCACCATATTTTCATCCATTAGTGGATACAAGGCCTACAGGACCTCATTCATCCAATGCCCACATCACCTCCAGTCAGGCACGCTATGCAAGAGGCACATTCACCCCAAACTCAAGCAACAGTGGAGCAGGCCAACAAGACGGGCAGGCACCCCACGACTCACATATCATGGAAAAATACTGCAGAAGGGAGGGGCATACCAGCATGAAGTACCACCACTGCACCCTCCACCTGATCATGGCCTGCAAGCTGCCATGCACACAGGAGCTAACCAAGATAGGGAACCAGTGCGAACAAACTGGTCCCACCAAACAATGCTCTCCCCTCATGGCCCAGAAACTCACTTCACGCAAAAAGTGGATGCCAGCAAAAATTAGCCACCGGGCGAAGCCTTTTTTTTTGTGGAGTTTTATATAGCGCGAATTAGACCCGAAGGTATCAGATCAGTTTACATGACTGCCAGTTATGTTACAGATAGACACATTCATTTTTGTTGAGCACAGGGAGATTAGGAGATTTGCCCAGAATCACAAAATCCCTGCAGAGACTCACACCTGGTTCCCCAGCTCCGTAGTCGACCGCCCTAGCCATTAGGCCACATCTCTCCCCTTGGAACAAGAAACAACTACACCACCCTTAAGCTCCTCACAGGCCCCTAGCCCGCTGCTGACATCGTTAGCCCAAAGGGACCACATTAAGATCTGCAGAGGGGCGGTGTTGAAGATTGCAGGGATTTGTTAGCATAAGCTGAAAGCCATTTTGTACTTGGCAGCCATTTTAGATAGCCATGTGCTTGCCATGTGCTGTTTCCCTCTTCCAGAGCCTTGCACATGCTCAGAGGGGCCTAGCTAATAGAATGCACCTGATCCTAGTATAGAACTGTCAGGCTATTATTGCTGATGTAAGGAGAAATAACTCTCCTCCCACTTTGTTGAGCAAGCAAATCTTGCATGCCCATATTAGTCATTTTGCATGCTTACATGTGCCAGGACCTCCCCTTGGTTTTATGCTGACTAATGTAACCTACAAAAAACACAGTTGATGGACAGAATGTAGAACAATGTCATACATTCACCCCAGTACAAAGATATGGGCCTAAATCCATCGTTTTTTTGCACTCCACACCACCCTGGGTTAGACACTGGCTATATGCAAATCAGCTTTGACTCTGTGCCTCACGGGAACAGTCCAGTCCGAACTACCAAGCCATGTCTTTCCCAGACCGGAATCAAGCATCCAAGGACCGGTTTCTGGCTATCAGCCTTCATTCAGCCTGGATAGCTTGACTCCAGTGGTGTGGAGAGCCTGGGACTCACGTCTGAGCATCCCCAGCACACTCGGGGTGAAAATTGCAAAAAACACAGTTGATGGACAGAATGTAGAACAATGTCATACATTGACCCCAGTACAAGGATCTGGGCCTAAATCCATCGTTTTTTGGCACTCCACACCACCCTGGGTTAGACACTGGCTATATGCAAATCAGCTCTGACCCTGTGCCTCATGGGAACAGTCCAGTCCGAACTACCAAGCCATGTCTTTCCCAGACCGAAATCAAGCATCCAAGGACCGGTTTCTGGCTATCAGCCTTCATTCAGCCTGGATAGCTTGACTCCAGTGGTGTGGAGAGCCTGGGACTCACGTCTGAGCATCCCCAGCACACTCGGGGTGAAAATTGCACAAAACGCAGTTGATGGACAGAATGTAGAACAATGTCATACATTCACCCCTGTACAAGGATCTGGGCCTAAATCCATCGTTTTTTGGCACTCCACACCACCCTGGGTTAGACACTGGCTATATGCAAATCAGCTCTGACCCTGTGCCTCATGGGAACAGTCCAGTCCGAACTACCAAGCCATGTCTTTCCCAGACCGGAATCAAGCATCCAAGGACCGGTTTCTGGCTATCAGCCTTCATTCAGCCTGGATAGCTTGACTCCAGTGGTGTGGAGAGCCTGGGACTCACGTCTGGGCATCCCCAGCACACACAGGGTGAAATTGCAAAAAACACAGTTGATGGACAGAATGTAGAACAATGTCATAAATTCACCCCAGTACAAGGATCTGGGCCTAAATCCATCGTTTTTTTGCACTCCACACCACCCTGGGTTAGACACTGGCTATATGCAAATCAGCTCTGACCCTGTGCCTCATGGGAACAGTCCAAACTACCAAGCCATGTCTTTCCCAGACCGGAATCAAGCATCCAAGGACCGATTTCTGGCTATCAGCCTTCATCAGCCTGGATAGCTTGACTCCAGTGGTGTGGAGAGCCTGGGACTCACGTCTGGGCATCCCCAGCACACACAGGGTGAAATTGCAAAAAACACAGTTGATGGACAGAATGTAGAACAATGTCATAAATTCACCCCAGTACAAGGATCTGGGCCTAAATCCATCGTTTTTTTGCACTCCACACCACCCTGGGTTAGACACTGGCTATATGCAAATCAGCTCTGACCCTGTGCCTCATGGGAACAGTTCAGTCCGAACTACCAAGCCATGTCTTTCCCAGACCGGAATCAAGCATCCAAGGACCGGTTTCTGGCTATCAGCCTTCATCAGCCTGGATAGCTTGACTCCAGTGGTGTGGAGAGCCTGGGACTCACGTCTGAGCATCCCCAGCACACTCAGGGTGAAATTGCAAAAAACACAGTTGATGGACAGAATGTAGAACAATGTCATACATTCACCCCAGTACAAGGATCTGGGCCTAAATCCATCGTTTTTTTGTACTCCACACCACCCTGGGTTAGACACTTTTTTGGTGTTCTGCCAGCCAAAACTAGTCAATTTGATGTATTTTAGCTTCTTCAAAATGAAACAGTCTGTTGGGTTGTTTTGTGCAGTCTTTTGGAATACTATTGAGAAGCTCTTCTTGTAATTATGACTTACAACTAGTATTTACAAATGACTTGGTTTAAGTACAGTCTGTGGGCTGTCCTTTTGTTTCTGTCCTAAATGTTGATCTGTGGGTTAAATGTGTGTTTAAATGACTATGTGGTTTGTGGTTTCACATTGGTGGTACTTGTGTGAGTAAATAGCGATTGCGCTCTTTGTGTAAGAATGGCTAGCCTTAATCGCGCTGTATTGTGTGTTCTGAGTGTATGACCCCCTTCTGTAAATGTTTGGAATGATCTCAGTGTGTTTGTTTGTGTTTTTTGCTGTCATCATTCTGTTATGAAAAATGTCATTTAATTAATATTAAATAAAAAATCCAGAAATCAACTATATAACATATGCTACATAACTACATGTTACTATTAAATTGACGGAGTAAGACACTATACATGTATGCACATTGCTAAAGATAAAATTAGAATTCACATTCAATAGGAATAAAATAGGCCTCAAAAACGAAATTGTGTATTTTGTAATGATTATGATTAACATATAAAATGTTACAGCATTTTCCTTAGATACATTGTATTAGATATTAAAAGGCATTTCACATCATCTGAGTAATTTGGTTGTTGCTGAACTAAACACACTTTATAGAACGATACATTGAAATGCCTCAGTTTTAAATAGACTGTCACCGTTCCTACATTTTAACACTAAAAAAGAAAGCTTTACAACAGCTGTGTTTTAACTGTCTCTGAGAAGCAGCTGTTACCCGAATGAACCACTTGTTTATAATAATCGTCTTTTTAACTGTAGGCCACGAAGAGCAAGGGATGCTGACTCAGCTAGGATTTAAGTCAGTGCAAACACGGTGTAAAACCCAGCATTTCAGATTGCTGTTTTAAAAGTTAGAAATACTGTGTCATTATTTTAGAGAACAGATTGACACTAGAGATTTCCTTTCTTAATTCCTTTTTACATAAGCACATCTGTGGTTCCGATGTTAAATAATGACTGTCCTTTAAAAAGTGGCGCAACATTTTTCAGATTTCAAGTCAGGCTTCTGTGCTTAGGCTGATGAATGAATGCGTCTAAATATGATGGGCAAGGAATGAAGCTTGGTTTTCATATGTGGAATGGTCAAAACGATTGGTTATATTAAAAAATATATTATATTTAAAAAAGTTATTAAAAAAGATGTGCATTAAATTTGTTTTTTAATCTTTATAAAGCTTAATAATCATACTGTGACCTCCTAGCATTAAAATTAAATTTAAGTAGTGTTGTACCGCATAATGAGGAAACTTGCATGTGAAATGTCACTCTGCACAGGCGTAAAAAACTCATTTTTATAAGGGTATACATTATATATGTCTGATGCCCCATCTCTGGAATGTGTAGAAAACATTCTGGGGATGACTATTATGTAAAAACATTGTAGGATATTCATTTTAAGTACACCAAATATCAAAGTCGAAATTGGGTAAAATTCACTATTTGTAAACAATTCTGCCATTCAGAGCAGCTTTTAAACTGCCTTGGGCTTCAGTAAATGCAAACATTTAGGTATAACACAAATAGCTGACTTCTTTATTGCTAGAAAAGTATACTGCACACTGCTTACAATTGAAAATATGTATCAAAAACAGCAGAAGTTATTCTCTTACCTCTAAACTAGCAAACAGGGGAATGGTCTGCTTTCCAGCTCTCTGTCTCCAGGGTGACTTTGAATTAGGAGAACCGCATGGAAACCCTTGCACACAAAATGGGACAGCCGCTAATGGGTTAAAGGTCGAGTTCTATATTTAGAAGCCTAGCAGGGCTCCCAGAGCAAGGTTTGCTTTGACATTTTGACCTCTGAAACTTTTTGAAAGACGACAGGGGAGAGAAGGAGAAGTTTTACTAACTATTTTTGGCAAAAGCAAGCACTTTATGCACTCATATGATCAAAAGGCAATATAATGGTATATGTGAACTTTGATTAACAGATAGCTTTGATATATATACAGCACTGATACTTTTAGTTTGGCGATTACTGTACAAAAGCTGAGGCAATGGGATTTAGTTTGAATTCATGTGCCCTCATTTTATAATTAGTATACTTGCTAAAGGGATTGCCGGATGGCTATTCATGATCTTTAGCTCGCTCAAATGTGCTATTTACCTCCTATAACTTTGTTTATGCCCAGTTGCTACACGTAGGGGTTGATAGTGTTGACAGAAGTGAAACCTGTTTCAGGTTTCCTACTGTCAAAATGGGGGAAGGAGGCTGGCTCCTCTACAAATTAAGGGTAGGCAAAATGTATGTTTCTCTCTCTTTTTCTCAA
Organism: Lissotriton helveticus; assembly: GCF_964261635.1. Classification (NCBI taxonomy): domain Eukaryota; kingdom Metazoa; phylum Chordata; class Amphibia; order Caudata; family Salamandridae; genus Lissotriton; species Lissotriton helveticus. The sequence goes on from NC_136065.1 coordinate 1,548,913,258, forward strand.
TTCTTTTTTGAGCCTGCCTAAGCTGTCTGTGAAATAGCAATGAGACATTTAATTGGCTATTCAGAAATACTGTTTTAAACATTGTTAGCATTAATAAAATGAATAAGTATATATGTTATGTTACTGCCCATCCTGTTTGATGAAATTATGAAAGGATGAGTAGTCTAGATTGCTGTTCCCTTATTTGACCTTTAACCACTTGGATGCTAAGGGTATTTGCTCTTCTTCATGTAATTTCCATTGAAATCAATGGAAACTCCATGACGAGTTACCCTTGTCATTAGCACTGAAGGGGTTAAGGGGAAATAGATGTAGGTAGTTTTTGTTTTAAAATTCTTAGGTGATAACACCATTATTGTATGTTATTCTCAGGCTACATAGTTTTGCAAGGGCATTGCTAGTTTTTATTAGCTACTCTGTGTAAATAAACTGACATATAATCCCTGTTAAATTAGCAGTTTTAGATTTTCCTGTTGCTCCTATAACATGAGAGAATGGTACTAATCGTACAAGGTAGGTGCTTTTATTAAGAAGAATCATTTTAGAAGTGTCTGCAGTCCTTACAAGTAGTTTAAAATCTATGAGTAAAAGTGTAGAACATTTTCTTTTTTCTTGAGAGTTTTCAGATTAGTACACAGGAATACACAGATGTAAGGATTTAGGATATGTCTGTGTTGCTTTTCTCTTTTCCTCAGAATTTAGTAAATGAACACAGACTTCCTTGGCTGCTTGGGATTGGGTGATATATTACTCTTGTCAGTTCACCAAAGAGTTCCTTTTATACTTGGCAATAGGTCCAGGCTTGTTTTTTTTGCTCTCACATAGATAAATGAAGCGGTTCTTGGGTGCCTTGCTGATATATGGGGCGTCCCAAGACTAGGAAGTATTCTGAGACTATCCTCTCTGTTGATAGACTGTTTCTGTGCCTTTTCTAAAGATCTTTTGTTCTGTCCACCAATGGATATTTGCTGCCTTGCAACCATTGCCAGATTCAGCTTGGGGAATCAGCACCAGTCCAGCTTGAAGCCAAAGTGAAGGTAACCAGCACAGGCTCTGCTGGCAACTAGGACCTAAGTGAAGGCAGAAGCCTTGGTGAAGGAATGATGTACCCCTGCCACTGTCTTGGGCGAACGACGGGTTCACAAACCAGAAAGTAGAGATCATGGATTAAGTTTTTGATGCCCAGCTGAGAGTCACAAACCGACCAGAATGGCAAGGAGGCTTTGCTTGAGGTGACCCCTTTTGAAACCAGGGGTGCTTCAGAGATCCCAGCATCAGGCCTCTGAATCCTGGACCCAAAGTGAATGCACGTTTGCACCTTTGTTTGTTGGTCAGGAGATACCGAGGCACACTGGATGCAATGTGTGGCCCCAACGAATGAGCAGTGCGTCAGCAGAGCAATATAGGAGTTAGGGAAGGACTTGAGTTTAGGGTACAGGTGCTGTGTCTCTGGTGCCTGTTAGATTGAAGTGAAGAAAACTGGTGCACTGCCTGAGACTGAGACACTGGACAGGATCGCTGAGGGCATTTGCTCTGGGGGGGGGGGGGGAGTAGGGTGGGGGGGAGGTGATTGCCCTATCCTGAAAGAAGAACTTTTTCCTTGAAACTGGGCCGTGATTCTTGAGTTGCGAGTTGTGCATCTCCACCGTGAAAACAACAAGAGCCTGCCTGTGAGGCTCAAACAGACACAGGGAGAAGACTCCCCTTTGGTTGGTTGTACAGCGGCTTCAATTTTCCTAAGGACTTCTTCTTTTTCGTCAATAATGTACCCCTTTGGCCGTCCCATTTTTGAGGAGGAGAAGCCCTTTGCGGCTCTTCATCCTAATTCCTATGGCCTGTGTGGTCCTCCTGGTCCCAAATATGATTCCCTGCGCCTGGACACGCATAAAGCTCAGCTCATCTACCCGCGTCACGGGACGCGCGCGGGCGGCCGCCGGGCTAAGCCCGGGACAAGGGCGGGCCCTCTGAGGCCGGAAGAGTCTGGGCTGGGCCGTATCCCTTGGTTCTTCGACTTGAACATTGCTTAAGGTACCAATTGTCGCAGGAGTGTGTTTGATTCGTGATTAAGAACTGACTAAGTAACAAGCAGTATAATGGCTAAAAAAACTCCCATGTCCACACGAGCAACAACTAGGAAATTAATGCAGACCAAGACACCGCTTCCAACCCTAACAGCAATTGATAAAATGCTGCAACAAACAATTGGGGTTGTAGTTACTGCAATTTAAAACACTGAAAGGCGCCTCTCGTTACCACCAAGTATGTGCCTGAGAACCCCGTCTACACAAGGGGCCGATTTATTTGTAAATACCTCCATTAGAACTGCTCTTTCACAGGACTCTATTTTATTAGATTCTTATGCAGATCTGCCAGGGAATGATCAGATTCTAATTGAGGCACCACAACAGTCACCATCTACTGTATTTGCTACCCGAGAGAGCAGGCTGTCATTAACACCTAATTTAAAACCTAGTGAGATTTCCCATCCATTTACGGTGACCGATGTGCCTAGTACTAGAGTAGAGTCAGAGGGCAGTGACATTATCGATATTAACCCAGTGGCCGAGTCAGCTGACACTAGTCTACTGAGTTGCACGAGTGTTCATGGGTCAGGCCGGCGCAAACGTAAATGTGCCCATAGTAGGAAACTGGTGGTTATAAATAGACAGGGGAAGAGACACAGGAGTAAAAAAGAAGAGGCTAATTCAGACCACACTGAAACAAGGGAGGGAAGGAGGGATAATGCGGCTGAACACAAACCCACAGCAGAACGAAAATCCCCATACTGATCAGCAAAATGTATCACCCATTAATATGGAGGGCCTCATACACCAATTAGAACTAATGGTAAAATCTCACATTACACCGATGGCCAATAGACTGAAGACCTTAACGGACAAAGTGGAAATTCTTGAAAAACTGGGAATAGCCAACTTAGATTTGTTAGAAAATCTTATTACACAAAGTAAACCATCTACAATGAATGAGTTAAAGAGTAAGCCCGGTAACAACATGACCACCAATGAAATAAGAGCACCTATCTCTTCAACCCCTGTTATAGCAGCTCCAGCCCCTGTCACAGTAGCTCCAGCCCCGAACAAATTACCTACCAACATTCTAACCACCACAACGAGTCAGAAACCTGATGCAAGGCAAAGGGAGAAAGGGGGTCCTGCATTTAACAACACAGGCAGGTCAGTGCCTGTGCAGCATATTAACAACATAATTCCTGCAACGATTAACCTCCCACCAGAATGTAGCCCATACGTAGCCATTCTTGCTAATGTCCCAAAGCTCAAGCCCACCCAACTTGAAAACCAGCAAACCCTTAAGAATAAAACCCTGCATTGGCTCGCTCAAAATTGTGGATTTCCAATGTGTGGGGCAAACCAAATTATTTCCACACAGAGAGTAGGCTGGTTGGGCCCTAGCAAAAAGGAGATAAATGGGGATTGCATAATAATTAATTTCAGGATCTCTGAATGGGCTAGAGATTCCATTGTAAATGCCCCCATACCCTCAAAACACGAATACAACACAACCCTGCCCCCCCTTGATTACTTCTATAGGAGTCAGTCAGGAAAACAAGTTACAACACAGATTGCTGACTGCTATAGAGCTACTCATTTTAACCATCTCAATGTAGCCTATGAACCAGCACCTTTGTACAACCTATGGGACAACATTACTGTTCCGACTTATAATAGATTCCAGGTGCTTGGTTCACTTAAAGAGAACGATTGACTGAGGGGACAAACTATAGCACCACAGCTTGAATTAGTCGTATCTGAGGCAAAGAATTTAATTGAACAAGAATTGCTATGTACAAATAAGTCAGACGGGGGTACTGTCGTGAACTTAGTAAGTAGTGACCAGAATAACACTGACGATATAACTGAACCTGCTGTTAGTCCAGGTCTGGACATAATTATGAATGTAACCTCAAATTATGATCCATTAGCCGATAACACTGAAGAATGCCTAAAGGTTATTACCTGGAACATTGCGGGAATTTCTTCCAAAATAACTACTCCGTTCTGGGAAAACTTTATCAAGCAAGGCCACGATATAATCTGTCTCCAGGAGACGTGGCATAAAAACCAGGTACAAGTTGAGGGGTATATATCATACAGTGTAGATGCCATAGCTCCAGCAGGAAGAGCAGGAAGAGCAAAAGGTGGCTTATTAACCCTTGTATCCGCTACCTTAACAGAATTTAGCCCCGGTGGCTACGTGGAGGTGGCCCAGCACGCATCAATTTTGCGCCTAGTGCATGTCAAAGGCAGGGATTTAATAATAGTAAATTTTTATAATAATATTGTTGGACCCAACCGGGGCGCGATTGTACTGGACATAGAGCGGGCCATAGAGAAAGTACTTGCTTTATCAAGTGACCCCCCTGTAATATTATGGGCGGGTGATTTTAACATTCAATCATGTAGTCATGCACAGAAGGGGATCTGTGGCCATCGCGAGGAGTACTTTCATGGAGGCAGTACTGTTTTTAATCACTTCCCACACACTAATTATGGGAGTGCACTAAACAATTTAGTGGCCAAACTAAATCTGGAATTATTGGACTGCACAAAGAACAAAGATAATGAAGTGTGTCCATCATTTAGAGGGAGAGATGCCCACTCGAACATCGATCACATTCTGGTTTCCAATGGAACTGTCTACTCTAATGCCTGGGTAATAGAGAAGCCAGTGAGCGACCATAACAGTATATCGCTAGGATTGGCAGGTTGGGGGAAAAAACCATGTACATGAAAGTTCGGTCCAAGGGATTACAGCTGAAAGACCCAATGGTATGAGAATTAAGTGAACCAGAATTGACCCGACTCAATTCATGGAGGACTTGTTTCTAAAATGCAGTAGGGAAATAGGTTATTGCCTAGAATCTAATGTGGTCCCTGGCATTTTTCTTGCCAATTTCTCAAAAATAACCAAGGCGATTGATAACTCACTCACAGCACAGAGCCGTAAGCTGAGGAGAATACAAGTGGTGTGGTTCGACAAGTATTGTGCCCAGTCATTAAACAAACTCAAAAAAGCACTTGATACCAAGCCCAGGGACATAGTAAAAATTATAGAGGAGCGCCTTAATTATAAGACCGCACTTGCAGTTAGAAAAAAAGACCTGCAAAATGAGGCCTGGCTGAATTTGGATATGGCTGCGGAAACAAAAAACCACAAATTATTTTGGGATACTGTAAATAGTCCTTTCTTAAAGAATGATAATATCCCCGAAATTTCCTCCCATGTTAGTTGCCGCGCTTGGATAACCCATTTTACTGGGATTTTTAACTCTGCTTCCAACCTAGATGTGTTAGTTTTAAATATAGATACAGGGTCCAGTTTTAAACCAAAAAAAATGCAGCTATCTGTGACCTTATTGGAGGTCACTGAAGCAATAAAAAATAGCAAAGGAGGTAAAGCCCCAGGGCCCGACGGGGTACCTATGGACTTTTATAAATCTGAAACGATCCTATGGGCCCCAATATTGACAAGATATTTTAATGCAGCTTTAGAAGACATGTTTCCACCTACATGGGGCCAGTCCATTATAGTGCCTCTCTATAAGAAAGGCTCAAGGTCGGAGGCGCGAAATTATCGTCCCATCTCACTTCTGGACTCGTCAATTAAAATCCTTAGTCGAGTCCTTTTAGAAAGACTAGAAGCCTGGGTAGAGGAAAATAACATCTTATCCCCAGTGCAGTACAGGTTTAGAAAGGGGATGGGAACAATGGAGCAGTGTGTGAACCTGGAACTCATAGTCAGCAAGTACACACAAGCCAAAGAGGGCAACCTCTTCCTGTGCTTTGCTGACTTGAGTTCAGCATTTGACTTGGTGGAACACTCACTCCTCTGGCCAGTTTTATTGGAGATGGGTGCCCCGACTGAAATCATACACTTCCTGGCTAGACTTTATGAAAACTTATCTAGCAAAGTTAGATTTGGGCCTGATGGAGAATGCACACCTTTTTTCAGAATTGATAGAGGCATACGCCAAGGATGTGTGCTTGCCCCACTCCTATTTTCGCTTTTTATAAACCAGATAGACTTAACTCTAAGAAGTATTCAAGCAGATGCCCCTACTATTAATGGTAACTCAATTCCAATTATTTTATACGCGGACGACGCGGTTCTCCTCTCCCGGACCCAAAATGGCTTGCAATGTTTGATTAACAAGTTTCATACTTTCATTGAGAGCAGAAAATTGATAATCAACAAAGGTAAAACCTTCACAATGTCTTGTGGCAAGAAAGTAAGAAAAAGCAGGCCCCTCTATTTAGATGGGGAGAAATTAGAACCGGTAAGAAATTTTTGTTACCTGGGCATCATATTTTCCGGAGATGGGAGGTGGGTCAACGAACAAGATAGCGTTCGTTTCAAAATGGCAAGAAATACTAGCTGTATTTTTAGATTTGCAGCAAAACTAGGGGGCCGCAGAATTCAGGAAATGGTATCAATATATAACTCTAGGTGCATATCATCAGCCCTATACGGGGCTGGGATATGGGGCTATCATTCCCAGAGTGCTAACCTAATCCAGAATGAGGAGAATGCCTTCCTGAAACGTTTGCTTTGTGCTCCGGGTTCGGCGTCTAATGAACTAATACACAGGGAAGTTGGCTTAAAACATGTCAATGACCTAATTGCCCTACGACCCCTGTCCCTATGGCGCTCCATATGGGCAAAGGAAGAGACAAAATTCACCCAGGATGTGATCAATGACTGTTTAAAGCTTGACCACTGTTCAAAGATTCCCTGGCTATGTCACATCCAATCATGGTATAAGACACTTTATGGCTGTGACATTTTCGAAGAACCAACATTGGGTACAGGGTTGTCAAAAAAGGAGCTTAAAATTACCTTCCTGAAACATACAGGTAATATCAGGATGGATAAATATCTAAAACAAAGCACGTTCAATTTTTATCTGGAATACAATATTAAGGAAGGCTTACAACCATACCTCACTGTTGTTAGCAAAAGTTCACATCGTTTTGTATTATCTCTCCTACGCTTGGGGGTTGTGCACCATTTAGTTGCATTTCCAATCATTAAGAAACCAGGTTCATGTTTATGCCGATGTGATGGTGTAGAGTGGTCTTCATTTTATGCTGTTCTGTAAATTTTATACTTTTTATAGAACATTTTATCTGAAACCCATCTTTTTAAAATATAACATTCGCAGCACCAAGAAAGCGATGCAACTGATGTTTAATTTAGAGAGCCCAGATATATGTTTTTATGTGGCTACTTATATTTTAAAATGCATTTTTATACGTAAATCAATCACTATATGAATTCAATACTTAATCCTGACTCCTACGCACTTTATCACTGTTAGTTTGTATATGAATAATGTCTGTGTGTACTTATACGCATTTTAACTTTGCTAATTTGCACGCACTAGAAAACGAGCACTTATTGCACTTTTTGCACTTTATTGCCAGTTTGCACATGGATGAGTAAGCGACTGTGTTAGGATGCACTTTAAGAAATGCTTATTTGCACACGTGTTATTAAAAGTCTAATATACATAGCACTGATGTTACTTAGAAAATTAGAGTCGATATAAACTAGATGTATTGGATTTATTTTGATTGTTGCTATATGGTTGTATTCATACATACCGAATAAAGCATTTTTGAATTGAATTGATTAATGATTTAGCCCTCATAAAAGGAAAATGGAAAAGTCAATTGAAAATGTTTTTATTAGATATGTGCTGTTGGCTATTCTAAAATTTAAATGAATGGTCACTGAGATACATAGGAGCCCTGAAAATGTTTTTACTAGATGGTTCTAGGATTTGCTTAGGACTAGAAAAATGATGATAATTTTGTTTGTGATAATAGTCATTACTCTCTCCTGCTATCTGTATGTTAATTATGACCTAATGCTTTGTTCCCTTTGTACTTCTATTTATACCTTATATATACCCGCTTAATGAAATGTTTAGAATGAAAAATGCCCACCTAGCAATGAATTAGAATATTGATAAATGTATTAAAAATGAATGTGCAAATCTAAACCCCACATACCGGAAACACAAGACGCTCACCAGATCAACGCCACCCTATCCTCAAGCCGTCCCACCCCAAAACACCAAACATAGGAGACGACACAGGAGAAAAGGCCACAACAAAAGACCAGAAACAACCCAATTAACAACATATCCACTTTTCTGCTCAAAACAAAGGAACACAGTGGGAACCCACTCAAATGCAATCTCTCAAACATCAAGGAACCAAGCCGCCTCCAGCCAGGGGGCCCATTTCATCCTCGGAGACCAAAAGGAGGCTACCACTTAGCTCACCTCAAACTCAGAAGCCAAAAGCTCCACTGCAGATATTTAAGGAGGAGATCCAATTCACTCTCCACCGGGGAACAAGTGATTCCTCTTAGAAATCTAGGTACTACATCCAGCACACCATCAAACGTGCATGCTCATCTCATACAGGGAGACCCTAGCAGAGACTCCGCAGTCCCCAAAGACTATGCAACTAATAATGATAGGGAAAACACTGCCTTAACAGCTGTACAGACAAATCAAAAGAGATGGGAAACAAAGATCACGGATACCTATGAACCTAATCCTGGTTTCCCAATTTTGCCAGACAACACAAGGGATCAAGTGCCCAGAGCAGTTGGCACAGTAGGCCCACCTGGTTGGCAATCAATAGGAACTGGGCCCCAACAAATCAACTATCACTCGACATCGATAGAGCAAGCCAACCATGGTAACGGGACACCAAGCCTGCATTCTCCAGGACGGCAACCAAGGGTACAAGATCTCACAAGGGACAGTTCCACCAGGCAGCAAACTGACTGATGCTCCTGAAACCTGATTTCAAGTCAAAGGTGAACTGCGATGTCCTGAATAGAGGCAACATTTTGCAGTTGGTATTAACTATTCCAACTCTAAGAGACATAAAAATACCCGTCCTGCTTTCAGTAGCATTTATCAGGACAGACACGCACTAGGAAAGAGAAACCATTAAGGCCACATGGAGATCATCGTCGGTGGCCAACAAAGTACTAGACGAATATTAAACATTCAAGTCATGGGGCATAAGCATATCACTTCACCGCAGTGAAGGATACCCTTTCCCACTACTCACTAACATAGGAAACAAAATCAGCAGCAACAGGAAAACCACAGTCTCAGTACTCAGGGGAGCCTGGGATCAGTCATCTACAAGGGAGCAGGAAAACAGCGGGCGACACTGGCAAACCCAGTCCCTATCATAGCAATTGCCGGGGGCACTGTGACACTCAGCGGATCCCTAGAACCATTAACTGACTTGGGGGCACCCTATGACAAAACACCCAAAACGAAGAGCCGCCTCAACAGAGCAACTCATTACTTCGTCTTTGCTCATGGAACGTTAACAGCCTAAAAAGAGAAATAGCGGCCCAGACTTTATTTTGTACATCAAATCATTTGACATAATTTTGCTGCAAGAAACATGGATGGCCGAACTAGTACAGCCACTATCAAAGAAATTCCCTCCACCTCAACAACTGTCAATGCAATCAAGCTCTCTCTCAGCTCCAAGGGGAAGAAGGAGGAGGAGTTAATCTTCAACGCCTACATATATCCAAAACAAAAACCCAAAGATTCAAGGCATCTTGTAGACTGTCTTTTGACATCTATACCTCAGAAGAATCAAATCCTCTCTAGCAAACACGAGGGAGGTGCCTCAAGTTACAAAGACCTTAATATAGAACCAAAATGACCATATAGTCAGCCCCATAAGCAAATGGTAAACTTTCACTCCAAACCTATCAAGTGTCTTTTCAACAACAGCCAAATATAGGCCACCTCATGACTTAACAAAAACAGAATGGCTTTGCAGCGCCCAATGGAATCAACTAAAAGCAACGAAAAAACAATAAACAAAAAGCTGAGACTACTGAGGCACAAACCCAAAGACCCGAATCTGAGAACATCACTACAACAACAGAGAAACATGCTAAAAAATCTTAATGGGATAACAAAAGGTCCAGGAAAGTGGAGCTCTGGGCAAGTCTTAGGTGACACCAAAACCAAAACCAGCACACGCTTCTGTGCCACGGTGAACAAAATAATGCACCATCCTATGGAGGAGGGACATCACGCAATCACCGAAGAGATCTGGTCGTACTTCCTGTCAACCCATTTCAGTCAAAAAACTGGGACCAGAATGGAAACCACAATACATGCCTCAAGCACAATTGAGGATCTCCAGAAAAACCACACTACTGAAATCACTGCAAACCATCAGGAAGTGGACAAACCATGTCACATCACAACAATCAAACGCCAGATTGCTAAAGGCAGAAGAAAAGGAGCACCAGGACCAAATGGGTACACGCCAGCCCTCTTTAAGCAAGACTCAGACTTCTGGGCAGTGTCCTAAGATTCACTTTTTCAGAAAGCCAGACAACTAGGATAACTACTGCGCCCATGGAAAGGCTCCATCATTGCTCCTATTTAAAAGAGCGGAGAAAAATCTGTTCCAAACAACTACCACCTTGTTGAAGAAAAGTATTTTGCGGGCACCCTACTAGAAGAACTTCAGGCCTGGGCAGTAGAGCAAGAAATCATACCATTCAACTAAACTGTCTTCTCTAAAGATGCAAACAACATCCTACCCATGTGGCTGAATATGGACATGGCAAATTAATCACAACAGACGCTCCACCTCTGCTTTATAGACTTTAGGGCAGCTTCTGGCAACATAGAACGAGCAAGACTCTGGAAGAAACTGGCGCCTTGGAAAATCAGGTAAGCATAGTTGACATGCTAATGTGTTTACACACAGACACCTGGGTGCAGGTCAAACTGGGTGATGGCACCCACCTTTCACGGCGCATCTCTACTACCAAAGGGCTCAAAAAAGGATGAGGGCTCGTCCCAACCCTGTTCAGTCTCTACATGGCAGACCTCACACAGACCCTTGACTCATGCAATGCACATGCTCCAAGGATTGGTGGCAAGGCTCTATCCAGTATCTTAGAAAGTCCAATTGGTCGCACACTGCTTGTCCTATCAGCGTGTTGCCCCAAAGCATTATGGTCCATGAAGAAAGCATCAGCGGGTGCGCCTCTGCCAGGGTCTTGAGCAAAAAATCACTGCCGCGTTGGCCATCCCTGGACACATGTTTCGAGGTTGTTGCCTCTCGTCAGCAGGGAATAGGCATATATGTAGGGGTGCTGCGTAAGCTGGCAAAAAATGTTCTCAGGTCCGGTACCGCTCATGGCACGCAGGTGCGTAACCCGGGCTCGTCAGCCCCACCAGCTCCAGGGAGCCTGAATATAAAAGAAAGTCCAATTGGTCGCACACTGCTTGTCCTACCAGCGTGTTGCCCCAAAGCATTATGGTCCATGAAGTAAGCATCAGCGGGTGCGCCTCTGCCAGGGTCTTGAGCAAAAAATCACTGTCGCGTTGGCCATCCCTGGACACGTGTTTCAAGGTTGTTGCCTCTCGTCAGCAGGGAATAGGCATATATGTAGGGGTGCTGCGTAGGCTGCCAAAAAATGTTCTCAGGTCCAGTACCGCTCATGGCACGCAGGTGCGTAACCCGTGCTCATCAGCCCCACCAGCTACAGGGAGCCTGAATATAAAAGAAAGTCCAATTGGTCGCACACTGCTTGTCCTACCAGCGTGTTGCCCCAAAGCATTATGGTCCATGAAGTAAGCATCAGTGGGTGCGCCTCTGCCAGGGCCTTGAGCAAAAAATCACTGTCGCGTTGGCCATCCCTGGACACATGTTTTCGAGATTGTTGCCTCTCGTCAGCAGGGACTAGGCATAAATGTAGGGATGCTGCGTAGGCTGCCAAAAAATGTTCTCAGGTCCGGTACCGCTCCTGGCACGCAGGTGCGTAACCCGGGCTCGTCAGCCCCACCAGCTCCAGGGAGCCTGAATATAAAAGAAAGTCCAATTCGTCGCACACTGCTTGTCCTACCAGCGTGTTGCCCCAAAGCATTATGGTCCATGAAGTAAGCATCAGCGGGTGCGCCTCCGCCAGGGCCTTGAGCAAAAAATCACTGTCGCGTTGGCCATCCCTGGACACATGTTTCGAGATTGTTGCCTCTCGTCAGCAGGGAATAGGCATAAATGTAGGGATGCTGCGTAGGCTGCCAAAAAATGTTCTCAGGTCCGGTACCGCTCATGGCATGCAGGTGCGTAACCCGGGCTCGTCAGCCCCACCAGCTCCAGGGAGCCTGAATATAAAAGAAAGTCCAATTGGTCGCACACTGCTTGTCCTACCAGCGTGTTGCCCCAAAGCATTATGGTCCATGAAGTAAGCATCAGCGGGTGCGCCTCTGCCAGGGTCTTGAGCAAAAAATCACTGTCGCGTTGGCCATCCCTGGTTAGGTGTTTCGAGGTTGTTGCCTTTCGGCAGCAGGGAATAGGCATATATATAGGGGTGCTGCGTAGGCTGCCCAAAAAATGTTCTCAGGTCCGGTACCGCTCATGGCACGCAGGTGCGTATCCCGGGCTCGTCAGCCCCACCAGCTCCAGGGAGCCTGAATATAAAAGAAAGTCAATTGGTCGCACACTGCTTGTCCTACCAGCGTGTTGCCCCAAAGCATTATGGTCCATGAAGTAAGCATCAGCGGGTGCGCCTCTGCCAGGGTCTTGAGCAAAAAATCACTGTCGCATTGGCCATCCCTGGACACGTGTTTCGAGGTTGTTGCCTCTCGTCAGCAGGGAATAGGCATATATGTAGGGGTGCTGCGTAGGCTGCCAAAAAATGTTCTCAGGTCCGGTAACGCTCATGGCACGCAGGTACGTAACCCGGGCTCGTCAGCCCCACCAGCTCCAGGGAGCCTGAATATAAAAGAAAGTCCAATTGGTCGCACACTGCTTGTCCTACCAGCGTGTTGCCCCAAAGCATTATGGTCCATGAAGTAAGCATCAGCGGGTGCGCCTCTGCCAGGGTCTTGACCAAAAATTATCACTGTCGCGTTGGCCATCCCTGGACACGTTTTTCGAGGTTGTTGCCTCTCGTCAGCAGGGAATAGGCATATATGTAGGGGTGCAGCGTAGGCTGCCAAAAACATGTTCTCAGTTCCCGTACCGCTCATGGCTCGCAGGTGCATAACCCGGGCTCGTTAGCCCCACCAGCTCCAGGGAGCCTGAATATAAAAGAAAGTCCAATTGGTCGCACACTGCTTGTCCTACCAGCGTCTTGCCCCAAAGCATTGTGGTCCATGAAGTAAGCATCAGGGGGTGCGCCTCTGCCAGGGTCTTGAGCAAAAAATCACTGTCGCGTTGGCCATCCCTGGACAGGTGTTTCGAGGTTGTTGCCTCTCGTCAGTAGGGAATAGGCATATATATAGGGGTGCTGTGTAGGCTGCCCAAAAAAATTTCTCAGGTCCGGGACCGCTCATGGCACGCAGGTGCGTAACCCGGGCTCGTCAGCCCCACCAGCTCCAGGGAGCCTGAATATAAAAGAAAGTCCAATTGGTCGCACACTGCTTGTCCTACCAGCGTGTTGCCCCAAAGCATTATGGTCCATGAAGTAAGCATCAGCGGGTGTACCTCTGCCAGGGTCTTGAGCAAAAAATCACTGTCGCGTTGGCCATCCCTGGACACATGTTTCGAGGTTGTTGCCTCTCGTCAGCAGGGAATAGGCATAAATGTAGGGGTGCTGCGTAGGCTGGCAAAAATTTTCTCAGGTCCGGTACCGCTCATGGCACGCAGGTGCGTAACCCGGGCTCGTCAGCCCCACCAGCTCCAGGGAGCCTGAATATAAAAGAAAGTCCAGTTGGTCGCACACTGCTTGTCCTACCAGCGTGTTGCCCCAAAGCATTATGGTCCATGAAGTAAGCATCAGCGGGTGCGCCTCTGCCAGGGTCTTGAGCAAAAAATCACTGTCGCGTTGGCAATCCCTGGACACGTGTTTCGAGGTTGTTGCCTCTCGTCAGCAGGGAATAGGCATATATGTAGGGGTGCTGCGTAGGCTGCCAAAAAAATGTTCTCAGGTCCGGTACCGCTCATGGCACGCAGGTACGTAACCCGGGCTCGTCAGCCCCACCTGCTCCAGGGAGCCTGAATATAAAAGAAAGTCCAATTGGTCGCACACTGCCTGTCCTACCAGCGTGTTGCCCCAAAGCATTATGGTCCATGAAGTAAGCATCAGCGGGTGCGCCTCTGCCAGGGTCTTGAGCAAAAAATCACTGTCGCGTTGGCCATCCCTGGACACGTGTTTCGAGGTTGTTGCCTCTCGTCAGCAGGGAATAGGCATATATGTAGGGGTGCTGCGTAGGCTGCCCAAAAAATATTCTCAGGTCCGGTACCGCTCATGGCACGCAGGGGCGTAACCTGGGCTCGTCAGCAACACCAGCTCCAAGGAGCCTGAATATAAAAGAAAGTCCAATTAGTCGCACACTGCTTGTCCTACCAACGTGCTGCCCCAAAGCATTATGGTCCATGAAGTAAGCATCAGCGGGTGCGCCTCTGCCAGGGTCTTAAGCAAAAAATCACTGTCGCATTGGCCATCCCTGGACACGTGTTTCGAGGTTGTTGCCTCTCGTCAGCAGGGAATAGGCATATATGTAGGGGTGCTGCGTAGGCTGCCAAAAAATGTTCTCAGGTCCGGTACCGCTCATGGCACGCAGGTGCGTAACCCGGGCTCATCAGCCCCACCAGCTCCAGGGAGCCTGAATACAAAAGAATGTCCAATTGGTCGCACACTGCTTGTCCTACCAGCGTGTTGCCCCAAAGCATTATGGTTCATGAAGTAAGCATCAGCGGGTGCGCCTCTGCCAGGGTCTTGAGCAAAAAATCACTGTTGCGTTGGCCATCCCTGGACACGTGTTTCGAGGCTGTTGCCTCTCGTCAGCAGGGAATAGGCATATATTTAGGGGTGCTGCGTAGGCTGCCAAAAAAATGTTCTCAGGTCCGGTACCGCTCATGGCACGCAGGGGCGTAACCCGGGCTCGTCAGCCCTACCAGCTCCAGGGAGCCTGAATATAAAAGAAAGTCCAATTGGTCGCACACCTCTTGTCCTACCAGCGTGTTGCCCCAAAGCATTGTGGTCCATGAAGTAAGCATCAGGGGGTGCGCCTCTGCCAGGGTCTTGAGCAAAAAATCACTGTCGCGTTGGCCATCCCTGGTTAGGTGTTTCGAGGTTGTTGCCTTTCGGCAGCAGGGAATAGGCATATATATAGGGGTGCTGCGTAGGCTGCCCAAAAAATGTTCTCAGGTCCGGTACCGCTCATGGCACGCAGGTGCGTAACCCGGGCTCGTCAGCCCCACCAGCTCCAGGGAGCCTGAATATAAAAGAAAGTCCAGTTGGTCGCACACTGCTTGTCCTACCAGCGTGTTGCCCCAAAGCATTATGGTCCATGAAGTAAGCATCAGCGGGTGCGCCTCTGCCAGGGTCTTGAGCAAAAAATCACTGTCGCGTTGGCCATCCCTGGACACATGTTTCGAGGTTGTTGCCTCTCGTCAGCAGGGAATAGGCATATATGTAGGAGTGCTGCGTAGGCTGCCAAAAAAATGTTCTCAGGTCCGGTACCGCGCATGGCGCGCAGGGGCGTAACCCGGGCTCGTCAGCCCCACCACCTCCAGGGAGCCTGAATATAAAAGAAAGTCCAATTGGTCGCACACTGCTTGTCTTACCAGCGTGTTGCCCCAAAGCATTATGGTCCATGAAGTAAGCATCAGCGGGTGCGCCTCTGCCAGGGTCTTGAGCAAAAAATCACTGTCGCGTTGGCCATCCCTGGACACGTGTTTCAAGGTTGTTGCCTCTCGTCAGCAGGGAATAGGCATATATGTAGGGGTGCTGCGTAGGCTGCCCAAAAAAATTCTCAGGTCCAGTACCGCTCATGGCACGCAGGTGCGTAACCCGTGCTCGTCAGCCCCACCAGCTACAGGGAGCCTGAATATAAAAGAAAGTCCAATTGGTCGCACACTGCTTGTCCTACCAGCGTGTTGCCCCAAAGCATTATGGTCCATGAAGTAAGCATCAGTGGGTGCGCCTCTGCCAGGGCCTTGAGCAAAAAATCACTGTCGCGTTGGCCATCCCTGGACACATGTTTCGAGATTGTTGCCTCTCGTCAGCAGGGAATAGGCATAAATGTAGGGATGCTGCGTAGGCTGCCAAAAAATGTTCTCGGGTCCGGTACCGCTCCTGGCACGCAGGTGCGTAACCCGGGCTCGTCAGCCCCACCAGCTCCAGGGAGCCTGAATATAAAAGAAAGTCCAATTGGTCGCACACTGCTTGTCCTACCAGCGTGTTGCCCCAAAGCATTATGGTCCATGAAGTAAGCATCAGCGGGTGCGCCTCTGCCAGGGTCTTGAGCAAAAAGTCACTGTCGCGTTGGCCATCCCTGGACACTTGTTTCGAGGTTGTTGCCTCTCGTCAGCAGGGAATAGGCATAAATGTAGGGGTGCTGCATAGGCTGCCAAAAAATTTTCTCGGGTCCGGTACCGCTCCTGGCACCCAGGTGCATAACCCGGGCTCGTCAGCCCCACCAGCTCCAGGGAGCCTGAATATGAAAGAAAGTCCCATTGGTCGCACACTGCTTGTCCTACCAGCGTGTTGCCCCAAAGCATTATGGTCCATGAAGTAAGCATCAGCGGGTGCGCCTCTACCAGGGTTTTGAGCAAAAAATCACTGTTGCGTTGGCCATCCCTGGACACGTGTTTCTCTCGTCAGCAGGGAATAGGCATATATATAGGGATGCTGCGTAGGCTGCCAAAAAAAGTGTTCTCAGGTCCGGTACCGCTCATGGCACGCAGTCGCGTAACCTGGGCTCGTCAGCCCCACCAGCTCCAGGGAGCCTGAATATAAAAGAAAGTCCAATTGGTCGCACACTGCTTGTCCTACCAGCGTGTTGCCCCAAACCATTATGGTCCATGAAGTAAGCATCAGCGGGTGCACCTCTGCCAGGGTCTTGAGCAAAAAATCACTGTCGCGTTGGCCATCCCTGGACACGTGTTTCGAGGTTGTTGCCTCTCGTCAGCAGGGAATAGGCATATATGTAGGGGTGCTGCGTAGGCTGCCAAAAAATGTTCTCAGGTCCTGTACCGCTCATGGCACGCAGGTGCGTAACCCGGGCTCGTCAGCCCCACCAACTCCAGGGAGCCTGAATATAAAAGAAAGTCCAATTGATCGCACACTGCTTGTCCTACCAGCGTGTTGCCCCAAAGCATTATGGTCCATGAAGTAAGCATCAGCGGGTGCGCCTCTGCCAGGGTCTTGAGCAAAAAATCACTGTCGCGTTGGCCATCCCTGGACACGTGTTTTGAGGTTGTTGCCTCTCGTCAGCAGGGAATAGGCATATATGTAGGGGTGCTGCGTAGGCTGCCAAAAAAGTTTCTCAGGTCCGGTACCGCTCATGGCACGCAGGTGCGTAACCCGGGCTCGTCAGCCCCACCAGCTCCAGGGAGCCTGAATATAAAAGAAAGTCCAATTCGTCGCACACTGCTTGTCCTACCAGCGTGTTGCCCCAAAGCATTATGGTCCATGAAGTAAGCATCAGCGGGTGCGCCTCCGCCAGGGCCTTGAGCAAAAAATCACTGTCGCGTTGGCCATCCCTGGACACATGTTTCGAGATTGTTGCCTCTCGTCAGCAGGGAACAGGCATAAATGTAGGGATGCTGCGTAGGCTGCCAAAAAATTTTCTCAGGTCCGGTACCGCTCATGGCATGCAGGTGCGTAACCCGGGCTCGTCAGCCCCACCAGCTCCAGGGAGCCTGAATATAAAAGAAAGTCCAATTGGTCGCACACTGCTTGTCCTACCAGCGTGTTGCCCCAAAGCATTATGGTCCATGAAGTAAGCATCAGCGGGTGCGCCTCTGCCAGGGTCTTGAGCAAAAAATCACTGTCGCGTTGGCCATCCCTGGACACTTATTTCGAGGTTGTTGCCTCTCGTCAGCAGGGAATAGGCATAAATGTAGGGGTGCTGCATAGGCTGCCAAAAAATGTTCTCAGGTCCGGTACCGCTCATGGCACGCAGGTGCGTAACCCGGGCTCGTCAGCCCCACCAGCTCCAGGGAGCCAGAATATAAAAGAAAGTCCAATTGGTCGCACACTGCTTGTCCTACCAGCGTGTTGCCCCAAAGCATTATGGTCCATGAAGTAAGCATCAGCGGGTGCGCCTCTGCCAGGGTCTTGAGCAAAAAATCACTGTCGCGTTGGCCATCCCTGGACACGTGTTTCGAGGTTGTTGCCTCTCGTCAGCAGGGAATAGGCATATATTTAGGGGTGCTGCGTAGGCTGCCAAAAAAATGTTCTCAGGTCCGGTACCGCTCATGGCACGCAGGGGCGTAACCCGGGCTCGTCAGCCCCACCACCTCCAGGGAGCCTGAATATAAAAGAAAGTCCAATTAGTCGCACACTGCTCGTCCTACGAGCGTGTTGCCCAAAAGCATTATGGTCCATGAAGTAAGCATCAGCGGGTGCGCCTCTGCCAGGGTCTTGAGCAAAAAATCACTGTCGCGTTGGCCATCCCTGGACACGTGTTTCGAGGTTGTTGCCTCTCGTCAGCAGGGAATAGGCATATATGTTGGAGTGCTGTGTAGGCTGCCAAAAAAATGTTCTCAGGTCCGGTACCGCGCATGGCACGCAGGGGCGTAACCCGGGCTCGTCAGCCCCAACACCTCCAGGGAGCCTGAATATAAAAGAAAGTCCAATTAGTCACACACTGCTTGTCCTACCAGCGTGTTGCCCCAAAGCATTATGGTCCATGAAGTAAGCATCAGCGGGTGCGCCTCTGCCAGGGTCTTGAGCAAAAAATCACTGTCGCGTTGGCCATCCCTGGACACGTGTTTCGAGGTTGTTGCCTCTCGTCAGCAGGGAATAGGCATATATGTAGGGGTGCTGCGTAGGCTGCCAAAAAAATGTTCTCAGGTCCCGTACCGCTCATTGCTCGCAGGTGCGTAACCCGGGCTCGTCAGCCCCACCAGCTCCAGGGAGCCTGAATATAAAAGAAAGTCCAATTGGTCGCACACCTCTTGTCCTACCAGCGTGTTGCCCCAAAGCATTGTGGTCCATGAAGTAAGCATCAGGGGGTGCGCCTCTGCCAGGGTCTTGAGCAAAAAATCACTGTCGCGTTGGCCATCCCTGGTTAGGTGTTTCGAGGTTGTTGCCTTTCGGCAGCAGGGAATAGGCATATATATAGGGGTGCTGCGTAGGCTGCCCAAAAAATGTTCCCAGGTCCGGTACCGCTCATGGCACGCAGGTGCGTATCCCGGGCTCGTCAGCCCCACCAGCTCCAGGGAGCCTGAATATAAAAGAAAGTCAATTGGTCGCACACTGCTTGTCCTACCAGCGTGTTGCCCCAAAGCATTATGGTCCATGAAGTAAGCATCAGCGGGTGTACCTCTGCCAGGGTCTTGACCAAAAATTATCACTGTCGCGTTGGCCATCCCTCGACACGTTTTTCGAGGTTGTTGCCTCTCGTCAGCAGGGAATAGGCATATATGTAGGGGTGCAGCGTAGGCTGCCAAAAAAATTTTCTCAGGTCCCGTACCGCTCATGGCTCGCAGGTGCGTAACCCGGGCTCGTTAGCCCCACCAGCTCCAGGGAGCCTGAATATAAAAGAAAGTCCAATTGGTCGCACACTGCTTGTCCTACCAGCGTGTTGCCCCAAAGCATTATGGTCCATGAAGTAAGCATCAGGGGGTGCGCCTCTGCCAGGGTCTTGAGCAAAAAATCACTGTCGCGTTGGCCATCCCTGGACACGTGTTTCGAGGTTGTTGCCTCTCGTCAGCAGGGAATAGGCATATATGTAGGGGTGCTGCGTAGGCTGCCAAAAAAATGTTCTCAGGTCCGGTACCGCTCATGGCACGCAGGTACGTAACCCGGGCTCGTCAGCCCCACCTGCTCCAGGGAGCCTGAATATAAAAGAAAGTCCAATTGGTCGCACACTGCCTGTCCTACCAGCGCGTTGCCCCAAAGCATTATGGTCCATGAAGTAAGCATCAGCGGGTGCGCCTCTGCCAGGGACTTGAGCAAAAAAATCACTGTCGCGTTGGCCATTCCTGGACACGTGTTTCGAGGTTGTTGCCTCTCGTCAGTAGGGAATAGGCATATATGTAGGGGTGCTGCGTAGGCTGCCCAAAAAATTTTCTCAGGTCCCGTACCGCTCATGGCTCGCAGGTGCGTAACCCGGGCTCGTCAGCCCCACCAGCTCCAGGGAGCCTGAATATAAAAGAAAGTCCAATTGGTCGCACACTGCTTGTCCTACCAGCGTCTTGCCCCAAACCATTGTGGTCCATGAAGTAAGCATCAGGGGGTGCGCCTCTGCCAGGGTCTTGAGCAAAAAATCACTGTCGCGTTGGCCATCCCTGGACAGGTGTTTCGAGGTTGTTGCCTCTCGTCGGTAGGGAATAGGCATATATATAGGGGTGCTGCGTAGGCTGCCAAAAAATTTTTCTCAGGTCCGGGTCCGCTCATGGCACGCAGGTGCGTAACCCGGGCTCGTCAGCCCCACCAGCTCCAGGGAGCCTGAATATAAAAGAAAGTCCAATTGGTCGCACACTGCTTGTCCTACCAGCGTGTTGCCCCAAAGCATTATGGTCCATGAAGTAAGCATCAGCGGGTGTACCTCTGCCAGGGTCTTGAGCAAAAAATCACTGTCGCGTTGGCCATCCCTGGACACGTGTTTCGAGGTTGTTGCCTCTCGTCAGCAGGGAATAGGCATATATATAGGGATGCTGCGTAGGCTGCCCAAAAAATTTTCTCAGGTCCCGTACCGCTCATGGCTCGCAGGTGCGTAACCCGGGCTAGTCAGCCCCACCAGCTCCAGGGAGCCTGAATATAAAAGAAAGTCCAATGGTCGCACGCTGCTTGTCCTACCAGCGTGTTGCCCCAAAGCATTATGGTCCATGAAGTAAGCATCAGCGGGTGCGCCTCTGCCAGGGTCTTGAGCAAAAAATCACTGTCGCGTTCGCCATCCCTGGACACATGTTTCGAGGTTGTTGCCTCTCGTCAGCAGGGAATAGGCATATATGTAGGAGTGCTGCGTAGGCTGCCAAAAAAATGTTCTCAGGTCCGGTACCGCGCATGGCGCGCAGGGGCGTAACCCGGGCTCGTCAGCCCCACCACCTCCAGGGAGCCTGAATATAAAAGAAAGTCCAATTAGTCGCACACTTCTTGTCCTACCAGCGTGTTGCCCCAAAGCATTATGGTCCATGAAGTAAGCATCAGAGGGTGCGCCTCTGCCAGGGTCTTGAGCAAAAAAATCACTGTCGCGTTGGCCATCCCTGGACACGTGTTTCGAGGTTGTTGCCTCTCGTCAGCAGGGAATAGGCATATATGTAGGGGTGCTGCGTAGGCTGCCAAAAAAATGTTCTCAGGTCCCGTACCGCTCATGGCTCGCAGGTGCGTAACCCGGGCTCGTCAGCCCCACCAGCTCCAGGGAGCCTGAATATAAAAGAAAGTCCAATTGGTCGCACACTGCTTGTCCTACCAGCGTGTTGCCCCAAAGCATTGTGGTCCATGAAGTAAGCATCAGGGGGTGCGCCTCTGCCAGGGTCTTGAGCAAAAAATCACTGTCGTGTTGGCCATCCCTGGTTAGGTGTTTCGAGGTTGTTGCCTTTCGTCAGCAGGGAATAGGCATAAATGTAGGGGTGCTGCGTAGGCTGCCAAAAAATGTTCTCAGGTCCGGTACCGCTCATGGCACGCAGGTGCGTATCCCGGGCTCGTCAGCCCCACCAGCTCCAGGGAGCCTGAATATAAAAGAAAGTCAATTGGTCGCACACTGCTTGTCCTACCAGCGTGTTGCCCCAAAGCATTATGGTCCATGAAGTAAGCATCAGCGGGGTACGCCTCCGCCAGGGCCTTGAGCAAAAAATCACTGTCGCGTTGGCCATCCCTGGACACATGTTTCGAGATTGTTGCCTCTCGTCAGCAGGGAATAGGCATAAATGTAGGGATGCTGCGTAGGCTGCCAAAAAATGTTCTCAGGTCCGGTACCGCTCATGGCATGCAGGTGCGTAACCCGGGCTCGTCAGCCCCACCAGCTCCAGGGAGCCTGAATATAAAAGAAAGTCCAATTGGTCGCACACTGCTTGTCCTACCAGCGTGTTGCCCCAAAGCATTATGGTCCATGAAGTAAGCATCAGCGGGTGCGCCTCTGCCAGGGTCTTGAGCAAAAAATCACTGTCGCGTTGGCCATCCCTGGACACGTGTTTCGAGGTTGTTGCCTCTCGTCAGCAGGGAATAGGCATATATGTAGGGGTGCTGCGTAGGCTGCCCAAAAAATTTTCTCAGGTCCGGTACCGCTCATGGCACGCAGGGGCGTAACCTGGGCTCGTCAGCCCCACCAGCTCCGAGGAGCCTGAATATAAATGAAAGTCCAATTAGTCGCACACTGCTTGTCCTACCAACGTGCTGCCCCAAAGCATTATGGTCCATGAAGTAAGCATCAGCGGGTGCGCCTCTGCCAGGGTCTTAAGCAAAAAATCACTGTCGCATTGGCCATCCCTGGACACGTGTTTCGAGGTTGTTGCCTCTCGTCAGCAGGGAATAGGCATATATGTAGGGGTGCTGCGTAGGCTGCCAAAAAATGTTCTCAGGTCCGGTACCGCTCATGGCACGCAGGTGCGTAACCCGGGCTCGTCAGCCCCACCAGCTCCAGGGAGCCAGAATATAAAAGAAAGTCCAATTGGTCGCACACTGCTTGTCCTACCAGCGTGTTGCCCCAAAGCATTATGGTCCATGAAGTAAGCATCAGCGGGTGCGCCTCTGCCAGGGTCTTGACCAAAAATTATCACTGTCGCGTTGGCCATCCCTGGACACGTGTTTCGAGGTTGTTGCCTCTCGTCAGCAGGGAATAGGCATATATGTAGGGGTGCTGCGTAGGCTGCCAAAAAAATGTTATCAGGTCCCGTACCGCTCATTGCTCGCAGGTGCGTAACCCGGGCTCGTCAGCCCCACCAGCTCCAGGGAGCCTGAATATAAAAGAAAGTCCAATTGGTCGCACACTGCTTGTCCTACCAGCGTGTTGCCCCAAAGCATTGTGGTCCATGAAGTAAGCATCAGGGGGTGCGCCTCTGCCAGGGTCTTGAGCAAAAAATCACTGTCGCGTTGGCCATCCCTGGTTAGGTGTTTCGAGGTTGTTGCCTTTCGGCAGCAGGGAATAGGCATATATATAGGGGTGCTGCGTAGGCTGCCCAAAAAATGTTCTCAGGTCCGGTCCCGCTCATGGCACGCAGGTGCGTATCCCGGGCTCGTCAGCCCCACCAGCTCCAGGGAGCCTGAATATAAAAGAAAGTCAATTGGTCGCACACTGCTTGTCCTACCAGCGTGTTGCCCCAAAGCATTATGGTCCATGAAGTAAGCATCAGCGGGTACGCCTCTGCCAGGGTCTTGAGCAAAAAATCACTGTCGCGTTGGCCATCCCTGGACACGTGTTTCGAGGTTGTTGCCTCTCGTCAGCAGGGAATAGGCATATATATAGGGGGGCTGCGTAGGCTGCCCAAAAAAATTTCTCAGATCCGGTACCGCTCATGGCACGCAGATGCGTAACCCGGGCTCGTCAGCCCCACCAGCTCCAGGGAGCCTGAATATAAAAGAAAGTCCAATTGGTCGCATACTGCTTGTCCTACCAGTGTGTTGCCCCAAAGCATTATGGTCCATGAAGTAAGCATCAGCGGGTGCGCCTCTGCCAGGGTCTTGAGCAAAAAATCACTGTCGCGTTGGCCATCCCTGGACACATGTTTCGAGGTTGTTGCCTCTCGTCAGCAGGGAATAGGCATATATGTAGGAGTGCTGCGTAGGCTGCCAAAAAAATGTTCTCAGGTCCGGTACCGCGCATGGCGCGCAGGGGCGTAACCCGGGCTCGTCAGCCCCACCACCTCCAGGGAGCCTGAATATAAAAGAAAGTACAATTAGTCGCACACTTCTTGTCCTACCAGCGTGTTGCCCCAAAGCATTATGGTCCATGAAGTAAGCATCAGAGGGTGCGCCTCTGCCAGGGTCTTGAGCAAAAAAATCACTGTCGCGTTGGCCATCCCTGGACACGTGTTTCGAGGTTGTTGCCTCTCGTCAGCAGGGAATAGGCATATATGTAGGGGTGCCGCGTAGGCTGCCAAAAAAATGTTCTCAGGTCCCGTACCGCTCATGGCTCGCAGGTGCGTAAACCGGGCTCATCAGCCCCACCAGCTACAGGGAGCCTGAATATAAAAGAAAGTCCAATTGGTCGCACACTGCTTGTCCTACCAGCGTGTTGCCCCAAAGCATTGTGGTCCATGAAGTAAGCATCAGGGGGTGCGCCTCTGCCAGGGTCTTGAGCAAAAAATCACTGTTGTGTTGGCCATCCCTGGTTAGGTGTTTCGAGGTTGTTGCCTTTCGTCAGCAGGGAATAGGCATAAATGTAGGGGTGCTGCGTAGGCTGCCAAAAAATGTTCTCAGGTCCGGTACCGCTCATGGCACGCAGGTGCGTATCCCGGGCTCGTCAGCCCCACCAGCTCCAGGGAGCCTGAATATAAAAGAAAGTCAATTGGTCGCACACTGCTTGTCCTACCAGCGTGTTGCCCCAAAGCATTATGGTCCATGAAGTAAGCATCAGCGGGTACGCCTCCGCCAGGGCCTAGAGCAAAAAATCACTGTCGCGTTGGCCATCCCTGGACACATGTTTCGAGATTGTTGCCTCTCGTCAGCAGGGAATAGGCATAAATGTAGGGATGCTGCGTAGGCTGCCAAAAAATTTTCTCAGGTCCGGTACCGCTCATGGCATGCAGGTGCGTAACCCGGGCTCGTCAGCCCCACCAGCTCCAGGGAGCCTGAATATAAAAGAAAGTCCAATTGGTCGCACACTGCTTGTCCTACCAGCGTGTTGCCCCAAAGCATTATGGTCCATGAAGTAAGCATCAGCGGGTGCGCCTCTGCCAGGGTCTTGAGCAAAAAATCACTGTCGCGTTGGCCATCCCTGGACACGTGTTTCGAGGTTGTTGCCTCTCGTCAGCGGGGAATAGGCATATATGTAGGGGTGCTGCGTAGGCTGCCCAAAAAATTTTCTCAGGTCCGGTACCGCTCATGGCACGCAGGGGCGTAACCTGGGCTCGTCAGCCCCACCAGCTCCGAGGAGCCTGAATATAAATGAAAGTCCAATTAGTCGCACACTGCTTGTCCTACCAACGTGCTGCCCCAAAGCATTATGGTCCATGAAGTAAGCATCAGCGGGTGCGCCTCTGCCAGGGTCTTAAGCAAAAAATCACTGTCGCATTGGCCATCCCTGGACACGTGTTTCGAGGTTGTTGCCTCTCGTCAGCAGGGAATAGGCATATATGTAGGGGTGCTGCGTAGGCTGCCAAAAAATGTTCTCAGGTCCGGTACCGCTCATGGCACGCAGGTGCGTAACCCGGGCTCGTCAGCCCCACCAGCTCCAGGGAGCCTGAATATAAAAGAATGTCCAATTGGTCGCACACTGCTTGTCCTACCAGCGTGTTGCCCCAAAGCATTATGGTCCATGAAGTAAGCATCAGCGGGTGCGCCTCTGCCAGGGTCTTGAGCAAAAAATCACTGTTGCGTTGGCCATCCCTGGACACTTGTTTCGAGGTTGTTGCCTCTCGTCAGCAGGGAATAGGCATAAATGTAGGGGTGCTGCATAGGCTGCCAAAAAATGTTCTCAGGTCCGGTACCGCTCATGGCACGCAGGTGCGTAACCCGGGCTCGTCAGCCCCACCAGCTCCAGGGAGCCAGAATATAAAAGAAAGTCCAATTGGTCACACACTGCTTGTCCTACCAGCGTGTTGCCCCAAAGCATTATGGTCCATGAAGTAAGCATCAGCGGGTGCGCCTCTGCCAGGGTCTTGACCAAAAATTATCACTGTCGCGTTGGCCATCCCTGGACACGTGTTTCGAGGTTGTTGCCTCTCGTCAGCAGGGAATAGGCATATATGTAGGGGTGCTGCGTAGGCTGCCAAAAAAATGTTCTCAGGTCCCGTACCGCTCATTGCTCGCAGGTGCGTAACCCGGGCTCGTCAGCCCCACCAGCTCCAGGGAGCCTGAATATAAAAGAAAGTCCAATTGGTCGCACACTGCTTGTCCTACCAGCGTGTTGCCCCAAAGCATTGTGGTCCATGAAGTAAGCATCAGGGGGTGCGCCTCTGCCAGGGTCTTGAGCAAAAAATCACTGTCGCGTTGGCCATCCCTGGTTAGGTGTTTCGAGGTTGTTGCCTTTCGGCAGCAGGGAATAGGCATATATATAGGGGTGCTGCGTAGGCTGCCCAAAAAATGTTCTCAGGTCCGGTACCGCTCATGGCACGCAGGTGCGTATCCCGGGCTCGTCAGCCCCACCAGCTCCAGGGAGCCTGAATATAAAAGAAAGTCAATTGGTCGCACACTGCTTGTCCTACCAGCGTGTTGCCCCAAAGCATTATGGTCCATGAAGTAAGCATCAGCGGGTGCGCCTCTGCCAGGGTCTTGAGCAAAAAATCACTGTCGCGTTGGCCATCCCTGGACACGTGTTTCGAGGTTGTTGCCTCTCGTCAGCAGGGAATAGGCATATATGTAGGGGTGCTGGGTAGGCTGCCGAAAAATGTTCTCAGGTCCGGTACCGCTCATGGCACGCAGGTGCGTAACCCGGGCTCGTCAGCCCCACCAGCTCCAGGGAGCCTGAATATAAAAGAAAGTCCATTGGTCGCACACTGCTTGTCCTACCAGCGTGTTGCCCCAAAGCATTATGGTCCATGAAGTAAGCATCAGCGGGTGCGCCTCTGCCAGGGTCTTGACCAAAAATTATCACTGTCGCGTTGGCCATCCCTGGACACGTGTTTCGAGGTTGTTGCCTCTCGTCAGTAGGGAATAGGCATATATGTAGGGGTGCTGCGTAGGCTGCCCAAAAAATTTTCTCAGGTCCCGTACCGCTCATGGCTCGCAGGTGCGTAACCCGGGCTCGTCAGCCCCACCAGCTCCAGGGAGCCTGAATATAAAAGAAAGTCCAATTGGTCGCACACTGCTTGTCCTACCAGCGTCTTGCCCCAAAGCATTGTGGTCCATGAAGTAAGCATCAGGGGGTGCGCCTCTGCCAGGGTCTTGAGCAAAAAATCACTGTCGCGTTGGCCATCCCTGGACAGGTGTTTCGAGGTTGTTGCCTCTCGTCAGTAGGGAATAGGCATATATATAGGGGTGCTGCGTAGGCTGCCAAAAGAATTTTCTCAGGTCCGGGACCGCTCATGGCACGCAGGTGCGTAACCCGGGCTCGTCAGCCCCACCAGCTCCAGGGAGCCTGAATATAAAAGAAAGTCCAATTGGTCGCACACTGCTTGTCCTACCAGCGTGTTGCCCCAAAGCATTATGGTCCATGAAGTAAGCATCAGCGGGTGTACCTCTGCCAGGGTCTTGAGCAAAAAATCACTGTCGGGTTGGCCATCCCTGGACACATGTTTCGAGGTTGTTGCCTCTCGTCAGCAGGGAATAGGCATAAATGTAGGGGTGCTTCGTAGGCTGGCAAAAAATTTTCTCAGGTCCGGTACCGCTCAAGGCACGCAGGTGCGTAACCCGGGCTCGTCAGCCCCACCAGCTCCAGGGAGCCTGAATATAAAAGAAAGTCCAGTTGGTCGCACACTGCTGGTCCTACCAGCGTGTTGCCCCAAAGCATTATGGTCTATGAAGTAAGCATCAGCGGGTGCGCCTCTGCCAGGGTCTTGAGCAAAAAATCACTGTCGCGTTGGCCATCCCTGGACACGTGTTTCGAGGTTGTTGCCTCTCGTCAGCAGGGAATAGGCATATATATAGGGATGCTGCGTAAGCTGCCAAAAAAATGTTCTCGGGTCCCGTACCGCTCATGGCTCGCAGGTGCGTAACCCGGGCTAGTCAGCCCCACCAGCTCCAGGGAGCCTGAATATAAAAGAAAGTCCAATTGGTCGCATACTGCTTGTCCTACCAGTGTGTTGCCCCAAAGCATTATGGTCCATGAAGTAAGCATCAGCGGGTGCGCCTCTGCCAGGGTCTTGAGCAAAAAATCACTGTCGCGTTGGCCATCCCTCGACACATGTTTCGAGGTTGTTGCCTCTCGTCAGCAGGGAATAGGCATATATGTAGGAGTGCTGCGTAGGCTGCCAAAAATTTTTTCTCAGGTCCGGTACCGCGCATGGCACGCAGGGGCGTAACCCGGGCTCGTCAGCCCCACCACCTCCAGGGAGCCTGAATATAAAAGAAAGTCCAATTAGTCGCACACTGCTTGTCCTACCAGCGTGTTGCCCCAAAGCATTATGGTCCATGAAGTAAGCATCAGAGGGTGCGCCTCTGCCAGGGTCTTGAGCAAAAAATCACTGTCGCGTTGGCCATCCCTGGTTAGGTGTTTCGAGGTTGTTGCCTTTCGTCAGCAGGGAATAGGCATAAATGTAGGGGTGCTGCGTAGGCTGCCAAAAAATGTTCTCAGGTCCGGTACCGTTAATGGCACGCAGGTGCGTATCCCGGGCTCGTCAGCCCCACCAGCTCCAGGGAGCCTGAATATAAAAGAAAGTCAATTGGTCGCACACTGCTTGTCCTACCAGCGTGTTGCCCCAAAGCATTATGGTCCATGAAGTAAGCATCAGCGGGTGCGCCTCTGCCAGGGTCTTGAGCAAAAAATCACTGTCGCGTTGGCCATCCCTGGACACGTGTGAGGTTGTTGCCTCTCGTCAGCAGGGAATAGGCATATATGTAGGGGTGCTGCGTAGGCTGCCCCAAAAAATTTCTCAGATCCGGTACCACTCATGGCACGCAGGTGCGTAACCCGGGCTCGTCAGCCCCACCACCTCCAGGGAGCCTGAATATAAAAGAAAGTCCAATTAGTCGCACACTGCTTGTCCTACCAGCGTGTTGCCCCAAAGCATTATGGTCCATGAAGTAAGCATCAGAGGGTGCGCCTCTGCCAGGGTCTTGTGCAAAAAATCACTGTCGCGTTGGCCATCCCTGGACACGTGTTTCGAGGTTGTTGCCTCTCGTCAGCAGGGAATAGGCATATATGTAGGGGTGCTGCGTAGGCTGCCCAAAAATTTTTCTCAGGTCCGGTACCGCTCATGGTACGCAGGTGCGTAACCCGGGCTCGTCAGCCCCACCAGCTCCAGGAAGCCTGAATATGAAAGAAAGTCCAATTGGTCGCACACTGCTTGTCCTACCAGCGTGTTGCCCCAAAGCTTTATGGTCCATGAAGTAAGCATTTATTTATTTATTTGTTGACATTTCTAAAGCGCAGCATTTACCCGTGGGCGTCTTGGCGCTAAACTGCAGATTTTGTCATTGGGATAGCTGGGCAACGTTGTAGGGAAGGCTACTGCTCAAAGAGCCAAGTCTTTAGTTGTTTGCGAAACTGGATGAGAGAAGGGCTTTGCCTAATATGTCGGGGGAGAGTATTCCACAGTTTCGGGGCAGCTACCAGAAAACGGCGATCGCCCCAAGCAACTGTTCTGGCCCGAGGAACGGTTAACTGCTGGAGAGTGGCTGATCGGAGCGGTCTACCTGGTTTATAGAGTTGGAGTTGCTCTTTTAGGAAGTATGGACCTTGATCGTTCAGAGCCTTATAAACTATGCACAAGGATTTGAAATGTATTCTGTTCTTGATTGTAAGCCAGTGATATTCCTTTATGACTTTTGATGTGGGCTCAAACTTTGTTTTTCTCGCAAGTAGGCGAGCTGCCGCATTTTGAATGGATTGAAGTTTCCCTATGACTCTTGATTGTGCATTGAGGAATAATCCGTTACAATAGTCCAAAGTGGACAGGACTAAGGAACTAACCAGAGTTTTGATGGCTGTATCTGGGAGATAAGGCCGAATCTTCCTAATCATCTTCAATTTAAAATGGGCTGTGGATGCTGTTTTATTGGCATGGTCCATAAAATTTAGTCCATCATCGAAAGTGATGCCCAAATTCCTCACCTTGGCTTTTGGGATTGGGGGAATGCCAAAAGTTTCTGGCCACCAGTTTGATGGCCAACCTGGGGAAAGAGGTCCAAAGATGACCACCTCAGTTTTATCTGAGTTCAGTCTTAAACAATTGCTGGCCATCCATTCTCCTATATCCAGCAATCCTTTATTAAGTTTTGTTGCCATTTCAGGTCCATCGCCTTTGATAGCTAGGACCAACTGAGTGTCGTCAGCATAGGAGGTTAGGCTCATCCCATGTGCTTTGATGACATTAGCAAGGTCCGACACATAGATATTAAAAAGTGTCGGACTGAGGGATGAGCCCTGAGGAACTCCACATGGTGACGATTGTGGTGTTGATTGATAGGGTCCTAAAGTCACTGCTTGGGTTCTGTTGACTAGAAAAGATGCCAGCAGGTCTTTGGCAGAGTGACAAAGGCCGATCTTTTCGACACGGTCGACCAGGATAGTATGGTCGACCGTGTCGAAAGCTGCAGACAAATCCAGCATTACCAGGATCGCTGTACCCCCCTGATCCCTAATTGCCCGTATGTCATCCGCAGCCTTTATCAAGGCTGTTTCTGTCCCATGGTGCTTCCGAAAACCGAATTGTGTATCATCCAGTATATGATGTTTTTCAATATATTCGGATAGCTGGGCGTTCATGGCTTTTTCTACTACTTTGGCCACAAAAGGTAGACTCGCAATGGGTCTGTAGTTTTTTAACTCTTGTTTATCAAGGGAGGGTTTTTTTAGTAGGGGTCTCAATAAAGTGTTTTTCAGCGAGTCTGGATAAGTGCCTGAGAGCATAATTGAGTTGCAGACTTGGGTAAGTGCTGGAATGATGGACTCCATTACAGGTGGTAGAATTGAGAAAGGGCAGGGATCTAAGGCCGAGCCTGTTTTTATCGTTGACACAATTGTTCTTATATTATCTTTCGATACAGTTTGAAAACTTGGGAACATGTATCCTGTCCGAGGTGTGAGGGAGCTGCCTGTCCCTGGAGATGGTTTGGCCGCAAAGGTTTGATAAATATCATCAACTTTAGTGTAGAAATAAGTGGCCAGGGAATCGCAGAAAGCTTGTGATGGGGGCGGGGTAAGATCTGGAGTGTTACCTGACAGAAGTTTGGTGATTTGGTACAATCGTCTACTTGAGTTTTTTGCTTCATGAATTTGTTCCGAGTAGAAAGCCTTTTTTGCCTTTGTGATCATATTTTTGTACAGTGCCAGTGACTCTTTGTAACATATCCTACTGGCTGTGTCGTAGGTATTTCTCCATAATCTTTCTTTGATCCTGTTAATTAGTTTGTGTGCCCTCAGTTCTTTAGTATACCACGGGGCAGTGGGTTTGGCTCTATTTCTGGAAATTACTTTAGTCGGAGCTAGCTGATTAGCTGCCTGACCCAACCAGGTCTGGAATTGTTGTAGTGCTAAATTGGGTTCGTCAGAGATAATTGGGAAGTTTGGTCCAGTCTAGTGCTAAACTCCTCTTGATTCATATTTTTCCAGTCTTTAAATGATTTTTGAAATGTTGGGGCTGATTGTTTAGTAAGAAAGGAATTAGTGGCAAGCTTGGCAAGTATAGCGTAGTGGTCTGTCCATGGCATTGGAAGGATGTTGATTATTTGGAGACCATCAGCGCTAGAAAAAATGGCATCCAAAATGTGGCCTGCCGAGTGGGTAGGGGAGGTGACTAATTGTTTTAGGCCCAGTGTTTCCATATCTGATGTTAGCGCCACTGTGTCAGCTTGATTGTTTTTGTCCAAATGAAAATTTAGGTCGCCTAGGACAGTAAATGAATTTTCCGTGGCGACTGATTCCATAATAGTATTGATACTGGCCAGGAATCCCGCCTTCGGTCCAGGTGGGCGATATATTAGGATTCCTTTAAAATTCAAGAGAGCTGTTAGCTTAATATCAAACTGCATCGCTTCACAAGCGGTGGATGGTATTAAGTTCGTTCTGGCCGGGAACTGTTCTCTGGCTATAATCGCCAATCCTCCTCCTTTTTTTCCTAATGCCTCTGTCCTGACGGTATACTTTGTATCCGTCCGGTACTGCAATGGCCAAGTCTGGCCCCGAAGATTCGTCCATCCATGTTTCGGTAACGAACAGGATGTCAAGTCTAGTGTCAGTTATAAAATCCGCTATCTCTTGCCTATGCTTCCCAAGTGAGCGGGCATTGATCAGCGCAACTGTGGTGACCTTCTCTTTTGTACTACTTACTTGGGGGATGTTAATCGGAGGGAGTGGTGTAGGTATTTTGTAATTGCAATATACACATTGTTTGGTAAGGTCCATAGGATTCAGACCAAAGTCTAGTGTCGTGCAGCATAGACTAGGTGGCGGCTGTAGTGCCACTAGGCTATCATTCGTATAGGTCTGCGTTTTCTGTGTCACGGACAGGCCAGGGGTGGTGGCCCTAGGCCCGGATCCGGCGCGGACGGGCGCAGACGGGCCCGCCTTTGGCGCGCCTTCGGCGCGCCGCCGGCGCGCCCGCTGCGCCCGCCCGCTGCGCGGACGGGATGGTCTGGTGGTTTTATACATAGTGAAGGGGGAGGAGGGTGGGAGGGCTCGAACCACTAGCCCGCAACCCTTACCTCCCTCAAGATGGCCGCTAAGGTGGCCGAGTGTTGTAGTCAGCGCGTTAATGCAGCCGCGCTGAGACAGGGGGAGCCTGTGTTGTGGCCTCGGTGCGACGCTATTCTCGCGCCGAGGTTGGGTGATATTTTAAAAATGGACAATTAAAATAATTACAGGTTCTAAAAATAAACGCGCTCTTAAATCGGCAGCGTTTGGCAGGAAAGCACAAGAGAGTGAAAGGAGATCCCCCGGCTATCCGCCTCAGGGGAGAAATGACAAATCACAGTTTTGCACGTTATCCAGTCACTTCCTCTTAAATAATCTGGGAGGGCGGGAGGGCTCGAACCACTAGCCCGCAACCCTTACCTCCCTCAAGATGGCCGCTAAGGTGGGTCGAGTGTTGTAGTCAGCGCGTTAATGCAGCCGCGCTGAGACAGGGGGAGCCTGTGTTGTGGCCTCGGTGCGACGCTATTCTCGCGCCGAGGTTGGGTGATATTTTAAAAATGGACAATTAAAATAATTACAGGTTCTAAAAATAAACGCGCTCTTAAATCGGCAGCGTTTGGCAGGAAAGCACAAGAGAGTGAAAGGAGATCCCCCGGCTATCCGCCTCAGGGGAGAAATGACAAATCACAGTTTTTGCATCAGCGGGTGCGCCTCTGCCAGGGTCTTGAGCAAAAAATCACTGTCGCGTTGGCCATCCCTGGACACGTGTTTCGAGGTTGTTGCCTCTCGTCAGCAGGGAATAGGCATATATGTAGGGGTGCTGCGTAGGCTGCCAAAAAAATGTGCTCAGGTCTGGTACCGCTCATGGCACGCAGGGGTGTAACCTGGGCTCGTCAGCCCCACCAGCGCCAAGGATCCTGAATATAAAAGAAAGTCCAATTAGTCGCACACTGCTTGTCCTACCAACATGCTGCCCCAAAGCATTGTGGTCCATGAAGTAAGCATCAGCGGGTGCGCCTCTGCCAGGGTCTTGAGCAAAAAATCACTGTCGCGTTGGCCATCCCTGGACACGTGTTTCGAGGTTGTTGCCTCTCGTCAGCAGGGAATAGGCATATATGTAGGGGTGCTGCGTAGGCTGCCAAAAAATGTTCTCAGGTCCGGTACCGCTCATGGCACGCAGGTGCGTAACCCGGGCTCGTCAGCCCCACCAGCTCCAGGGAGCCTGAATATAAAAGAAAGTCCAATTGGTCGCACACTGCTTGTCCTACCAGCGTGTTGCCCCAAAGCATTATGGTCCATGAAGTAAGCATCAGCGGGTGCGGCTCTGCCAGGGTCTTGAGCAAAAAATCACTGTGGCGTTTGCCATCCCTGGACACATGTTTCGAGCTTGTTGCCTCTCGTCAGCAGGGAATAGGCATATATATAGGGATGCTGCGTAGGCTGCCAAAAAAATGTTCTCAGGTCCGGTACCGCTCATGGCACGCAGGTACGTAACCCGGGCTCGTCAGCCCCACCTGCTCCAGGGAGCCTGAATATAAAAGAAAGTCCAATTGGTCGCACACTGCCTGTCCTACCAGCGTGTTGCCTCAAAGCATTATGGTCCATGAAGTAAGCATCAGCGGGTGCGCCTCTGCCAGGGTCTTGAGCAAAAAATCATTGTCGCGTTGGCCATCCCTGGACACGTGTTTCGAGGTTGTTGCCTCTCGTCAGCAGGGAATAGGCATATATATAGGGATGCTGCGTAGGCTGCCAAAAAAAATGTTCTCAGGTCCGGTACCGCTCATGGCACGCAGGTGCGTAACCCGGGCTCGTCAGCCCCACCAGCTCCAGGGAGCCTGAATATAAAAGAAAGTCCAATTGGTCGCACACTGCTTGTCCTACCAGCGTGTTGCCCCAAAGCATTATGGTCCATGAAGTAAGCATCAGCGGTTGCGCCTCTGCCAGGGTCTTGAGCAAAAAATCACTGTCGCGTTGGCCATCCCTGGACACGTGTGAGGTTGTTGCCTCTCGTCAGCAGGGAATAGGCATATATGTAGGGGTGCTGCGTAGGCTGCCCCAAAAAATTTCTCAGATCCGGTACCACTCATGGCACGCAGGTGCGTAACCCGGGCTCGTCAGCCCCACCACCTCCAGGGAGCCTGAATATAAAAGAAAGTCCAATTAGTCGCACACTGCTTGTCCTACCAGCGTGTTGCCCCAAAGCATTATGGTCCATGAAGTAAGCATCAGAGGGTGCGCCTTTGCCAGGGTCTTGAGCAAAAAATCACTGTCGCGTTGGCCATCCCTGGACACGTGTTTCGAGGTTGTTGCCTCTCGTCAGCAGGGAATAGGCATATATGTAGGGGTGCTGCGTAGGCTGCCCAAAAAATTTTCTCAGGTCCGGTACCGCTCATGGTACGCAGGTGCGTAACCCGGGCTCGTCAGCCCCACCAGCTCCAGGAAGCCTGAATATGAAAGAAAGTCCAATTGGTCGCACACTGCTTGTCCTACCAGCGTGTTGCCCCAAAGCATTATGGTCCATGAAGTAAGCATCAGCGGGTGCGCCTCTGCCAGGGTCTTGAGCAAAAAATCACTGTCGCGTTGGCCATCCCTGGACACGTGTTTCGAGGTTGTTGCCTCTCGTCAGCAGGGAATAGGCATATATGTAGGGGTGCTGCGTAGGCTGCCAAAAAAATGTGCTCAGGTCTGGTACCGCTCATGGCACGCAGGGGTGTAACCTGGGCTCGTCAGCCCCACCAGCGCCAAGGATCCTGAATATAAAAGAAAGTCCAATTAGTCGCACACTGCTTGTCCTACCAACATGCTGCCCCAAAGCATTGTGGTCCATGAAGTAAGCATCAGCGGGTGCGCCTCTGCCAGGGTCTTGAGCAAAAAATCACTGTCGCGTTGGCCATCCCTGGACACGTGTTTCGAGGTTGTTGCCTCTCGTCAGCAGGGAATAGGCATATATGTAGGGGTGCTGCGTAGGCTGCCAAAAAAATGTTCTCAGGTCCCGTACCGCTCATGGCTCGCAGGTGTGTAACCCGGGCTCGTCAGCCCCACCAGCTCCAGGGAGCCTGAATATAAAAGAAAGTCCAATTGGTCGCACACTGCTTGTCCTACCAGCGTGTTGCCCCAAAGCATTATGGTCCATGAAGTAAGCATCAGCGGGTGCGCCTCTGCCAGGGTCTTGAGCAAAAAATCACTGTGGCGTGTGCCATCCCTGGACACATGTTTCGAGCTTGTTGCCTCTCGTCAGCAGGGAATAGGCATATATATAGGGATGCTGCGTAGGCTGCCAAAAAAATGTTCTCAGGTCCGGTACCGCTCATGGCACGCAGGTACATAACCCGGGCTCGTCAGCCCCACCTGCTCCAGGGAGCCTGAATATAAAAGAAAGTCCAATTGGTCGCACACTGCCTGTCCTACCAGCGTGTTGCCCCAAAGCATTATGGTCCTTGAAGTAAGCATCAGCGGGTGCGCCTCTGCCAGGGACTTGAGCAAAAAATCACTGTCGCGTTGGCCATCCCTGGACACGTGTTTCGAGGTTGTTGCCTCTCGTCAGCAGGGAATAGGCATATATATAGGGATGCTGCGTAGGCTGCCAAAAAAATGTTCTCAGGTCCGGTACCGCTCATGGCACGCAGGTGCGTAACCCGGGCTCGTCAGCCCCACCAGCTCCAGGGAGCCTGAATATAAAAGAAAGTCCAATTGGTCGCACACTGCTTGTCCTACCAGCGTGTTGCCCCAAAGCATTATGGTCCATGAAGTAAGCATCAGCGGGTGCGCCTCTGCCAGGGTCTTGAGCAAAAAATCACTGTCGCGTTGGCCATCCCTGGACACGTGTTTTGAGGTTGTTGCCTCTCGTCAGCAGGGAATAGGCATATATGTAGGGGTGCTGCGTAGGCTGCCAAAAAAATGTTCTCAGGTCCGGTACCGCTCATGGCACGCAGGTGCGTAACCCAGGCTCATCAGCCCCACCAGCTCCAGGGAGCCTAAATATAAAAAAGTCCAATTGGTCGCACACTGCTTGTCCTACCAGCGTGTTGCCCCAAAGCATTATGGTCCATGAAGTAAGCATCAGCGGGTGCGCCTCTGCCAGGGTCTTGAGCAAAAAATCACTGTCGCGTTGGCCATCCCTGGACACGTGTTTCGAGGTTGTTGCCTCTCGTCAGCTGGGAAAAGGCATATATGTAGGGGTGCTGCGTAGGCTGCAAAAAAAATGTTCTCAAGTCCGGTACCGCTTATGGCACGCAGGGGCGTAACCCGGGCTCGTCAGCCCCACCACCTCCAGGGAGCCTGAATATAAAAGAAAGTCCAATTAGTCGCACACTGCTTGTCCTACCAGCGTGTTGCCCCAAAGCATTATGGTCCATGAAGTAAGCATCAGCGGGTGCGCCTCTGCCAGGGTCTTGAGCAAAAGATCACTGTCGCGTTGGCCATCCCTGGACACGTGTTTCGAGGTTGTTGCCTCTCGTCAGCAGGGAATAGGCATATATGTAGGGGTGCTGCGTAGGCTGCCAAAAAAATTTTCTCAGGTCCCGTACCGCTCATGGCTCGCAGGTGCGTAACCCGGGCTCATCAGCCCCACCAGCTCCAGGGAGCCAGAATATAAAAGAAAGTC
The DNA here is from genome assembly GCF_964261635.1 of Lissotriton helveticus. NCBI lineage: Eukaryota > Metazoa > Chordata > Amphibia > Caudata > Salamandridae > Lissotriton > Lissotriton helveticus. Next base: position 1,548,950,208 of record NC_136065.1, read on the forward strand.
CAATTGGTCGCACAATGCTTGTCCTACCAGCGTGTTGCCCCAAAGCATTGTGGTCCATGAAGTAAGCACCAGCGGGTGCGCCTCTGCCAGGGTCTTGAGCAAAAAATCACTGTCGGGTTGGCCATCCCTGGACACATGTTTCGAGGTTGTTGCCTCTCGTCAGCATGGAATAGGCATAAATGTAGGGGTGCTGCGTGTAGGCTGCCAAAAATTTTCTCAGGTCCGGTACCGCTCATGGCACGCAGGTGCGTAACCCGGGCTCGTCAGCCCCACCAGCTCCAGGGAGCCTGAATATAAAAGAAAGTCCAATTGGTCGCACACTGCTTGTCCTACCAGCGTGTTGCCCCAAAGCAATATAGTCCATGAAGTAAGCATCAGCGGGTGCGCCTCTGCCAGGGTCTTGAGCAAAAAATCACTGTCGCGTTGGCCATCCCTGGACACGTGTTTCGAGGTTGTTGCCTCTCGTCAGCAGGGAATAGGCATATATGTAGGGGTGCTGCGTAGGCTGCCCAAAAATTTTTCTCAGGTCCGGTACCGCTCATGGCACGCAGGGGCGTAACCCGGGCTCGTCAGCCCCACCACTTCCAGGGAGCCTGAATATAAAAGAAAGTCCAATTAGTCGCACACTGCTTGTCCTACCAGCGTGTTGCCCCAAAGCATTATGGTCCATGAAGTAAGCATCAGCGGGTGCGCCTCTGCCAGGGTCTTGAGCAAAAAATCACTGTCGCGTTGGCCATCCCTGGACACGTGTGAGGTTGTTGCCTCTCGTCAGCAGGGAATAGGCATATATGTAGGGGTGCTGCGTAGGCTGCCCCAAAAAATTTCTCAGATCCGGTACCACTCATGGCACGCAGGTGCGTAACCCGGGCTCGTCAGCCCCACCACCTCCAGGGAGCCTGAATATAAAAGAAAGTCCAATTAGGCGCACACTGCTTGTCCTACCAGCGTGTTGCCCCAAAGCATTATGGTCCATGAAGTAAGCATCAGCGGGTGCGCCTCTGCCAGGGTCTTGAGCAAAAAATCACTGTGGCGTGTGCCATCCCTGGACACATGTTTCGAGCTTGTTGCCTCTCGTCAGCAGGGAATAGGCATATATATAGGGATGCTGCGTAGGCTGCCAAAAAAATGTTCTCAGGTCCGGTACCGCTCATGGCACGCAGGTACGTAACCCGGGCTCGTCAGCCCCACCTGCTCCAGGGAGCCTGAATATAAAAGAAAGTCCAATTGGTCGCACACTGCCTGTCCTACCAGCGTGTTGCCCCAAAGCATTATGGTCCTTGAAGTAAGCATCAGCGGGTGCGCCTCTGCCAGGGACTTGAGCAAAAAATCACTGTCGCGTTGGCCATCCCTGGACACGTGTTTCGAGGTTGTTGCCTCTGGTCAGCAGGGAATAGGCATATATATAGGGATGCTGCGTAGGCTGCCAAAAAAATGTTCTCAGGTCCGGTACCGCTCATGGCACGCAGGTGCGTAACCCGGGCTCGTCAGCCCCACCAGCTCCAGGGAGCCTGAATATAAAAGAAAGTCCAATTGGTCGCACACTGCTTGTCCTACCAGCGTGTTGCCCCAAAGCATTATGGTCCATGAAGTAAGCATCAGCGGGGGCGCCTCTGCCAGGGTCTTGAGCAAAAAATCACTGTTGCGTTGGCCATCCCTGGACACGTGTTTTGAGGTTGTTGCCTCTCGTCAGCAGGGAATAGGCATATATGTAGGGGTGCTGCGTAGGCTGCCAAAAAAATGTGCTCAGGTCTGGTACCGCTCATGGCACGCAGGTGCGTAACCCGGGCTCATCAGCCCCACCAGCTCCAGGGAGCCAGAATATAAAAGAAAGTCCAATTGGTCGCACAATGCTTGTCCTACCAGCGTGTTGCCCCAAAGCATTATGGTCCATGAAGTAAGCATCAGCGGGTGCGCCTCTGCCAGGGTCTTGAGCAAAAGATCACTGTCGCGTTGGCCATCCCTGGACACGTGTTTCGAGGTTGTTGCCTCTCGTCAGCAGGGAATAGGCATATATGTAGGGGTGCTGCGTAGGCTGCCCAAAAAATTTTCTCAGGTCCCGTACCGCTCATGGCTCGCAGGTGCGTAACCCGGGCTCATCAGCCCCACCAGCTCCAGGGAGCCAGAATATAAAAGAAAGTCCAATTGGTCGCACAATGCTTGTCCTACCAGCGTGTTGCCCCAAAGCATTGTGGTCCATGAAGTAAGCACCAGCGGGTGCGCCTCTGCCAGGGTCTTGAGCAAAAAATCACTGTCGGGTTGGCCATCCCTGGACACATGTTTCGAGGTTGTTGCCTCTCGTCAGCATGGAATAGGCATAAATGTAGGGGTGCTGCGTAGGCTGCCAAAAATTTTCTCAGGTCCGGTACCGCTCATGGCACGCAGGTGCGTAACCCGGGCTCGTCAGCCCCACCAGCTCCAGGGAGCCTGAATATAAAAGAAAGTCCAATTGGTCGCACACTGCTTGTCCTACCAGCGTGTTGCCCCAAAGCAATATAGTCCATGAAGTAAGCATCAGCGGGTGCGCCTCTGCCAGGGTCTTGAGCAAAAAATCACTGTCGCGTTGGCCATCCCTGGACACGTGTTTCGAGGTTGTTGCCTCTCGTCAGCAGGGAATAGGCATATATGTAGGGGTGCTGCGTAGGCTGCCCAAAAAATTTTCTCAGGTCCGGTACCGCTCATGGCACGCAGGGGCGTAACCCGGGCTCGTCAGCCCCACCACTTCCAGGGAGCCTGAATATAAAAGAAAGTCCAATTAGTCGCACACTGCTTGTCCTACCAGCGTGTTGCCCCAAAGCATTATGGTCCATGAAGTAAGCATCAGCGGGTGCGCCTCTGCCAGGGTCTTGAGCAAAAAATCACTGTCGCGTTGGCCATCCCTGGACACATGTTTCGAGCTTGTTGCCTCTCGTCAGCAGGGAATAGGCATATATATAGGGATGCTGCGTAGGCTGCCAAAAAAATGTTCTCAGGTCCGGTACCGCTCATGGCACGCAGGTACGTAACCCGGGCTCGTCAGCCCCACCTGCTCCAGGGAGCCTGAATATAAAAGAAAGTCCAATTTGTCGCACACTGCCTGTCCTACCAGCGTGTTGCCCCAAAGCATTATGGTCCTTGAAGTAAGCATCAGCGGGTGCGCCTCTGCCAGGGACTTGAGCAAAAAATCACTGTCGCGTTGGCCATCCCTGGACACGTGTTTCGAGGTTGTTGCCTCTGGTCAGCAGGGAATAGGCATATATATAGGGATGCTGCGTAGGCTGCCAAAAAAATGTTCTCAGGTCCGGTACCGCTCATGGCACGCAGGTGCGTAACCCGGGCTCGTCAGCCCCACCAGCTCCAGGGAGCCTGAATATAAAAGAAAGTCCAATTGGTCGCACACTGCTTGTCCTACCAGCGTGTTGCCCCAAAGCATTATGGTCCATGAAGTAAGCATCAGCGGGTGCGCCTCTGCCAGGGTCTTGAGCAAAAAATCACTGTTGCGTTGGCCATCCCTGGACACGTGTTTTGAGGTTGTTGCCTCTCGTCAGCAGGGAATAGGCATATATGTAGGGGTGCTGCGTAGGCTGCCAAAAAAATGTTCTCAGGTCCGGTACCGCTCATGGCACGCAGGTGCGTAACCCAGGCTCATCAGCCCCACCAGCTCCAGGGAGCCTAAATATAAAAGAAAGTCCAATTGGTCGCACACTGCTTGTCCTACCAGCGTGTTGCCCCAAAGCATTGTGGTCCATGAAGTAAGCATCAGCGGGTGCGCCTCTGCCAGGGTCTTGAGCAAAAAATCACTGTCGCGTTGGCCATCCCTGGACACGTGTTTCGAGGTTGTTGCCTCTCGTCAGCAGGGAATAGGCATATATGTAGGGGTGCTGCGTAGGCTGCCAAAAAATGTTCTCAGGTCCGGTACCGCTCATGGCACGCAGGTGCGTAACCCGGGCTCGTCAGCCCCACCAGCTCCAGGGAGCCTGAATATAAAAGAAAGTCCAATTGGTCGCACACTGCTTGTCCTACCAGCGTGTTGCCCCAAAGCATTATGGTCCATGAAGTAAGCATCAGCGGGTGCGCCTCTGCCAGGGTCTTGAGCAAAAATTATCACTGTCGCGTTGGCCATCCCTGGACACGTTTTTCGAGGATGTTGCCTCTCGTCAGCAGGGAATAGGCATATATGTAGGGGTGCTGCGTAGGCTTCCAAAAAAATGTTCTCAGGTCCCGTACCGCTCATGGCTCGCAGGTGCGTAACCCGGGCTCGTCAGCCCCACCAGCTCCAGGGAGCCTGAATATAAAAGAAAGTCCAATTGGTCGCACACTGCTTGTCCTACCAGTGTGTTGCCCCAAAGCATTATGGTCCATGAAGTAAGCATCAGGGGGTGCGCCTCTGCCAGCGTCTTGAGCAAAAAATCACTGTCGCGTTGGCCATCCCTGGACACGTGTTTCGAGGTTGTTGCCTCTCGTCAGCAGGGAATAGGCATATATGTAGGGGTGCTGCGTAGGCTGCCAAAAAATTTTCTCAGGTCCGGTACCGCTCATGGCACGCAGGTGCGTAACCCGGGCTCATCAGCCCCACCAGCTCCAGGTCCAATTGGTCGCACACTGCTTGTCCTACCAGCGTGTTGCCCCAAAGCATTATGGTCCATGAAGTAAGCATCAGCGGGTGCGGCTCTGCCAGGGTCTTGAGCAAAAAATCACTGTGGCGTTTGCCATCCCTGGACACATGTTTCGAGCTTGTTGCCTCTCGTCAGCAGGGAATAGGCATATATATAGGGATGCTGCGTAGGCTGCCAAAAAAATGTTCTCAGGTCCGGTACCGCTCATGGCACGCAGGTACGTAACCCGGGCTCGTCAGCCCCACCTGCTCCAGGGAGCCTGAATATAAAAGAAAGTCCAATTGGTCGCACACTGCCTGTCCTACCAGCGTGTTGCCCCAAAGCATTATGGTCCATGAAGTAAGCATCAGCGGGTGCGCCTCTGCCAGGGTCTTGAGCAAAAAATCATTGTCGCGTTGGCCATCCCTGGACACGTGTTTCGAGGTTGTTGCCTCTCGTCAGCAGGGAATAGGCATATATATAGGGATGCTGCGTAGGCTGCCAAAAAAATGTTCTCAGGTCCGGTACCGCTCATGGCACGCAGGTGCGTAACCCGGGCTCGTCAGCCCCACCACCTCCAGGGAGCCTGAATATAAAAGAAAGTCCAATTAGTCGCACACTGCTTGTCCTACCAGCGTGTTGCCCCAAAGCATTATGGTCCATGAAGTAAGCATCAGAGGGTGCGCCTCTGCCAGGGTCTTGAGCAAAAAATCACTGTCGCGTTGGCCATCCCTGGACACGTGTTTCGAGGTTGTTGCCTCTCGTCAGCAGGGAATAGGCATATATGTAGGGGTGCTGCGTAGGCTGCCCAAAAATTTTTCTCAGGTCCGGTACCGCTCATGGTACGCAGGTGCGTAACCCGGGCTCGTCAGCCCCACCAGCTCCAGGAAGCCTGAATATGAAAGAAAGTCCAATTGGTCGCACACTGCTTGTCCTACCAGCGTGTTGCCCCAAAGCATTATGGTCCATGAAGTAAGCATCAGCGGGAGCGCCTCTGCCAGGGTCTTGAGCAAAAAATCACTGTCGCGTTGGCCATCCCTGGACACGTGTTTCGAGGTTGTTGCCTCTCGTCAGCAGGGAATAGGCATATATGTAGGGGTGCTGCGTAGGCTGCCAAAAAAATGTGCTCAGGTCTGGTACCGCTCATGGCACGCAGGGGTGTAACCTGGGCTCGTCAGCCCCACCAGCGCCAAGGATCCTGAATATAAAAGAAAGTCCAATTAGTCGCACACTGCTTGTCCTACCAACATGCTGCCCCAAAGCATTGTGGTCCATGAAGTAAGCATCAGCGGGTGCGCCTCTGCCAGGGTCTTGAGCAAAAAATCACTGTCGCGTTGGCCATCCCTGGACACGTGTTTCGAGGTTGTTGCCTCTCGTCAGCAGGGAATAGGCATATATGTAGGGGTGCTGCGTAGGCTGCCAAAAAAATGTTCTCAGGTCCCGTACCGCTCATGGCTCGCAGGTGTGTAACCCGGGCTCGTCAGCCCCACCAGCTCCAGGGAGCCTGAATATAAAAGAAAGTCCAATTGGTCGCACACTGCTTGTCCTACCAGCGTGTTGCCCCAAAGCATTATGGTCCATGAAGTAAGCATCAGCGGGTGCGCCTCTGCCAGGGTCTTGAGCAAAAAATCACTGTGGCGTGTGCCATCCCTGGACACATGTTTCGAGCTTGTTGCCTCTCGTCAGCAGGGAATAGGCATATATATAGGGATGCTGCGTAGGCTGCCAAAAAAATGTTCTCAGGTCCGGTACCGCTCATGGCACGCAGGTACGTAACCCGGGCTCGTCAGCCCCACCTGCTCCAGGGAGCCTGAATATAAAAGAAAGTCCAATTGGTCGCACACTGCCTGTCCTACCAGCGTGTTGCCCCAAAGCATTATGGTCCTTGAAGTAAGCATCAGCGGGTGCGCCTCTGCCAGGGACTTGAGCAAAAAATCACTGTCGCGTTGGCCATCCCTGGACACGTGTTTCGAGGTTGTTGCCTCTCGTCAGCAGGGAATAGGCATATATATAGGGATGCTGCGTAGGCTGCCAAAAAAATGTTCTCAGGTCCGGTACCGCTCATGGCACGCAGGTGCGTAACCCGGGCTCGTCAGCCCCACCAGCTCCAGGGAGCCTGAATATAAAAGAAAGTCCAATTGGTCGCACACTGCTTGTCCTACCAGCGTGTTGCCCCAAAGCATTATGGTCCATGAAGTAAGCATCAGCGGGTGCGCCTCTGCCAGGGTCTTGAGCAAAAAATCACTGTCGCGTTGGCCATCCCTGGACACGTGTTTTGAGGTTGTTGCCTCTCGTCAGCAGGGAATAGGCATATATGTAGGGGTGCTGCGTAGGCTGCCAAAAAAATGTTCTCAGGTCCGGTACCGCTCATGGCACGCAGGTGCGTAACCCAGGCTCATCAGCCCCACCAGCTCCAGGGAGCCTAAATATAAAAGAAAGTCCAATTGGTCGCACACTGCTTGTCCTACCAGCGTGTTGCCCCAAAGCATTATGGTCCATGAAGTAAGCATCAGCGGGTGCGCCTCTGCCAGGGTCTTGAGCAAAAAATCACTGTCGCGTTGGCCATCCCTGGACACGTGTTTCGAGGTTGTTGCCTCTCGTCAGCTGGGAAAAGGCATATATGTAGGGGTGCTGCGTAGGCTGCAAAAAAAATGTTCTCAAGTCCGGTACCGCTTATGGCACGCAGGGGCGTAACCCGGGCTCGTCAGCCCCACCACCTCCAGGGAGCCTGAATATAAAAGAAAGTCCAATTAGTCGCACACTGCTTGTCCTACCAGCGTGTTGCCCCAAAGCATTATGGTCCATGAAGTAAGCATCAGCGGGTGCGCCTCTGCCAGGGTCTTGAGCAAAAGATCACTGTCGCGTTGGCCATCCCTGGACACGTGTTTCGAGGTTGTTGCCTCTCGTCAGCAGGGAATAGGCATATATGTAGGGGTGCTGCGTAGGCTGCCAAAAAAATTTTCTCAGGTCCCGTACCGCTCATGGCTCGCAGGTGCGTAACCCGGGCTCATCAGCCCCACCAGCTCCAGGGAGCCAGAATATAAAAGAAAGTCCAATTGGTCGCACAATGCTTGTCCTACCAGCGTGTTGCCCCAAAGCATTGTGGTCCATGAAGTAAGCACCAGCGGGTGCGCCTCTGCCAGGGTCTTGAGCAAAAAATCACTGTCGGGTTGGCCATCCCTGGACACATGTTTCGAGGTTGTTGCCTCTCGTCAGCATGGAATAGGCATAAATGTAGGGGTGCTGCGTAGGCTGCCAAAAATTTTCTCAGGTCCGGTACCGCTCATGGCACGCAGGTGCGTAACCCGGGCTCGTCAGCCCCACCAGCTCCAGGGAGCCTGAATATAAAAGAAAGTCCAATTGGTCGCACACTGCTTGTCCTACCAGCGTGTTGCCCCAAAGCAATATAGTCCATGAAGTAAGCATCAGCGGGTGCGCCTCTGCCAGGGTCTTGAGCAAAAAATCACTGTCGCGTTGGCCATCCCTGGACACGTGTTTCGAGGTTGTTGCCTCTCGTCAGCAGGGAATAGGCATATATGTAGGGGTGCTGCGTAGGCTGCCCAAAAAATTTTCTCAGGTCCGGTACCGCTCATGGCACGCAGGGGCGTAACCCGGGCTCGTCAGCCCCACCACTTCCAGGGAGCCTGAATATAAAAGAAAGTCCAATTAGTCGCACACTGCTTGTCCTACCAGCGTGTTGCCCCAAAGCATTATGGTCCATGAAGTAAGCATCAGCGGGTGCGCCTCTGCCAGGGTCTTGAGCAAAAAATCACTGTCGCGTTGGCCATCCCTGGACACGTGTGAGGTTGTTGCCTCTCGTCAGCAGGGAATAGGCATATATGTAGGGGTGCTGCGTAGGCTGCCCCAAAAAATTTCTCAGATCCGGTACCACTCATGGCACGCAGGTGCGTAACCCGGGCTCGTCAGCCCCACCACCTCCAGGGAGCCTGAATATAAAAGAAAGTCCAATTAGGCGCACACTGCTTGTCCTACCAGCGTGTTGCCCCAAAGCATTATGGTCCATGAAGTAAGCATCAGCGGGTGCGCCTCTGCCAGGGTCTTGAGCAAAAAATCACTGTGGCGTGTGCCATCCCTGGACACATGTTTCGAGCTTGTTGCCTCTCGTCAGCAGGGAATAGGCATATATATAGGGATGCTGCGTAGGCTGCCAAAAAAATGTTCTCAGGTCCGGTACCGCTCATGGCACGCAGGTACGTAACCCGGGCTCGTCAGCCCTACCTGCTCCAGGGAGCCTGAATATAAAAGAAAGTCCAATTGGTCGCACACTGCCTGTCCTACCAGCGTGTTGCCCCAAAGCATTATGGTCCTTGAAGTAAGCATCAGCGGGTGCGCCTCTGCCAGGGACTTGAGCAAAAAATCACTGTCGCGTTGGCCATCCCTGGACACGTGTTTCGAGGTTGTTGCCTCTGGTCAGCAGGGAATAGGCATATATATAGGGATGCTGCGTAGGCTGCCAAAAAAATGTTCTCAGGTCCGGTACCGCTCATGGCACGCAGGTGCGTAACCCGGGCTCGTCAGCCCCACCAGCTCCAGGGAGCCTGAATATAAAAGAAAGTCCAATTGGTCGCACACTGCTTGTCCTACCAGCGTGTTGCCCCAAAGCATTATGGTCCATGAAGTAAGCATCAGCGGGTGCGCCTCTGCCAGGGTCTTGAGCAAAAAATCACTGTTGCGTTGGCCATCCCTGGACACGTGTTTTGAGGTTGTTGCCTCTCGTCAGCAGGGAATAGGCATATATGTAGGGGTGCTGCGTAGGCTGCCAAAAAAATGTTCTCAGGTCCGGTACCGCTCATGGCACGCAGGTGCGTAACCCAGGCTCATCAGCCCCACCAGCTCCAGGGAGCCTAAATATAAAAGAAAGTCCAATTGGTCGCACACTGCTTGTCCTACCAGTGTGTTGCCCCAAAGCATTATGGTCCATGAAGTAAGCATCAGCGGGTGCGCCTCTGCCAGGGTCTTGAGCAAAAAATCACTGTCGCGTTGGCCATCCCTGGACACGTGTTTCGAGGTTGTTGCCTCTCAGCTGGGAAAAGGCATATATGTAGGGGTGCTGCGTAGGCTGCAAAAAAAATGTTCTCAAGTCCGGTACCGCTTATGGCACGCAGGGGCGTAACCCGGGCTCGTCAGCCCCACCACCTCCAGGGAGCCTGAATATAAAAGAAAGTCAATTGGTCGCACACTGCTTGTCCTACCAGCGTGTTGCCCCAAAGCATTGTGGTCCATGAAGTAAGCATCAGCGGGTGCGCCTCTGCCAGGGTCTTGAGCAAAAAATCACTGTCGCGTTGGCCATCCCTGGACACGTGTTTCGAGGTTGTTGCCTCTCGTCAGCAGGGAATAGGCATATATGTAGGGGTGCTGCGTAGGCTGCCAAAAAATGTTCTCAGGTCCGGTACCGCTCATGGCACGCAGGTGCGTAACCCGGGCTCGTCAGCCCCACCAGCTCCAGGGAGCCTGAATATAAAAGAAAGTCCAATTGGTCGCACACTGCTTGTCCTACCAGCGTGTTGCCCCAAAGCATTATGGTCCATGAAGTAAGCATCAGCGGGTGCGCCTCTGCCAGGGTCTTGAGCAAAAATTATCACTGTCGCGTTGGCCATCCCTGGACACGTTTTTCGAGGATGTTGCCTCTCGTCAGCAGGGAATAGGCATATATGTAGGGGTGCTGCGTAGGCTTCCAAAAAAATGTTCTCAGGTCCCGTACCGCTCATGGCTCGCAGGTGCGTAACCCGGGCTCGTCAGCCCCACCAGCTCCAGGGAGCCTGAATATAAAAGAAAGTCCAATTGGTCGCACACTGCTTGTCCTACCAGTGTGTTGCCCCAAAGCATTATGGTCCATGAAGTAAGCATCAGGGGGTGCGCCTCTGCCAGCGTCTTGAGCAAAAAATCACTGTCGCGTTGGCCATCCCTGGACACGTGTTTCGAGGTTGTTGCCTCTCGTCAGCAGGGAATAGGCATATATGTAGGGGTGCTGCGTAGGCTGCCAAAAAATTTTCTCAGGTCCGGTACCGCTCATGGCACGCAGGTGCGTAACCCGGGCTCATCAGCCCCACCAGCTCCAGGTCCAATTGGTCGCACACTGCTTGTCCTACCAGCGTGTTGCCCCAAAGCATTATGGTCCATGAAGTAAGCATCAGCGGGTGCGGCTCTGCCAGGGTCTTGAGCAAAAAATCACTGTGGCGTTTGCCATCCCTGGACACATGTTTCGAGCTTGTTGCCTCTCGTCAGCAGGGAATAGGCATATATATAGGGATGCTGCGTAGGCTGCCAAAAAAATGTTCTCAGGTCCGGTACCGCTCATGGCACGCAGGTACGTAACCCGGGCTCGTCAGCCCCACCTGCTCCAGGGAGCCTGAATATAAAAGAAAGTCCAATTGGTCGCACACTGCCTGTCCTACCAGCGTGTTGCCCCAAAGCATTATGGTCCATGAAGTAAGCATCAGCGGGTGCGCCTCTGCCAGGGTCTTGAGCAAAAAATCATTGTCGCGTTGGCCATCCCTGGACACGTGTTTCGAGGTTGTTGCCTCTCGTCAGCAGGGAATAGGCATATATATAGGGATGCTGCGTAGGCTGCCAAAAAAATGTTCTCAGGTCCGGTACCGCTCATGGCACGCAGGTGCGTAACCCGGGCTCGTCAGCCCCACCAGCTCCAGGGAGCCTGAATATAAAAGAAAGTCCAATTGGTCGCACACTGCTTGTCCTACCAGCGTGTTGCCCCAAAGCATTATGGTCCATGAAGTAAGCATCAGCGGGTGCGCCTCTGCCAGGGTCTTGAGCAAAAAATCACTGTCGCGTTGGCCATCCCTGGACACGTGTGAGGTTGTTGCCTCTCGTCAGCAGGGAATAGGCATATATGTAGGGGTGCTGCGTAGGCTGCCCCAAAAAATTTCTCAGATCCGGTACCACTCATGGCACGCAGGTGCGTAACCCGGGCTCGTCAGCCCCACCACCTCCAGGGAGCCTGAATATAAAAGAAAGTCCAATTAGTCGCACACTGCTTGTCCTACCAGCGTGTTGCCCCAAAGCATTATGGTCCATGAAGTAAGCATCAGAGGGTGCGCCTCTGCCAGGGTCTTGAGCAAAAAATCACTGTCGCGTTGGCCATCCCTGGACACGTGTTTCGAGGTTGTTGCCTCTCGTCAGCAGGGAATAGGCATATATGTAAGGGTGCTGCGTAGGCTGCCCAAAAATTTTTCTCAGGTCCGGTACCGCTCATGGTACGCAGGTGCGTAACCCGGGCTCGTCAGCCCCACCAGCTCCAGGAAGCCTGAATATGAAAGAAAGTCCAATTGGTCGCACACTGCTTGTCCTACCAGCGTGTTGCCCCAAAGCATTATGGTCCATGAAGTAAGCATCAGCGGGTGCGCCTCTGCCAGGGTCTTGAGCAAAAAATCACTGTCGCGTTGGCCATCCCTGGACACGTGTTTCGAGGTTGTTGCCTCTCGTCAGCAGGGAATAGGCATATATGTAGGGGTGCTGCGTAGGCTGCCAAAAAAATGTGCTCAGGTCTGGTACCGCTCATGGCACGCAGGGGTGTAACCTGGGCTCGTCAGCCCCACCAGCGCCAAGGATCCTGAATATAAAAGAAAGTCCAATTAGTCGCACACTGCTTGTCCTACCAACATGCTGCCCCAAAGCATTGTGGTCCATGAAGTAAGCATCAGCGGGTGCGCCTCTGCCAGGGTCTTGAGCAAAAAATCACTGTCGCGTTGGCCATCCCTGGACACGTGTTTCGAGGTTGTTGCCTCTCGTCAGCAGGGAATAGGCATATATGTAGGGGTGCTGCGTAGGCTGCCAAAAAAATGTTCTCAGGTCCCGTACCGCTCATGGCTCGCAGGTGTGTAACCCGGGCTCGTCAGCCCCACCAGCTCCAGGGAGCCTGAATATAAAAGAAAGTCCAATTGGTCGCACACTGCTTGTCCTACCAGCGTGTTGCCCCAAAGCATTATGGTCCATGAAGTAAGCATCAGCGGGTGCGCCTCTGCCAGGGTCTTGAGCAAAAAATCACTGTGGCGTGTGCCATCCCTGGACACATGTTTCGAGCTTGTTGCCTCTCGTCAGCAGGGAATAGGCATATATATAGGGATGCTGCGTAGGCTGCCAAAAAAATGTTCTCAGGTCCGGTACCGCTCATGGCACGCAGGTACGTAACCCGGGCTCGTCAGCCCCACCTGCTCCAGGGAGCCTGAATATAAAAGAAAGTCCAATTGGTCGCACACTGCCTGTCCTACCAGCGTGTTGCCCCAAAGCATTATGGTCCTTGAAGTAAGCATCAGCGGGTGCGCCTCTGCCAGGGACTTGAGCAAAAAATCACTGTCGCGTTGGCCATCCCTGGACACGTGTTTCGAGGTTGTTGCCTCTCGTCAGCAGGGAATAGGCATATATATAGGGATGCTGCGTAGGCTGCCAAAAAAATGTTCTCAGGTCCGGTACCGCTCATGGCACGCAGGTGCGTAACCCGGGCTCGTCAGCCCCACCAGCTCCAGGGAGCCTGAATATAAAAGAAAGTCCAATTGGTCGCACACTGCTTGTCCTACCAGCGTGTTGCCCCAAAGCATTATGGTCCATGAAGTAAGCATCAGCGGGTGCGCCTCTGCCAGGGTCTTGAGCAAAAAATCACTGTCGTGTTGGCCATCCCTGGACACGTGTTTTGAGGTTGTTGCCTCTCGTCAGCAGGGAATAGGCATATATGTAGGGGTGCTGCGTAGACTGCCAAAAAAATGTTCTCAGGTCCGGTACCGCTCATGGCACGCAGGTGCGTAACCCAGGCTCATCAGCCCCACCAGCTCCAGGGAGCCTAAATATAAAAGAAAGTCCAATTGGTCGCACACTGCTTGTCCTACCAGCGTGTTGCCCCAAAGCATTATGGTCCATGAAGTAAGCATCAGCGGGTGCGCCTCTGCCAGGGTCTTGAGCAAAAAATCACTGTCGCGTTGGCCATCCCTGGACACGTGTTTCGAGGTTGTTGCCTCTCGTCAGCTGGGAAAAGGCATATATGTAGGGGTGCTGCGTAGGCTGCAAAAAAAATGTTCTCAAGTCCGGTACCGCTTATGGCACGCAGGGGCGTAACCCGGGCTCGTCAGCCCCACCACCTCCAGGGAGCCTGAATATAAAAGAAAGTCCAATTAGTCGCACACTGCTTGTCCTACCAGCGTGTTGCCCCAAAGCATTATGGTCCATGAAGTAAGCATCAGCGGGTGCGCCTCTGCCAGGGTCTTGAGCAAAAGATCACTGTCGCGTTGGCCATCCCTGGACACGTGTTTCGAGGTTGTTGCCTCTCGTCAGCAGGGAATAGGCATATATGTAGGGGTGCTGCGTAGGCTGCCAAAAAATTTTTCTCAGGTCCCGTACCGCTCATGGCTCGCAGGTGCGTAACCCGGGCTCATCAGCCCCACCAGCTCCAGGGAGCCAGAATATAAAAGAAAGTCCAATTGGTCGCACAATGCTTGTCCTACCAGCGTGTTGCCCCAAAGCATTGTGGTCCATGAAGTAAGCACCAGCGGGTGCGCCTCTGCCAGGGTCTTGAGCAAAAAATCACTGTCGGGTTGGCCATCCCTGGACACATGTTTCGAGGTTGTTGCCTCTCGTCAGCATGGAATAGGCATAAATGTAGGGGTGCTGCGTAGGCTGCCAAAAATTTTCTCAGGTCCGGTACCGCTCATGGCACGCAGGTGCGTAACCCGGGCTCGTCAGCCCCACCAGCTCCAGGGAGCCTGAATATAAAAGAAAGTCCAATTGGTCGCACACTGCTTGTCCTACCAGCGTGTTGCCCCAAAGCAATATAGTCCATGAAGTAAGCATCAGCGGGTGCGCCTCTGCCAGGGTCTTGAGCAAAAAATCACTGTCGCGTTGGCCATCCCTGGACACGTGTTTCGAGGTTGTTGCCTCTCGTCAGCAGGGAATAGGCATATATGTAGGGGTGCTGCGTAGGCTGCCCAAAAAATTTTCTCAGGTCCGGTACCGCTCATGGCACGCAGGTGCGTAACCCGGGCTCGTCAGCCCCACCAGCTCCAGGGAGCCTGAATATAAAAGAAAGTCCAATTAGTCGCACACTGCTTGTCCTACCAACGTGCTGCCCCAAAGCATTGTGGTCCATGAAGTAAGCATCAGCGGGTGCGCCTCTGCCAGGGTCTTGAGCAAAAAATCACTGTCGCGTTGGCCATCCCTGGACACGTGTTTCGAGGTTGTTGCCTCTCGTCAGCAGGGAATAGGCATATATGTAGGGGTGCTGCGTAGGCTGCCAAAAAAATGTTCTCAGGTCCGGTACCGCTCATGGCACGCAGGTGCGTAACCCGGGCTCATCAGCCCCACCAGCTCCAGAGAGCCTGAATATAAAAGAAAGTCCAATTGGTCGCACACTGCTTGTCCTACCAGCGTGTTGCCCCAAAGCATTATGGTCCATGAAGTAAGCATCAGCGGGTGCGCCTCTGCCAGGGTCTTGAGCAAAAAATCACTGTCGCGTTGGCCATCCCTGGACACGTGTTTTGAGGTTGTTGCCTCTCGTCAGCTGGGAATAGGCATATATGTAGGGGTGCTGTGTAGGCTGCCAAAAAAATGTTCTCAGGTCCCGTACCGCTCATGGCTCGCAGGTGCGTAACCCGGGCTCGTCAGCCCCACCAGCTCCAGGGAGCCAGAATATAAAAGAAAGTCCAATTGGTCGCACGATGCTTGTCCTACCAGCGTGTTGCCCCAAAGCATTGTGGTCCATGAAGTAAGCATCAGCGGGTGCGCCTCTGCCAGGGTCTTGAGCAAAAAATCACTGTTGGGTTGGCCATCCCTGGACACATGTTTCGAAGTTGTTGCCTCTCGTCAGCATGGATTAGGCATAAATGTAGGGGTGCTGCGTAGGCTGCCAAAAAATGTTCTCAGGTCTGGTACCGCTCATGGCACGCAGGGGCGTAACCCGGGCTCGTCAGCCCCACCACTTCCAGGGAGCCTGAATATAAAAGAAAGTCCAATTAGTCGCACACTGCTTGTCCTACCAGCGTGTTGCCCCAAAGCATTATGGTCCATGAAGTAAGCATCAGCGGGTGCGCCTCTGCCAGGGTCTTGAGCAAAAAATCACTGTCGCGTTGGCCATCCCTGGACACGTGTTTCGAGGTTGTTGCCTCTCGTCAGCAGGGAATAGGCATATATGTAGGGGTGCTATGTAGGCTGCCAAAAAAATGTTCTCAGGTCCGGTACCGCTCACGGCACGCAGGTGCGTAACCCGGGCTCGTCAGCCCCACCAGCTCCAGGGAGCCTGAATATAAAAGAAAGTCAAATTGGTCGCACACTGCTTGTCCTACCAGCGTGTTGCCCCAAAGCATTATGGTCCATGAAGTAAGCATCAGCGGGTGCGCCTCTGCCAGGGTCTTGAGCAAAAAATCACTGTCGCGTTGGCCATCCCTGGACACGTGTTTCGAGGTTGTTGCCTCTCGTCAGCAGGGAATAGGCATATATATAGGGGTGCTGCGTAGGCTGCCCAAAAAAATTTCTCAGATCCGGTACCGCTCATGGCATGCAGGTGCGTAACCCGGGCTCGTCAGCCCCACCAGCTCCAGGGAGCCTGAATATAAAAGAAAGTCCAATTGGTCGCATACTGCTTGTCCTACCAGTGTGTTGCCCCAAAGCATTATGGTCCATGAAGTAAGCATCAGCGGGTGCGCCTCTGCCAGGGTCTTGAGCAAAAAATCACTGTCGCGTTGGCCATCCCTGGACACGTGTTTCGAGGTGTTGCCTCTCGTCAGCAGGGAATAGGCATATATATAGGGGTGCTGCGTAGGCTGCCCAAAAAATTTTCTCAGGTCCGGTACCGCTCATGGCACGCAGGTGCGTAACCCGGGCTCGTCAGCCCCACCAGCTCCAGGAAGCCTGAATATGAAAGAAAGTCCAATTGGTCGCACACTGCTTGTCCTACCAGCGTGTTGCCCTAAAGCATAATGGTCCATGAAGTAAGCATCAGCGGGTGCGCCTCTGCCAGGGTCCTGAGCAAAAAATCACTGTCGTGTTGGCCATCCCTGGACACATGTTTCGAGGTTGTTGCCTCTCGTCAGCAGGGAATAGGCATAAATTTAGGGGTGCTGCGTAGGCTGCCAAAAAATGTTCTCAGGTCCGGTACCGCTCATGGCACGCAGGTGCGTATCCCGGGCTCGTCAGCCCCACCAGCTCCAGGGAGCCTGAATATAAAAGAAAGTCAATTGGTCACACACTGCTTGTCCTACCAGCGTGTTGCCCCAAAGCATTATGGTCCATGAAGTAAGCATCAGCGGGTGCTCCTCTGCCAGGGTCTTGAGCAAAAAATCACTGTCGCGTTGGCCATCCCTGGACACGTGTTTCGAGGTTGTTGCCTCTCGTCAGCAGGGAATAGGCATATATGTAGGGATGCTGCGTAGGCTGCCAAAAAAATGTTCTCAGGTCTGGTACCGCTCATGGCACGCAGGGGCGTAACCTGGGCTCGTCAGCCCCGCCAGCGCCAAGGATCCTGAATATAAAAGAAAGTCCAATTAGTCGCACACTGCTTGTCCTACCAACATGCTGCCCCAAAGCATTGTGGTCCATGAAGTAAGCATCAGCGGGTGCGCCTCTGCCAGGGTCTTGAGCAAAAAATCACTGTCGCGTTGGCCATCCCTGGACACGTGTTTCGAGGTTGTTGCCTCTCGTCAGCAAGGAATAGGCATATATGTAGGGGTGCTGCGTAGGCTGCCAAAAAATGTTCTCAGGTCCGGTACCGCTCATGGCACGCAGGTGCGTAACCCGGGCTCGTCAGCCCCACCAGCTCCAGGGAGCCTGAATATAAAAGAAAGTCCAATTGGTCGCACACTGCTTGTCCTACCAGCGTGTTGCCCCAAAGCATTATGGTCCATGAAGTAAGCATCAGGGGGTGCGCCTCTGCCAGGGTCTTGAGCAAAAATTATCACTGTCGCGTTGGCCATCCCTGGACACGTTTTTCGAGGTTGTTGCCTCTCGTCAGCAGGGAATAGGCATATATGTAGGGGTGCTGCGTAGGCTGGCAAAAAAATTTCTCAGGTCCCGTACCGCTCATGGCTCGCAGGTGCGTAACCCGGGCTCGTCAGCCCCACCAGCTCCAGGGAGCCTGAATATAAAGGAAAGTCCAATTGGTCGCACACTGCTTGTCCTACCAGCGTGTTGCCCCAAAGCATTATGGTCCATGAAGTAAGCATCAGGGGGTGCGCCTCTGCCAGGGTCTTGAGCAAAAAATCACAGTCGCGTTGGCCATCCCTGGACACGTGTTTCGAGGTTGTTGCCTCTCGTCAGCAGGGAATAGGCATATATGTAGGGGTGCTGCGTAGGCTGCCAAAAAATGTTCTCAGGTCCGGTACCGCTCATGGCACGCAGGTGCGTAACCCGGGCTCATCAGCCCCACCAGCTCCAGGGAGCCTGAATATAAAAGAAAGTCCAATTGGTCGCACACTGCTTGTCCTACCAGCGTGTTGCCCCAAAGCATTATGGTCCATGAAGTAAGCATCAGCGGGTGCGCCTCTGCCAGGGTCTTGAGCAAAAAATCACTGTGGCGTGTGCCATCCCTGGACACATGTTTCGAGCTTGTTGCCTCTCGTCAGCAGGGAATAGGCATATATATAGGGATGCTGCATAGGCTGCCAAAAAAATGTTCTCAGGTCCGGTACCGCTCATGGCACGCAGGTACGTAACCCGGGCTCGTCAGCCCCACCTGCTCCAGGGAGCCTGAATATAAAAGAAAGTCCAATTGGTCGCACACTGCCTGTCCTACCAGCATGTTGCCCCAAAGCATTATGGTCCTTGAAGTAAGCATCAGCGGGTGCGCCTCTGCCAGGGACTTGAGCAAAAAATCACTGTCGCGTTGGCCATCCCTGGACACGTGTTTCGAGGTTGTTGCCTCTCGTCAGCAGGGAATAGGCATATATATAGGGATGCTGCGTAGGCTGCCAAAAAAATGTTCTCAGGTCCGGTACCGCTCATGGCACGCAGGTGCGTAACCCGGGCTCGTCAGCCCCACCAGCTCCAGGGAGCCTGAATATAAAAGAAAGTCCAATTGGTCGCACACTGCTTGTCCTACCAGCGTGTTGCCCCAAAGCATTATGGTCCATGAAGTAAGCATCAGCGGGTGCGCCTCTGCCAGGGTCTTGAGCAAAAAATCACTGTCGCGTTGGCCATCCCTGGACACGTGTTTTGAGGTTGTTGCCTCTCGTCAGCAGGGAATAGGCATATATGTAGGGGTGCTGCGTAGGCTGCCAAAAAAAATTTCTCAGGTCCGGTACCGCTCATGGCACGCAGGTGCGTAACCCAGGCTCATCAGCCCCACCAGCTCCAGGGAGCCTGAATATAAAAGAAAGTCCAATTGGTCGCACACTGCTTTTCCTACCAGCGTGTTGCCCCAAAGCATTATGGTCGATGAAGTAAGCATCAGGGGGTGCGCCTCTGCCAGGGTCTTGAGCAAAAAATCACTGTCGCGTTGGCCATCCCTGGACATGTGTTTCGAGGTTGTTGCCTCTCGTCAGCAGGGAATAGGCATATATGTAGGGGTGCTGCGTAGGCTGCCAAAAAAATGTTCTCAGGTCCGGTACCGCTCATGGCACGCAGGTGCGTAACCCGGGCTCATCACCCCCACCAGCTCCAGGGAGCCTGAATATAAAAGAAAGTCCAATTGGTCGCACACTGCTTGTCCTACCAGCGTGTTGCCCCAAAGCATTATGGTCCATGAAGTAAGCATCAGCGGGTGCGCCTCTGCCAGGGTCTTGAGCAAAAGATCACTGTCGCGTTGGCCATCCCTGGACACGTGTTTCGAGGTTGTTGCCTCTCGTCAGCAGGGAATAGGCATATATGTAGGGGTGCTGCGTAGGCTGGCAAAAAAATTTTCTCAGGTCCCGTACCGCTCATGGCTCGCAGGTGCGTAACCCGGCTCATCAGCCCCACCAGCTCCAGGGAGCCAGAATATAAAAGAAAGTCCAATTGGTCGCACAATGCTTGTCCTACCAGCGTGTTGCCCCAAAGCATTGTGGTCCATGAAGTAAGCACCAGCGGGTGCGCCTCTGCCAGGGTCTTGAGCAAAAAATCACTGTCGGGTTGGCCATCCCTGGACACATGTTTCGAGGTTGTTGCCTCTCATCAGCATGGAATAGGCATAAATGTAGGGGTGCTGCATAGGCTGCCAAAAATTTTCTCAGGTCCGGTACCGCTCATGGCACGCAGGTGTGTAACCCGGGCTCGTCAGCCCCACCAGCTCCAGGGAGCCTGAATATAAAAGAAAGTCCAATTGGTCGCACACTGCTTGTCCTACCAGCGTGTTGCCCCAAAGCATTATAGTCCATGAAGTAAGCATCAGCGGGTGTGCCTCTGCCAGGGTCTTGAGCAAAAAATCACTTTCGCGTTGGCCATCCCTGGACACGTGTTTCGAGGTTGTTGCCTCTCGTCAGCAGGGAATAGGCATATATGTAGGGGTGCTGCGTAGGCTGCCGAAAAAATTTTCTCAGGTCCGGTACCGCTCATGGCACGCAGGGGCGTAACCCGGGCTCGTCAGCCCCACCACTTCCAGGGAGCCTGAATATAAAAGAAAGTCCAATTAGTCGCACACTGCTTGTCCTACCAGCGTGTTGCCCCAAAGCATTATGGTCCATGAAGTAAGCATCAGCGGGTGCGCCACTGCCAGGGTCTTGAGCAAAAAATCACTGTCGCGTTGGCCATCCCTGGACACGTTTTTCGAGGTTGTTGCCTCTCGTCAGCAGGGAATAGGCATATATGTAGGGGTGCTGCGTAGGCTGCCAAAAAAATGTTCTCAGGTCCCGTACCGCTCATGGCTCGCAGGTGCGTAACCCGGGCTCGTCAGCCCCACCAGCTCCAGGGAGTCTGAATATAAAAGAAAGTCCAATTGGTCGCACACTGCTTGTCCTACCAGCGTGTTGCCCCAAAGCATTATGGTCCATGAAGTAAGCATCAGCGGGTGCGCCTCTGCCAGGGTCTTGAGCAAAAAATCACTGTCGCGTTGGCCATCCCTGGACACGTGTTTAGAGGTTGTTGCCTCTCGTCAGCAGGGAATAGGCATATATGTAGGGGTGCTGCGTAGGCTGCCAAAACATTTTCTCAGGTCCGGTACCGCTCATGGCACGCAGGTGCGTAACCTGGGCTCATCAGCCCCACCAGCTCCAGGGAGCCTGAATATAAAAGAAAGTCCAATTGGTCGCACACTGCTTGTCCTACCAGCGTGTTGCCCCAAAGCATTATGGTCCATGAAGTAAGCATCAGCGGGTGCGCCTCTGCCAGGGTCTTGAGCAAAAAATCACTGTGGCGTGTGCCATCCCTGGACACATGTTTCGAGCTTGTTGCCTCTCGTCAGCAGGGAATAGGCATATATATAGGGATGCTGCGTAGGCTGCCAAAAAAATGTTCTCAGGTCCGGTACCGCTCATGGCACGCAGGTACGTAACCCGGGCTCGTCAGCCCCACCTGCTCCAGGGAGCCTGAATATAAAAGAAAGTCCAATTGGTCCCACACTGCCTGTCCTACCAGCGTGTTGCCCCAAAGCATTATCGTCCATGAAGTAAGCATCAGCGGGTGCGCCTCTGCCAGGGACTTGAGCAAAAAATCACTGTCGCGTTGGCCATCCCTGGAAACGTGTTTCGAGGTTGTTGCCTCTCGTCAGCAGGGAATAGGCATATATATAGGGATGCTGCGTAGGCTGCCAAAAAAATGTTCTCAGGTCCGGTACCGCTCATGGCACGCAGGTGCGTAACCCGGGCTCGTCAGCCCCACCAGCTCCAGGGAGCCTGAATATAAAAGAAAGTCCAATTGGTCGCACACTGCTTGTCCTACCAGCGTGTTGCCCCAAAGCATTATGGTCCATGAAGTAAGCATCAGCGGGTGCGCCTCTGCCAGGGTCTTGAGCAAAAAATCACTGTCGCGTTGGCCATCCCTGGACACGTGTTTCGAGGTTGTTGCCTCTCGTCAGCAGGGAATAGGCATATATGTAGGGGTGCTGCGTAGGCTGGCAAAAAAAATTTCTCAGGTCCGGTACCGCTCATGGCACGCAGGTGCGTAACCCAGGCTCATCAGCCCCACCAGCTCCAGGGAGCCTGAATATAAAAGAAAGTCCAATTGGTCGCACACTGCTTTTCCTACCAGCGTGTTGCCCCAAAGCATTATGGTCGATGAAGTAAGCATCAGGGGGTGCGCCTCTGCCAGGGTCTTGAGCAAAAAATCACTGTCGCGTTGGCCATCCCTGGACACGTGTTTCGCTGTTGTTGCCTCTCGTCAGCAGGGAATAGGCATATATGTAGGGGTGCTGCGTAGGCTGCCAAAAAAATGTTCTCAGGTCTGGTACCGCTCATGGCACGCAGGTGCGTAACCCGGGCTCATCACCCCCACCAGCTCCAGGGAGCCTGAATATAAAAGAAAGTCCAATTGGTCGCACACTGCTTGTCCTACCAGCGTGTTGCCCCAAAGCATTATGGTCCATGAAGTAAGCATCAGCGGGTGCGCCTCTGCCAGGGTCTTGAGCAAAAGATCACTGTCGCGTTGGCCATCCCTGGACACGTGTTTCGAGGTTGTTGCCTCTCGTCAGCAGGGAATAGGCATATATGTAGGGGTGCTGCGTAGGCTGCCAAAAAAATGTTCTCAGGTCCTGTACCGCTCATGGCTCGCAGGTGCGTAACCCGGGCTCGTCAGCCCCACCAGCTCCAGGGAGCCAGAATATAAAAGAAAGTCCAATTGGTCGCACAATGCTTGTCCTACCAGCGTGTTGCCCCAAAGCATTGTGGTCCATGAAGTAAGCACCAGCGGGTGCGCCTCTGCCAGGGTCTTGAGCAAAAAATCACTGTCGGGTTGGCCATCCCTGGACGCATGTTTCGAGGTTGTTGCCTCTCGTCAGCATGGAATAGGCATAAATGTAGGGGTGCTGCGTAGGCTGCCAAAAAATGTTCTCAGGTCCGGTACCGCTCATGGCACGCAGGTGCGTAACCCGGGCTCGTCAGCCCCACCAGCTCCAGGGAGCCTGAATATAAAAGAAAGTCCAATTGGTCGCACGCTGCTTGTCCTACCAGCGTGTTGCCCCAAAGCATTATGGTCCATGAAGTAAGCATCAGGGGGTGCGCCTCTGCCAGGGTCTTGAGCAAAAAATCACTGTCGCGTTGGCCATCCCTGGACACTTGTTTCGAGGTTGTTGCCTCTCGTCAGCAGGGAATAGGCATATATATAGGGGTGCTGCGTATGCTGGCCAAAAAAAATTCTCAGATCCGGTACCGCTCATGGCACGCAGGTGCGTAACCCGGGCTCGTCAGCCCCACCAGCTCCAGGGAGCCTGAATATAAAAGAAAGTCCAATTGGTCGCATACTACTTGTCCTACCAGTGTGTTGCCCCAAAGCATTATGGTCCATGAAGTAAGCATCAGCGGGTGCGCCTCTGCCAGGGTCTTGAGCAAAAAATCACTGTCGGGTTGGCCATCCCTGGACACATGTTTCGAGGTTGTTGCCTCTCGTCAGCATGGAATAGGCATAAATGTAGGGGTGCTGCGTAGGCTGGCAAAAAATGTTCTCAGGTCCGGTACCGCTCATGGCACGCAGGTGCGTAACCCGGGCTCGTCAGCCCCACCAGCTCCAGGGAGCCTGAATATAAAAGAAAGTCCAATTGGTCGCACGCTGCTTGTCCTACCAGCGTGTTGCCCCAAAGCATTATGGTCCATGTAGTAAGCATCAGGGGGTGCGCCTCTGCCAGGGTCTTGAGCAAAAAATCACTGTCGCGTTGGCCATCCCTGGACACGTGTTTCGAGCTTGTTGCCTCTCGTCAGCAGGGAATAGGCATATATGTAGGGGTGCTGCGTAGGCTGCCAAAAAAATGTTCTCAGGTCCGGTACCGCTCACGGCACGCAGGTGCGTAACCCGGGCTCGTCAGCCCCACCAGCTCCAGGGAGCCTGAATATAAAAGAAAGTCCAATTGGTCGCACACTGCTTGTCCTACCAGCGTGTTGCCCCAAAGCATTAAGGTCCATGAAGTAAGCATCAGCGGGTGCGCCTCTGCCAGGGTCTTGAGCAAAAAATCACTGTCGCGTTGGCCATCCCTGGACACGTGTTTCGAGGTTGTTGCCTCTCGTCAGCACGGAATAGGCATATATATAGGGGTGCTGCGTAGGCTGCCCAAAAAAATTTCTCAGATCCAGTACCGCTCATGGCACGCAGGTGCGTAACCCGGGCTCGTCAGCCCCACCAGCTCCAGGGAGCCTGAATATAAAAGAAAGTCCAATTGGTCGCATACTGCTTGTCCTACCAGTGTGTTGCCCCAAAGCATTATGGTCCTTGAAGTAAGCATCAGCGGGTGCGCCTCTGCCAGGGTCTTGAGCAAAAAATCACTGTCGCGTTGGCCATCCCTGGACACGTGTTTCGAGGTTGTTGCCTCTCGTCAGCAGGGAATAGGCATATATATAGGGTTGCTGCGTAGGCTGCCAAAAAAATGTTCTCAGGTCCGGTACCGCTCATGGCACGCAGGGGCGTAACCCGGGCTCGTCAGCCCCACCAGCTCCAGGGAGCCTGAATATAAAAGAAAGTCCAATTGGTCGCACACTGCATGTCCTACCAGCGTGTTGCCCCAAAGCATTATGGTCCATGAAGTAAGCACCAGGGGGTGCGCCTCTGCCAGGGTCTTGAGCAAAAAATCACTGTCACGTTGGCCATCCCTGGACACGTGTTTCGAGGTTGTTGCCTCTCGTCAGCAGGGAATAGGCATATATGTAGGGGTGCTGCGTAGGCTGCCAAAAAAAGGTTCTCAGGTCCGGTACCGCTCATGGCACGCAGGTGCGTAACCCGGGCTCGTCAGCCCCACCAGCTCCAGGGAGCCTGAATATAAAAGAAAGTCCAATTGGTTGCACACTGCTTGTCCTACCAGCGTGTTGCCCCTAAGCATTATGGTCCATGAAGTAAGCATCAGCGGGTGCGCCTCTGCCAGGGTCTTGAGCAAAAAATCACTGTCGCGTTGGCCATCCCTGGACACGTGTTTCGAGGTTGTTGCCTCTCGTCAGCAGGGAATAGGCATATATGTAGGGGTGCTGCGTAGGTTGCCAAAAAAAGGTTCTCAGGTCCGGTACCGCTCATGGCACGCAGGTGCGTAACCCGGGCTCGTCAGCCCCACCAGCTCCAGGGAGCCTGAATATAAAAGAAAGTCCAATTGGTCGCACACTGCATGTCCTACCAGCGTGTTGCCCCAAAGCATTATGGTCCATGAAGTAAGCACCAGGGGGTGCGCCTCTGCCAGGGTCTTGAGCAAAAAATCATTGTCGCGTTGGCCATCCCTGGACACGTGTTTCGAGGTTGTTGCCTCTCGTCAGCAGGGAATAGGCATATATGTAGGGGTGCTGCGTAGGCTGCCAAAAAAATGTTCTCAGGTCCGGTACCGCTCATGGCACGCAGGTGCGTAACCCGGGCTCGTCAGCCCCACCAGCTCCAGGGAGAATGAATATAAAAGAAAGTCCAATTGGTCGCACACTGCTTGTACTACCAGCGTGTTGCCCCAAAGCATTATGGTCCATGAAGTAAGCATCAGCAGGTGCGCCTCTGCCAGGGTCTTGGGCAAAAAATCACTGTCCCGTGGGCCATCCCTGGACACATGTTTCGAGGTTGTTGCCTCTCGTCAGCAGGGAATAGGCATATATGTAGGGGTGCTGCGTAGGCTGCCAAAAAAAGGTTCTCAGGTCCGGTATCGCTCATGGCACGCAGGTGCGTAACCCGGGCTCGTCAGCCCCACCAGCTCCAGGGAGCCTGAATATAAAAGAAAGTCCAATTGGTCGCACACTGCTTGTCCTACCAGCGTGTTGCCCCAAAGCATTATGGTCCATGAAGTAAGCATCAGCGGGTGCGCCTCTGCCAGGGTCTTGAGCAAAAAATCACTGTCGCGTTGGCCATCCCTGGACACGTGTTTCGAGGTTGTTGCCTCTCGTCAGCAGGGAATAGGCATATATGTAGGAGTGCTGCGTAGGCTGCCAAAAAAAGGTTCTCAGGTCCGGTACCGCTCATGGCACGCAGGTGCGTAACCCGGGCTCGTCAGCCCCACCAGCTACAGGGAGCCTGAATATAAAAGAAAGTCCAATTGGTCGCACACTGCTTGTCCTACCAGCGTGTTGCCCCAAAGCATTATGGTCCATGAAGTAAGCATCAGCGGGTGCGCCTCTGCCAGGGTCTTGAGCAAAAAATCACTGTCGCGTTCGCCATCCCTGGACACGTGTTTCGAGGTTGTTGCCTCTCGTCAGCAGGGAATAGGCATATATGTAGGGGTGTTGCGTAGGCTGCCAAAAAAATGTTCTCAGGTCCGGTACCGCTCATGGCTCACAGGTGCGTAACCCGGGCTCATCAGCCCCACCAGCTCCAGGGAGCCTGAATATAAAAGAAAGTCCAATTGGTCGCACACTGCTTGTCCTACCAGCGTGTTGCCCCAAAGCATTATGGTCCATGAAGTAAGCATCAGGGGGTGCGCCTCTGCCAGGGTCTTGAGCAAAAAATCACTGTCGCGTTGGCCATCCCTGGACACGTGTTTCGAGGTTGTTGCCTCTCGTCAGCAGGGAATAGGCATATATGTAGGGGTGCTGCGTAGGCTGCCAAAAAAATATTCTGAGGTCCGGTACCGCTCATGGCACGCAGGTGAGTAACCCGGGCTCGTCAGCCCCACCAGCTCCAGGGAGCCTGAATATAAAAGAAAGTCCAATTGGTCGCACACTGCTTGTCCTACCAGCGTGTTGCCCCAAAGAATTATGGTCCATGAAGTAAGCATCAGCGGGTGCGCCTCTGCCAGGGTCTTGAGCAAAAAATCACTGTCACGTTGGCCATCCCTGGACACGTGTTTGGAGGTTGTTGCCTCTCGTCAGCAGGGAATAGGCATATATGTAGGGGTGCTGCATAGGCTGCCAAAAGAATGTTCTCAGGTCTGGTACCGCTCATGGCACGCAGGTGCGTAACCCGGGCTCGTCAGCCCCACCAGCTCCAGGGAGAATCCCTTATTTCTCATGCCTCCATGCTGCTCTGTGGTAGGTTCTAAACAGTGATAGACTCACTCATGTGTACTTGCTTAGATGTTCTACGTAAATGCCCGTGACAATATATCTATATGCTTCTTGTTTATATTCCCCTAGGAATTCCTAAGGCAGTAGTGGAGAGTGAAGATTGTTACTCCATTGAAGGGTCTGGTTCTCTTTTTTAAGCAGGTATACATAGCTCCTATTAGCGAGAATATATGAGTGTAGCATTTATATATATTAGTGGTGTTTATGAAGGTGTCCTTTTGTCATTTCAGGTTTCCCTTCCCTGCTGACCCCTTCCTTTCCCTTCCCTTCCCGTTCTTTTTTCTTCTCTTATTTTTCCCTCACCTAATGACTCGAACACCTTGTATGTACTACCAGGGTGTTGGTGACATTTGGAGGTGGAACCATTGATTCAACAACTGGATCCCGTGGAGGAAATCTGACAGAATAACACGCCCATGAAAATTACTCTACCCGTTCCAGTTGTTCGAATATGGCTACCATGGAGGACGTAATGCAGGCACTGTTTTTGGTACAACAGGAGTTAGCCTCCTCAAAAACCGAAGCAGCGGCCTTAAGGGAAAAGGTAGACAGATTATCTAGAAATCCTTTTGATGCCTCCTCACCACAGATACAGGTCACTGTCCCTCCTCCTATTCCTTTGGCTAGTCCGGAGAGGTATTCAGGAGATCCCGCCAAAACGCAAGTATTTCTGACTCAAATCCTGCTTCACTTTTCATGTAAGCCAGCCTCTTTCCCTAATAATCACTCTCGTGTGGCGTTTGCCATTTCATATCTGACAGGTGATGCCGCCAACTGGGCGGTACCCTTGGTAAGAAATGACGATCCTGTGCTTTCAGATTGGTCGGCTTTCCGCACAGAATTCGAAAGAGTGTTTGATAGACGGGCCACTACCTTCAGCGCAGATAGGGAACTGTTAGAATTGAGGCAGGGCAGAAGCGATTTAATTACTTATCTAACCAAGTTTAATAGATTAGTGGCCGAGACCTCCTGGCCGGAAGAGAAAAGAATGTCTCTTTTTTACCAGGGATTAAGAGATGGTCTAAAAGATGTGATCGCCCAGATTGATCCTCAACCATCCAATTGTATTGATATGGTTAATTTGACACTGAGATTGGATGGAAGAATGGCTGACCGAGAGGGAGATAGGAGAAGATGGGATAGGGGTCCTTCTAGAACGGATTGGACTCCCCGCAGGTGGACTCCCCGCAGGGCCTTGCCTTCCACAGAGAATACTTCAGAGCCCATGGAGATAGGTGCGGTTAGGGCTCCCCTCACCAGAGAAGAAAAAGAAAGCCGTAGGGTGGCCGGGCTGTGCATGTACTGCGGAAAGAAGGGTCACTATGTCAGAGAATGCCCCTCCAAACCTAAAACTTCAGGGGGATGGAATAGAAAGAAAAAAGTAGCCACCACAGTGGTGGGGGCACCGGACGAGGCGAGCGGGATACCGAAGATTAACCAGAGTGAAGTCCAACCCTGGAAAGTTCCTTCTCTCACTATACTCGCATTGTTGGAATCAGAGTCACATATCTTGTTTCCCATGAGGTTAGAGTGTCAACTACAGGTTCATCCAGTGATGGTCATGATAGATTCCGGGGCCACAGGCAACTTTATTGACAGTGGGTTGGTGTCTTCTTTATCCTTGGACTGAGTTCCCCGAGACACTCCGGAAGAGGTCCTAGCAGTCGATGGGAAACCTTTATCTTCGGGTCTTATTACGGAGCAAACCGAGATGGTAATGTTGTCAGTGGAGGTAAAGGAAGGCAGACACAGGGAAGAGTTGTCTTTGAATATTATTGAAGCCCCCCAGTATGAGGTGACCTTAGGGATGCCTTGGCTTAGTCATCTCAACCCTACGATAAACTGTCCACGGAATGTTCGACACATATGGAGGGGCATAAGATTGCTCTGTCATCACCTATGGTGATACCCTTGATGGTGTCCACAGCAGCTGAGAAAACAGTGTGCTTACCTATTGAGCATCGCAGTTACAGGGATGTTTTCAGCAAGAGCAAGGCTGAGCAGCTCCCCCCGCACAGGCTCTACGACTGCCGAATAGACTTAATAGAGGGGGCCACCATCCCGTCATGCAGAGTATATGCATTGTCCGTTCCAGAGACAACCCACTTGAAAGAGTATTTAGACCATTACGTGGACATAGGATTCATCAGGTCCTCCAGATCTCCTGCAGCTTCTCCTCTGCTTTTCATCAAAAAAGCTAATGGGGATCTGAGAGCCTGTGTGGACTATCGCATGCTAAATAAAAACACGATTAGAAACAGATACCCTCTACCCCTTATCGCTGTTTTATTGGATCAAGTAAGGTATGCCAAGGTTTTCACCAGACTGGATCTGAGAGGCGCATACCATTTGGTTCGCGTAAGAGAGGGGGACGAATGGAAGACCGCCTTTAAGACCAGATACGGTTTGTTCGAGTATACTGTAATGCCGTTCGGACTGTGTAATGCTCCGGCGGCATTTCAGTATTTTTTGAACGACGTTCTGAAGGAGTTTGTGGACATCAGTGCAGTGGTGTACATAGACGATATTCTGATATATTCTGAGGACACCTCATTGCATCA
Source organism: Lissotriton helveticus (assembly GCF_964261635.1). NCBI lineage: Eukaryota > Metazoa > Chordata > Amphibia > Caudata > Salamandridae > Lissotriton > Lissotriton helveticus. Next base: position 1,548,979,371 of record NC_136065.1, read on the forward strand.
ACAACATGTGGTAGAGGTACTGCAGAAGTTAAGAGAACACAAATTGTTTTGCAAAATCAGCAAATGCCAATTCAGCGTGTCCACTGTTGAGTTCTTGGGCATTATGCTAAGTCAGGAGGGATTGCAAATGTCTGAAAGAAAGATACAGGCGGTTCAGGAATGGTCTACCCTCACCTGTGTGAAAGAAGTACAGAGCTTCTTAGGCTTTACCAATTATTACCGCAGGTTTATTCTGCGGTTCTCACAGGTGGCTGAGCCCCTGACAAGGTTGCTCTGGAAAGGGGTTAAATTCCAGTGGTCGTCAGAAGCAGCGGAAGCGTTCGAGTATTTGAAGAAAGCTTTTACCACTGCTCCTATTCTTGCCCACCCAAAGCCAGAATACCCATATATCGTAGAAGCAGACGCATCGGATGAGGCCATAGGGGCCATCCTGTCCCAGAGGGATAAAGACACAGGACAACTCCACCCTGTAGCTTACCTCTCAAAAAAGTTGAGCCAGCCAGAGAAGAATTATACCATAGCTGAGAAGGAGCTGTTAGCCATAAAAAGGGCGTTCCAAGAATGGCGTCAGTATCTATGGGGGGCTAGATTCCCAGTCACAGTCTTCACAGACCATAGAAACCTTCAGTTCATGAAGACAGCCCGTCATCTCACGCAGAGACAGATGAGATGGATGCTATTCTTCTCAGAGTATGATTTCACCATCACTTACCGGCCAGGGGCGGATAACCTGAAAGCAGACTCCCTCTCCCGACGAGATCAGGTAGAGGAAAAGGAGAATAACGATGCCATGGTGGCCATCGTCGACCCAGGAAGGGTGGTTTGCGTGATTCAGGCAGACTCTTTTTTGTAGATCATTCGCAAGACAAAGGATCAAAATGCCTGGGTTGTTTGGGCAACAAAGGGTAACAATCGCTCTTTGAAACAAGGATTGCCTTTTCAGGACAACCGGCTGTATCTCCCGACTACAGCGTTGCAAAAGAAGGCATTTGCTTGGTGCCATGACTCCCCGTTGGCTGGTCACCAGGGCGTACAAAAGACTTTACAACTCATGAAACGACATTTCTGGTGGGAAACTGAAAAGACCGATGTAGCCAAATGGATAGAGCAGTGCGAGGCCTGTGCAAGAGCAAAAAATGTAACTGGAAAAAAGAAAGGCCTATTGATGCCTTTGCCTTCACCAAGAAGACTGTGGCAGAATATCAGTCTAGACTTCATTACCGGACTACCCCCTGACCAGGGTAAGTCAGCCATCCTGGTGGTATAGACAGTCTCACTAAATTGGGGCATTTCATCCCCTGTGTGAATCTCCCTACAGCAAGCCAAACGGCACAATTACTATTGACCAATGTTATCCGACTGCATGGAGTGCCTGAGGTTATTGTTTCAGATAGGGGCCCACAATTTGTTGCTAGATCTTGGAAGATATGGTGCCAGGCTTTACGGATCCATTCCTCGCTCTCCACCAGCTTCCATCCGCAGAATGATGGGCAGACAGAGCGTTTGAACCAGACGCTGAAAAAGTATCTCCGTTGTTACGCTACAGGCGCCCAGGATTCATGGGTTTCTATGTTATGGGTGGCCGAAGTAGCTTATAACAACGCGTGGCATTGTTCTGTGGGGGTTTCTCCTTTTCTTGCTACCTATGGTTTTGATGCATGAATCCTTCCGGTTCGTATCCCTGAGGAGGTGTCTAGGCAACCCACAGGCTTGGGTCAGATGCAAAAACTTCACAACATACACAGGAAGATCAGGGTTCATCTGCTACAGGCGAAGAAGGAATACAAGAAATGGGAGGATAGTCACCGGATTAAGGGTCCAGTTTATCAAGTGGGAGACAGAGTGTGGTTATCAACTACGCAGTGTATTTCATCCCAGGTACATAGGGCCCTACACCATAGTGAAGCGGATTAACCCGGTGGCTTACAAACTGAAGCTGCCTGGTACGCTTAGAATACATCCTGTGTTTCATTGCAACCTTTTGAAACCTGCTCATTCTGCTAGAAGGCGGGCACCTCCGCCTGGGGTCTGTGATGCTGGGTCTGAGTATGAGGTCCGGAGTATAAAGGACTCGAGGGTAAAGAGGGGCGTTTTGTGGTACCTGGTCTCTTGGAAGGGCTACTCGGCTGAGGACGATTCATGGGAGCCTGTGGGGAATGTGCATGCTCCTGCTGCAATTCGCTCTTACCATCGTTGTTTTCCTTTGCGGCCTGGGCCTAGAAGGCGCTAGGAAGGGGGACATACTGTCAGGTTCTGTCTCAACTGCGCCTGCATTGCGCAAAAACACTGTTCAAACTACATTGCCCATGATCCTTTGAGGCGCAGCCAGGAAGTTACTTTAGCGAATGGAACACGCTTCCTGGTGCGTGTTATTCTGGTTCCTGTTTCTTCCCCGGGCGTGAGAGCGGCTGCTCTGCACGTCGATTCCTGGTTTCCAGCAAGTTCGGGGCTACCGTCGATATCCTTACTCGAGGTAGGATTTCCCTGGACAAAGACACCGGCTCGTGTTTTTCCCTGTTCTGCAGTTCCGGGATTATTCTACGGTTATTGCAGGAACTTTACTTTCACGGAACCCGTTTGCAAGAGGCAGTGGGTGTCTGTGGTGTTGTATTAATTGAGTTTCCGCTTCTGATGAAAGAGGCGGCGTGACTGTATCTTTAGCGGTTTATTCATTTGGAGTTTTATGGCAAAGTGTGTATTCCCTCATTGAATATACAGAGGAGTAGAGGCTATGCTAATGTCTGGCAAAAGCGGAGCGCTGTGGTAGAGGTTACTACGCGCTGCCGTGTTTTGAGGCATTTAATCTCCATTGGATTACAAATTGCAAAAGCGGAGCGTTGTGGTGAAAGGAACTACACGTTGCCGTGTTTTGCATGACTTTTCGTGTATTGGGTGAAGGGAGCAGAGCGCAGTAGTGGATGCAACTACGCGTTACTGCAGAGTCCCTTATTATGGAGTCTAATTCAGTATCTGATAAGAAGTTACTTTATCTGGACCGAGAGGAGCGGAGTGTTGTGGTTCTTGCCTCCTACACACTACCGTGTCCTGATCTTGCAAGTCTGACTATTGGCTTTGTTCTATCATGAGTTCATTCCTTTTAATTTCTACAGAATCCCTTATTTCTCATGCCTCCATGCTGCTCTGTGGTAGGTTCTAAACAGTGATAGACTCACTCATGTGTACTTGCTTAGATGTTCCACGTAAATGCACGTGACAATATATCTATATGCTTCTTGTTTATATTCCCCTAGGAATTCCTAAGGCAGTAGTGGAGAGTGAAGATTGTTACTCCATTGAAGGGTCTGGTTCTCTTTTTTAAGCAGGTATACATAGCTCCTATTAGCGAGAATATATGAGTGTAGCATTTATATATATCAGTGGTATTTATGAAGGTGTCCTTTTGTCATTTCAGGTTTCCCTTCCCTGCTGACCCCTTCCTTTCCCTTCCCGTTCTTTTTTCTTCTCTTATTTTTCCCTCACCTAATGACTCGAATACCTTGTATGTACTATCAGGGTGTTGGTGACATTTGGAGGTGGAACCATTGATTCAACAACTGGATTCCGTGGAGGAAATCTGACAGAGCGGTACCGGACCTGAGAACATTTTTTTGGCAGCCTACGCAGCACCACTACATATATGCCTATTCCCTGCTGAAGAGAGGCAACAACCTCGAAACACGTGTCCAGGGATGGCCAACGCAACAGTGATTTTTTGCTCAAGACCCTGGCAGAGGCGCACCCGCTGATGCTTACTTCATGGACCATAATGCTTTGGGGCAACACGCTGGTAGGACAAGCAGTGTGCGACCAATTGGACTTTCTTTTATATTCAGGCTCCCTGGAGCTGGTAGGGCTGACGAGCCCGGGTTACGCACCTGCGTGCCATGAGCGGTACCAGACCTGAGAATTTTTTTTAGCAGCCTACGCAGCACCCCTACATATATACCTATTCCCTGCTGACGAGAGGCAACAACCTCGAAACACGTGTCCAGGGATGGCCAACGCGACAGTGATTTTTTACTCAAGACCCTGGCAGAGGCGCACCCGCTGATGCTTACTTCATGGACCATAATGCTTTGGGGCAACACGCTGGTAGGACAAGCAGTGTGCGACCAATTGGACTTTCTCTTATATTCAGGCTCCCTGGAGCTGGTGGGGCTGACGAGCCCGGGTTACGCACCTGCGTGCCATGAGCGGTACCGGACCTGAGAACATTTTTTTGGCAGCCTACGCAGCACCCCTACATATATGCCTATTCCCTGCTGACGAGAGGCAACAACCTCGAAACACGAGTCCAGGGATGGCCAACGCAACAGGGATTTTTTGCTCAAGACCCTGGCAGAGGCGCACCCGCTGATGCTTACTTCATGGACCATAATGCTTTGGGGCAACACGCTGGTAGGACAAGCAGTGTGCGACCAATTGGACTTTCTTTTATATTCAGGCTCGCTGGTGGGGCTGACGAGCCCGGGTTACGCACCTGCGTGCCATGAGCGGTACCGGATCTGAGAAAAATTGTTTGGCAGCCTACGCAGCACCCCTACATATATGCCTATTCCCTGCTGACGAGAGGCAACAACCTCGAAACACGTGTCCAGGGATGGCCAACGTGACAGTGATTTTTTGCTCAAGACCCTGGCAGAGGCGCACCCGCTGATGCTTACTTCATGGACCATAATGCTTTGGGGCAACACGCTGGTAGGACAAGCAATGTGCGACCAATTGGACTTTCTCTATCCAGTATCTTATATGCCGATGATGTAGTCTTAGTCAGCCGCATGCAAGTGGGTTTGCAACGCCTCCTAAATACTCTGCATGGATACACAACAGACAACTTTCTTGAAGTAAACTTCGCAAAAACCAAAACAATGTTGATAAAAATGAAAAGGGAAAAAACCCATATCTGGCACTGTCGCAACACCCACATTCAGAATACAACCAGCTATAAGTATCTTGGGGTAACTATTGACAATGAAAGTCAATTTGCTAGCTAGCTTGAAATAAAAAAAAAGAGAGATTTCCCCTAGCGATAACTTTGAAGCACTTAACAGGCATTCGTGGTTTGGGGCGCAAGGAAGATGGTGGCGTGAGCCTGCAGCTCCAAACCAGGGATGCAAACTACAGCAAATAACTCCGTCCGCAGAACGATCCTGCACGAGAGACCGATGGAAATGGGCTCCGAACAGTGAAGAGGTTAATATGAACCTTCAGAGTGCTCGTATTCTACCATCTAAGACGGCACTCGAGAACAGCACAGGCAGCCACAATGGCAGACCCTAGCTCTTTTCTCCGATACTGAGCAGTTCATCACTAAGCACCTGCATCTCTGCTTCCACGTGGATTTCAGCAGTAGCGTAGTCATCCGGGGGGGTGTTTCCCTGACCAAGCAGGATGGTCTCTCCACACTGAGCCTGGAATTGCTAACGTGGACATCAGTGGGAGAGGGGCTGATGCGGTAAGGAGTAGCGGGCGGACAGCTTTGCGCAAGCTGCGGCGCCCTTGCCTGCGGGGGCCCCCTCTTTTGCCCGTCAGTGGGACCTGCCAAATATAGAAGAGAAGTGTGCCCTCCCCGTGACGGCACTCGTGAGGAGAAGGAACCAGACGCGGATGTGATTCACCAGTGCCCGACCAATCCCTGCCTGTGCCGCTTTGTGTAGGTATGCGGCCCACCATTGACTGTAAGGAGGGGTGCTACTCGAGCCTGGCAGTGTCAGCACTGGTGTGCGGCTACCTGGTGGGCTGGACTACATGATGGCAAAGTTCCTCAAAGGAATGCCTATTTTATGCACTCAGGATTGCCCTGCTGCAATACCCCACCTAATAAAGGTCACAGTCGCAAGGAAATGGGCTGTTGGACAGATACAGGGCCAAAATTATGTGAGGGCAAGCTAGAGGGTGAGGCGGACGGCGCTTCCCAGTAATACCGGAATTGGTGCTACCGATGGAACTATGACGATGCCCCCATGGCTGAAACCATAAATGTTGTATTTACCGCGGAGCACGAGCAACATGGCCGATGCCCGGTGGAGATGTTTTGGCAGCTATAGAGGAGTTTGGCTCTTGTTTACCCCCTCTGCCGTGCACCTACCCTGCCGGACATTGGACATAATTTTTCCTCTGTCTCCCTGTTACGTTTTCCTTCCCTCCTCCGCACCCTCCCTCTTTGATCCTTGTGACTGCCTCCCCTTTCCATCCCTGCGTCGAGCCTTGGAATCAGCTACCTTTTTGGTTTTCTTGGATTGACTTTGTTTATCCCGCCATTTTGTGACACTGCTTTGGGTCCTTCATCTAGCGGTTTCCGTCTTTGTCCCCTTTAATTACCTTCCCCCTTGCTGGTCTGCCTGACACTATCTACATCCTTTACCCCCCTTTTTTTTTACCTTTCACTCTCTACCTTCCATTCCCATTAGACTTGTGTGTTTGCTATGCTAGGCACTAATAACACTTGTTATTATGTAATCACTGTTTTTCTCCTATGTTTATACTTGCTTCTGTAACTGATGTCATTTTGTAACCTGTAACTTGCGGATCCTCATGTAAAGTGCTCTGATACCTCCGGGTCTAGCCACTGCTATATTAAACTGCAAATAAAATTAAAATAAAAAAGCTTAAAATCCAAGCTGACTGGCCCCATGCTCTCCCCTGTCCTCCAAGTTGCCCAAGTCAGAATCTTACCCATTATTACGTATGGTAGTGAAGCCTTAAAAGGAAGAGACTCAAAAACCCTGGACAGCACATTAATCAAGGCCAATAGAAGCATGTTCAACTTTCCAACATATGCTGGCGCAGCACATATTTGATTGGAGTTCAGCCTTACCAAACAACAGCTAGCAAGACAGGAGCCTACATAACCTGTTGGCACAAAATCCGGAACACCTGCTCAAACAGTTTAAACTACCTACTCTGGCAAGAGCTCCAGCACAGAAAGACGTCACCAGCAAGAACAGTCCTACAGGATTCCCTCACAAACACTAGACTCACCCAGCTCTGGGGAGACCCATCTAAACATGCAGGTTTCAAAAAAATAGTATGGAAGGCAATAAGGAGCCTCTCCCCAGTGGAAGACAAAGCCACCTTCTCAGCGAAAAGTCATGCTTGGATGACAATCAATGGCTACACATCGCTTATTCCAAAGCCATATTTCAGTCTGGCATACTCCAGGAACATCAAGGAGAAATTTCTGAAACATCGGCTGGGAAAACTCCCAGCTATCCAGCATATTCCATCATGGCTGAGGGGGCAAACACCCTCACACTGCCGTCTGTGCTGCAACGGAAACAAGGACATGGCACACCTGATCTGTACATGCCCTAGCCTGAAGGGGGAGAGGTCTCCTCTGCTCCAACAGTAGTTCAGCCAGCATGGAATCCGCACGTGGAGACAGGCTGTCATAGCCTGTTTCAAACCAGATGACCCGCAGATAAACTGCAAGTTAGTGACATTTCTAGCACTGATAGAAGACAAATTGTCAAGCGCAGAAATGGCTTCTGGAAGGCCTCGGGATGCCCTCACCTAACTTATAAAAAACAACTACTCTTCTGGCATGGAACAAAGGTCAAGGTGAACTAAAAATCCCTAACCAAGAACTGTACTGCCGAGGACTTTGGCCTTTAACAGCTTGCCATTTTTTGCTCTGTCTACACTGGATAGAAATCATATTGCTGCTCTCCTGGAAGTGCGCTCTTCTGAAATTGTGACTCATTTGACTTTTCTTGCACAGCAAAATTCATTCACCATTGAACACACACTGCAATACACCATCAACTAACTGCCTTTCCTGGCAATAGTCAAAAATATTACCTTGGGCAATAGCAAAAGAGGACACTGGTTTTAGGTTTCCTTGGCAATTCACACTTCTTTTTTCAGTTGTATTACTTTCAACGTTCTAGTCTCCTACCTACCTTCAAACAATTGAGAGGTTTTTATTGGTTTTGTATTTTTGTAATGGTTTTACTATAAACAATAAGGAATTCTTGAAAACTGTATGCCTGGTGGTTGCCTTGTCGGATACCTAAGCTCAATAAAATGGCTGAGTTGGTTATGGTAAGAAGCCAATGATATTAGTCATAGGCCTTTTTGGTTCACTAAGAAGAGGCATCTCATATTTCATTAATCTGAAATGTTTATTATGAAAAGTTACTACAAAGCAAGTAGACATGATTCGTTTACTTTGCAACACACGTGTTAAAGCCAATAGGCCTTTAAGAGTGGACTGTTTTTGCCCTGTTTTGAAGTCTGCAATCAGGTGTTACATGAAATCTCAGATTACTTTTGTAAGGAAAGATTTGGTGTTGGTTACCCCCTTTGACAAAACCTAGGGGTTGTCCATTTTGCACTATAATAATTCCCTTCATCCTCGAGATTATGTACAATGGAGAAATAGATTTGCCCCAATTCAATCACTCGAGGATATTGATTGACTCATCCCAATAGAAACTAACACCGAAGCCAGCCTAGCGACTAGTGGATCCCGGGGTCGAGAAACAGGGGGTGAAAGTGGGAATGTGGACAACACACAAACTGGGAGGCTAGACCAACATTCGAGTCAGGGGGAAAGCAAAGTAAATATCCAAGAGACATCAATAGAGGGCGAGGAAGGAATAAATGAAATTCGCACAGTAAGAGATAAAGAGAATAGGGAGGGTTTGACCATCCTATCCTGGAACATTGCAGGGCTGGAAGCCAAATTGAAAAGTAAGGAGTGGTTAGACGTTATAAGGCGCTTTCATGTTATAGCGCTCCAAGAAACATGGGCACGGGATTCGGGCCCCTGTCAATTGGAAGGCTATAAGTGTTTCTTTAGACCTGCCCAAGGGACAAACTCCGGAAGAGCAAAAGGAGGCCTAGTAATATATGTAGATTTAGACCTAAATGGCACCTGGTCATACCCAGACTGGATGTCAGATAATATACAAATAGTGACACTACAACTCCAGGGGGAGAGTCTCCTGTTTTTAAATTTCTATAACTCTGGGCCAGTGGAGGGGAACTTTCCAATACTAGCAGAGCTGGAGAGCAGACTAAATGAGGAACTGGATCAAAGGACGAAGGGCCCAGAACCAACTGTTCTGTTGATGGGGGACTTTAATTGTCATCTATGCCCCAAACTAGTCCCTCTATCTGCTGACTGGTCAGCATGCCCACTAGAAAAGGGTCCCCATTTCACACATAATAAAGAGGGTACAACTCTGATGAAACTTTTAGATAACTTTGCGCTCACTCACGTTATGGATCTAGCTGCACTCAAAGTAGGGGAATCTCCAACACCCACATTCAAGGGAAAAGGTGGTGGGTCCATAATAGATTATATAACGATCTCTGCCTGTGCCAGAGATCAGATCTTAAACACTAGAACAGAGTGGAGTCCCTTTAGCGATCACATCCCCATTTTAATAGAAATTAAATGTAAAGATGTAACCAGAAAAGACTCAGGGGTGATCCATGAAACTGATATCCAACCAACAGACCAAGGGAAACGTTTAAGGTGGTCACTGATTAATCCTCAAGAGTTTTACATCAAACTAGTGGGCGAAGGGAAAGCCCACATAGAGACCTGCTTAAATCCCACAATAGAGGGGAGAGGAGTGGTAGAGGCTTTCGAATCGTTAACCAAAATTGTAGAAGGATTACTGAAAACTAAGAAGCCCGTAAAACAGACATCCTCTCCAAGATGGTTTGATTCTAACTGCCAGAAGAAGAGAGTCCCTGTAAGGGTGTGGCAGACTGGGATCGCTGGAGAGAAACTAAGGGGAGGTGAGAAAGTGTATCTTCTATTACAATTGGGTATATCACAAAAACACTCTACCTGGCTCTATGAGGTATGCAGTACACTACGACTCAAAAAGTAACTGACCATGATACATACAATTTATAAAAATACGAAAAATTTAATATAAACCTCCCAACTGGGTCACATTCTAAAACATAATTCAGACATTTTAAAATAGCATTTAGGATAGCATCAAATTTAAAAGGTTACAGTCAAAAAACTATAAAAAAGTCGACGCGGCGTTTCGGTGTCACTTAATCTCGGCACCTTCATCAGGACATTAAGTCATTTGACTCCGTATCTACAAGTAAATAACAATGTTTTAGAATACTTGTGTACTGCATGTTATACATATACTAATTGTTTACCCAATTATTATCTAGACTTTGCACATTAAGCTGACTTTCTACTCACACCTCCCCCGGTTGACAAACCTATTCTCATTTTTCTATTGAAGCGACAGGATGGAACTACTAGTCATGGTTTCATTAGGCTAAGTAGTTACAGACTGATAATTTTGCGGTTATAAAGCGGCTATATATACCTTTATCTTGGGTTGGGGAAGCTTTTTCAATTGCTATCCGCCTTGAAGCAAGTTTAATCAATGGTTGTGCCCGGTTCTTTTATTTGTCCGGTTCTTTTATTCTCACAATGTAACTCTATAAGGAATACATGGACCAAAATTGACCTATGATTTATCTCAGGTGCCCAATGTCCCCCGTATGTTACCATCGACTTAGTACTGTTACCTTATTGATGGAACTTGTTTTTCTAAATGTGCACGGAGAAACCACCGTTAGGGATCGAAGTAGGTTTTTCGACAGCTTTAGTGATCTAAGTATCAAGAAGGGGGATCACATATAATAGGTCGCATATCTGTTATAGCCAATGGTAGGACCTAAAGGTCTCTTAACTTTAGTTAGTAACCTATCAGTTGCAACTCACCAGCTATCTTGAAAATATCCTTTGTATATGGTCTTTAGCTGCGGTTAGGACGAAATTTTCCGCTGTTCAGGATTGTATTCCACCGTCAATTAATTGATGGCTATGGATATAAATGGGAAAAACTAATTGTACTTTCTGTGGTGTTTCACTTTATCCAAGTTGGTAAATATTTGCCCACTTCTTTATATTAATAATAATAGTTAGGCAGTATACCCGGAGGTTGCATCCAATCCCCAGTTAATCAAGAAAACGAAAATTCAGAGTAACTGTCAGAGTTACTGACAGACTCCACAAGCTCCGATGTTGTATGGGGCTGTAGTTTAATTACCTCCCATAGGCAGAGTCCTAGTTCTAGCTGAAATTCTAAAGAACAGACCCTTCGATTGACGTACCTTATCTTCTGTAGTCGGCCTCCCTGTTTCTCCGTGCTGTTTCCTTCATGTCGATGCGAAGTGAAACAGACGAGGAAAGGGACCGCGTTTATATACTACCGCTTCCTACCGTGACCCGGAAGTCAGTTAGGTTCGATGTCCGAGAATGAAAAGGACTTGCTAAATTCCTTGTTTTTTGTTATTAAGTTCATATATTCTGGAAGGGCTATATGATAATGTTTATCCCTCTTTGTGTAATGGTATTTACATCATCGAGCTCCGGACGGGCGCTTCATTCCGGAGAACCGGAAGTGATTGTCACTGTCCCGGCAAGTCAAAGACGTGATCTTTTACCGATTAAATTTCTACGATATTACAAAGAAATGTGTGCCTATTGTTGGCAACTACCAGTTACTGAGTTTTATTGCCTTATTCTCTAATTTAGGTGCCCCGTTAACTCGGACTCTATGTACTTTGCAAACATGGCGGCCATCTTGGTTTGGGAAACTAACCCCGTTCGTGATACAATAAAGTCTAAGCATTTAGTGATAATATTTTACTAATTCCACTGTATACAGTTTCTACATGGCATCAACATGTTTACAAACAGACAAATAGTGAATTGGTAGCACGTCTACATATTGTCTCTAAACCCGATTGAAAAGCATTATGTTCATTATTTTGAACAATTGTTTATACTGGTCATGATGTACAATTTTACTTTATGCCAATTTAAATCATGAGGACCATTTCAATAAGGAAGAGAACAAAACACAAATAACAAATAACAGATGACAAATCGCAAATACATGCAGTATGCTTTATGTCTGAAAATGGTAATAATGGCCATCTGGCTATCTACATAGTCTTTTAAAAACGAAATTCATCACTAGATATAGTTAGCCCTTTAATGAGGTAGATGACAGAAAGACAGATACATGCATTAGGCTATATGTCTAATTATAGTCATAATGGCCATCAGGCTATCTCCATAGTCTCTTCAAAATAAAATTCATCACTTGATGTAGTTGTGTTCATACAACTTTTATTCTCATCCTTAACGTGGCCATGCTAGTCTCAGGGCGCAAATGGAGGGATGGTATGAATAGGATCAAAGATGGTAATCTCATGTAAACAGTCTTTCCCATTCCTCTCTATTGTTGAGACCTGTTCTAAAGGTGTTGAATAGGGACATATAGAACTGCTCCCTTTTCTTTCTTTTGGTATTGTCATCACCTCCTCTAAAACTATGGGTGATGGCTTCTACGCCTCCCCATTTCAGATCCTCTATTCTATGATTATGAGTAATCCAATGTTCCACTAAGGGAGCTGCAAGTTTTTTGGTTCTAATAGCGGATTTATGCTCTGTAATCCTAGTTTTCACTTCTCTTGCTGTTTCACCTATGTATGCCTTATTACATGGGCATTTGATTATGTAGATAAAATTTTTAGTTTTACAATTAATAAAACTTTTGATCCTGTGATTGACTCCATTGTAGGTGATTGTGTTGCCCTTCAACTGCGATGTGCAATTACAACACATGTTACATGTAAAATTTCCTGTTGGTAGTGGATTGTTGTCCATGGTACCTTGGGTTATACGACTATTTTCTTTAAAAGTATGGACTAGGCAGTTTCTTATTGTTCTGTTCCTACGAAAGCTGAACATTGGTTTTGGTATATTAACATTCTGTAGTGACCAGTTGCGGTTGAAAATGTTTTTGATTTTATTACTCATTGTACTGTAGTTGGTGACAAAAATTAATTTGTCTTTTGTATTGTCCTTTTTCTGTTTATCTTTTTCAAACAGTGCATTTCTGTCATAATATTTGGCGCGTTTGTATGCCTTTTTAATCAGGTTTTTGGGATAACCCCGATTCCTCAATTTACCCGATAGGACTTCTGCATGTTTTTCGAAGTCCTGCCTATTAGAACAGTTTCGTCTTATTCTTAAGTATTGGCCAAAAGGTATGTTATCCTTTTGGCTTCTTGGGTGGTTGCTTTTATAATGTAATAAAGTATTCCTATCAGTAGGTTTGGTATAAAGATCAACCCCTAAGGTTGCATTTTCTACTCGAATTTTAATGTCTAGGAATTCAATAGATTTATTGTTATAGTTTTTGGTGAATTTGAGATTTTTGTCGCCACAGTTTAGCCAAAGAATAAACTCAGTTAATGTCTCAAGGTTACCTGTCCAAATAAAGAAAATATCGTCGATATACCTCGACCAGTGCGATATATTTTCGCTAAATGGCGCCATTTCGTTGAATATGTGCTTGTCTTCAAAAGCCGCTACGTATAAACATGCCAGGCTTGGGGCACAGGTAGCCCCCATGCTGGTCCCCTTTATTTGTTTAAAAAAATCATTTTTAAATAAAAAAATGTTATTTTTTAAAATTATTTTTGCACAATCCAAGATGAAAGTTGCATGATCAGTCAGATCTTCATGTCCTATTTTTAAGAGGCCCTCTAACATTTTGATGGTGTCATCCTGCGGGATGTTAGTGTAGAGGGCCTCTATGTCTAGGGTAACTAACCATTGGTTGTTTGAATCATATGGAAGGCCCTCAATTTTGTCAATCATGCAAGTAGTGTCTTTAATATATGCTTTTTGGCTCACCACTATAGGTTGAAGAAATGTATCTATGTATTTACTTAGTGGCTCTGTTGATGCTCGAGACGATCGGACGCATGGGAGGGTCCGCTAGATTCTTATGAACTTTGGGAAGCCCATAAAGTGCTGGTATAATCGGGGCCTCGTTTTTTAAAAATTTATACTCGTCTGGGCAAATTATATTATCTTCTCTTGCGTAATTCAGTACGTTGTTCACTTTGAGGATTAGATCGTTCCACTCATGTCTGCTCGAACGACAGTAATGCTCCGTGTTATTTAAAAGGAGCATCATCCTGTTGTCATAATCATCAGTTTTCATGAGGAGAATACTGCCACCCTTATCTCCGGGTTTGATCGTTAAATTGTTATTATTTTCTAAGTTATTAAGTGCTACTCTTTCATCTTTAGTCATATTGTTGCCACCTGAGATCGGGTGTGTTGATAGGTCTGTGATATTACTTTCTACCACCTTTTCAAAGAGGTCGACTTGCTTATGTACCAAATTAATATTGGGAGTCCACTCAGATTTAGGTTTTAAACCAGATTTGTTATTGGGGCCAATTCTTGGAGGTTTATCTCTAAAATAATCCTGCAGCCTGATTTTTCTAAAAAACCCTTTAAGGTCTCTCTCTAAATTATACTTATCTATTTTGGTGCTTAAGGCAAACCCCAAACCCTTTTCAAGAACATCTTTTTCGGTTTGGGTTAAAGTAATATCAGAAAGGTTTATAATTGCTGCCTTTTGATTTAATCCCATTTGGGTTGGCTCCTCGTATAGTATCTTCTCTGTTGTTGAGGTTGAGGGTAAAACTTCCCTCTCCCATTGCCTCTCGGCTGATTCTGGTGGGTCGAGAAGGATGTCTCGGGATATAGGGACTACCTTTTTGGTAAAAAGAGCAATAAATTTAATAAAGATGTGGCCAACTATAATACCGAGATAGTTTACCCTTATACCCAATTAGACTTTTTTGATCGCCCGAGAGAAAATTTTCAGAATCGAAACCAATGGCAACAACCAAGGCGGACATACCCTAAAAAAAGAGTGACGTTCACAGATTCGTCTTATACAAGCACGGATTCTGAAAACGAAAACACAAGTGATAAAAATAAAACAGGGGAATCCACCTCAACCCCGAATAGAGAATCCTTGTCTTTTTTAGGCCAAAGGGGACGTGGGAACCATCAGACCCACCAGAATCAGCCGAGAGGCAATGGGAGAGGGAAGTTTTACCCTCAACCTCAACAACAGAGAAGATACTATACGAGGAGCCAACCCAAATGGGATTAAATCAAAAAGCAGCAATTATAAACCTTTCTGATATTACTTTAACCCAAACCGAAAAAGATGTTCTTGAAAAGGGTTTGGGGTTTGCCTTAAGCACCAAAATAGATAAGTATAATTTAGAGAGAGACCTTAAAGGGTTTTTTAGAAAAATCAGGCTGCAGGATTATTTTAGAGATAAACCTCCAAGAATTGGCCCCAATAACAAATCTGGTTTAAAACCTAAATCTGAGTGGACTCCCAATATTAATTTGGTACATAAGCAAGTCGACCTCTTTGAAAAGGTGGTAGAAAGTAATATCACAGACCTATCAACACACCCGATCTCAGGTGGCAACAATATGACTAAAGATGAAAGAGTAGCACTTAATAACTTAGAAAATAATAACAATTTAACGATCAAACCCGGAGATAAGGGTGGCAGTATTCTCCTCATGAAAACTGATGATTATGACAACAGGATGATGCTCCTTTTAAATAACACGGAGCATTACTGTCGTTCGAGCAGACATGAGTGGAACGATCTAATCCTCAAAGTGAACAACGTACTGAATTACGCAAGAGAAGATAATATAATTTGCCCAGACGAGTATAAATTTTTAAAAAACGAGGCCCCGATTATACCAGCACTTTATGGGCTTCCCAAAGTTCATAAGAATCTAGCGGACCCTCCCATGCGTCCGATCGTCTCGAGCATCAACAGAGCCACTAAGTAAATACATAGATACATTTCTCCAACCTATAGTGGTGAGCCAAAAAGCATATATTAAAGACACTACTTGCATGATTGACAAAATTGAGGGCCTTCCATATGATTCAAACAACCAATGGTTAGTTACCCTAGACATAGAGGCCCTCTACACTAACATCCCGCAGGATGACACCATCAAAATGTTAGAGGGCCTCTTAAAAATAGGACATGAAGATCTGACTGATCATGCAACTTTCATCTTGGATTGTGCAAAAATAATTTTAAAAAATAAAATTTTTTTATTTAAAAATGATTTTTTTAAACAAATAAAGGGGACCAGCATGGGGGCTACCTGTGCCCCAAGCCTGGCATGTTTATACGTAGCGGCTTTTGAAGACAAGCACATATTCAACGAAATGGCGCCATTTAGCGAAAATATATCGCACTGGTCGAGGTATATCGACGATATTTTCTTTATTTGGACAGGTAACCTTGAGACATTAACTGAGTTTATTCTTTGGCTAAACTGTGGCGACAAAAATCTCAAATTCACCAAAAACTATAACAATAAATCTATTGAATTCCTAGACATTAAAATTCGAGTAGAAAATGCAACCTTAGGGGTTGATCTTTATACCAAACCTACTGATAGGAATACTTTATTACATTATAAAAGCAACCACCCAAGAAGCCAAAAGGATAACATACCTTTTGGCCAATACTTAAGAATAAGACGAAACTGTTCTAATAGGCAGGACTTCGAAAAACATGCAAAAGTCCTATCGGGTAAATTGAGGAATCGGGGTTATCCCAAAAACCTGATTAAAAAGGCATACAAATGCGCCAAATATTATGACAGAAATGCACTGTTTGAAAAAGATAAACAGAAAAAGGACAATACAAAAGACAAATTAATTTTTGTCACCAACTACAGTACAATGAGTAATAAAATCAAAAACATTATCAACCGCAACTGGTCACTATTAAACGACAGACAGAATGTTAATATACCAAAACCAATGTTCAGCTTTCGTAGGAACAGAACAATAAGAAACTGCCTAGTCCATACTTTTAAAGAAAATAGTCGTATAACCCAAGGTACCATGGACAACAATCCACTACCAACAGGAAATTTTACATGTAACATGAGTTGTAATTGCACATCGCAGTTGAAGGGCAACACAATCACCTACAATGGAGTCAATCACAGGATCAAAAGTTTTATTAATTGTAAAACTAAAAATTTGATCTACATAATCAAATGCCCATGTAATAAGGCATACATAGGTGAAACAGCAAGAGAAGTGAAAACTAGGATTACAGAGCATAAATCCGCTATTAGAACCAAAAAACTTGCAGCTCCCTTAGTGGAACATTGGATTACTCATAATCATAGAATAGAGGATCTGAAATGGGGAGGCGTAGAAGCCATCACCCATAGTTTTAGAGGAGGTGATGACAATACCAAAAGAAAGAAAAGGGAGCAGTTCTATATGTCCCTATTCAACACCTTTAGAGCAGGTCTCAACAATAGAGAGGAATGGGAAAGACTGTTTACATGAGATTACCATCTTTGATCCTATTCATACCATCCCTCCATTTGCGCCCTGAGACTAGCATGGCCACGTTAAGGATGAGAATAAAAGTTGTATGAACACAACTACATCAAGTGATGAATTTCATTTTGAAGAGACTATGGAGATAGCCTGATGGCCATTATGACTATAATTAGACATATAGCCTAATGCATGTATCTGTCTTTCTGTCATCTACCTCATTAAAGGGCTAACTATATCTAGTGATGAATTTAGTTTCTAAAAGACTATGTAGATAGCCAGATGGCCATTATTACCATTTTCAGACATAAAGCATACTGCATGTATTTGCGATTTGTCATCTGTTATTTGTTATTTGTGTTTTGTTCTCTTCCTTATTGAAATGGTCCTCATGATTTAAATTGGCATAAAGTAAAATTGTACATCATGACCAGTATAAACAATTGTTCAAAATAATGAACATAATGCTTTTCAATCGGGTTTAGAGACAATATGTAGACGTGCTACCAATTCACTATTTGTCTGTTTGTAAACATGTTGATGCCATGTAGAAACTGTATACAGTGGAATTAGTAAAATATTATCACTAAATGCTTAGACTTCATTGTATCACGAACGGGGTTAGTTTCCCAAACCAAGATGGCCGCCATGTTTGCAAAGTACATAGAGTCCGAGTTAACGGGGCACCTAAATTAGAGAATAAGGCAATAAAACTCAGTAACTGGTAGTTGCCAACAATAGGCACACATTTCTTTGTAATATCGTAGAAATTTAATCGGTAAAAGATCACGTCTTTGACTTGCCGGGACAGTGACAATCACTTCCGGTTCTCCGGAATGAAGCGCCCGTCCGGAGCTTGATGATGTAAATACCATTACACAATGAGGGATAAACATTATCATATAGCCCTTCCAGAATATCTGGACTTAATAACAAAAAACAAGGAATTTAGCAAGTCCTTTTCATTCTCGGACATCGAACCTAACTGACTTCCGGGTCACGGTAGGAAGCGGTAGTATATAAACGCGGTCCCTTTCCTCGTCTGTTTCACTTCGCATCGACATGAAGGAAACAGCACGGAGAAACAGGGAGGCCGACTACAGAAGATAAGGTACGTCAATCGAAGGGTCTGTTCTTTAGAATTTCAGCTAGAACTAGGACTCTGCCTATGGGAGGTAATTAAACTACAGCCCCATACAACATCGGAGCTTGTGGAGTCTGTCAGTAACTCTGACAGTTACTCTGAATTTTCGTTTGCTTGATTAACTGGGGACTGGATGCAACCTCCGGGTATACTGCCTAACTATTATTATTAATATAAAGAAGTGGGCAAATATTTACTAACTTGGATAAAGTGAAACACCACAGAAAGTACAATTAGTTTTTCCCATTTATATCCATAGCCATCAATTAATTGACGGTGGAATACAATCCTGAACAGCGGAAAATTTCGTCCTAACCGCAGCTAAAGACCATATACAAAGGATATTTTCAAGATAGCTGGTGAGTTGCAACTGATAGGTTACTAACTAAAGTTAAGAGACCTTTAGGTCCTACCATTGGCTATAACAGATATGCGACCTATTATATGTGATCCCCCTTCTTGATACTTAGATCACTAAAGCTGTCGAAAAACCTACTTCGATCCCTAACGGTGGTTTCTCCGTGCACATTTAGAAAAACAAGTTCCATCAATAATGTAACAGTACTACGTCAATGGTAACATACGGGGGACATTGGGCACCTGAGATAAATCATAGGTCAATTTTGGTCCATGTATTCCTTATAGAGTTACATTGTGAGAATAAAAGAACCGGACGAATAAAAGAACCGGGCACAACCATTGATTAAACTTGCTTCAAGGCGGATAGCAATTGAAAAAGCTTCCCCAACCCAAGATACAGGTATATATAGCCGCTTTATAACCGCAAAATTATCAGTCTGTAACTACTTAGCCTAATGAAACCATGACTAGTAGTACCATCCTGTCGCTCCAATAGAAAAATGAGAATAGGTTTGTCAACCGGGGGAGGTGTGAGTAGAAAGTCAGCTTAATGTGCAAAGTCTAGATAATAATTGGGTAAACAATTAGTATATGTATAACATGCAGTACACAAGTATTCTAAAACATTGTTATTTACTTATAGATACGGAGTCAAATGACTTAATGTCCTGATGAAGGTGCCGAGATTAAGTGACACCGAAACGCCGCGTCGACTTTTTTATAGTTTTTTGACTGTAACCTTTTAAATTTGATGCTATCCTAAATGCTATTTTAAAATGTCCGAATTATGTTTTAGAATGTGACCCAGTTGGGAGGTTTATATTAAATTTTTCGTATTTTTATAAATTGTATGTATCATTGTCAGTTACTTTTTGAGTCGTAGTGTACTGCATACCTCATAGAGCCAGGTAGAGTGTTTTTGTGATATACCCAATTGTAATAGAAGATACACTTTCTCACCTCCCCTTAGTTTCTCTCCAGCGATCCCAGTCTGCCACACCCTTACAGGGACTCTCTTCTTCTGACTGAATTTCCCCCTCCCTGATATATATTTCTTTGGGGAACCTCCCTTTACTTTGATGTTGATTCTAACTGCTCCAGAGCGCTAAGAGACCTAAAGCAGAGCCTAAAAAAGACTCCAAGGGACAAGATTGAAATCACCCGTTGCAGACAGAACTACAAAACCCAGGTAAAGATAAGGAAAATGGCCCTTCAAAAAGAACTCTGGGCTGACCTAAGGGAGGCAGGTGAAAACAAGGACTATGCACAGTTTTGGAAAATTATAAAAAGACCATGCTTGTATGACTCAAGCTCCCCAGTCATCAGCGTTAATATTTTACCAGAACAATGGATTGCTCATTTTAAATCCTTGTATAACCAACAGGAGGTTGACTTTGGTGATGGAATATGGAGGGGACCAAGGGCTGATCGACTTGAATTATCCTTGGAGGAAGTCTTTAAAGCAATCTCGGGGTTGACAAGAAACAAAGCCCCAGGCCCGGATGGCACCCCCCCAGATTTACTCCTTAGTAACACCGAGTTATGGGCCCCAGTGATAACGAGAGTACTGAATGCTGCAATCAAATCAGGCCTGCCGAGATCATGGTCCACTGCGGTGATTATCCCGATATACAAGAAAGGCTGTAGGGACAGCCCGCAGTGCTACAGACCCATTTCATTGATCGATGTTTCCGCCAAAGTACTCGGGAGGGCGCTCCTTAACCGCCTAATAGAATGGACTGACACCCATAACATCCTGGTGGATACCCAGTATGGGTTCAGATCAGGTAGGTCAACTAGTGACCAATGCCTCAACCTATACCTCCTCACGGCTAAGTATACTAAGACAACTGATGGGACCATATACATGGGGTTTATGGACTTAGCAGCTGCTTTTGATAATGTTAATAGAGCCAAACTATGGTCACTCATGTCTAACCTGGGAATTGATTCTGATCTTATTAATATCTTGAGGGAGCTGCACTGGAACACAACAGCCAAAGTCTGCTATAGTACGGGGGGGCAACTACCGATCCCTTCCCGTGCTCTGGAGGGGTGAGGCAGGGGTGTATCCTGGCGCCGTTCCTTTTCTCCCTTTACATAAATGGATTGGAGAGTGCCCTGATAGCACTGGGAACTGACTGCCCTAGGGTGGGCTCGTGTCATCTGCCGGTACTTCTGTACTCCGATGACGCGGTCCTCCTAGCTCGAACGGCAGTTGGCCTGCAGATCTTAATTAAGGGTTTCTCGGACTTCATGAGGAATTTGGACCTCTCGGTTAACATGACAAAATCTTTCATCATGGTTGTGGGGAAGAAACCACTGAAGAAATTTGTGTTCAAATTAGGGGATCACGTTTTGGACACTGTTAAATCATTTCCGTATTTAGGCCTGTTATTTGATGAAAAATTCAAGTTCACCCCTCTGATAGAGGAGAGGGCCAGGAGATTAGTTTCAGCTAATGGAGCTACACTAAATTTCGCCCGTCGTATGGGACGTTGGTCCCCAGAGCAGGTGATGACATTGTATAGGTCGATCAGTATCTCAAAGACCATCTATGGAGCTGAAGTGTGGGGCTTTAGTGATGCACAACTAATACAAAGAGAGGAAGATAAATTCTTTAAAAAACTGCTAAAGCTCCCGCTCCCCCAGCGGCAATAACACACGAAGAGTTGGGTACCCCATACATTGCCGATCTGAGCAGACTGAGACCCATACTGGCCTGGCTCAAAATTTGGTCAAACCCCAATGCGGATTTGTCTAGACAGATCATCCAGGATTGCCTGAAGAAAGAGAGAGGGCTCCAAATCCCCTGGCTGAAATACGTCAAAGACTCATTGGAGGATATTGATGAGCAAAGGTTATTTCTGGACCCCTCTAGTGTGGACATATATTCCAGACATTCTGTACAAAAGCAACTACTGGAAAAATATGATGACAGGAGGAGGGAGCGTGACTCTACTAAATCTTCGGTAGTTGCTTATTCGCTTGTTAGCAATGAAGTGGGCATGGAACCGTATCTCTTTTTAATGTACAGTCAACATGAGAGGTTTTTAATGACTCGTTTTAGGCTCAATTTGTTGCACCATATTTTATCCTATCCGTCTGGGTTTACACAAACAATTGAGCAGAAGGGTGCCTGCGGCTGCGACAACAGGTCTCCGCAGGACACCCTTCATTTTGTATTATTATGTTCTTTTTATAAAACACCGCGTCAAAGATTTTTAGTGGACGTTTTAAAAGACTCATCCATTATCCATGCTAAATCTGCTTTATTGTTTCTGCAAAGAGCCACCGAAATGCGCACCCTGTTTGCCATCACGAGCTTTCTGAAAATTGCTTTTAAACTAAGAAACACAAGAGGCTGATAAAATTGCTGGGACAGGAAGGAAACTAAAAAGTCACATGGAGCCTTGTGTCATATTTGCACTCCGTTTCAATTATTCACAAAAATCCCTTTTTAACTTTCCGCTCTGTTTTGTCAAACATATCGTTATGTTGTTCAGTATGTTTTTATGTGATCATGTACTACTATGTATTTTCATGATGGTTTTTTACCTTCGAAACAAATAAAAGAACTGAACTGAACACTATAATAATTCTTGCCAGAATGGCTTCACAATGTCTGGCAGGCTTAGCTGTCTGCCAGGATGATATAATCTTTGAGTCAGCCCTCTTCTGCTATTGGTCTGTCCAAGTGTCATTTACACTCTGCTTCCATCCATGATAATGTGTTGCATGGGGAAATGTTTCAGTCCACATTAGTCATTGGCTGTCTTGTTCTGTAAATGATTCCATTTTCACCCCCATGCGAACATGGATCTTAAAATGAGTGTGCTTTAGTGTCAGAGCTGGTTGGCAAGGCCTTTAGTTTTAAAATGTCTGTTTTTTAGTTCCCATTTCATTTCATTTTGTTTAATTTTTCTTAAGAGCAGGCAGTGCTAACAGGCCACTTGCTTACTGCTCATTTCTTTTGCAGTGTGCCACATCCCATGTAGCTACTTCTTCTAAAGCATTCAACCGTTCTGGAATGCTGTTGTTCATAGTGTATCATTGTTGTACCATTCCAAGATGGCCAACTCATTGGTTCTATCCATGCTGGCTATGCTGTATCTTTAAAATAATAGACTATATACAATACCACTGCAAGATGGACACCTCCTGCTATGTTTAGATGTGTCATTGCAATCTTATTATCGCTGTGTATAGATAGCAGCATATTTTCTTTTTTCTACGTGTATTTTTGTAATTTATCTTGCATAGGGTGTTGAGTTTGTGTAGGTATTATTATGGTTATGTCAGAGGGCAAAACCAAGAATGAGTCAGTGGATAGATGAATAGAAGCATGAGTGAACATATGAGTGACAGATTGCATGTATGATAACTTATTGAGTGCCTATGTCCATTAATGACACAAAAGGCACTTTCATGAATAAGCCAGACTTATTGGCATTATTCCTCCCTCATGGGCTGGAATGTTCTTATATGCTGAAAATCCTCCTGCAGAGAAAATGCGTTGGACAAAACCTAGGACAGGCAGGAGTAATATGTTACATGAGCCAACTTGCCAGATATGTAGGTGTCCATGTATACCCCTATGTGTTCTGTATGTACATACCTGCCTGTGTATGTGTTGTATGAGTGTGTTGCTGCCTGCATGTGCCTGTCTTTGTGCAGAAAACCCTGTTGCAGTGTTTGCTCTGCCGTCATGTGTCTCTGTATGCAGATTTGTGTAGGGATTAGGGAAATCCAGCTGGGTCTCAGATCCTGCAGCTATTATTGAGTTAGACCCGGGATCTTGACTTGCCAAGTGAAATGTGCTGAATTTGTGCTGGTGTAATTTGCCAAAACTGGGAACCATTCAGTCTCACCTTTCTTTTGCAGAAGCACCCTACAGGCGGTGACAAGTCTTTCTTATTTTCACTTCCAGCTGGGCCCAAAACAAAGTCATCTGAAAGATCATCGGCTCTCCTTCAGATAGAGTATCACCTGGGCTGGGAGTGATCTGGAGCCTAACACCTTGATGTTAATGCAATGGAAGGAACAAAAGGCACATAGCTTGTTTTACTTCACTATTAAAGAAAATATGCACTGTATGAATGTCAGCTGTTTCTTTCAGTATAAGATACAGTAATAACAATTTAAATGGCACTTACTATTTTCTAATCTAATTTTTATAATAGTAGTACTCATGTTAATGTAGGATGTCAGAATGCTTTACATCACACACATGTGCAGCAACAGTAAATCATAGAAGTTGGAAAATGGCCTTCTCTGAAGGGTCACCCCAAACATTTAGCCTTTCTCCCCTTTTTTTCTGGCCTTGTTTTTGCTGGCCTTAGGACTTCAGTGGCACTACTTAAAGCAAAAAAAGCAAAAGGAACTATTGATAGACTGAATGGTGAACAATGCAAACATTCACCCCAGGTCACAAGTATTTGGGTTTAAACCATTGTTCTTTTGCTCACCACACCACCCCAGTTTGGACCCAAGGGATGAACAATGGATTAAACTCAGATCCTTGTGACTGGATGTGAATGTTTGCATTGTTCGGCATTCCGTCCATCAATTGTTCCTTTTGCTTTTGTCGCCCTAAGTGGGAAGGGTATGCCAGATGTGGGTCTCGTGCTCACTGCGCCACTGGATTCAAGCTAGCCTGGCTGATGAAGCGTGATGCTCCAAAACTGGTCCCAGGATGCTTGTTTCTGGTCCAGGGAGGTCCTGGCTTTGCAGTTCGGCCTGGACTGGTCCCATGAGGAACAGGGTCAAGACTAATTTGCATATGGTTGGGTCCAAACTGGGGTGGGGTGGTGAGCATAAGAACAATGGATTAAACCCAGATCTTTGTGACTGAGGGTGAATGTTTACATTGTTCAGCATTCCATCCATCAATTGTTCTTTTTGCTCTTGTCACCCTAAGTGGGATGGGTATGCCTAGATGTGGGTCTCGTGCTCACTGCGCCACTGGATTCAAGCTAGCCTGGCTGGTGATGCCCCAAAACTGGTCCCAGGATGCTTGATTCCGGACCAAGGAGAACCTGGCTTGGCAGTTCGGGCAGGACTTGTCCCATGAGGAACAGAGTCAAGATTGATTACATATGGCTAGGTCCATATTGAGTTGGGGTGGTGAGCAAAATGAATGATGGATTAAACCCAGATCCTTGTGACTTTGGGTGAATGTTTGCATTGTTCAGCATTCCAACCTTCAATTGTTCCTTTTGGCCTTAGGACTCTGAGCACTTTACTACTGCTAGCCAGTGCTAAAGTTTATGCACTCTCTCCCTAAAAAATAGAAACATTAGCTCATACATAATTAGAATATATATTTTACTTATAAGACCCTAGTACAGGGCACTACATGTGCCCAAGGCCTGCATATTAAATGCTACTAGTGGGATGCAGCACTTCTTGTGCCACCCACATAAGTAGCCTATTAACCATGTCTCAAGCCTGCCATTGCAGGACCTGTGTGTGCAGTTTAATGCTACTCCGACTTGACATTTAAAACCCTTTGTCAAGCTTTAAATTCCCCTTGTATTACACAAAGTCACCCCTAAGGTAAGCCCTAGGTAGCCCATAGGAAAGGGTGCTGTGTAAGTAAAAGGTAGGATATGTCTTTTTAAGTTTTACATGTACTGGTAGTGACAAACCGCAAAATTCATTTTTTCACTACTGTGGGGCCTACTCCTCTCATAGACTAACATTGGGAATTCCCTAAAATACCTTTAAGCTGTAATTCCTGATTATGAAGGAGTAGCTACATCATGATTTATATCTTTGGAATGGTAATGATAAATCATTTTTACTGGTAAAGTTGGATTTTAACATTACTATTTTAGAAATGACACTTTTAGACAGTGGGCATTTTTCTGCTCTTAGTGCTCTATGTACCTTGCAGCCTGTCTCCAATACACATCTGGGCTGAGTAAAAGCAGGTAGTGGCCTGACCCCACACAAACAACTAATTACCCCAGATAGCCTGGCAGACAGGACTGGGCCCAAAAGGCTACTGGTGCACATCAAAGCCACTCTTTGAAGTCTCCCCATTTCAAAGTCACATTTGGGTATAAGTACTTGGCCTCTGACCCCCAGGAAAAGAGACACTTGTGGACCTACACCCAAATCTTTGTCAGAAGAACTGCATGGCTGCTCAAAGGAGTCAACTGAACTGCTGATCTGAACTGCTTTTCTGTTTTCTGCCCTCCTGCCTTCTGCTCTGTGACTCTGCTGAAGGAGAGCTGGACTCTGCCTTCTTCCAAGTGATCTCAAAGGGCTTGTTGGCTTGCCTCCCGTTGCTTGAGACTCAGGGATATCAAAGTCTTTATCCTTGATCCTGTGCCTGGCTCACTGGGGGTGGTCCAGAAACTTGCAACACAGATCTCAACGCATCTTCTGGCTGCGTGTAGCAGAACCAGCGAATCAATCCGGTTGCAGAGTAAAATCGGCTCATCACCTCAACACCAGCGCTCTGTCTCCAGAGATCGATGCACTGGACATTGTATCACTGCCGCTTGGTGAGAGTAACACATCACCTCGACTGTGTAGCAGAATCCATTGCATCGCTTGTCGCCTCTCGACTCCAGCACCCGTCTTCGGAACTGACACATTGCCTTCACTGCGTGGAGAATCTGGCTGTTTTTGCGACCAGGAAAGGTATTTTGTTCCCTGGGGCCTGTAGTCGGCTGGTGCTCCATCGCAATCAGCCCAAACTTTGACTTTTCCCTGGTCCAACGCGACCTAAAATAACCTTTTTAGCACAACTTGGTTTTAAGTGCTTTACTGCATTTATTTCTTCAAAATTCAATACCTCGACTTCTTTACATTGGATGTTTGTCATTTTGGTCTTATTTTATTTAACAAGTCATACTTTATTTTTCTAACCCGTTATAAAGTGTTTTTGGTGGTGTTTTCAATGTGTTACTGTATGGGTTCTAGCAAAAAATATTTTACACATTGCCTTCTAAGTTAAGCCTGCCTGCTCAGTACCAAGCTACCAGAGGGTGAACACAAGATAATTTAGATTGTGTTGTGACTTACCCCGATTAGGACTGTGATCTCTACTTGGACAGGGTGCATACCTCTGCCAAATAAAGACCCAAAAGTTAAATAAGAGAATGAGGGTTTAAAGACGTAGGAGTCACATATCATCCATAATATCATGCATTATATGTTAGGAGTGCATGGTGTGGAAAATCACAATTTAAGGATTTAAACATTAACGCAGTGGTTGGAGTTTTCTGTACTAATAAGACTTTATTACAGCCAAAGGAATGCTTTTTAGCAACCTTAGAAACATGAAAGACTGAGGGAAAAAGTGCAATAAGATTTTAAACCAATGACTTGCAGTTTGCATGCAGATTTGCCTTGCAGTTTGCAAGCAGGTACTTATGTACATAAAATGCAACTCTATGACCTACATGTTACAGGCTGTGCTACTCTATTAGACAAAACTGTGACTAATCAAACACGCATCTCTCCAGTATGTGCATTAACCACCAGAGTTATCTTATCGTTAATATTATCCCCTTTAAATTTCTGTACCCATGAATCAGGTGCCCTTAATTCCCTAAGTTATTTAAAAATGCTGCCTCTTTGTGACCAATTAAGTAAAACATTGGTCATTGCCAATTCCTTTGTGGCAGAGTTCTTAAAAAATATATGCATAAGTTGACTGTCAGACTCTGCTTTTCATAACTGGGACCCTTGTGATTGTACTCTCTTTCTGCTGCCATACCTTGACCCCTAATTTATGGGTTCCCAGAGATGATGTTTTCTATTTCCAGCACTGATGCAGGCCCTATTCAAGAGCTAAAATGACTGTCCTCAAGAAATGTTATTTGATGCAGTCATTCACAGTGATTAAAATGTGGTGGTGTTTTCTGGTGCTCTGCACCGGCACCTATTTGTAAGCACTGGCACCTATCAATGAGAATCCACCACATGGTGCACTGTGTATGTAATTTTTAAGAAAAGTTGATTAGTGGATTATTTAACTGTTGAATTTATCTAAAAAAAAAGATATAACTTGAACCTAAAGTTTAAAGTGACGTGTGGGCTGCGCCAACTGCAGTTGACCCTTCACAAAATCCCCAGTGTCTTGGCACTTACTATTTTTCAAATTAAGCACATTCATTGATTAACACTGTCAGGCGTGCAGATCCCTCTTCCATTTGAAGTTGTTAATAGTTTACGACATATGCCCACATCCAAGATAAAGGGCACTGATTCTTCAGTCTACAGATGTTTGTGCAGGTCTGCCTGGCGAGCTCCACTGCCTTGAGGTTGGATGATTGACACCTGTGTGCTTATAACTACTATGTTCAGATTGGGATTGTTCCCTCAGCTGGGCATTCTGTACTGTGACTGTTGGTTCTTGATGCTGCATTGTTAATTCACTTGAAACTGATAAATCTTTACCAAAAAAAAACTGTGTATACAATCACTTTTTCAGAACCATTGATGAAACATTTAAGGACGCAAAAGAACAATTTATGTTATGAATCCTCATTGCTGTGACAACAGAAATCCAAAAAGCCATATCATTATTAACTACTTTACCAAATGAGCACTAGCAGTACCAATAGGTTTGGATTTTGTGTAGTGAAAATATTATAGCGAACTCCGCAAACACATACACATGCACCCCAACAAGCAGAGAGAATGGGTAGCAGTAATGCAAGTTTCACAAACACACAATAGCCTAAAAGCCCATCTTAGTGGCCAATGGTATCCATTAAAACCTGGTCCCTTGTTGTACGCCCTTGTCGAACACTGAAGAGGGTCTTTAAAGGCCAGTAAAGCCCACTACAGTGGGCTACAAAGCTCTATTGATAGCAGTAAAGGTAAAACTACAAATCCCTAAAATGCAATGTTCTGAGCAGCTAGAACTGCCTGGAATGAGTGCCTAGTCATATTAGTCGTGTATGTTCAAGCAGTAATGAACATAAAGAAAAAAAGTGGGTTTTAATAATTGCTACCTAGTTTAATAGTCAACCCAAAAGGTAGGATTTTGAGAGTTTCGCATTGTTTTTGTCAGTTACTTTTAGAGGAATTAAGTGTTGCTATTCCTTTTTTATACAAAGCAGATGTAAAGTTATACTTGCTACATACATTCATATCCTTTCCTAAATTCTGCTGATCCTAAATGTGCCTGCAGGCAATGGCACCCATGCAATCATTTTTTGCAACAGGAGGACACGAGGCGAATGTTTTGCAACGTTACTGGGCCCAAAATGTTCTCTTTCATATCATCTATCTGATCATGAGAATCTTATCATTTGTAGCCTTATCCTAATCTTTACATGGTCCTCCAATGGATCTTTCTTTGTGCCAAGAGGAGTAGGATATAGGGGATCCAATTCAGACATCCAATGAGGACCTGGAATTAGATGACTGACCTACAGCCCTGTAATTAGATTCATATAGATCACTCTTAATAAAAAAACTATACAAATTGAGAATTATCACTGCTAGACTAAATCTCCTGATTCAGTCTGGCAAAAATAATATAAATCAATAATTCTGTTAAGGCAATGTAAAACAATAACATTAGTACTTGATATTCTGAGATCGCTTAATCTCCATCCACCTAATCAATAATAAATTGTTGAAATGCACTATCGACAGATGAAGTAAATCATGGGCAGACAAGAGCAGGATTAAGTTAAGATAAGATTTTATCAATTTTAATGGCGAGTATATTAATATTTGGCATTCGTTCCAAGAGTATAAGACAGTCTAACTTGATTGGGATTATCATAAAATGATCACATCTCTAGAAAGTTCGAAAAGGGACATGAGCCATGACTGCTCATCTCATAGGCAGTCTCCCATGAGGGAATGTCCAGGCACAGCGCACACAGCGTATGCCTGGGTCAAGAAACAGATCAGCAAATCTACAAAGAAGTCCTCAGAAAAGTTCAGGAGAGAATCTGTCAAAAGGGTAAAAGTTGGTCTATCGGCCCTTATAACCCCTTGATTCTGCCAAATCCATGCATAGTATAATCCTCGAGTACCGGGGTGACACCCTCTTGGTCACCTCATTTTATCAGACCACTCAATTCATTAGTCAGTACGTATAGGATGACTGTTACGAGGCGTAAAGCTGACATATTATTTTTTTTATTTTTTTTCATTTTTATTTAATGCGATTTTATATAGCGCAAACTTTACCCGAAGGTGTCAGAGCGCTTTACATAAGAACCAGTTGCAAAACATAAGGACTTAGGATTACATGCATTACATAAAAGATACACACAGAAAAAAATTGCAAATGTACAAGATGTAAAGTCACACAAAGAAGAGACTGGTGATTATAGTTATCTCTATATACATAGGGAAGGTATATGAATGGATATACTCTAAAAGTCACATAGGAATGGTAGAGAGTACAAAGGTCTACTACATATACTAGGGATTAGAGTTATCTCTATATACATAGGGAAGGGATATGAATGGATATACTCAAGAGTCACATAGTGGTAGAGAGTACAAACGCCTACTGCATATACTAGTGATTAGAGTTATCTCTATTTACAGAAAAGCAGAGTTCCATTAAGTGGGGTCGGAGGGGGGGTGCAGTCACATCCCCAAGGGAGGGACAGAGAAGGGCAGGAAAGTGAGACAAATGAGAGAGGGAAGCAGATAGTAATGAGTAAGACAGTGAGGAGTGTGCCAGAGGCAACAGAAGAGACAATAAAAAGGTCGCTAGGACAGAGGGAAGTTCAGAGATCGCTAAAATGGCGGAGGAGAAAGGTAGAAGAAGAAGCAAGTCATAAAAGAAAATGGCGAGGAGCACAAAGGTCCAAGTCCGAAAGTCCAGGAAGAGGGCTGCCATAGCCAGCAAGTCCGGGGGGGGGAGAAAGGCAGTCTGCAGTAAAGTCACAGCCTCATCGTCCATGAGTAGCTGGGGCAGAGGAGTTCAATCTGGAGACCAGGGGTCAGGGAAGAAAGACCACAGCGCCAGGGCATGGTGGGTTGTTGTCGTCGGGTGGGCACCTCACATTAAGGCACTGCAGATGTCAGGTAGATCGTGCTAGCAGTGTGACAGCAGTCAATAGCACTTAACCCATACCTTAGAACCGAGCTCGTTCGTTCCGTGTCCCTCTCTCCCTCGGCAGTCTCGTTATTTGAGCTCCGCAGCGCTGGTCTTCACCCGGGCCCCCTCCTGGGACCCGGGACTTCGCGCTGCCGGCGCCGGGGCTCCCTCTCCATAAGACCATTATAGTGGTATAGGTGGTGCAAAATACTTAAGTTGTCAGTCCATCCCGTAGGTGTATATTCTTAAACAAAGATCCTTTAGCAAAGGCACATAAGTGAGTCCGAAAGGACAGTTTCACACGACGAATGTCTCCACTGTAACAGAATTTGTATCAAATAGTCCTTGTATGTGGGTGGGGATTCTCGGGATAAAACATAGTTTCAATTCACTTGCAATCCTAGGAGATTTTTTCCATGAGAACGAAGTCGAACAAACAAGGAAAACGTGTGTAAGCCTGAATTGAATTTCAACTTATATAAGCAAAGAATATGAATGATTGAAATATACATTTTCATTGAAAAATGTCAGGTTCAAACATTGTTTCCAGCTTATTTGTTATGTTATGTTATGTTATGTTATGTTATTAAGGTATTTATTAAGCGCGCTAACACCGATTGGTTTCTTGGTTTCTTTGCACTTAGAAAGCAGGTACATTTCATTGTAAATTGCATGTGTAACTATAACATATTACTGCATTTCCAAAGTACCAATGTGTACATTTATTTCTAATTTCAAATAACGAATGTTGTTTCAGGTGATTTATATTAGTACATATATGAAGATCATTCTGTGAAAGTTTGTTTTTATTTTTTTATTTTATTTATCATTTTGACAAAAGAGAACAGGCAACCTTAGAACAGGTAGAAGGTATGCATACATACATTACAAATGATACAGTAAGCAATAAATGAAATACAGGTTAATAAATCAGGTAGGTTCATAGTCAGCAACACGGAACAACGGTTGGGATTGTGTCAACACAATGTCTTAGATCAGTATTTCAATTTATAGTGTCAATATCCGCTAGTCAAAGCACTTCAAATGCGAGTAATGAAAGTCTCAGATGTGTCTACAACCAGCATTACATGTTCAGACAGCATCCGTGTGCTCCAACATATACGTCGTGTATGGTCCCCAGATGTCTCGCGGCCCTGACGCTGACGGTAGCCCCTCAGCATAACAGGTGAGTTGATCACGGCAATACGCCAGGTCTTGCAACCATTGTTTTAACGCAGGTACCCGCCTCCCTCCCCAGCACAGTGCAATCCTGCGTTTGGCCAGCTGTAAAGAGAGCACCAGCAGCTTGCGCACCCCCACCGGTATCTTAGACACTATTCCCAACAGACATATCTTAGAGTCACATCCAATCTGAACACTCGTCATAACAGACAGGACCTCGGTCACAGTTGTCCAAAATGCGAATATACCAGGGCAATTCCATGCCAAATGCACGAAGTCGGCACCATCCAAACCACAAAGCACACAGCAGTCGGAGTCTCTCAATCCGTATTTATGTAACTGTGCCGGGGTGTAGTACAGTTGATGGAGATATTTATAGTGTAAAAGTTTAAAGTTGCCATTCACAGCAAATCCTCCAGTCATCGCACAGCATTCTTCCCACTCGTCGTCTGTCAATGGCTGTGCCAGACTGCCATCCCACTTATCCCTGGAGCACGACCCAGCAGCCCCCTCATCCATTTGTGAAGTCCGATACAATCGGGAGACTAGCTTCGTTCTGTTATTAGCCGCATAAAGCAATTGCAAAGCCTCCAATGCATTTGGCTCCACAGGAAATGTTGAATATAGGCTGCGCATCGCAGCTCGAAGCCTGGTATATATGAATGTAGCCATGGCCGTGTTACCCCCTTTCTCTAAGAAAGCCTGTAACGTGACAAATGTCCCGTTTACAAAGGCATCTCCCATAACATGCAGCCCGGCATTGTGCAATATCTGGAGAGCCCCGACCTCACTCGTTACTGAGATATCAGCATGATGCAATAGGGGCATGGCAGGTGCATACAATGGTAGCCGCTTCGCTCTCTTCCCCATCTCAGACCACGCTCTAGCTGTACACTGTACCGTATCCACTTCGTCTTTTTCATGTACTGAATGTGTATTTACAATCATAGCTTTAAGTGGCACCGGATGAACCGCTCCAGCCTCAACCGCCACATGTGGCGTGAAGGGCGGCGCCGACTGCCAGTATGTGGCAAAATGCGCTTGAGCACATAGATAATATAAGTGCATATCCGGAATTGAGAACCCGCCAAGTGCATAAGGCTTTGTTAGCGTGTCCCAGCTTATGCGAGGTTTCTTACCACTCTAAGGGCCGAGTCAGCATGCCTCTGCCTCAACACACACGCCAACGACTCCAGCACAACAGCAAATAACAAGGGCGATAGCGGACACCCTTGCCTGGTGCCCCGCTTGATAGGAAAAGCCGCCGAGACATGCCCATTGATGCGCACCCGAGCCACTGGATCAGTATACAGCAGCCGTATCCAGTCCGTGAAAAACAATGGCACCCCCATCCGGTGGAGCACTGCAAACATGTATTTCCAAGCAATTGAATCAAACGCCTTGGCGGCGTCCAACAGGACTGCGGCAGCCGGTAGGTCCGGTTTGAGTAAATGGAGCACAGCAAACAGAGCTCTCAGATTATGAGCCGTGGTGCGCGTGGGAACAAACCCTGACTGGTCCGGCAGGACCATAACGTTTAACAACAGAAGCAGTCGTGTCGACAGGACCTTGGCAAGTATCTTTACATCTGTGTTCATAAGGGACAGCGGTCGGTAGGACTCGCATTTGTCCAGCGGTTTACCTGGTTTGGGCAGTGCAACTATTAAAGCCTCACTGAGTGTGGCTGGTAGCTGCCGCTGCTCAAACGCCTCTGAGTACATAGCCGTGAGATGAGGCAGTAGCTGGTCCGCGTATTCTTTATAAAACTCGGAAGGGAGACCATCAGTGCCCGCAGCCTTCCCATTTGGCAGTGCAGTAATGGCATCTCTGATCTCAGTTTCTGTCAAATGGTGCATCAGAAAATCCTGCTGTCCCTTTGACAGCCATACCAAGGCCACATCTTCTAGATATTGTGCTATCTCTTCCTCACTGGCCGTATTTTTATGCCCGTACATTGCTTTATAGAATTGGACAAATTGTTCTAATATATCGGTAGTATCTGTAACGGTCGTATCTTCCTCTGTAAGTTCCTGCACTCCGCAGTACTTAGCCCATGGTCCTGTGATCCTTTCAGCGAGTCCCCGCCCAGGGTGGCCACCCTCACCATAGTATCTGGCTCTGCGGCTTTTCAACAGGTACCTCCCCTCCTGCTCCGCCAACTCATTATATTCGTCCACCTTCAGTCGTATATTAGCGAGAAGGGACGCTGCTGAAGCCTGCTCATACTGTCGCTCCAAGCCCGTCAGTTACCGCTCCAACCTGCTCATAGAGTCTCGTAATGACTTAAGCACTCCTGCCTGCAAGCCTATGCACGCACCCCTTACAGTCACCTTGAATGCCTCCCAGACTGTACACACATCAGCCACCGATCAAACATTCAATGCAAAATAATTCTCTATAGCTTTTCGTATACCTTCACGAAACACCAAATCAAGTAGAGCCGTAGGTTGCAATTTCCATGTAAATGGGGCCGGGGCGTGCGCCGAGAGCACCATGTCAATCATTACAGGCGCATGGTCCGACAATGTGCGGGGCAAATGCACAGCGTTCACCACCCAGGCATTCACATCTCGTGTCGCCAGCCAATGATCCAGGCGGGACCATGAGTCGTGCGCGTACGTGTAACATGTCCCCTGCTTCACACCAGGATGACGCAAGCGCCACACATCCACTAGCCCTAATTCAGTCATGCCATCTCGCACCGCTTTTTTGATATGAGCAGTGTTGCATGAATTCCTATCAATCTCTTGATCCAAGACCACATTTAGATCACCCCCGCATATAACAGCAGACATTGGTAGCGCAAAGACCTTGCTCCATAACACTGTATAAAATTCAGGGTTATCTACATTTGGCCCGTACACATTTACCATCGTGATCTGAGTTCCACATAATTTCCCCTGCAGTATTATGTACCTGCCTTCCTTATCAACTTCCTCATATGTACTCACAAAAGGGACTGCCTTCTTTATTAGTATCATGACCCCCCTAGCATATGAAGAGTATGTAGAGGCAAGACGTATCCCTGCCCAATGCCTAGCCACTGATGTTGCAGTACGCGCCGTGAGATGCGTTTCCTGCAGGAAAGCTATCTGTACATTATGGCGATTCATATATGCCAGGACCTGCCTGGTTTTCTTCGGATTATTCAAACCCCTTACGTTCCATGTAAGCCAAGTGATTTTACCTACCGTATCCATAAAGATCAAAGAATAGTAACCTGTAGCTGATAGTTAAGTAGCACACCTTCAAATTCCGTTGCCAAAACTGGTAAACTCGTAGTCCATGACAGTACTCATGAAGCCTCACCATATAGATGGTAGCAAAGAACAACCAATCCCCTCTTCCCATACCCAACCCCTCCCACCCACCACCTACTTCAGCTACCCGAACCTGCCAAAGCCATCCCAATACCCCACCAAACAACCCTCCCCAACCACCACAATCTAAAGTTTGGGGTTCACCCATATGTAGGGGCGTAGATGCACATTCCTCCCGCAGAACGAGAGGTGACCAAGCAACTATATTATATCATCCCTATACATCAGTGATAGCAGTGATATCAGACTACTACCGGCAGGGTGAATAGAAGGGCCCTTTTAGCCAGGAAAGGCGGAATACTAGATCCTATCAAACATCATAGCAAGTCACAATGTACGAATAAATCAAATCAACATTGCAATCAGATAATAGTCACAACAAACAAGATAACGAAGAGCAATTTTTGCCGAGTAGTTATCAAATTCAAAGGCACCAGAATAGCGGAATGATCCCATCACTCCCGCAGACGCAAATTCAGGATACAGGCTCTACTCTAAGCTGGTTAATGCAAGCATCAAGTGCGTAGAGAGCGTTCTCATACTGCCTAGACAGCCCAACTAGCTCTCCTTTTCTTCTAGCGCTTCCTCCTCCGGTATTCAGTCGAATCCCGCTTCTTGCGTTTCAGTGTCTTAGCATAGTCCATTGCCGCTTTTGGGGAGGTGAAGATTTTGTTGTCCGCAGCCGCGCCAACACGAAGACGAGCCGGGTACAGCATAGCGTAAGGGACCTCCTCCTTTCGCAAAAACTGCTTTACATTGGCAAACTCCCTCCGTGCAGCCTGAACATTGACTGTAAAGTCTGGAAAGAACGCAAGTTTGTTCCCTTGATGTTCAATTGTGCCCTTCTCCCTAGCCATGCGCAGAATAGTGTCCCTGTCCCTATAATTCAATATTCACGCTATTATAGGACGCGGTGGCGCCCCAGGCACTGGTCTGGTAGCTAATGAACGATGGGCACGTTCGACGATAAACATGTGGGACAGCTGTTCCGTACCAAACACGTCTGTGATGAGCCGCTCCATATATACTTCAATTTTGCCAACGTTCGTGGATTCCGGCAGCCCCGTAACGCGGATGTTATTGCGACGGGACCGGGCTTCCAAATCATCATTTTTTGCCTGGATAATGGAGATCACCCTTTCCATATTTAGTGCTTTGTCAGAGACCGTCGTCAGTCCATCCTCCGTGGCGGAGACCCTTTGCTCCACCTCTCCCATACGCGCACTCTGCTTCTTAAGCTGGGTAGACATATGATCAAGTCTATGATTGACCGCTGCCATGGTGCCCTCTATGGACTGCAGGGTCCGCTGCATGGCCGCCAATGTGGCCTCCAGAGTAGGCGAGCTCCCCGACGCTCCTTCCACCTCCGAGTCCATGACCGCCTCCTGTGAGGGCTTGGTCATCCGTCGCGACTCAAAGGTGAGCTTTGACTGATTTCTATCCGGTCGACCCATGGTTCAGCGTTGAGCACAGCTTTATAGTATGGTAACGACCCCAAGTATAGATTGCAGCCCAGGGTCACACTTATCAGCTTTGCGCAGGGAAGCACACTATTGACTGTGCCAGGCCCTTGAGGATCGCAGCAAGGAAACAGGAGATTGCACAGGTAGCCCCTCCGCTTTACACGGCAGTGTCAGCAACTCACAAAGCACTTCTACGCCGGCACAGTGTCCATCACCCGTGAAAGTGCCCTCAAATGCAATCAGTGTCCATCTGCGCAGCCCCACTGGCAGTCGCCACACACCCTGAGAAGTGGGCCTCCAGATGTAGCACACAGCAATCAGAGTGCCAGCTTGTACAGCCCAGCAGCACTGAGGGAGCCTGCAGCTTGATTAGTTCTCCCCCGCCGGAGACCGATGCTTCTCCGCCGCTAATTTAGGCTGAGGCTTTACGGCCCACTCCCGGGGACCCTCGCAGATGCTCCCACCTCAGGCACTAGCAACCGCAAGGAGGCCTCCTTACTCTCCCAGGCCCTAAATCTCCCGCGCCGCTGCCACCCACTCCCTCCCCACACCAACCACAGCCAGCAGGGAGCAGCCCGGCGCCCACTCCGGCACCTCCTTCACGAGCCCAGCTGACACCGGGCCCCTACCCCACTCACCGCACCGGCATGAAGGAGATCACAGGGCCAGCAGCCGCAGACGCAGGGAGCTCCGCGGGGCCGACACCGCAGCAACAGACCAGCGGGACACTTTCCGGTCGTCCTTGCTACCACCGCCGCCTCCAGTCACAGCTGCTCCTAGTGCCTCAGAATCAGCAAGGCGCCCCGCTCCAGCACACCGCATGAGCCGCCTGAGTGGAGCGTCCTTCAAATCACCAGTCCAAATCTGATCAGGGGCACAGTGCAGAGCAGGACCCCCAGGGGACCGGCTAGACGGCAGCTCCTCTACGCAGCCTCAGACAAGCCGCCATGTTGTGAGCGCCTCGCGGCCAGTTCATCGCCACCTCACAGGTCAGCACACGGTGCTCCAGGACACCGCAAATGCAGTATATCCACTCCGTGGGTCCCTGGATAGTTGTGCTCTCCGGTAGGTAGTTTTAAAATTACAGGATGTAGCGGATATTGGGCGGATGATGGCTCGGTCTGGCAGAGCCTCACAGAGGTGCGGCCATCTTGCCTGGTGCCCTCTAGTGCCCCCCATTCTGTGAAAGTTTCAGGCTATTCACAATAATTATGAATATGCAGCACCATTTTCTCTTTTCTCACTTGGTGCACTCTTTTCTCATATACAAAAGATGGAGTTTATAATGAATCTCCCCATGAGCGCAAAACATATCACCTAGACTACTTTAGTTTTCATTAATTCTTCACATACATCATTATTTAATGAGGATGGTTAATGAAAGCTCTATAACACGCTAGTCATCACTTTCACATTTTCTATTACACGTTAAAAGAATACACCAATGCAGTTTAGTGAAACATGAACCTATGTTATTCAAATTAATATTTTCATCTATTCTACACTCCTCTGCATGCTTTTACAATGCAAAGACTACGTTTTCGTTAACTTTTTTATTTTTCTCTTCAACGTATGTTCAGTGCACATTTACCATGTTTTTCTCTCAAATGTGTCAAATTCGGTTTCCGTCTCGTTTGAAAGGTTTAGCAGTTTTTTAACTGCATCAGTCCCCCCTTTGATGGCGAATCAAGCCATCACACTATTATTTTATCTGACCTCAATCATTACATCTCTGTGGTCTTCATGATTTGTAACCATGATCTCGCTAAAGCCTTCATTTTGTCACAGTACCCCTTTGTCTGTCTTCAAATTCTGTTTCATCTCTATTTCTCTTCATTCCTCTTGTTTCTTTCTTTGTTCTCATACGTCTATAAATCGTGAAGGTGATAATCAAGATTAGTATACATATGGCAATTGTCAAGATGGGATTCAAAATTTTTCCCACACTTCCAAGATTTGCAAATCGTCTACCTGTAGAGGAAAATCCTTTCCCAATTGATTCCCATGCACCATCAACGTTTAAATCGCTCAGGTCTTTTACTAGGTGTGTAAGGTTCCTAATTTATCATTTCAGGTCTTTTCTCTTGTCTGGAATTTGGATGTACCAATGTTGCACTTTTTCACATCTGGCAGACTCCACCATCTTTTGCTAGAAGGAAATTTAAAGCAAGTCTGTTTTGAAGATTCATAGATAGCATTGCAATAATTACAGTGTCTATTGTCCACTAGTAGTGTCAGTAGACAGCTTGTCCACTACAGTAGAAAGTCTTAGGGCCATATGTAGGTAGCCCAATACCGGTCGGCCGTTACCGACCGGTATTTAGGGTTTGAGATGTAGGAGGCAGGATTAAGGATTCGGCAATTACTGATTCCTTAAGGAATCGGTAAAATACTGATTCCTTATTTTAAGGAATCGGTAATTACAGAATCCAAAAAGCTATGAAGGAGGCACTCAAGTGAGTGCCTTCTTGCATTCAGGATTAGTTATTTACCACCAACTACAAGTTGGTGGTAAATATCGAAAACCTTTGAAAAAGCAATTTTGTGCTTTTTTAAAAGTGCCATGTGGCAGACATACATGCCCTTAGGGCATGCATGTGTGCCACATGTGCACACATGCACGATTCAGGGGTGCAACAGGGTGTCAAAGTGACACCCTGCCACCCTTAAATATGTGCCCCCTATTACCAATTCGGTATTTACCGAATCGGTAATAGTGAATGGCATCCCATTTATTCCTATGGGCCACCAGGCCCATAGGAATGAATGGGAATTACCGAATCGGTAAATACCGATTCTTAAATACCGAATTGTACCGATTCGGTAATATTTACAGAATTGTTTCCTACATACCATTTACCGATTCTGAAATACCGAATCGGTAAAATTCGGTATTTTAGAATCGGTAAATGTAGATTACCTACATATGGCCCTATGTATTTTGTGAGAATTCAGGATTACTCAAACAGGTGATAATATAGCTCCAAACATATGGCCCACTATTTCACATACACTTGCTCCTCTTTTAAGCCTTTTGCGGGGAGCTTCATTTCTTTCATCAGATTGACCCACATGATACATTTTTGGAAAAACTATTCCCATGTAGCAGGAACCATACCACTTTTAGGCAGCCTATATTAGGCATTTTTCCCACTGATGTAATATATTCCAGGTAACACAGGGTTAACACTTCCCAATCCCCAATTTCCCATAACTTGAACTGTGTGGGTACATTCGCTGGAACCAACAATGGTTGTATTAACTTCAGCTCTACATTGTTATATACATAGCTTTCACTATGTTGCCTTTCTAAAGCAATAGCAGTTTGTTTTCCCACCATTTAAAAATATAGTTCTTTAAGGTCCCAGGGTGGTATTATTGTGTGATTTGCAGCTATAGCCATGATATCTCTTTGTCTATCCTCTTCTGATTCTACAAATTCCTTTTCTACTTTGTGTAAAAGACAGGTTAAATTGTGTTGATGTGCATAAGCGGTGTCTAAGTTTTAGGTAGGCTTGAAAAATTCCCCCTTCATTTCAGCGGTTTTAGTATCATGTATAGAATTTAAGTATTTTCTCACAGGCACTTCAGAAAATATTAGGTCATAAATTGAGTAGTGATACTGAAATTGTCCCTTGCCATTGAATAAGCTTGTTAAAACACTGCAAGAAATTCCATAGGTTCCGAGCAGGTGGTGCTAGGTCACCACCTCAGAAACTGATGTAGGCAGCTGTAAACACATAACATTCTTGAGCATCCATTTTTTCGACATATTCATACAATAGTTTTGTAAATACATTAATTGAAAAGTCTCCTGTAGACAAATCGCTATGTAGCACCTTATCATCTGAAATGCTCTGTCCATTTTGATTTGCTAAAGGAGTTTTAGGAGTAGGTTTAGCTTTTGCCATGTACGCATGATGGGGCAAATTCAAAATTACAAGGAATACTTTTAACATTATAGAAAACACAAGTATACAGGCACATACATGTTTACGTTTCTGTGATACCACGTTTGGATCTATTGTCTCTTTAAAATCAGACCTCACGACCAATCAGTAATATTTGGATTATATGTTAATAGCGCCGCATCAGAAGTAAGACTGGAAGGTGTTTGCAAGGCTCTAACTATGTTTTTTTTAGCACAGCACAGTACACCCCCCTTTATAGCCTTGTAAATACAGTCTCTTAGGGAATGCACAGTTCTTTTGTTTTATTGTAGAGATTCTCCAACACAAATTGACTCAGTTTTTAGATTTTGGAAAGCAATTTTCTAAATTCATTTGGAACAACATTTTTCCTCAAGGTAGATCATGCAAACTTGTTGTCGCAAAAGATGCGATATATTCTTTTTCCCAATCATTCAAGACCAAGTAAGTCCATTCAGGTGCAGCGTTTTGTTTTACTTGGTACCTTTGCTCTTTTGGACCTTCTCAATGACGGTCCTTCACCATCACTGTCACTTTCCTCAGACTGACTCGAAACTCCTGCAATTGTCCGTGCTACTTTTCCCTATGTGAGAATGCGTCTCAATCTATCTTGTCTTCTGGGCATTTGAGGTGCACTGATTCCTATCGGTTAGGTCATACTCTCGCCTAGTCAGCCCTTCCTCTTGTGACCCTTTCATACCCACTAGAGCTGACTCATTCAGACCCTCTCCAGGACCAGTACATGAAGTCCCAGTAGCTTCAGTGCTCTCAACAGTTTGGTTAACCTGAGTCGGTTGTCTCACTGTAACTACCGACACATCCAAAACAGGCTCTGTATCTTTAAGAGGACATAGTAGGGACTCTACGAGTGTGAGCAGCATGTTCCCAATTGGGAAGACCACCACATTTAACAGCAGTTGTGGATACCAGAATCACCTGTAATGGCCCACGCCAACGAGGTTCCATACGTGTTTCTTCACCGAGACCCAGTCACCAAGCCTGAGGTCATGACACTGCTCCTGGCTAGGTTGCAGCTTCTCGAACCTGCTGAAACACATATCATACCACGTCAGCCAGTCCTTTACAGTCATCAAGCACCAAATCAGTAATGTTCACCAAGGTATACGCCAGACAGCAGGCTGTCTCTTGCCCTCCCTGTAATTACTACGTGAGGGGACAGTCCAGTCCCCCTATCTGGGGTACTTCTCAAACTCATCAATACAAGAGGCAAAGCATCAGGCTATTTCAGAGAAGTCGAAGCACACATCTGTGCCAATATGGATTTCAGTTTTCCATTTATCTGTTCTAAGATTCCAGAGGCTTCTGGAGGATAGTCACAATGGAGCTTATTATCAATTTGTAAAGCTGCACATGCCATCTCTAATACCTCAT
Organism: Lissotriton helveticus; assembly: GCF_964261635.1. Taxonomy (NCBI): domain Eukaryota; kingdom Metazoa; phylum Chordata; class Amphibia; order Caudata; family Salamandridae; genus Lissotriton; species Lissotriton helveticus. The sequence goes on from NC_136065.1 coordinate 1,549,021,426, forward strand.
TATTAAAGTGTGTCCCTTGGTCTGACTCCAAAACAGCTGGAAATCCAAAATGCGGTAAGATCTCCATCAACAATAGCGTGGCTACAGTTAATCTGACATTTTGTCATGTAGGAAAGGCTTCCACTCAACGAGAGAAAACACAAGCAATTACAAGAACATACTTCAAACCGTTACACATGGACATCTTGATGAAATCGAGCTGCATTCTGTTGAAAGGACCTCCTGATCTCCCTACATGACTCATTGTGACTAGGTTTTTCCTCCCTGTGTTTTGTTGTTGACACATCATGTACCTGTGACATAAAGCCTCTGCCACTGCCCTGAACCTTGGATTGAACCATCTCTGTCAAAGGAGACGCATCATGGCATCTCTCCCTACATGTGCTGGACCATGATATCATTGTGCCACAGGGGGCAACAAACTATCAAGCAACGCAGGTCTCTCATCAGTGTACTTCCATAATTCATCTTACTGTCTCCTGGTACAACTTGTTTTGATCCACCATTGTTTTTCAGGGTCTGGCACCTCATCTTGTAGCACTTTTACTTCCTCCCAAGTGTCTATAGTACACAATAACAGTCTGCAATCTGTGACATCAATGTTCTCTCCCATGGGATCTCCATTGAAGGTGTAAGAATTTAGAGCACGATAATGTGCAGTCTTGTCCGCATAGCGTTTATTGACAGTGACATAATCATTGCCCTGATGATGGGCAGCACACTTCACCACTGCATTTTGAGCAGGCAGTAGTAATGACCTCAAAAGGTTCCTCACACTCTCCACATTGCGAATGGGGCAACCAGATGAAGTCTGAAACTCTGCTGTGACCACAACTTTCCAAAGTCATGTATGTCGCTAAACCGGACGGACTATCAGTGAAGATGGTGACTCTTAATTGATCAGAAATGTTACAAGCTTGTGACAGGGGGGCAACCAACTCAAAAACTTTAGTAGAAAACACATCTTCCAACCATGAGGCTTCAACCACACCTATGCCCGTACAGCTAGTATGCGCCGCTTTCAGATTTCCTTCTGCATCTCGCAAACCTGATCCGTCAACAAACCGCACATGATCTGACACAGGTAATGGCGTGTCATGGATATCCGGCCTAGGCTTAGTGCACAACTCAGCCGCATCCAGGCAATCCTGATCAGCTTCATCAACCACAATCTCATTTCCAGGAAGGGGCCTCAAGGGTTCCAGGATTCAGACTTGTGCATCTCAATAAAGTCCCATTATCTACTCCCAAAATGATCTGCTCATACTTAGTAAGGCGGCTTCTGGTGAGATGCTGCGTTCAAGTACGAGTAAACAACACCTCAAGTGAGTGTGGTACATGTACCTTTAATGGATGTCCATCACTATACTCTCACTCTTACACCAAACTCACACACGTGGCAGCAACAGCTTTAACACATCCTGTCAATGCGGTGGCTATAGGATCAAGAGTAGTTGAAAAATATGCAAAAGGTCTGCGTGCAGTGCCATACATTTGAGCAAGCACTGGCAATGTTCAGCCTTCACACTCACTGCAAAACAGAGTGAAGCTCTTGTTATAATTGGGCATTCCCAAAGCTGGAGATCGACAAAGAATCTTTTGCAGTTCAGTAAAGTGCGTGCAATCATCATCCCAGGGTATAGGATCTGACACATCCTTGTGTGTCAGCCTCGGAAATTGGGAATCCATTGTCGACAATAGCCAACCATTTCCAAAAACATGCAGACTTCCTTTTGTGTACTGGGCGGACTCATGTTCAGAATCGCTGTGATTTTGTCTTGGGACACTTTCCTAGTTCCTTTCTCAATATGAAGTCCAAGATACAGAATGTCTCATTTGAAAAATTCCAATTTAGACAGTGACACTTTATGTCCATTGCCAGCCAAATGATTCAGTAAAGCGATAGTATCATGAGTGCAAGCCTCCTGGGTACTCAATACTAATACCAGGTCATCAATGTGCTGGACGAGGCCAGATTGATTTGGCATTTTTAGAGACTTCAGATTTTTCTTTAAGATGTGATTAAATACTGAAGGGTTTTCCGAATACGATTGTGGGACTTCGCACCATGCTAAGAGGCGGCTGTTGAACTAGAAAGCAAATAAATATTGACTGTCCTCATGCAATGGGATGGAGAAGAAGGCCTGCCACAAATTAATAACAGAAAACCATTCAGCTTCAAATGGAATTTGGAAAAAATATCACAGCTATGTTTGGTATCATTGGACAACATAAGACTACATTCTGGTTTATCCGGGGCAAAACCTGAACAATACGGTATTTACAAGTGGGTTTCCGCAGACCCATAATAGGAGAGTTACATGGACTTCCCAATAGTTTCTGGACTCAGATTGTAGTGTGGAATTCGTGGAAATTCAGCTTTGGGCTTCACAGTGATTTTCACTGGAGCCACACCTTTGATCAGACCAATATCCTTTTCCTCTGAAGTACCAGACTTCTGGAGATACAGTGTCTAAAGGCAAATCATCTGTGGTCAGTAAGGGGAATAATCCTCACATTTCTGAATTACATTTTGTCAATTTGAAAACAACATCCTCATAATGGTATGACATTCTATTCCTTTTGGGGTGATCCAGCTCTGCTCTCAAACAACCCTTCAAACTAACATAGAATACCCAGGAGCTATCACTCTTCACTCGTCGGTGGGGCCCATAGCACCGCGAGTCAATCATTCACACAAAACACACTGCTCCCAAGATCAGTGAAGACTAGAGGATGAGCTGCTGGACAGTGGAGTACCCTAATTCATCTAAAAGTTAAATTCTATACATTATATACATATGCATTTTACTGATATCACCGTAGTTTTAAATTTCATAAAACAGCATTTAAGGCACCCCACTAATTTGGTCGATGGGCCAGCTAGTAAAAGTTAGTTGATGGAACACAAGACCCGGTTAATTCACCATTTTATTTAACTTTATTTTTCTTTGATTATTCTGTCATAACATTATCATTAAAATGTACTCTTTATTCAGAAAATTGGTTATAACATTTCTTTAATCACTCAAGTAAAGGGAAAGAATAAATTTGATTAGTTTACATTTATTAGCAAAATAGTTCAGAAATGAGATAATTCAAAGACATATTACCCGTCTTCTTATCGAGAAGGAAAAAACAGGATTAAACTACACAAGTTCCCAAAACCAGCCTCTCTATCTTCCTCGATGTCTACCTCCCATCAGGACTCCGATCTCATCAAAAGTTAAAGTCAAGAAAATTTCAAAGTCTTTGCACCCAAAAATCGATCAGTGGCAAGATGGACACTGACCGGCCGTAGGGAGTAGTCGCACTCTTCTCCCCTCCCTAAGATACTAGGACACTAGGATGCTGTAGTATGCTGGCTGTTTCTATTCTTCTGCGGCGCTTACTGGATTGGTCCTATGGTTTCTAAAATCAGCAGGGCAGGTTCCATCAACAAATTGCTAATTTTGTGGTAAAATCACTGAGGCTTTCCTGTAATTTCAGCCTACAGACCAGAATGCCGCCAAAAGGACTCAAGGTCTTGAAAGAGCAGAAAGATGCTTTGATACACAAAGAGTCGCAAAAAGATGCTGCGGGGCCGACTCCCGCCCCTAACCTGCGATGCACCATGCAGGCAAGAAAACTGGCAGCCAAGAACGCAGAGGCAACGGAAGGCATAGGCGTTGAAAGCGCTACGGGGAATAAGGTGATCCCAGCCGCTGCCGCTGCCGGTAAAGGTGCAAAGTGCCGACAGAATGGAGGCACTAAAAGTTAAGAGAATATGCTCCGGCAGCCCACCTTGTATGAGTCATTCCCCATGGTGATGGCGGATGCTCCGGGGAATGCAGAGGTAGACGAAGACCGACATACTGAGTTCCTGGATGAGACACAGATGCAGCGTGCTCCTGGATCGGCAGAGGGACGAAGCGAGCTGAGCGCCGAGCAGGCGGATGAGCAGTCTCCTCAGGCAGTGGAGCTAGAGGAACAATCACTAGAGACGGCGGACGGCGGTGCAATCTCCCAGCGCGAGAAGGTTGCTCTTTCTGACCCTCAGCCTGAACAACCCGAGCAAGGGTCACACGCGATTGATGAGGCACTCAAAGCTACACAAGAGGTGCAGGTACGAGAAGTGACTGACAGCAGTACAGGTACCCGGCATGGGGGCTGTTTCTTTGGCTACAATGGACCTGGGCTAACCACCTTGGGCACAAGTACAGTTAGAAATGTTGGCCCTAATGCTGTTGTTGGGCACAAGACTCTCCCTGGGGCATTATATTTGATCCCGCCGGTAAATGCATCTGTAGGGCCGGCTGCCCCTAAACAGGGTCAGAAGGTGGGTTTCCTTAGCTCAATTCCATGCTCCCCTAATGACAATTGCTTCTTTTCCCTGAATGATGATTCAGGGTCTTCAGTTTCAAGTGGGGATAGCTTTACGGGAGACTCTGATTCTGAATACTCACCTGAAGAAGGTACTTCGGTTCAAGCGGTGTAAGCCATCCAGCGTGTTAAGCCACGGAAAAACAGATCCCGCTCTAACCCAAAGCCGGTAGGAAGCCCATCACAGGTAGAGGTGGTTAAAAAACTTGACTGGGACTACTCGGCTACCTCCCAGTTTTATCAAGAAGAAAGGGCTGTGAGCTCACAACAGAATCGTACTAGCCCACCGCAGGCCCCCACTTTGGACTTGCTGTATAATATCCTGAAGCAAATGCAGGGGGAGGCCAGGTCAGAAAGTCAGAGGGCCAAATAAGCAACCCAAAAAATACAAGGGTCATTAAGGAAAATGAATAAACTCTACACGGACGTTGCAGGCAGAGTCACGTTGGTGGAGGAAAGGACAGGGAAACTTGAGGATGATGTCAGCAAATGGCAGGCCTTTAAGGAAGCACAAGAGAAAGTTGCTGAGGACGTATAGTAGAAACTTGAAGATTTCGAGAACCCCCAAAGGTGGAATAATATCAGACTTTTGGGTGTGGGGGAGGTGGCAAAGGGGCAGGATGTCGGGCATTTGTTATTTCTTTGCTAAGGGGGGACTTTCCGGAATTATCAACATGGAATTGGGAAAGTGAGGTGCAGCGTGCGCACCGGTTCCCCCTGATGCAAATGAAAGGTTATGTTGCACCCCAGTCTGAAAGGCCGAGAGCCATTCATGTTTATGTGGGGAACTATCTTCTTCGACAGGAGGTCATGGACAAAGCAAAACCCGAGGCCAGGCGTTCATTTGAGGGTACGACATTCTTTGTCCACCCAGACTTTTGTCACGCCACGGTCGAGAGGAGATGGCGGCTAAGACAGTTGATACCTGCCTTTAAGAACTTAAACTGCGAGGCTTTTTTGCTATTCCCTTCTCGTCTGAAAGTGTTGGTGAATGGGCAAGTCAGGATGTTCTTCTCGGAAATCAAAGCCAAGCATATTTGACAGACCTAAAAGAAAAGAAGGAAAAAAGGGGCACTATTCCCGAATTGAGATAAAATATAGGCTGCCAAAATGAAGTATAGTTAGAATAAACAGTGAAACAGTGGGGGAACACAGCATCAGCACAAGCATATTAGGTTGGCTATGAAGGGAGGGGGGCACACGACTCCCTATGGGCTCATAGCTGTCACACATAGGTCATGACTGACCTATTTGCCTGTAAAGGGGGTGGGAGGCTTCTGTGGGAGGGGGGCTGGGGAAGAGCGGGGGCGAGTACAGACACAGGCCACAGCACACTTAGACACTTTAGGGTTTGCAGGGAATGCACATGTTGGAATATACAAAATGAAATAACTGAGGAGATGGATATTGGAGGACTAGGACATGACAGTAGGAGTTTGTTCATGTTTTTGCCGGTTAAATGGTTAGGACAGGCACCAGATGTATTTTAAATGCCTACACGAATAGTTCTGATCTACCTCTAAGGATGTGCCAAGCACACATTCCTCCTACCCTCTCAGGCACCATCACTGCAACAGTTCTGAGTCTGTATCATCAATTTGAATCTAGTATTGCTGAGACACATTCTAGTTTGCATTGGAACCTGCATTTGTATGAAATCCTTTACTCAGATTGTATTTCTGGACCTGACCATTCATTTGGGGCATCAGGGCTTGGGGCATATTTTGGTTTTGATTTCTCTGTCTGAGAGACTGCTGATTCTGTAAAATGCCTCCTCCCTGTGACTGTGCATTTCCAACATTCTGAACCTGTCTTCCATTTCTTTAATTTATCGGATTAAGTCGATATTTGCGCTTCTAAGGAGCTAAATTGCTGCAATAGGGATACAGATTTGTCCTTTTCAACACGTCAATTGAAACTCTACGACCTTTACCTTGTGGCTGCGTACCCTGCTGTTGCACTCCACGTGCTCCTTGCATTGTGGAGTTTGCTGATAACCTCCCTGCAAAGCAAACGTGATCAACACCTGTTCGATTTTGACCTTTCTGTTCAGCCTTCATCTGAGCTATCATTAATTTCTCTTTCACTTTTTGTGTTTTGAACCAATATCATCCCTGCAATATTTGGCATATCAGAGGATTTCATCTATTGGCTTACTCTGCCAGAAAATCAAATGCTGCTGGATCATGCTGCTAATCTCATGTCTTAATATATACACAAACTGCTAGACAAAACGTCCATGTCTTTGTGGACATATTCTCTATTCCACTGTATTGCTTTAATACCTGTAGCTATCTCTACTAATAAACATGGACTGTTTCCCTCAATTCTTGAGTCATTTTGCCAATTTTTTACCCATTCAATCTGTTTAGGAGAAATCTTTCACTTCTAGTAGGTAATGGCGTGGGTATATTTCTTCATTACGTCGGGAGTCGATGCACCTGTATGAGCATTTCTAGCTGGTTCGGTTTCAGGCCAATCAACAGCAATTTTAAATTCTGCCCACAAATCACTTGGGACCACAATATCAAATAAAGTATCCAAGTCTTTCAGCAAAACCTTTAAAACCTTTACAAATTGCACAACCGGTTTGTGCCACTCGACTTGATTTTCTTCTAATTTCGGGAACCATTTGTAAAAGGACAGTAATCTGGTAGCGTGTCAGTTGGTTTTCCATCTGATGAAATTCCATTCTATGCTGCCAGATTACTATCACAGCGATACCTGGCCCAAACGTTTCTCTTTCATATCATCTATCTGATCATGAGAATCTTATCATTTGTAACCTTTTCCTAATCTATACTTGGTCCTCCAAAGGATCTTGCTTCGTGCCGAGATGGGTTGGATATATGAGATTCAATCCAGTCATCCAATGAGGACCCTGTAATTCGATTCATGTAGATCACTCTAACAACAAACTATACAAACAGAGAATTATTGCTGCTAGACCAAATCTTCTGAAGAAATTCAGTCTGGCTAAATAATACAAAAAAATTCTGTTAAGGCAATGCAAAACAATAACACTAGTACTTGATATTCTGAGATCCCTTTATCTCTATCCCAGCTAACCATGAACAAATTGTTGAAATGCACTATCAACAGATAAAGTACATCATGGCCACACAAGCGCAGGATTTAGTTAAGGTTAGATTCTATCAGTCTTAATGGCAGTACATGAATATTTGGCATTTGTTCCAATATAACTTGATTCGAGTTATCATAAAATGGCCAAAGTTCTAGAAAGTTCAAGAAGGGACATGAGCCATGGCAGCTCCTAGGCAATCTCTCATGAGGGAAAATCCATGCATAGCACACACGGTGTATGCTTCAGCCCGATAGAGATCAATAGAGTCCACAAGAGCCTATCTGGATCAGGAAACAGTAAATCTACAAGGAAGTTCTCAGGAAAGTTCAAGAGAGCATCTGTCAAGAGGATAAGAGTTTGTCTATTGGCCCTCATAACCCCTTCCTCATCCGCCAAGCCAGGCATAATATAATCCTCAATTTCCAGGGTGACACCTCCTTGGTCATCTCATTTGATCAGACCACACAGTTTGGTCAGTCTGTAGAGGATGATTGTCACGAGGCATAAAGAAGACACATATTATAGTAATATAGGCAGTGCAAAATACTTACGTTGTCAGTCCTTCCGATAGGTGTATATTCTTTAACAAATATCCTTCAGCGAAGGCACAAAAGTGAATTTGAAAGGACAGTTTCTCATGTCAAATTTGTATCAAATAGTCCTTGTATGAGAGTGGGAAATCTCGGAATAAAACATTGTTTTAATTCACTTGCAATCTTTGGAAACTTTTCCTATGTGAACTAAATCAAACAAAGCAAGGAAAATGTGTGTAAGCACACAGGCCAGCACTGAATTTAAACTAATATAAGTTAATAATATGAAGTATTGAAATATACATTTTCAATGAAAATTGTAAGACTCAAATATTGTTTCCAGCTAATTTGCGCTTAGAAAGCAGATTCATTTAATTGTAAATTACATGTGAAACTATAACATATTACTGCATTTTCAAAGTACCAACGTGTAGATTTATTTAAACGTTCTAATAACTAATGTCGTTTGAGGTGATTTATATTAGCCCATATATGAAGATCAATCATTCTGTGAAAGCTTCAGGCTATTCACATTAATTATGAATATGCAGCACAATTTTCTCTTTTTTTATTCAGTGCACTCTTTTCTCATATGCAAAATATTGAGTTGTTAATGAATCTCTCCATTAGCACATAAAATATCATCCAGACTACATTAGTATTCATTAATTCTTCACATACATCATTATTTAATAGAGATGGTTAATGAAACCGCCATAACACGTGAATCATCACTTTCACATTTTCTATTACACATTAAAAAAATGCAGCAATGCAGTTTAGGGAAACATGAATATATGTTATTCAAATGAATATTTTCATCTAATCTACACCCTTCTCCATGCTTATACAATGCAGTTATTAAGTTTTTTTCAACTTTTCTATTTTTCTCTTCAATATGTCATTGATAACTTTATTTCGGTCGGTTCACCATAAAAGTGCACAAAAAATACATCAGCACGATCAATAAAACAATAAATAGTCATAAAATATTAAAACAGAATTAAACTAGAAGTTATCAGAATACAAAGATAAAAACAGTAGATACAACAATTAATTTAAACAAGTTTGTCTCCTGCGCCACATACTAAAAAGATAGCGTGAGACCGCAAATACAATGGGAGGATAGGTATCATAGGTCAATATCCTGCAAGCCTGTGTAAAGTGCAAGAATCCCAGGTTCTTACAGATAGGGATCAGCCAACATTTTCTGATTGCAGAATAGGCAGGGCAATACAACAATACATGGGTTACATTCTCATTTTTATAATTACATGCAGGGCAAACTTCGGTATTAGATTTTACCCATTTAGATGTAAAAGACCCAATAGGTAGAGTGCCATGCCTTAACTGAAGATATAGCTTTCGAGCAAGCGGGGGTTCAATTATATCCATGAATTCCTCAATTTTGGGTTCAGTTTTCACTAGGAGGAATTCAGATGTTAACCTACCCATTGATGTAGAGCTCGATAGCATCTGAGCGCTCTGCGTGCGTATAGGAGAAAGAAGTTCCTTCTTTGATATCCCTGGGCAATATGTCTCTGGGTTTTCCCACAGTTCCGGAAGACCTAACCGGGTACTAACCGCACGGATGTGCTGAAGCAAGGGATCTTTTTGTGTATAAGAAGAGACAAGATCTCGGTAAATTCCGCTCTATACGCGGCCAGTTCGGGGACTGACCACAGCCTCTTCCAGTACATAATGGGCCTTGCACTGATGATCTCTTCTATTGGGACAATGCCAAGATCAAGCCTAAGAGGAATCAAAGGCGTGCTAGGCGGTAACCCAGCTAAGTTTCTCACAAAGGACTGTTCTACCTTTTTGAGGTTCATTATCTGCTTGTGCCCCCAAAGTTCAGCCCCATAGATTGCTGCCATTCGAGCCTGGCGGCAATATATTTCCAGAGCTGGGGACACCGGCCTAAATGTTGACTCCCTAAAAACTTTACTTATACCCCCAGCAAGCTGGGATAACTTGAGTGTGGACTTAGCAGTCTGGGTGTTCCAATCGAAGTTCTCAGTTAAAGTAACACCCAGATAAACAAATGTTTTGACCCTATCAAGGGGGGTGCCATGTAAAACCGGATTTGGGCGTACCCGCTTGGGGGGTTTAAAAATCATGAACTTAGTTTTTCCCAGATTGATTTCCAATCCCCAAAGCTCACAGAACTCAACAAAACCATTGAGTGTTTTTTGAATGCCCGATGATGTTCTAGACAACAACAATGTGTCGTCTGCGAACATCAGAGCGGGCACTCTACCCGTGGCCAGTTTAGGGGCATCATTGTTAACCACACCATTCAAATGTTCCACAAGGCCATTAATGTAAAAGCTGAATAGTGTGGGTGCCAACACGCACCCTTGGCAAACTCCTTTTTGGACTGGAAATTGATCTGTGAGTTCGCCATGCCTACCACACCTAACTTGGGCAAAGTTGTTTATATGTAGCCTAGATAGTACATTTAATAGGTATGGAGGGAGTCCCAGGTCTGCCAACACCTTCCACAATTTATCACGCGGAACCAGATCAAATGCCGCCCGCAGGTCCACAAACACAAGGTAGAGGCTGCCACCCTCTACCTTTGCTGTTTTCCAGTACAGGACCTGCAGGCGAAAAATATGGTCTAGGGTAGATGTACCAGACCTAAACCCTGCCTGGAGTATAGAAAGAATCCCTTTCTCTTCAATCCACCCGAGAATCCTATCAAGGATGACCCTCCCCATCAGCCTTTGTGAAATATCAATTAGGCTGATGTGTCTATAGTTAGAGGGGATAAGCGGTCAGCCCTTTTTTAGAATAGGGACAATTTCTGCTCCTAGCCAAGTAAGGGGCGGGTCGTCTCCCTGTAGAATGCCATTAAATAAAACAACCAAATAGGGGGCCCAAATTTTAGGTTGTGCCCTAAACAGATCCACCGGCAGTTTATCCAATCCTGGGGCCTTGTTGGGAAGCAATTTACCTGTGGCTGTCTCAACCTCTATCAGGGTGAAGAGTTCCACTGGAGCGAGGAGCGTAGGGGCTTCAATCAAACATCCACATTCCTCAGCCCCGCTGACGCCCTGCTGTTGCTGGGGTTCAAGGGTACTAACAGGCAAGGCATCAAACTCAGAGGTACCGTATAGAGCAGCAAAGTGGCTTTCCCAGATTGAAGGGGCAATATTAGGAGCAAGCGCCTGGGTATGCCCACTAAGACCAGTTGCAACAATGGACCAGAATAATTTAGAATCTTTACACCTAAGTGCAGATCCTAACTCCTCCCACGTTGTGGCTTCCCATTCCCTTTTAGCATCACAGATTGCCTTTTTATATGTAATGCGATGCACCCTAATGGTCTCACTATCATTAGATTTTAGTGCTTTAAGCAAAGCCTTTTTGGCCTTCCTACAGGGGCTGTTAAACCATCGAGAAGTCGTGGTCCGGGTGTTATTTACCATTCTCACTGGGTACAGAATATCTTTTAGTATGGCAACCAATTAATTATGTATTTGAGTTGCCCTGCCCAGGTGACCGGATTTCCCCATCTCTTCAATGAGCGGAATAATGGTTTCATATAATTCTGCGAGTTTGGTGATTGATGCTTGTAGGTCTGGCCATTTAACCCTACGCCTGCAGTTTGTTATTATTAATGGCACAGTAACAGAATGGTCAATCAAAGTTGAACCCTTCAACCCGAAACTCCCCGGTTTGAGGGATAAAACTAAGGCATTATGGTCGCTGTCAAACCTTTCTATGACCCTGAATTCAGACAGCCTATCCCAATGCCTAGCTACGATAAAAATATAATCGATTATTGAGGTCTGTTTTAATCGATTAAACGTGGCTCTCCCTGGTCTGTCAGGCTCCACCCTCCCATTGCATGCTCGTAGTGATGTAACTAGCACAAACGACTGCACTTGCAAAACAAGAGGGGTCCATGCCTTGACCTTGGGGATCAATGGCTCTGGGATAGCCCAAAGCAAATCCACATCGTCCGGGTCACCAAGGTTCGGGTCCATAAGGGGCTCGAAGTGACAGTTAAAGTCTCCACCCAAAATTAATACGGTAGAGGGGTCAATCGAGTGTATGAGGGTTAACAGCGTTTCAATAGCTTCTGACTCAAGACCCCGCCTGACTGGCCTTGAATATACATTAATCAAAGCAATATTTGGCCCATTAGGCAAGGTCAACAAAACACACTGGACATCCAATGAGTTAGTTAGAATTGGTGTTGCCTTTACTCCCAAATGCGTGCCAACCCATATAGACAACCCGCCCGAGGGTCTGCCCCTGTCACCCATACTTGCCAGAATATCGTATGTTGCAAAACCCTGGGCTACACTTTCTTTTAGCGCCCAAGTTTCTTGCAACATACAAATATCATGCGAAGCCATAAATGAGCCCCACTCTGGAATGGGCAATTTACTCTTAAGTCCCGCCACATTCCAGGATAAGATTTTAACTTGAGCATCAACCAAGTCTTGCTTGGTAGGTTCACAATCCAATGGGCCAGAAAGGTTGTTAGAAGCACTAACTTCTACACCTTGCTCAGGCTCGCAATTCACTGGGTATCGTTCATCAGAAAAAGAGGCAATTGCAGGTTGAGTGATTTGTACTGTTACTAAGTTTATTGTTGGGGGGCCAAGTTTTGCATTACCAACTAGGTTATCAGTGGTGTGTAGCATATTATTAGAGGGCCCCGTCTGTCAATCGCAATCGTCAAAGCCCGAAAAGGCGTCGAATCTATTTGCGACTTCCAGCGGGGTAAACGGCAACATGTGATCCATCCTCCCATTTCTATTTCTGTGTCTATTAGATGGTACAGTATCCCACCTAGGTAAGTTTCCAAAATTGACATGGTTAAATACATGCGTCCTATACCGTTTGTTAAAAGGTAAAGGGGGGTTGGTCTGCAGGCAAGATAGAGCCCCGGGGTATGTTATAGGGGTCGCTAGAGGTCTTGGATAGAAATAGGTCAATTCACAGGGAACAATTGAGTTTCCCTGGAGACCAATTTATAATATATTTAACAGCTCCAGGGTCTCTGAAGTTGATAACAATTAAGTCCCCCTTTATGTCTTTTACTCTGCTTCCCAACCATTGAAGTCGCCGGACATGCAGGATTTCACCATTAATATTATAAGGGAGTGGTCGGTTTTGGCTAAGCAAATGCATAGTTTTGTTTTTTAACTGGAAGAACCCTTCCCTTTTCCCATCGGCTAATGTGGGGACTCCCGTAAGAACAACCACAAAAGGTACCGCTTTAGGGGGTAATTCTACTTGACGGCCCCTGTGGTTACCTGCTCGAATTTCTCCTGTGTAAGATTTTTTCTTATATACCTTCTGTGCCTCATTGGCATCAAGCGATGCCGATTTTTGGGCTGATTTGGGGGGTATTGCCCTATACTGTTTAGAATTTGTAGGCTTGTTGGTTTTATTTACACCTTTATGGGCAACGGGAGTGGGAAATAGCACTGTTGCTGCAGAGGGCAGTGCCGGCTTCGCAAGGTCCTTAATTAACCCAGCATTGTTGCCAATAGCCAGCTCTAAGTTCTCCAACCGTTGCTCAACCCTCTTCAACCTCTCTATTATGGGTAAAAAGAATGACCTAATCATGTGTTCCAGACTTTCCAAAGGAGCAACAGACAGTGCTTCCCTTGGCGGGCAGTGTAGAAGAGTGACTAAGCCTGGTGACATTGGTACAGTTGTTATATCAGCTTTTGGAGTTGGTACAATTGCTGTCGGGGTCGTTAAAATTGGCCCAGTTGTTACAGTACCCTTTGTAGTTTTACCAAAATCAGAATGGCTAATCTTCGTTCTTTGCGGATCACCACCCTCTTTCTTCTCTTACTAGGTGGTGGGCCAAGAACTTTGAGCGTCACTGGATTCTTAGTCCTCTTCTTGGCAGTCCCAACTACTGGTAACGGTGGCTCGACTGTCACATCTGATCCCATGGTAGAATTGCTACTAGGAAGAGATATGATATTCGTGTACAGATCATTAGACACATCAGGTAAAGAAGATGGTGTGTCTTGCAGGAGCATGGGAATGCCATCTGTTGAAAGGGGATCATCAATGTCGATGTGAGAGCTTACATCAGGTGGGATGGTTTGTTTCGGAAGATCCAGGGGAGCTCTATTTTTCAAACCTTCGAAAGACCGTCGCCGCTCAGCGCGGCGTTCAGCCAGTACACTCTCCCTATCGATATCTGGGGCAACCTTAATAAAATAGCTATCCAGAATACCTTTACTAGTTCCTCCTGACTTCACCGGTAGAGGTGTTTCAAGGTTCAAGGCCATGGTCCCACAACAAAGAGTACATACAGGTAATCCTCGAAAGAAATGTTAGCGTATAGGCCCAGCCCAGCCTCCTCTGGCCTCTGAGGGCCTAAGAGGGCCCGCCCTTAGCCTGGGCTTCGCCCGGCATCCCGCAGAGCGGAATAGAGATCTAATTTTGTAGGGCATGTGACGTGCAAGAGGCGGGGCTCGCAGGGTGCGCAGGCCAGGTCACGCAGGCCGAGCAGGGACTCCTGGTCAACTGAGTCCCTGCAGCGCTCAGCCCCGGCCGCCGCTGATTGCCTCCACTCACCCCCAAGGTCCGCAATAGATGTAAGTGCCGTGTCGCGGCACCGGCGAAGCGTGTGCTGCGAGGCACTGTGGCAGGTTAAAGGCTCCCAATAAAACAAAGAAGACACACAGGGTCAGCGTCCAAGTAGGCTCCGTAGTCCACTCTCCCGAGGAGCAACAGGTGATGGGGGGATTTCAAATGGTTTTCCCGCAGGAGGCGGGGCTCGCAGGGTGCGCAGGCCAGGTCACGCAGGGCGAGCAGGGACTCCTGGTCAACTGAGTCCCTGCAGCGCTCAGCCCCGGCCGCCGCTGATTGCCTCCACTCACCCCCAAGGTCCGCAATAGATGTAAGTGCTGCATCGCTGCACCGGCGAAAAGTGTGCTGCGAGGCACTGTGGCAGGTTAAAGGCTCCCAATAAAACAAAGAAGACACACAGGGTCAGCGTCCACGTAGGCTCCGTAGTCCACTCTCCCGAGCATTTCTATTACACATTAAAAAAATGCAGCAATGCAGTTTAGGGAAACATGAATATATGTTATTCAAATGAATATTTTCATCTAATCTACACCCTTCTGCATGCTTATACAATGCAGTTATTAAGTTTTTTTCAACTTTTCCATTTTTCTCTTCAAAATGTGTTTGGTGCACGTTTATCATGTTCATCTCTCAAAGGTCTCAAATTCGGTTTATGCCTCATTTGAAGTGTTTAGCAGTTTTTCAACTGCATCACATGTAAAGCTTAAGCAATGAGACAAAATCAGACAATTGGCTCTACAGTAATGAGTGCCTCAAATATTTTCTGGGGAGTTGCCATTTCTATCTAAAAACCAATCCTGGCTGACCATCGATTGTCAGGAGACACTGACCACTTGTAGGCCTTGGTTCTGCTGCATCCATCTGCTGCCTTCGATACTGTGTCTCATGATGAACCGCTTTTAAGGTTGACTGAGGTTGGCATTCAGGGCTCAGCCCTTCAATGGCTTAAGTTCTACTTGGAGAGCAGATATCAGGCTGTTCGTGTTTCCCCATATAGTTCTGAGTTTAAGACTTGCAGCAGGGAGTTCCAAAGGGCTCCTCATTCAGCCCTACCTTCTTTAATGTGTATATCTTCCCTGTGGCCCAGTGCATACATTTGTACTGGGTTAAATTTATGAACTACACTTACGATACCCAATTACTCATTTCTTTTGATAGCACAGTATCTGACCCCGTGTAATCTTTCATGACTGTATGAAAACAGAAGCATCATGGCTGTGTTATAATTCCTTGAAATTACTGCTGAGATTACAGAAGTCCTGTTCTTCCCTAATGGCTACCTCTCCTCCTCTATTCCTATAAACTCTTGGCCAGCTGCATTTGACCTTCCTCTAACTCCGCCTTTAGTGTTGTGCAACGTAGGCATCTATCTGGACAATAAGGTGACCTTTATCAGCCATATCAACCATTTATCTACAACTTGCTTTTCTCCTCTATGTTTTTTGTGCAAAGCTTTGCCTTTTTTTTTTACCTCTTTCTGTGCAACTGTTGTTGGTTTAGTCATCCTGTAGTGTAGTTCCTATAGTCCCAATAGGCTCTGCGCATTGGAATAATATCTTCAGTAGTGTAGACGTAGGAATGAGGTTAACTAGGTCTCTACTGACTATATTAGACTTAAGTTTTTTGCCAGCTAGCTCAGAGTTCACTAGAAACTTTCTCGAATAAGCGAGGAGGAGTTTAACCTCCCTGGATAGACAAGAAGGGATTTAGTTTCTGACAACCATAAAACATGACAACTTTGCTCTCCCTGATTAAGAGTATATCTCTAGAGTCGTGTGAAAACAAAAGACAGCTATTTCACTCAGTCAAAGGTGCGTACTTAGTTTCACCAGATTGCAGAGAAAAAGAGAGACGGGCGTTTTCAATAAAAGGTGTTATTTATTGAGCAGTCTCTTTCCTTATACAAGAGAAATGAATTGCTACAATTGCAAAACTTATAGTTAAGTAAAGTGCATACAGTAAAAGCAGGATTATGAAATAATACTGTAAAAGCATTGATATGGTTTCCTAGCCATATGATACTTTAAAATGGATAAAATAGATACATACATATATACATTGACTAATCGTACTCAACTGGTGCTTCTCACTACGCCTACCCCGGTGTACCTGACCTAAGCCTAATACGTGGGAAGGAGTAAGTAAGTAGCAGTTTAAGTTAAGTTTGTTTTGCCAAGAATCTGACTCAAGAATTCTCTGTAAGGGTTTAGTCAGTTCAGTACCTGGGTATTAGAAGGCAGGAGGGCTGGTATCTCTCTCTCAGGACTCGGTATCCCAGTCACCCGCAAGGGTAAGCTGGAAACGCCGGAGGATGGATTTCTCGGCAAGAGAAAAGACAGCGTCTTTCTCAGCGCGTCAAAAGGGAGGGGCAGCGTCCGTGGGCTCTCGCATCAGCTGGGCTCTCGGGCAAGTAGCAGCTGCTCCAGATTCATCACCACCGTGTGTTTGCTTAAGGCAACGTTGGTATATTTATACCTGAAAGGTGCCGGGTTTGACGTAAGGCTGGACATAAGGCGTCAATAAAGATGTCACTAAGAACTGGTCGTTCTTACAGTGCTTTACAGGAGTTCTCGGACTAAATCAAAACAAAGCAGCGGGGATTTCCCAGGTTGCTGGAGGCTTGGATTTGTTTAAGAACTCGGTGTGCTTTCTAGGGGGCTGGAGGAGTAGGCTTGCTTAATGTGACAGCATGCGCTATGACTGAATTATGAAAAGGGTTTCTATGCCGTTGTAGGGATATTATTGATTTATAACCGGACAAGGGCAAAGAATAGGAATATCGATTCAGGTACCTAAATAAACACACTACACCCACTCCACGAATTCATGTCCATAATTACTAAACTAAGCAATAGTAAACATATCTAACGGTGCATGTGTATACCGATCCACCCCAAAATACATTTTTTTGCATCTGAAATGGCATATGTGAAATACACGAAAAATGAGTATAGGTACAGTATTTCAAGCAGAGTAATCATTCATAAAATAGGATGCATATATATCAGCGGAATGATTTTGCGAAAATTTACACATGAAATGGCTCTTAATATAGAAAAGAAAAGTGCGAGACCATTTCATCACATATAAATACAGTTTTTTGTAAATATGCTAGAGGCTGAGGTAATATATTGTCTCTAGAGTTCCTAAAAATAGAAGCTCTGTTCTCTAAGAATAGTTCTACTTTAAGCAGAGGATGAGTGCCAAAAAAAAAGTTAAATATTTTGGAATCAGGGAAAAAAATAATTTCGTTTTTCAAGGGAAGAAGTCAAAACAGTTCCAAATATTTCCAGAAGCTTTTGTTTTTCAAAGCTGAAGGCCAAATTCAGAGTTCAGGAAACGCTGAGTGCTCGTTTGCTTAAAAGTTATTCTTTTTGTTCAGGGGAGAACATCATTTCAGACAGACTTTCAAAAAAGCAGTTTACCGCTTCAGGTGAAAGTTCGACCAAGTTGGAAAATGCCGCAACTGTGCAGTCGTGAGAATGATTGCTATCATCGATGTATTGATCAGCATTGCTCACAGAAGGTCGTACCTGGTTGATGCTGCTCTCATCTTGCACTTCACTACCCTTTAATCGCAGTGGTGAAGTTTAAACGAATGCCGTCATCAGGAAGGGTAACCGCTGGGGACAACACGATGCATGAGCCGTTACAGGACTTAGCAAAGTGTCTGTATCCAATGGTACTTCTGATTGTAGTGTGAGACAGACGTCTAACACGCATTCTTCTCCGCACAGCATACATCTTAACACAGGTAAGATACAATTCTGCCAGATTGGTCTGAATGAAAGAAACCAGGTCATATTCAGATCTCTTAGCCGGGCTAATCCAAGGACTTTAGTTATGCGGTCCCAATAGCGTATAGCTAGGATCGTTTCTTCCATTGTTGCTGGAGTCTTGTCTGTGATATGGCTTGCCATAACGAAGCAGGAGTATCAAAAATAAAATGCCTGCTACGAGTCCCAACAGGAGTGGAAGGCCGCCAAAGATCGAATGGACAAAATTAGGAAAGATGCCCAGGACTGCTTTAAAAGGTGACAACAGTCCCGAAAAAATTGTCTTAAATACACTCTGGATACCATTCGTATCTGAAATGTTTAAGATTTGGTTTAGCATTTCTGCGAAGTGTAAGGGGCAATTTGTTGATAAAAGGTTATGTATCTCTGCCGTTGTCCTTACGTTTCTTTTGATGACGTCAAGGGCACAGGCGTCTGTAGAAGAACAGACTTCATTCTGCTTAAAGTATCAATTCGAATAGAAGAGATTTTCAAACTGGGCCAAATTTTTCCCTCCCTGTCTGGAGTGTCGTTCGGATACAATACTTGCATACAACAAGTGACCATGGAAGAAATGCTTACTAGATAAGCTTTTCCCGGCACCAAGCCACAACATCTGTGGTCCACTATTAGAATGTAGCTCCCGTTCGAAAGCCGTCTAAAGAATGGCTCTATTCGAGTTGCAGGTGTGCCAAGCTGGTGACATGAAAGGTTATTTGAAGTTCCCTCACAGGCCCCATGTAGATTTATACCCTGACACAGAAGTATACCACTTAGTGATTTTTCACAAATATTACCACTAAGAAATACATTCTGTCCTTTTTCACTATAACATGTGTGTGTAAGGTAATGTCCATGTTGACTTAATGTATCCTTTACCCAACCTTTCATACTGGCCTGCCTGTATATACTTTTGGCAGTATCAAAATTGGAAAGTTGTTATCGGAATAGTTATTATTCCGTGTATTATCCATTCAATGACAGGTCGTTCTGACATTGTCAATGGTAATCACTCAAGTTTTTCAATGCTCAGAATTGTATATTCTGCTCCTTTTTGTGCCAAGCTGATTTGTATATCAGTAAAGTTAAAGATAGAGAATAGTGACGTTGTGTTGATTAAACGTCAAGGCACATAGCCTGAACGCAGATTTTGTAACGTCCAGCCAAGCTGTACAATAGAACGCAATTGGGACTGACCATGTTGTAACATTAGTAAGTCCTGCTCTATTATATCGATTGCAGATGATACAATACTGTCCAGTGAATATATTCTGGAAGACAGAGTCATTAACCCATTGTCCACAACAGAAAGTGATTTTTCCAAATTAATACGGTCAATTTCCTGTATTTTCTCTGCTGTTTCAATTTGAGTTTCTTTCCAAGCTTCGTTATAAGCTGCATATATAGAGGCCGCTATGAAACGTTTTTGACGCTGTTTGCGTGGTCCCATAATGAAATCACGCAAGTCAGCACCTTCTTTAAGTAAAGTTAAGTGTTGCTTAATTTCTGCCAGTGTGGATGTCTGTAGCCATTCGAGGCAGAGTTTTCCTACACTGTATGTTGTTACTATCCCTGGATGTTGTCTCTGGGAGTATCTAGGGTCTGGCCTGGTCAATTTTAACCCCTGTATTTTGTTCAGGAATCTATCTTGACAGTTATTTGTGTCTGTAGGCCAGATCAACCATTTTTTACAATCAGGATGTGTTCTGTTTTGGTTTAAAATATGGGATACGTCTATCTCAACATCTGTAGTGCTATTACTGTCAGGTGTTGGCTTTGGAATAGACGGTTTGTATAAGTCTTTAATTTTGGCTAGGCCAAGACAGGTTGTTTGTTGAATTGTGTCATTCAAAAATATAATTTGTTCTGGGATCATGCAGGCTCTGAATAATGATTCTATACCTTGGACTTGCCAATCTTTGGTACCCCAGATGATTTTTGTTTCAATGTTATTTTTCCAAAAATCAAAACCAAATGTATTCATTTTTTCAAAAAATGTTTCTGAATAGATTAATTTTGTATTTGTCAGCATGGTTTTCATTCCTGTCTTATTTAACAGTTTGAAATAAAACGTTTCTGCTTCACTTGTGTTAAACCCTGAGAAGTATGGGAATTTCTCATAAAATGTTTTTGAACTACCTTTTGGTGGAGTTGCACAATGTTCCCATTGATTATAATTTAAAACATTTCTAGGTTGAGCAGATTTATGCAAATAATGGTTAGCATAGTGATTGTAGCAGTACATCTGTTCATAATTTGATGAACCTTGTAAATAATCATGTTCTGTAAATTTTGCTGACATAACTAAGTCTGACATCATATCATTAATACTTTCAAAGTCCCAATCATCAGAGAATGTGCTCGATTTTACAAAGTCGCTTAATGAAACCTTAAATTGATGAGGATACTTCAAGAGCTCGACCGGGCCATATATTTCGTAATCTGTTTTGTCCCATGCTACCCCACCGGGTATCGGATTGGCTGTGAAGTTTACTGAAGAAAGTTCTCTTTTCTCGATGTGCGAAGACTTGTGTGGCTTTAGGACCAGGTTGATATTCTAGCTTGCTGTGTCCATTGTAATATTATTTTCCCTCAATGAAGTGTCCCAAGCATAGCACCATGATGAGCCAAAGCAGGAGGAAAAGTACACCTAGCACCACCCAAAATTCAATCCATGGGGAAATCAGATAGGTTTCTTGTAGTTGATGAAACAGTTCTTTAGTTTTGTCTTTAAAAGTTTTTGTTGTTGTTGGCTGTTCCTCAGGTTCGCTCGGATCATCAGAAAAGTCATCGAAATTGATGAAGTAACCTGATGCAGTTCTGTCAATTGTTGGAATTGCTTCTGGATTTTTCTTTGTTTCATTAGCATAGTCTGTGGCTACATCGTTGTAGACAGGTGTTTCTTGACGAATTGTTGCAATTTGGGTTTTAAGAGGCATAAGTTCCATGGCTTTGTTGCATAGTCCTTGTTGATTCACTGTAGGTTTATCAAATGTGATTAGTCTCTCAGTTTGAACCTCTTGATTTGTAGCAAACATTGGTGTTCTGCTATTTCTTGGGAGTCCACTTTGGCCTACTACTTATTATTGGCCACATGATTGTGGTTTAACCAGGTCGATGGATTCAACTCGGTTCTCCCTTTTACCAGCAAGGGGCGGTAGTACAACTGATCTTGTTCCGTTGACAGCTAAGACAGGTACTGCTTTTCTGTAAGAAGGCCCAAATTCCTTCTTCACCGCGATTTTCTCCCTGACCAGATCCCCAATCTTTGGAATTCAGACAGGCCTTGCTGGGACAGGTGGTTTCTCTTCAGTGGCTGTTGGCTGTTAGTTCAACTTTATGTTGCTCAGGTCTTTTCTTGTTTCATTTAAGTCCTGTAAAATAGCCAAACGATCTTTGATATCAAAGCATTTTCTTTCTACCACTGAAGTCTGACTATCGAGATCCTGGATATGCATTCTAGTCCCGAACAATAGTTCGTACGGACTGAAACCTTTTAGAGAATTTCTTGGCAGATTGTTAAGACTACGTTGGACACTTATTAGATGTTTGACCCACCCAACCCCGGAACCTAATACCTTTGCCGTTATAGATTGCTTTATGTCTCGTTTTTTCTTTCCACCATCCCATTTCCCTCAGGAAGGAAGTGATAAGATTACCGCAATGCAATGCCCATGCTGGTCATGACCTCCTTATAAGCTCGAGAGCTAAAAGCAGGACCCTGGTCAGAGTGTAGCATGCCAATTGCGTTTATGCCGCTATAGACTCGCAAATCTTTTATAACAGTTCAGACGTCAGCCGAGAGCGGGGGTCTACATTTTAAGTGAAACTAGCCTTAAATAATATTAATGGGACGCATTTTTTCTGGGTATTTCGTATTGATATTCTTGTGATATCTAAAAGAAGGGCAATGGTAATACTCCGGGCAGTTCGCCACTGTGATCTCTGTTGCAGTTTTGACAGTAAAATGCAAATTTGTAGTTTTGCAGGCTCATTCCCGGCCACCAGTATATTGATTGTAATTCTTTCAGAGATTCCTTAATCTTAAGGTGTCTTAGACCCTCACCCATATGTGCGTCTGCTATTAATAGGTTTCTCCTGTTCGTGTTTGGAATTACCCTATCCCCCACTCCAAGGATTTGAGCAAAAGGAACGGAGTTTGCATCGATTATGTATGTATAATTGAGTGGATAGTTGACGGGTAGCGCTGCAAAGTCGCCTTTTGATGACGTTTTTACCGCCAGCATCGTTTCCCCGTCTACGTATTTTCCTGAACGCTTTTTTGTAGCTACGGAAGCCGGCTTAGTTGCTTCCGCTGTGGCTGTCTCAGCCAATGAATTCCCTGAAACGTGAACGCCATCACGTTGATGACTCAGTGTATGTATCACGTACGTCTTTTGTAGTTCCTTTTGTAAAAGAACTACTTGTTCCCAAAGTGATTTTTGCTTTATTGTGGCACCTGTGTCATCTTTGTAACCGTTTTGAACCCATTTCTGCAAGTCGTTATTGTATGATTTGACGCAGTAATATGAATCACACACTATTAGTGTCGGGAATTCGCGATCGGCATTATCTAGCGCCATTTTTAACGCTATTACTTCAGTTTGTTGTTCTGAATTGTTCTCTACAGAGTGTGATATTGTTACCAGAGGTCTCAATTTACCTCCGCGCCACACGTATTTAACAATCTCGCATGTGGCGTTATAGGCTTGTTTTCCCCAAACTGAGGGTTGTGCATATCCGTCTGTATATATTACACAGGCGTACTGTTGTATGGGCAGAATGTCGATTGGCAGAGGATATTCTCTTTCATATTCTAGATTTTTTAATCTTTTCATGTTTGGGCCAAAATAGTATTTCACTTTGTCTGTAGCAAGAGAATTTTCCCATTGTATCCATTTTGGATTTAATGCCACGGTAGTTAAATTACATGGGCTTGTTAATGCCTCAAAGGCTGATTCTGCTGTTATAACAGTAATCCATCTGCCTTCAGCTTGGTCTCTTTCTTTTGCTACAGCTGTTTGAACCGCATGTACAATGTTTTCCTTAATACTGAATGTTTTTTCAGCTTCTGTGTACAAATGTGATTTGTATGCTATTGGTATCGTTTCTCCCTCATTAGAGGTTAGGTATGTGAATCCGCATCTTCCTGGGACGACCCGGATCACAAGGTTGCGTGTGTTATCGCGTGTTTGCAATTTTGTTTTAGCTAACATGTCTGTTTGCAATGATCTCAAAATTTCTGTGTGTTTTTGAGTCCAATTGATTGTTTTAAAATCTTGTTTTATTAGTTCATAGAGAGGTTTAACCCTCTCTGCATAATTTAGAATGTAAGTTCTTCCGAAATTCAGGAAACCTAGAATTGATTGTAAGTTTTTCAGCGTTCTTGGTGCTTGGATTACAGCACATTTCTCTAAAAAATTGTCTGCCAGGCTTTTGCCTTCACTTGATAATTCATATCCTAAAAACAGGACAGTTAGATGGGCAATTCGTGACTTTTTAAAGTTGAATTTGTAACCCTCTGCTGCGAACCCAAGTATTATGGTTTTCACTCTTTTCAAGTGAGTATCCAAGTCATCATCTGTTAGATAGATGTCATCGACATAAGATAATGCCTCATCATCATACATTTGTAGTAACTCTGTTACTCTTGCTGAGAATAATCCTGGGCTGTTCTTGAACCCCTGTGGGAGTCGACAGAATTTTCTGCGAGCCCATTATTGAGAAAGCGGTCAAATACCTGCTTTCAGGTGCTATGTTTTGACAAAAGAATCCATTAGAGATGTCTAATGTTGTTTTGTATTTTTTGCGCACGATGTTATTCATTAGTGCTGCACTATGTGAGTTTTGTACTGCAAACGTTTTGCAACATGAGTTTAGATGTCTGTAGTCCAAAACTAGACGATATGAATCGTCTGGCTTGGAGACAGGAAACAAAGGATTGTTCATTTGTGAGGTGCAAGTTTCAATCACCCCCTGGTATTCAAGTTGATCTAAGATCTCCCTAACCTGTTTTTTAGCTTCTTGCTTAATTGGGTACTGCCTCTGTGCAGTTGGTTGACATTTTAACTGGATTTTGTGAGGAGGAGAGTCCTCATCCCATCCTACATGATTTTTATATAATGCAGGTGCTTGGGCTACTGCCCACTTTCTTGCAAGTGTATATTTTTTATGAATTGGAATGTGATTTGAGAAGGCATGCATAATCATTTCTTCGCCATGAGGGCACTCCCTGACAAACTCCGGTGGCCAGTCTTTTTCAGCTAAAAGGATGTCATAGCCTTTTGAGAGGTTATCCCAAAATAGACCCCTTATTTTACTAGTCTTATCCTCTATACGTAATGTTATTTCGTATATTTTATGAGGTTTGCTAACTCTGGTGTCTGCAGTTTCCACCTGAATGTATTCATTCGTGTCCACTGTCTCCAGATGATTCATCAGGATCTTGCGAGCTATGCTCGCTTCTGCTGCGCTGTCTAGCATTGTCTGAGCCCACTCTCCGTTTTTCAGCTGTGTCCTCAGGATCCTCGGCATGTTTGATTATTTTAATACTGGCTACCTTCTTTTTTGGAAATTGTAATTTTTTACTTTGATGAGCAGGTTCTTTGTCTTTGGACTTGACGTGCTCTTCCCTGTGTTCTGACCGTCCTCTTCTTTCCGATTTCTGCGAGGAAGTCTGAAAAGATCGAGAGGGACGTGTATCAATATCTTGATATCTATCAGGTTTCTTCAAATCATCCCTATTTCTAAGGTTGTATCTTTTCTCAGAGGGCTCCCTCTGGGGAGACTTGTGTCCTTGGTCCGGAGATCTTTCTCTCCGCCGAGGAGACTTTCCTCTGGACTGGAATCTTTTTTCTTTGGGAGTGGATTGTTTATTTCCATCCCAGCTCTTTTTTGGAATGTTTAGATTATTATTATTTTTAAAAAAAAAACCTTTATTTGCAAGAGACAAATAAAAAACAAAGATGTGCCTACAACCCTCTGGGCCGGTCGGTGCAGCATCTCAAAACAACGGTAAGATACACAGCTCATCAGCCGACAACCAGGGGTCCGGCAGCCATGGTGCATGACATCGATCAATCACAAAACGACAGGATATAAAAAGGTTTCATTTTTTAAACAACTAAAACAAACAAAGAAGAAAAAGACAAGGCTATGCCCAAATTGTTACGTCCGTTTCATGAGATGCGGGGCGAGTCAGACCTAGAACAATAGGGAAAGACAGGAGAATCTTCAGAGGATAAAAGAAAAAGGGAGGGGGGAGAGAGGGGACCCAGCGCCAGTGATCTAACAAAAATACAGCACGGGAAGGAGCCGAAACACACAGCTAAGGGGAACAAGGAGTATCAGGGGGATCAGTGAAAGGGGGGTCGCAGAGATCCCCACGGAACGAGTTCCATTGGCCCCATATCCTACCCCATTTTTTGGGCCTGCCACGGGAGACATACACAATCTTTTCCTTGAACATGCACCAGTCCATACTATCTTCCCACCCGGAGACCGATGGAGCCCTCTGAGAACCCCACAATTGTGCAATGTCCCTCTTTGCAACCATGTTCCCCAGCGTCACCCATTGAGTCTGAGCAACATTACAATCAGTCGGCTCCCATACATTCAAAAGACAACGCCGGGCTGCAGGCAGCAATTGAACAAGCGTAACTTCACTCATCACCGCATACACTCCATTCCAAAAAGATACAACCTCCGGACACTCCCATATAATATGGAGGAAGGTAGCAAGCATACCACAGCCCCGCCGACACAATCCATCCTCTGAAAAACCCATATGCATCAGTCTGGGACCCGTGACATAGACCCGGTGTAGAATTTTCAGCTGAACGAGTCGCAGACGCGCCGGAATCGCAATCTCCTTAGGAGAGGATATCGCGGCCTGCCAATCCTCATCATCCAGCTCCAGTCCGTCATCAGTCCAGGAAGTACGCAGATGAAGAAGCAAATCCGACCGAGCATTGATAGGTTTCTTATATATAAGAGAGATAGTGCTGTCCGGCACATGTCCGTCCATCACCCTGTCTTCCAGGGGGGAGCTCTCCGGGATGGCAGACCCAGCCGGAAAAACCGACCCGATGGCATGACGAACCTGAAGATACCGGAAAAACTCCGGATCAGTCAAACCATATTCCTGTTGCAATTCAGCGAAGGACTTAACCCTGTCCTTAACCCAGAGGTCATCCAACTTACTGATCCCGATGAGGTCCCATCTATCAAACCCTTTTGAGGTCCACAACTCACCCAGCCTCTCCGCGGCAAATAGAGGGGTCGCTCTGGTCAGCCTATCTGTCCATCCGGTAGCCGCGGTCGCGCTGCCCCATACCCGCACCGCCACTTCAGTGGGTCCCGTCAAGTTCTTCCTAGCACCCCGAGAATAGAACGCCCTGTAATAATTCCCCCGGGCAAGAGCCACCGGTCCATTTCGTAAGCAGGATTCGGAACTGGACCATACATAGCATGATTCACAGCACTCAGTTGAGATGCCCAATAATACCGTCGTATATCAGGTAACGCAATGCCCCCATCGTACCAGGGTAACGTGAGCTTAGCCAACGCAATACGAGGCCGGCCAGCCCATACCAGCTTCCTTTGGAGGCCCTCAATTTCGCGGAAATAGCTAGCCGGCACTAGATCAAGTGTATTTTGTACAGCATATAAGAACCGGGGAAGAGACATCATTTTAAACATGGCCGCCCGTCCCAGGGGGGATAAGGGCAGATTACACCAAGCCGCGACGTCCGACCGAAGTCGGGCGAGTGGAGGCAACAGATTCCGATCATAGCGCAACACAGGGTCAAGTGAAATATAAATACCCAAATACTTAAAACCCTCGGTGCGGACCGGGATCGGGCACACTCGGGGCAAAGAGAGAGGGTCACCGGTAAGCGGGAAAATACAGGAATTGGACCAATTGATAACCAACCCGGAATTACGTCCAAAGGAACGCAGGACATCAAAGAGGACTCCCAATGACTTACGGGGGGACGTCAAATACAACAAAATGTCGTCGGCATATAATGAAACACGGTCTTCAAAATCAGGGGACCACCGAATACCCTTCAAGGAGGGTTCCCACCGGAGCCAGGCGGCCAGCGGCTCGAGTGCGAGGGCGAACAACAGCGGTGACAAAGGACATCCCTGCCTCGTGCCTCGCCCAAGAGTGAAGGGCCTTGAAGCTCTACCATTTACCACCACCTGCGCCAACGGTTGCTCATACAGGAGTTTAACCCACACAATAAATTTCGGGCCAAAACCAAACTTGGCGAGAGTAGCCCACAAATACGGCCACTCAACCGTATCAAAAGCCATCGAAGCATCAAGAGAAACCAAGATGGCCGGCTCACCAAGAGATCCCGCCCTCGCTATGACGCCATGCAGTCGACGAAGATTGAGTGCAGTATTACGCTGGGGGATAAAACCGGACTGATCAGGGTGAACCAGTCCGCTAATCACCGTGGCTAGTCGGTTTGCCAGTAGTTTCGCCAATATCTTGGGTTCCGCGTTCAAAAGCGAAATCGGGCGATACGAGGAACAGCACTCACGGGGTTTGCCGTCTTTATGAATGACCACAATAGAGGCCAGCCTCTGGTCTCTAGGAAGACAGCCGAGGTCACGCGACGCCGCAAGCATACGCAGCAGATACGGCGCCATTTTATCCGGGCATAGCTTATACAGCTCGACCGGTATGCCGTTAGGGCCCGAAGCCTTTCCCGAACGAAGAGAGCGAATAGCGAGCGCGACCTCATCGATGGAGAAATCAGCCTCCATTAAAACCCCGTCTGATTCCGCGAGACTGGGCAGCTCAAGATCACGAAGTAGCAAGCGCGAGTCCTCCTCCGGCAAGCCCAAAACCAGCGCATACACAACCCGAAAGTGCTGGGCAAACACCTCAACTATCTCAACCGGGTCCACGACTCGCACTCCATCAACTCTCTCAACCACAGGCACCACACGATTCAGTCTGTCTCGCCTATCCAGCCACGCGATCAACTTCCCCGCTTTGTCACCCACGTCGTACAGACGCCCCTGTTGCATACGATGCAGTGCCTCAGCCGAGGTAGTAACCAAGGCTCTGTAATCAGATTGCTTAAGAGCCAAAACATGCAGCGTCTCAGGCGTAACCCCAGCTTCCAACCGCTCCTCCAACACAGTAATCTCAGACTCCAATCTCACCACCTCTTCTTGTGTGCGCCGCTTCTTGTCAGCAATTAGGGATAAAGTCTGACCACGGATAACAGTTTTATAGGCCTCCCATAAGGAGACTGGGGAAGACACCGATCCCTCGTTTTCAGCAAAATAAAAATTCATGCATTTGACCACCTCTGCTCTGATCTTAGGGTCCTGAAAATGCCATGGATTTATCGGGGCAATTCGGCCCCCATTCCCCAAACCGATATCAAAGTGGAGCCATATCGGGGAGTGGTCTGAGATCCCTCTAGCCAAGTGTTTAATTTCACGCACAGAGAGCAACTGCACCACCGGCACGAGGAAATAATCAATTCTCGAGAGACTGCCATGAGCCCCCGAGTGGAAAGTGTACTGAAACCGGCCAGGGTGCAGCTGCCTCCAGCAGTCGGCCAAACCAAAGGCATCCAAGAATTTCCCCAACCATAACTGCGAGGCAGGGAGGAGCCTGGGGGGGCTACGATCACTCTCTCCATTCGCCACAGAGTTAAAGTCCCCACCCAACACCAGTAAGCCATCGGGCAAACCCAGGACAACCTCACCCAAGTCGGTGAATGTGGCAGATTGCAGCCCAGGCGGGACATAAATGGACAGTATGGAAATCAATTTCCCCTCCCATCTCCCCGTAATGCCAGCATAACGGCCCCTGTCATCCAGCACCGTGCCATCTATCTCCAGGGGAAGGGAATTCCTGACCAGGATACCAACCCCTCTTGATCCCGAAGTAAAGCCGGAATGCGCCACCAAACGATAGCCTCTTCTGTCCAATGCATGACATGTATTGCCCACCAAATGGGTCTCCTGAAGCAAGACCACATCTGGGGTGTGTCTCTTCAAATATTGTAGCACAATCCCACATTTTATCCTGTCCCCAAGACCGTTAACATTCCAGCTCAACACCCTGAGTCCCATACCCCCCATCCCGGAAGAAGACCGACCGCCCCTCCCATCCCGAAACAAACACATGAAAGCAATTGTAAAACAAAGCAAAATCCTCGAAACCAACAAAGAAAAAAGAACCACACCACCACCCCCAAGGAACCCATCAAATTCAAACCCCCCTCCCTGCACCCCTGCGGTAGACCTGATAGCCACCCCAACTTGCAGTGTGCCTGTCGCCCCATTGAACTAACCTACAGAAAGAGAGAAAAAGTCCCCAGAGGAGGAAGATCCCCGAACCCCCCCACCCCCGGGCATTCACACAATGCTTGAAACAAAGTCTCTAAGCCACTGCAGCGGATGATGGCTCGCCGATGTAGACTCACTGCTCCTGGCCCTCCACGCCTTCCTCAGCGCCTCTCGAGTCCTCCGGGCCCTCATGATGCGTCGGCAAAGTGTCCAACCAGTCACTAACCGCCTCAGGGCGGTCAAAGAAGAATGCACGATCAGCATGTTCGATTCTCAGGCGGGCCGGGAAGAGCATAACATATTTCAGTCCAAGGTCCCTGAGTCATCTTTTCACACCCGTAAAGCCCATCCTCTGTTTCTGAACTGCCTGAGTAAAGTCAGGGTAAAAACTAATTGAAACGTTCTCAAATTTAGTGGGCCCATTGGTGCGCGAAGCTTGCAGGATAGCGTCCCTATCACGAAAGTTGAAAAGTCTAGCAATTATGGGCCGCGGAGCGGCCCCCAACTTTGGCTTGCCACCCGGAACACGGTGGGCGCGCTCCACAGCAAAGAATTTACTGAGGCCTTTCGGCACCAGTTGCTTCAACACGAGGTCCTCCACCAGGATATCAACAGGCATGTCGGCAGAAGTCTCCGGGACACCCACAATGCGGACGTTATTGCGCCTGGCCCGGCCCTCGAAATCTTCCAACCGATTGGCAAACAGGTCACAAGTAGTCCTAAGATGGCGGACCGTGGTCTGAAGGTCCGAGACATCCGTGGTCAAACTAGCAGTCTTGAGATCGAGAGATTTAACACGCTCATTCGTTTTCCCAAGGTCCGCTCTGATGAGGGTGACATCGATCGCCACCGTATCAATCTTAGCCGCTAGTGTTTCATATTGCTGACCCATGGCGGATTGGACACTCGCAATAGCGCCCATAACGTCCTTCAACGTTGGCTCCTCGTCATCAGGAGCACCATCCCCAGCTTCGTCCAGGGCACCACTCAATCCGCCCGGGGAGCCCCGTGGTCGAGTAAAGCGATCAATGGTCTGAGATTGGGTGACCCCCCCTCGGGACGAGCCTCTATTGCCGCGCCTCTCAACGACTGTTCTGCCTGTCATGTCGTGGAAGGAGCTCCAACGGGAATTGAAGAATCAAGGCAAAGCGAACTTCGTCGTGGCAGGCTCTGAACTGCGAGCGGATAAGGGCGCAGCATAAGCAGCAGGCGGACAGCGATAGCAGAATCGGAACTCGGTTCTGGAAGTAAGCGTTCACAACAAAGAGAAGAAACGAAACCGAAAGTACACCAGGGGCAGCAGGCGTGGCGTATCCGCCGTTGTTGTTCGATTGCCACCTGGGTACCTCGGGGACTCAAGCCCCCGGCTGGCATACGATATAGGCCTCAAAGTTCAAAGCGCAGCAGGTCCAGTATCCGACGGCCAAATCGATTTCCGAGAAGAACGCTGGCATCAGCAGGGCTTCAATAAAGAGCACCCATCGTCAAAATCAGGATCTTGCACAGGATAGTCGCGGGAGGCGAAAGGGGTATCGGGAGCCCTTAGCTCACGCGTCCATCTTGGAATCGCGCGAAGCTCCTCCTACCGTTTAGATTATTTTTAATAAATATTTTTTCAGGATTTTCAGTTAGTTGGGGTTTTACTGGTTTCCCACCCAAACTATCTCTTCCTAGTTCTTCATAGGATTTTTCTATGATTCTGGCAAGTTCAAATGGCTGTTCTGCTATATCTGTTTCTTTCAATTTCTGGCGGATAGTTATATCCTCCGTTGCCAATTGAACAAACTCTCTATATGCCTTTGTTAATTCTTTTATTGTAACTAAGAGTTCTTCGCTAGACATTTTATTAATGTCAGGTTGTGGTGTGTAGCTGGCTAGAACCGGCCATGTTGCTCCTGGTCTACCTAGTGGACCGAGCCTGGTGATGTGTTTATTATGTTTTAGGGCGCCTTTAAACCAGAGCAGGTGCTCTTGGTATTTTAATGTGATTTCTACCTCCTCGAAAGGGGTGTACTCATCCGGTGGTTCCTCTATTTTGTAATAGTGGAACTCATGTGTGACAGCGTTTGCTGCTGGAAAGTTTATCCATGAATAGAATACCTCTGTCTGCCGATATTCATGTGCCTCAATTACGAATATGACTGTACCACCTCTCGATGTTAGTCCATTTTCTATAAGTTTAATAGTTATAGTTTTTCTTATGTTGACCGGGATGAGTATTGCATCCGGGTCAGTCTGTAGGAGACTATTGTCATCCTCTAGGAGACGAGCTGCTATTCCAGCTGTCTCCCTCTCTTCTTCAGTTTCTGACATTTTTACTGACAGAAAGGTTTTTGTTGCAGATCAAGTTTCAAGGAAACAAAGATTAGGTGCACAATATTTTGGAACACTGTATCCTTCAACGTTGAATAAACCAAAAACTATACATAGAAATCTCTTCCTACTAAGTTCCGGCGGATTTTTAACCTTTTACCTACTCCAGACGTCTTTTGGAATATTTACGGGAAAAAGGGTCTGTGTGAAAAAGCACGACTGAGTTACTCTAACGTCTTGCGTTAGATTTATCGCCTTACCAAACGTTGGGCGCCATGTAGTGTAGTTCCTATAGTCCTAATAGGCTCTGCGCATTGGAATATTATCTTCAGTAGTGTAGACGTAGGACTGAGGTTAACTAGGTCTCTACTGACTATATTAGACTTAAGTTTTTTGCCAGCTAGCTCAGAGTTCACTAGAAACTTTCTCGAATAAGCGAGGAGGAGTTTAACCTCCCTGGATAGACAAGAAGGGATTTAGTTTCTGACAACCATAAAACATGACAACTTTGCTCTCCCTGATTAAGAGTATATCTCTAGAGTCGTGTGAAAACAAAAGACAGCTATTTCACTCAGTCAAAGGTGCGTACTTAGTTTCACCAGATTGCAGAGAAAAAGAGAGACGGGCGTTTTCAATAAAAGGTGTTATTTATTGAGCAGTCTCTTTCCTCATACAAGAGAAATGAATTGCTACAATTGCAATACTTATAGTTAAGTAAAGTGCATACAGTAAAAGCAGGATTATGAAATAATACTGTAAAAGCATTGATATGGTTTCTTAGCCATATGATACTTTAAACTGGATAAAATAGATACATACATATATACATTGACTAATCGTACTCAACTGGTGCTTCTAACTACGCCTACCCCGGTGTACCTGACCTAAGCCTAATACGTGGGAAGGAGTAAGTAAGTAGCAGTTTAAGTTAAGTTTGTTTTGCCAAGAATCTGACTCAAGAATTCTCTGTAAGGGTTTAGTCAGTTCAGTACCTGGGTATTAGAAGGCAGGAGGGCTGGTATCTCTCTCTCAGGACTCGGTATCCCGTCACCCGCAAGGGTAAGCTGGAAACGCCGGAGGCTGGATTTCTCGGCAAGAGAAAAGACCGCGTCTTTCTCAACGCGTCAAAAGGGAGGGGCAGCGTCCGTGGGCTCTCGCATCAGCTGGGCTCTCGGGCAAGTAGTAGCTGCTCCAGATTCATCACCACCGTGTGTTTGCTTAAGGCAACGTTGGTATATTTATACCTGAAAGGTGCCGGGTTTGACGTAAGGCTGGACATAAGACGTCAATAAAGATGTCACTAAGAACTGGTCGTTCTTACAGTGCTTTACAGGAGTTCTCGGACAAAATCAAAACAAAGCAGCGGGGATTTCCCAGGTTGCTGGAGGCTTGGATTTGTTTAAGAACTCGGTGTGCTTTCTAGGGGGCTGGAGGAGTAGGCTTGCTTAATGTGACAGCATGCGCTATGACTGAATTATGAAAAGGGTTTCTATGCCGTTGTAGGGATATTATTGATTTATAACCGGACAAGGGCAAAGAATAGGAATATCGATTCAGGTACCTAGATAAACACACTACAATCCATCTTCAGCAGTGGCAGCCGACACAATGAAGAGGTATTGGGGTGGGTGGAGATGGTGCGGGGGTTTAATAATTTTCTTAACAAACACTCACCTGAGGCAGCCGGCCGCATCGCTCCTTGGTGTTCTGCTACTTCAGTGGTTCCCAAACTTTTTTGACCCGCGGCTCCCTTGACCCATTGGTTATTGCCCGTGGCTCCCCACTGTTACTTTTTTGGAGGCCAGGGGCTGTAAGCCAGGCCTCGGGAGTGCTTGCATTTTTCTCCCTCAAAATAATTGGGATGAAGCTGATGAATGTAATCATACAGACAGGGTGTTTTGTATTACTATGGAGGCGCCTCTGATAAAATATTTCTAGTTACACTTCTTGACCCATGCCTTTTTTAGAGTACCCTCTTAAACTATTTTATCCCACTTACAGTGCTAGATAGCACCCCTTTGTATGTAGGTCCAATTGCCAAAGTGTTTCTGCGCTTGAAGAATATTTGCATGCACTTCCATTTCTACCCATATCATACGTGCCAACACATCTCAGCAGCATGACTCACAATTTGTTAAACCACATACAGCTTTATCTTTGGTATCTGCTCCCTAAAATTGCCTCCAAATCCATGCAAGTAAAATAAATTCCTCAGATTTTTTTTTTAACGTCCATCTTTCTTGCTTCAAATGTTGGCATTATGCCATATATGGCGTTTACTTCCCTGTGTTCAAGGAGAGAGCCGGCCTGTCTGGAAGTATGTGTACTGGAAGTACCTATGATTCAAGTACAAATGTAAATATTTAATAATACTTAGACAGGCAACTGTAATTTCCTGATAACTTGCATTTGTGTAGAATGCATTTGGAAAAAAATTGAACTATTAACAAGTCTAGCAAAATAAATCAGGGAAGGGATCTTCTGCCTACTTTGGGAGTGATGGAATGTGGAGATCCAGTGAAATATGGACATGCCATCAATTAAGCACTACATTTACAGTTTTAGGCATGTCACTTACAAATCATCCACATCATATGTTTAAGTCTAATTAGTTTAACTGAAGCCAACAACCCCTTCAACGTTAAATGCATTAAAGTGCTGGATGTGCAGCTCCCCAGGCTAGATTTGACGGCTCCCCAGGGAGCAACAGTGCACAGTTTGGGATCCACTTTGCTACTTTCTTGTCCCAACAGGCACTGAGGCAGTATCACAGACTCCCTGTGCAATCCCTGCGCTGCTGTCATGCTGGGTTGTGTAGCTAGCAGTGTTCATGTTTTCAGTTCTCTTCCCCTTGGATCACCAGCAGGGGTCTTCAAAAGGCTGCAGCGTCTTTGGAATACTGTACAGGGGCCTCGTTGACATCGTCTTCAAAAACCCTGCATTGGCTACCAATTGTGAAAAAAATCAGCTTGAAGCCTCTGTGCTGCGTATATAGGGCTATCTATGGAAAAGCACCCCACTATCTTCGGCAGATGTTTATTCATTGCACCTGCACATCAGCAGGAGGTGCTAGCTAGAGCTTGTGGCGCCCAGGGCTATCCCTCAGATTGCCGCCCCCCTTGCTGGGGAAAAAAAGACGGCGAGCACTTGAAAAAGATCCGAGAGACGCATCGTATCGCTGCTAATAGTTACCTCGATCATGCAAGTTATATGCACATACATGACACCGTCTAAAACTACACAGTTGAATACATCGATGACCGGCAGTACAAAGGAGAACACACACACTGCATGATCAATCTGGGGACTCAGAAAAACTGCCTGTGACATCCATCAGAGAGCTGTGTGAACAATTACAACACGAAAGGAGTGCATACCACATATCAGCCTTACATGAAGTTAGAATTTTTGAAATCTTGTTTTATGCTGCTAAAGTTTTGAGAAATTTCAATGTTATGCTGTCTGAAAAATTTCCCAAGATAAGTTTGTCTTTGCCTTCCTTACAAGTTTACATTAAATTCTGCTATGTGCGATAGCTCCTGGAACCACACTTATTGGACTTTTGAGTTTTGGAATGAAAACCATGTTCCTTTCATAAATGCTTTCAGGCCAAACCTACTGATATCTATCAGGGGAAACCCGGAAGATGGCATTTAGGTGCAGTAAGCATCAAGATCTGGACGTTGGCCCTCATTACTGGGGAATAACCACTTGTAATGAAGTGTATAGCAACAACAAAACAACAACAAAACAAAAATAAATTCTAAATACTTCCCTTCTCCCTCCACTATCCTTTTTCAATCCAAATAACAGACTAACATGTCCACTACTCAAATAAATGTCCCTTCACTATACTAGTTCACCACTAATCCTTTATGGGTTCCGGAGTAGCATGCTACTCACCAAAAAATCACATTAACACCTCAACAGGGGTAGAAAGCGCAATATAAATGCAAACCTTTTTACCTCTTCTACCCCTTCGGTATCCTTCTTAGACCAAATAATTGACTAACATATCCACCACTCAAATTATAAAAAATTACTTGCATATTTCATTATACTAATTGCATCTGTGAGCTCTGCCTCCCGTGGTCTATCCCACCCTCCAGTGTGAAATGACCAAACATAAGTAGGAAAGGAAAAAAAGGAAAAAATTATTGGCAGTGCCTCACGGGAGTAACACCATGGGAGTCTGCAGACAGGTACTCGCCTGCATCCTCAGGTTCTCATCATCAGCGACTGCCAATCGATAACAAAAATTCTGATAAAGTAAGAAAAAGAAAGAAGACACAGTGCTAAGTGCTTAAGTCTCCATACCTTCACTATCATTCTCAATCCACATAATCTGACTAACATATTCTCCACTAACCTTACTTTCATATTTTCATTATACCAATTCACCACTATTCCTTTCTGGGTTCCGAAGTAACGTGCCACTCGCCAAAAAAGCGCTTTAACACCCCATCAAGGGTAGCAAGAGCTATATAAATGCAAACCTTTTTCCTTCTTCTATCCCTCCACTATCCTTCTCAATCCAAATAACTGACTAACATATACCACTCAAATTTCTTTCAAATTTTCACTATACTAATTCACCACTAATCATTTATGGGTTCCGTAGTAGCGTGCCACTCGCTGAAAAAGCGCTTCGATGACTCGTTATGGGTAGTGAGTGCTATATAAATGCAATTACAATAAAATACAAAAAATAATTGCAAAAGTGCCATCAACACCCTCAAGCAACCAGACAAGGGGAAACCATGCAACCAAATTTAAACCCATTCTTCCAAACTCCTGACCTCCACAAAGAACGTATGTCCATATCGGTGCGTCAAAGGCAATATTTGAAGCTACATGAAATCAACCACATCTGGCCCACATTCTGGGTTAAACTAGACTTTAGGTTAAAGTTGTTAGATATATGAGGTCCTGCACCTCAGCCTCTTCTTAGATATGTTGCAGCTTTGTTCCAAACCACAGAGAGCAAATGCTGATTATGCAAGAAAACAGAACCAAGGGGTTCACAGGAGGAGCCCGAAACAATTGAAAGGATATCAGCAAATAATAGCAAAAATCCTCATGTGTGCATGGGAAGCAGTTAGAAACACATGGGAAAATGACTTAAACCCCATTATTATTCACAGAACAATATGGACCTCACAGACCTCCCCAGTGCCCAGTTGGCAATGTTCTGCTGTGCTGTAGTGTGACATTGTATCTGAGGTTGAGGCAGGCTGAACTAAGGTAAGAAGCCATGGCAGGGATAGAGTTTTAGCTTCTCATGGGGGCTGGGCTTATCAGTGAGACTGAGTGGGGGCCCAATTTAGTTAAAACTGAGTAGAGACCAATGCCTCTATATCCAGACCTAGCCTAGACCTTTTTTTCTTTGAATTGTTCTTCTGACAAACAGCACTTTGCTTTCTGGTGTTTTAGGATCCACAGAGCAAAGTGGTCTTGGCTAAAAAGCCAAGATTGGAAGGCGTCACTTATGACAATGGGCGGTTAACACGCTTACTACTTTAATAGGATTAGCAGGATAGGTTGCCATCTTACATATTCTTCCACCGATAGCAGGCACCTGATCAAATAAGAAAAATCCTGAGACGGGAGCACCGTTTCTGCTCCACTTGCCCACAGACTTAATTAAGATCATTGAGAATTCATGATGTGATTGTGCACCCAGACCAAAGGGTACTCCCCCACCCCCCAAGCTCTCTTCAAACGGAATACATCTGCATGGGCAGGTGCTCTGGCTGTGATTTGTAACTTTTTTTAATCTTGAAACTCGCCGTTGGCTTTTCTAACTGGGATATTTTTTTTTGCCGGAAATGCAATGTTGTTCTTACACAACTTTTTAAATTTGGTAAATATGTTAGATGCACGCTTTTTACATGTTTATACTTTTAATTAACTAATAAACTATAACTAGTCATTTGAACTGTTCATAGACATGACTGGATAACATGGATGCGCTGTCCTGGGGCTCTGTAAAAAACACACAGAGACACACACACACACAGAGACACACACACACCACACAGACACATACCACACACTGACACACACACACAGAGACACACAGACACGCACACACACACACGGACACACCACACCCAGACGCACAAAACACACACAGACACACCACACACACAACACAGACACACACCACACAGACACACACACACAGAGGATGGAAGCCCTATTGTGCAGGGTTTCTAATAACTTTGCACTGAACTAATGTTATACACGAGTAAGACATTTTAGAAAGATGATTCTGCATTTCCTGCTGCAATCATTTGAAGGGAGAAGACAGCACAATGCTACACCATCCATGTATCGGAGATGTGGGACACGCACACCCCACTCCCCACAGGCGCCACCCCTTTCCAGTCATGCATAGCTGCCAAGGTTTCAGATCGCCATGTGTGACATTTTCATAATTTTGGTCTATTTAGGAGTGACATTTCAACAACTATGAGTGACACTTTCTCACGAGCAAAATCAAGCAATAAAGACGAGGGACACATAACAAATATCAGAAATTACACGAATTTGAGCAATGATAAGGGCAAATACGTTTTTAAAACTGCTGCAAAGCACCAGTATTCAAATGGCAGTAATATGTACTTGTGTGGCAAGGTCAGGAGGTCGAAGACAGGCATCATGATCAGTCTTCCTGCAATTTTACTCAGTCAGCGCCGGGCGGGCGGCAGCAGCGATTACTGGGGCCTGGTTTGTCAGAAAAAGTTACCAGAATGTTCAAATTAGCAGTTTAGTAGGCATGGGTAAATAGAGAAGCAGTACCAGAGTTGCTAGCGCTATCGAG
The DNA here is from genome assembly GCF_964261635.1 of Lissotriton helveticus. Lineage (NCBI taxonomy): Eukaryota > Metazoa > Chordata > Amphibia > Caudata > Salamandridae > Lissotriton > Lissotriton helveticus. The sequence goes on from NC_136065.1 coordinate 1,549,060,225, forward strand.
GGCCCCCAAAATTGATCTGCTCAACTGATTTAATCAACCAGTTCAGAGTCCCAGCAAACTGTTGCTTTCGTTTTGCAGTTAATTCGTTATTTATATGACAACTCCAGGCGGCGTTCGAGCTGTCATTTGCCTCCACCTACCCGACCAAATAGAAGGCAAGTAAATGCCAGAAAGGAATACAACAGATATCTGTTTAAGGCCGACACTGTGGCAATGTAGCCACAAGTCTAAACTGGGGCTGTGCTCGCTTTGCAAGTGGCAGTCACTCCTTTTTCTCCCCCATTTTTTGTTTCGTACAGGCTGGACAAGGGATGGTGTATGAATTGCCAGGACTGCTGTATTCTGTTTGTGTTTGTTTTTGTTAATCACCGGGGGCCAGAGTTGACAGACCGACGACGACGAGGGAAAATAACATTAAAAAACAGGAAGCAACTTACTTTGAGCTCCCTGTATCGCTGAGTGGCATGTAGTGTCCTGGGGCGCAGGGTAGCGGTCCAGTCTACCCGCGCCGGCCGGGGCACGCTAGCACTGACGCGTGACGTCATGCGCATGATGTATAACTAAAGGAGGCGTGGCCGACGAGGGCAGTCAGGACCACGCGGAAACAGAGCACGGTGTCCCGTGTATTATTAATGCGGCGGCGCCGCGTTTGCTAGCGCGAGCGCATTAGAGCCCATTACACTGGCGACGAGGCTTTTAAAGAACCCATGCTGTGCAATTAACCCCTCCCTCGTCTCCTGATTTACCCGCACAGCGTGTCCTCCTGCTTTGGGCCCGCGAAAATCACGCTGCTAGTGAGCCTGCCTGAGGGGTGCTTCCAGTCCCATGGTGCCGGTAAGGAAAGGTCCCCTGAGGCCTCTACTCATGCCCAAAGGAAGGGAAAGGGTGCAAGTGACTTCCCGCCACAACTAGGAGCGGACCCACACCCAGGTACCACGCGGGCCTGCATCGGAACACAGGACAGAGTGGCGAGACAGGCAAATCATCGGGGTAAGAGGGAAAGAAGGCCGGCCACAGGGGAGTACCCCAGAATCGCCCTCCTGACACCCGGACAGGCCAATATCAGTGCGCTAAGGAGGTGGAAGCGCATGTGCCGAGAAGAGGGTTTGTTACGCACACGTCAAGATGGCGTCAATTCCCGCCATTGAACCATTCATGGTGGATGGGGCCCCGTCATCCCTAGCTCCATGATGGAGAGACTGGACAGATCGCCTCCAGATCTACTTCGAAGGGGCGGGCACGGCCCGGGAGAGACCCAGAGCTCTGCTTCTCCATATCGGAGGTAAAGACATCCACCGGATATACAAAACGTTAGTAGAAGCCACGCCAAAAACATATCACACTCTCCTCAACGCTTTGAACGCTCATTTTGAACCGATGGCGAACAAGGACTATGGAGGTTCATCTTCCGCCAGGCCAAGCAGGAAGCCGAAGAGTCGTTGGATGCATTCCACGGAAGGATACCCTGGATACCCTGAGAACCGTGGTCCAAGCCCTTGTCATCTCACGGATGGACTACGGGAACATACTACTTCTGGGCGCCTGTAAGGAGGTATTAAAGAAATTTCAGGTGGTCCAGAACATGGCTGTGCGCCTGATATGTAACTTACCTGCCAGGTCTTCGGCTTCTACCCATCTGCGCAAATTGCATTGGCTACGAATTGAGAGCCGTATCAAATTCAAAGCCCTTTGCATTATGCACCGTATTAAAATGGATAAAGCCCCGAAATACCTATCTTCCTTGGTCCAGCAGTATGTTCCCTCTCGTACCTTAAGATCTTCTACTCAAAACAAGCTTCAAATTCCACGGGTCAAGCGAGCCAAAATGGGTGGACGCTCGTTCGCCTTACAGGCTCCTTCCTTATGGAACTCTATGCCCCAATTTTTGCGCTCGGAAGTCTGCTATATGACATTCCGTAAAGGTATCAAGACCTGGCTTTTTAACATGTAACTGCCTTGCCCTTGGTTTTTAAACTGCTCATCTGCCGTTTGCTCTAGCGCCGGGAAACCTCCGGGTAGCTGCGCGCTCAATAAATGTAATTATATTAATAATAAGGTTAAAAGAGTTGGCCAGCATGTGCGGTTTTCGGGATGAACAAGAAGAAATCCGAGGGCTGATCATCCAAGGCTGTTACTCATCCAAACTCAGAGTCACCATCCTTCAAGAAGACGGCAAGCCACTTGCGGACATCCTTACCCTGGGCCGCTCCAAAGAACTGTCGCAGGCGAGAGCCTCCCACATGGAAGCAGCCCTGCACCGACCCGTCAAGACAGAGCAAGTCAACACGACGGAGAAAGTGAACGTGGTAAGGCCCAAAGTGCGCCAAAACGTGGGGAAGAAACAGCAAGACAAAAAGAAAGAGTGTGGATATTGTGGAGGCCAGCACCACTGCATGCAAGACTGCCCAGCGAAAGGGAAGAAGTGCAGAGCATGTGGGTGGATGAACCATTTTGCAGCGGTGTGCAGATCAGCGAAGGCCAAGAAGGAAGCTGCACATGCCGTGCTGGAAGAACGAGACAGCGAAGACATGGACGACGACACAGGTGATTACCCGGTCCACTATGTATTCGCGATCGACCAGCCACAAAGGAAGAAGTGGCGCCTCCCGAAATGCCACATCAAGATCCACCAGCAGGAAGTGAGAGCCACCATCGACACAGGAGCATCCATTGAGCTGATGGCCGCCAATGTGTACAACCTGCTAAGCTCCCGGCCTCCCCTACGCGAAGCAAAAATCAGAGTGTTTGCGTACGGCCAGAAGACACCTATCCCCCTGATAGGGTGTTTCAAGACTGAGCTGCAGCACCAAGGCCTGAAGGTACCCACCACCGTGTATGTCACTAAAGAGGGCAGTGGCATGCTGATAAGTGGGAAATCAGCAGAAGAATTGAGGCTCATATCGTTTGCCATGGCCGTGCTGGAAGAGGAACTAGACACCATCATGGAAGAATTTGGAGAAGTCTTCAAAGGTATCGGGTGCCTGAAAGGGAAGGAAGTCTCCCTTCATATCGACCCGTCGGTCCAACCAGTGGCACTGAGGCATAGGCGCATTGCGTTCCACCTGAGAAAAAAGTCGAAGAAGAACTGGAGGCGTTGGAGAAATAAGGTATTATTGAGAAGGTCAGCGGGCCCACGCCGTGGGTGTTCCCGATCGTGGTAGCCCGCAAGCCGAAGCAGCCGGGACAAGTCCGCATCTGCGCGGACATGCGCCTCCCAAATGCAGCGGTGAAGAGGGAACGACACCTAACCCCCACCATAGACGACATCCTGGGAGAATTGAACGGCGCAAAATGGTTCACAAAAATGGACCTTCGCTCCGGTTATCATCAATTACCACTCCACCTAGACTCTAGATACATAACTACCTTCTCCACGCACGTAGGCATCAGAAGATACCGGTGCCTCAATTTCGGAATCTCGAGCGCCGCGGAGGTATTTCAAAATACCATTCGAGAAGTCCTCAGCGGACTCCCAGGAGTCCTAAATGTGAGCGATGATCTGTTAATCTATGCATCATCAATAGAAGAACACCATCAGAGACTGAGGGGAGTCATTCAAAGGATAAAGGAGTCCGGTCTGACCCTACACCACGAGAAGTGCCAGTTCCTACAGAACAAAATCAGTTTTTTTGGTTACACCTTCTCCGACCAAGGAATAGCACCGGATCCCGACAAGGTGAGGAACGTCCAAGAAGCCCCAGCCCCATCCAACATCTCGGAAGTAAGAAGCTTCCTGGGCATGGTGAACTTCTGCGGGCGTTTCGTCTCCGACCTCTCCAACCTCACAAAACCCCTCAGGGAACTGACGAAGTCCACCACCATGTGGCAATGGGGCCAGGAGCAGGAACAAACGTTCAAAGCCACAAAGGCAGCCCTGTCCGCGGATACGACGTTGTCCTACTTTGACCCCACCAAGTCCACCAATGTCGCCATGGACGCCAGCCCCTATGGGCTAGGGGCAGTGCTAACCCAGCTTCAAGGCAATGGAGAATGGGCGACCATCGCCTATGCCAGCCATTCCCTAACGGACACGGAGCAGAGGTACTCGCAAATAGAGCGGGAAGCAATCGCCATTCACTGGGCCTGCCAGCATTTTCACGTTTACGTATATGGCCATTCCTTCACGGTATCTACAGACCACAAGCCTCTCATACCCCTGTTTCAGGGTTCAGTGTCACAGGCACCACCGAGGATCGAGAAGTGGATACTTCAACTGCAAGGGTATGATTACCGAGTAGAGTACAAACCAGGCTCGACGAATCCAGCAGACTATCTTTCGAGACACCCCCGAGCGGCCACAAAAGCGGAAAGAGAAGAGGCAGATGATACCTAGGAATACGTCCGACTGGTGATGGAAAGGTCACGGCCTCTGCCCATGAGTTTAGAAACCATCGTAGAAGCCACCCAGAGCGACGAGTGCCTACGATTAGCCGCGGATGCGGTCCGATCAAATGACTGGCGCCCCATTCAAACCACCCTGAGCAGGCGGACACAGCAAGCCAGAGCGACACTAGAGTCCATCATGAGGGTTAAAGAAGAGCTGTCCCTCGACAGCCAAGGATGCCTCCTGCAAGGACCAAGACTAGTCATGCCCGCCAGCCTAGCCCAACAAGCTGTGGAGTTGGCACACAGAGGACACCAAGGTATGGTGAAAACCAAGAGCCGGCTGAGAGCCAAGGTGTGGTTCCCCGGAATGGACGTGATGGTAGAACAGACAGTCAGAACCTGCACCTGGTGTCAAGCAGCGGGACAGCCGGATCGCCCTCACCCAGTTATCACTGAAGACAACCCCCAGAGACCGTGGGAGTGCGTGAGTGCAGACTTTCGACACTTTCACGATGGACGCTATGCATTAGTAATCATTGATGACTTCACAAAGTATCCGAAGGTAGAGATTGTCGGAAGCCAGACAGCAATGGAGGTCATCACCAAGTTTGAAAAGACAATCGCCACGCATGGTATATTCGAAGTAGTCAAGACGGACAACGGTCCCCCCTTCCAGGGGCAGGAATTCGCAGACTACCTAAAGAGCTGGGGGATCCACCACCGCAAAGTAACTCCACGCTGACCCCAAGCCAATGGGGAATTGGAGAGATTTATGTGCACGCTCAACAAGGCGATACGCATTGCACACGCTGATGGATCACTGCTGGAGAGGGCCATCTACAGCTTTTTGAGAGAGTTCCGGTTGACACCACACCTCACGAGGGAAGCAGCGCCAGGGCCGGCCACATGGGCCGAGTAGTGAAAGATACCATCCCGAATCACCCAACCTGGGTCCCAGCCCAAGTTGATGCGGAGAGGACCCTGGCCAACCGGACTCACTCCAATGAACAAGCCAGCGGTTGGCGAGGAACCAAAGAATCCAATATTCAAGCAAGAGATCAGGCACACCCCCTCATCCAGGACCTGACCCCTCGAGAGCAAGTCCGAGTCAACCCAGGGATGATTGCGGATTGGAGCTGTTGGAACAGTACCCCCCTGAAGAGGAGAACCTGATGAACAACGACAGTCAACCACTGCCGACAACCCCGGGGGAGAGCCTGCCAAGCTCTCCGGCCACAGTCCGGGGAAATGGCACCCCAACAAGAATGACACCGCTGATACCCCCGTCCAGAGGAGAACAGTCCAGATATGGTTTGCAAAAGAATCCAGCACCCTCATCCCAACTGGCGGACTTCCTGGTGTGATGATCCGAGAACGGGAACTGAAAGACTGGTAACAGATCCATCTTTTCTTCCACTGTCTTTTGATATGGTTATTGTTTAATAAAGGTTAGAAGGAATGTAGTGTCCTGGGGCGCAGGGTAGCGGTCCAGTCTATCCGCGCCGGCCGGGGCACTCTAGCGCTGATGCGTGACGTCATGCGCATGATGTGTAAATAAAGGAGGCGTGGCCGACGAGGGCAGTCGGGACCACCCGGAAACAGAGCACGGTGTCCCGTGTATTATTAATGCGGCGGCGCCGCGTTTGCTAGCGCGAGCGCATTAGAGCCCATTACATGGCACACACAAGACACACACAAGACATGCAGTGGGGGAGCGGGAATCTGCCCAGCCGGTTACTTTGCTGACTTTCGCCTTGTCCTTGTCTTCTGGTATAAACTCCCTGGACCTGCCCCCAGAGGGGCTGCGGTCCGGAGGGCAGCTATACCGGGACGCTGGCGGCAGGCCACCAATGCTGTGCGGTAGCCGCCCCTAAAAGAGTGCCGCCTGGGGCGGAGCGCCCCCTCCGCCCCCCCCCCTAGTTACGCCAGTGCGTGCTGGTGCTCTTCTAGTAGTCGTACCTAACTATAAGCTGGTGAGAGTGAAGGTAGGTCAGTTGCGGTCAGAACTGCTTTTCTTTGGAATTCACTTCTCCTTTACTTGTGCAAAGCTCCTGACTTGCTGTCTTTCAGGAGAGCCTTAAAGACCTGGACATATGGGCAATAATCGTTCATTTTCCCACTCATGTTCTGCCTTCGTAACTAGCCCTAACCTCAGAACCAGGATACCTACAGGTCACAGTGTGCTACATGAGTATCTATAACACAATACACACGTAACCATCGAATCCCAACCACACTGCGGTTCACACCCAAGGCTCCAATTGTGAATCATGGATACGAGTTCTGGGTCTAGGCCCTACCTTCCATGATCAGACCCAGGCCCTGCCTAAAAACGTTTGGAACACCGGCAATTTCGTGTGCCATACATTAGTCTCTTATTCTTGTGTGTCTAAAAGATTTGGCATGGATTAATAGCCTCAAAGGGGCATTTATAAAATGAACTCTTAACACATTGCCCAGGGTTACTCTAAACACTGCTACCGCAGTAACAGCCTTTCTGTTGCTCCTAAAATCTGTTATGTGTTCACATGATTTGTGTCATGCTGCCATCTAGGGGTCACATTTAATATTTTCCAAAAATCTGAAAACAACTTGCACCCAGCAGTGAATTTAAAGTAGAATCCCTTTCCTTAAGATATTTTCAGGTTACCTTGTCTACCATTGTAGCTGAAGCAGTAATTTATAGTTTTGATGTGATATTATTATTCCAGACCTTTATTTCAAAACAGCCTTGAATGAGAATGGAGGCAGTGTTTCTTTTATTGCAAACCCAGTGGCACATTATTTGCCGGCGCAAATTAAATTTGAGCATATAACGAAAAGATGTTTAATGTTTATGCTGTATTTGTTTGGTGTAGACTTCGCAAAGGAGCACTGATTGTAGTGATGTGCAGTCAGCACACCAGTGTTTCTGTGAATGCCCTACGCTGTACACCCACCCACCACAGACGTCACCGGTCAGGTGACGCTGCCTAAATAAAAGTGGCCGAGCGCACGTGCTCTGGTTGCACCTAGTACCTTACTGTGTCTGTGTGGTGATCATTCACTCAGCATGCGGGCCTAGTGCCCGACTTTACACTGGCGACGAGGGAAGCTGTGCCCACGCGTGCCACAGCTAACAGAAAACATCGTGGAAGAAGGGGAGGGAGCTGCCTACATCAAGGGCACCCCCCCCCGTGATCAACGCCGAGAGGCCAGCAGGGCGTGTGCCGAGCCCCTGGCCTGCCTGAAGACAAGAAGGTGACCGGGGGCCTACCCCGCACCTTCTGAGCCAGGCGTGAACCGAACCCCCCCTGCGTGGGGTGAAAAGCGGCCCAAGCGGAGCCCACCCGCATTGGCTGTGACAGAGTGCCCCGAATGGGAGGTGAACCAACGCGGAGCCCATCGCGTGGCAGAAGAGGCCCGCAGGCCTAAGGTGAGCCCTGAGCGCCCGGAGTGAACAAGGGGGCTGCAAGGACGAATATACCCCCTGAGAAGCAAAGCCAGCACGAGCTCAACCCGCGCCTTCAGGCTCGCCGGTAGCGACACCCTCCCCGCCACTCAGAGTGCTAATGGGGAGCTGCTGCGGTGGCGGGGTGAAAGCAGAAAAAAGTAGAAATTAGCCGCCTGCAGCAAATCGGAGCGGCACCAGCCCCTGCGCGGCCCAAGAGTAATGGAGTCTGCTGCGAGGGGCGGACTGACCCCAAAGTGAATGGCCGGCCGCCACAACATTCACCAAGCAGCGAACGTGTGAGTTTGACATCCCCCCCACAGCCCAGAAAGAGAAAGTGTCTGCGGTAAAGGGCCGTGTGTGATCGGACACTGCGTGGCGAGCGGGAGCCTACCCCGCATGTGAGGACGCCGTGAGAACCGCCAGCATGCGGTAGTAAAGCGCCCCATGTATAAGGGCATAAAGCGGAGCCCACCCGCATTTACCACGAGGCCCCCGCCCACAAAACACATGGACTATCGGCACCAGCGCGTGTGTCCGGTGCTGTCCACGAGGTGAAGGTGGAAATAAAAAACGAACCACTGCCATAAACAAAGAACTAAAGCGGCGCTCACCCGCTGAAACAGGAGCCCGGTGTCTGTGCCCCAACCCCCCCCTGCTGAACTCGAGCGTGACTCTTCTGCACAGGATACTGCAACACTTGAATAGGAGGCTTACCGGGAGACGGGAGGCCAAGCTGCTGTCCAGAGAGAGGGCCTCCGGTCCTGTGCATCGACAGTGATGCCCTGAGCCCACCGGCAGAAGCTCTGCATTCTGTCTGCGCCGAAACCCAGCACCGGCAGTGTTAAAGGAAAAGATCCAGAAGCAAGGAAAAGACTGCCGGTGACTGTGAAAGCACTCCACTGCCCTCTAGTGGCCACTATCGGGAACTGCAGAAAATGAGGACATAAACAAGCCTAAGACAACCCAAAAGAATACTGCAGCAGAACAAGACAGGCTGGCAGCAGTAGCTAGGTGGAGGAAAAGAGCACCAGGGAGCAGAAAGGACATACTTGGCAGTGACAAGTCAAGAAAAGATAATAGTGTACAAGCAAACCAGACAGACAGGGACTTCAGCCAAAAACTACAAAAGGCAGCAACCTGCCCGCCGTCACGCCAAGGGAAGTTTGCAACAAACCACGCCCCAGGAAGCAGGAAGCAAAAGACAGCACGCAGAAGTGCCGGAGTAAGACAAACACGTCCCACAGTCATAAGGAGGAAGTAAGTAGACAAACTGCATCTACCTCAACAAGGATCTGTGCTGCGGCCACAGCCAACTGAGCGAACAAGCAAGACGCAAAAGGGACAGTGCGCAGAGGTGCCCCGGACGTAGATGATACATGACAACGCCAAAAGCGAAGAAGGCACTGAAGAGGTGCGCAGCAAGCATCCAAAGAAACAGAAGCGTAAGGGCGCAGAATGTGCGCCACGTGGCGACAAGACGCCACCGCAAGGAGGGAGAAGAGCGCATGGAGTGCCATCGTGCAGGACAGGTACCACAGACAGTCACGCGACGTGACGCATCCAAGAAACCGACCAGCCAGATGGTCGCCCAAGCCAAGAAGCCGACCAGCCAGATGGTCGCCCCAGCAAAGAAACCGACCAGCCAGATGGTCGCCCAAGCCAAGAAGCCAACCAGCCAGATGGTCACCCCATTAAGAAGCCGACCAGCCAGATGGTCACGCAAGCAAAGAAACCGACCAGCCAGATGGTCGCCCAAGCAAAGAAACCGACCAGCCAGATGGTCGCCCAAGCAAAGAAGCCAACCCATGGAAAGATTGCGACAGGAGGCAACTGAAGCAGAAGTCAGCGAGAGGTCCGACACGTGGACTGAAGGTAGCCTGCCAGAGATCGGCAGAGTGGACTGGCAAGAGGTCCAAGAAGTTCAACTAAGACGTGGTCCGCGAACATGGACCAACGAACTACGACATCAAAAGTTAACTGAGAGAGAGAACTGAAGTTGAAGGGAAGGTCGCAATGTGAACCCTGGCGGTTAGAATGACCAGAAGACAGTGTCCTAGGACTAGGACAAGACCGGGAAGACACGTGCAGAGTGCGCACGCTACGCAAGGGAGCCCGGCCAGAAAAGATGTAAGGAGGTCGCCCCAGGTTATGTCGCGGCGGAGAAGGAAAAGGAAAGAAGGAGGAAGACCAACTGGGAACGTGTGAAGAGGTCTATGGACGGGACCAAGAAAGAGTCTGAAGATATCAACAGGAAGAAAGGTGCGACACCTGGTCCGGTCAGCAGAAGACTAGCAAGCGTTGTCCTAGGGGTAGGACACAACCAGGGAGACACATGTGGAGTGCACGCCACATGGAGATGGCCTGGGGGAAAAAGATAAGAGGAAAGGGACCGACCACGTCACAAAAAGAAAAGAAAGAGAAGAAGGGAATTGAGTGGCATGGCGCCACAAGAAACAGCAACGTCCAAGGTAGAGAAAAGAGGTGTGACAAGTCAACACACACACCGGAAGAGGAAGGTGACATGCGCTGGAACATCAGAGTGCATCGGAGCACAAGGCCTGCGAAGAACATCAGCTGAATGGAGCAAAGACGTCTACCGACGAGGACGTCATCCCCAAGGCGATCGCAGGTGGGAGCAGGCTGGACTATTAGCAACACCTACCTCTGAGGTTGAGCAGAAAATTGAATGGCGAGAATGCTCAGACATCCGGAAACGAAGGAACTGACCACTCCACACCAGCCCGTGGAAACCCAAGGGGCAGAGGCCTCAAGGGACTCTGGCATCAGAAGATCCCGGATGAGAGATAGATCCACAGCCGCACATCTGCAGGTCCCAGAAGGGTGAAGACCTCGCATGCAACGACAGGAGCTACACAACACACCCTTCAGGTGGAACGAAGGACAGAACGGTGAGGCTCGTAGCGCCTCCCACTCACGGCCCGAAGGCTATGGTGGAGCAACACGACCGAAAGCACCAGTCCCGTGGAAGCCTGGCAAAGAGGACCTCCCAGCCATCCTGTGAGAGAGGAATACCGGCGAGAGGGGCATTCCAGTGAGAGGGATGTTTGGACCTACTCCTTTCATTTGCGAAGAGACACTTTTGAAGCCTGCCCGAAGACACCGCAAAGAACCAGGATTGAATGGCGGAAGAGCAACACCTAGCCGCCCACCATCTCTCCAGCTGATGGTTGTCACCACAAGAGCGAGGCGGAGCAGGAATACAGAGCAATACAGAGCAACGTCCGGCAACAGAGCCAAGTGGAGGACGGACCCGCCGAGCCCTCCTCAACTGTGCCAATGGAAATTGGTCATACAAGCCCTGTTTGCCAACCTAGCAATTCTGCAAGCAGCTGAAGAGACTTAGCGGTGTTTCTGCCTTTGTATTTTTGTGTTTCATTTTCCTCCCCCAGGTTTTTCGGACTTTGTCTGGGGTTTTGATTTTCCACCAAGTTTGGGAGGGATGTAGTGATGTGCAGTCAGCACACCAGTGTTTCTGTGCTATGCTGTACACCCACCCACCACGAACGTCACCGGTCAGGTGACGCTGCCTAAATAAAAGTGGCCGAGCGCACGTGCTCTGGGCCAATTGCACCTAGTACCTGACTGTGTCTGTGTGGTGAACATTCACTCAGCATGCGGGCCTAGTGCCCGACTTTACACTGATCAACGTGGAAGAGGCCATAGGCGTGATTCAAGACTGTTTACTATAAGGCAGGTAATAAGTACGTTCCTTACACGGACCGTAGTGCTCTAGGAAGAGACATGTCTCCATTTTCTTTCTATATCACACGAGGGCAGGAGCAGTTCTGATGTGATGGGGATAGGGTGACCAGGCGTCCCAGATTTGCCTGGACGGTCCCCGTTTTTCACCAGCTGTCCCGGCAGATTGCAAGACATTTTGCTAATGTCCCTGTTTTTAAACATAGACGAATGAAAATGCCAGGGGGTGCTTTTTTATGTTTTACAAAGCAGGGATAGTTAGCAGTTGTTTTAATAAAGCTATTTCATTAAAAGGCAAGCTACTAGGCTTAAAATTGCATTTTATGTATGTTCCTACTGCCTGTTCTATAATTTTCTGCTGATGAGTGCGGTCATTCTGTGCGCCGTCTTGAAGTAACTTTGTAGTCCTTCTTCTGTTTTTGTGAAATGTCCCGGTTTTTGGCTTTAAAATTCTGGTCACCCTAGATGGGGATGATGTTCCATTTCCTTGCTCCAGATCTGCCTCCTGGTCTTTTACTTTTGGCATGTCTTCGTCTTCACTCTGGTGATGTCTGTAATGGCCTGCAGTCTAGTGTTTTCACCACACGCACCCCTACATCCGCAGGCCAGGCATGGCCTGCGGGGAATAAATAAAAGGAGGACCACCGCTCGGGCTCCTTCACTTCCGACCGTGTATCTGGTGTAGGCTCAGTAATTATCCCCGCCGTGCACGCCTGCCCGTGCGCAAGCTCACCAGCCCGGTGTCAGGTTCACTGAGGGCGCGAGCCGGCCGCTCGCAAAACTACAAATCCCGAGTTGGCCGCCCACAAAACTACAAATCCCAGAGCGCCTAGCGCTGAACATGCGCAGTACACGTAAAAGGAGGAAGCCCACAGCGACCTAAGTTGGATATTGAGATTCTTCCGGGTCTGGTTCGAGGATTGTGGAGGTGAGACGCGAGTTCCAGAGTAAGCACCCGTTTGCCTGACATTGGGATACGGAAACCGGCGGCCAAAGAGTGCGGCCGCTCCTTTGCTATTCGTTCTGATAGGTTCACGTGTTTGGTGAGCCAGGGGCGTTTGTAGTCCGTCAGACGCCCAACAACCTTACCTTGGATTTTGGTACAAGGCTTTGTCCTCGCGGGCTACCAAGTGTGGGCTGAACTCGAGTGGCATTGTCGGCCACTTCTTAGCACAGTGCCCTCCGTTGGAGAGTTGCTGGACCGACACTCATGCTGAGGACGGTGAGTCCTGGAAATCTTCTACAGGCACCGTTATGCTAACCCGGCAGGGCGGAATTCGAGTGGCATTGTCGGCCACTTCTTAGCACAGTGCCCCCCCGTTGGGGAGTTGCCGGGACCGTCTCTCATGCGACAAGCTAACTCGTGGACCCCAGAGGACCGGGAACTCCTCACGAATATGTGGCGAGTCCGCTGTGAGCTAAGTGCCACCGGGGATGGTGTCCTGATGCGAGGACCCCGGCTAGTCATTCCTCAGAGCCTCAAGCATCGGGCTGTCCAACTGGCCCATGGAGGTCACCAAGGCATCCCCAAAAGGAAGTTGCGGATGAGGGAAAAAGTATGGTTCCTGGAGCTCGAAGATATGGTGGAAGAATATGTCAGGCGATGCGCGTCATGCCAGCTGACGTGCGACCCGGAGAAGCCCCTCCCGGTTATCACCGAAGACGCCTGCACGGTACCTTGGTCCAAGATAAGCATGGATTTTGGAAGTTTCCCAGGAGGACGACACACGCTGGTCATCGTGGATGCCTACTCGAAGTACCCCGTGGTCAAGCCAGTTGTGTCAACGGCATTCAGTCATGTAGGACCTGTCCTGGAAAAGGTCTTCGCGATGTTCGGCTTCCCGCAGGAGGTTCGCAGCGACAACGGTCCCCCATTCCAAGGGGCTGAGTTTGCCACCTTCCTTCAACAACGCGGGATCACCCATTGTCGCATCACCCCACGTTGGCCACAAGCAAATGGAGACGTAGAACGCTTCATGGGCACGCTGAATAAAGTGTTTTGCATATCCACTGAAGAACAGGCAGACCCAGAACACCGGCTCCACGAATTCCTGAGAGAATATCGGAGCACCCCGCACTGCACGACCCAGCGGAGCCCGTGGGCCCTCATGCTTCAAGGACCCCGGCGAGACCTCCTACCAACTTCTCCAGGATGGTCGTCACCTCCCCTGGATGTGGAAGAGACGCAAGAGAGAAGAAGGCGACAAAACAAGGAAGCCAGCATTCGTCGCCGAGCCACCCCCAGGAGGCTCCGACACGGTGCAACAGTCATCCTGCTGTGGTAAATAAAATATTACCCTGGCAGAATTTCTAGGCATTAACAAAGTATCATGCATCAAATGAGAGACAGGATCCGTGGTGTCCAAGTTAAAATGGGCTTTATTCCAATAACTCGAGTCAAAGGGAGAATATGTTCCATCACCACTGAGGTTCAGGAAGAGTAATCTAACATTTAATAACAATGAACAGAATATATACATTTTACTCCTTGTACATAGGGAGGAGCGCTCCAGGCAGAGCAAGAAAGAAAGAGATAAGAGCATGTGGGCGTGTATGAGGGTGTACACTTGATGAGTCATAGGTAGGTGATAGGTAGGTGTCATAGGTGGGTGGGTACTTAGAGGAGGAGTATGCATGACCAGCTGGAACTCTGCCCTAATTGTGCAACTTGAGTATGACGTGTAATTGACGTGTATTGGGAGGAGAGCTGACTTTCGGCCTAGCAGAGAAATCTCCTGTGTCAGGGCGACTTGAGCACGTCTGGTACAGCTGATATCTAGAGTCAGGGGATGTTTTATCTGAAGCAAAGGTTGTTCATCACTAGAAATAAAGAAAAAGCATATATTCCTCCGTTCATTGCATGGGGGCTGAGACAGAGAGTTAGGCCCTATCTGTCGCGGACGGGTTCTGTTTACTTTTCCTCACCGGGCAGGGATGCCACTCTGTACTGAAAACAGATAACTGTTATTCATAACACTGTCTTGGCAGGCTTCTTGCTGACGTGACTGCAGCTCAGTGTGCCAGGAGTCATGAAAAACATTAATTCAGAAAGTGGTTTCAGGCTCAACCACAAAAAAATGTTCAGTACGATATTTATTTTAGAAGTGCACAATGCAAAATGCAAAAACATGGGCCTTCATGTTAGCTTAATGTTTGGGAGACTTGATGACTTGATGACTTGCAGGACATGTTTGCAGAGGCCTAGTGATTCAGGCCACTACGAGAAATATGCATGGGTGACATGCAAATGTATATAACATAGGGTGTATGTAGTGGACATTTTGGTCAGGCAAAATATCATTTTCCTCATTCCCTCCTTGTCTCCTACATAACCCTTTAGGATACATCTATATTCATGAGACCGTATAGCTGATCATACAGAATCATTTCTTCATCTTTATCCTTTGTACATGTGGATGGGGAACGCAAGCAGTTGCACACAGGCCGCAAATCGCCAGGCCACACTGCAGACAGAGATAGTATCATGGCAGACTGCTCCTGGGTCAAGTTCGCCAGGGCAGATGCAGTCACATTCACTACTGCTTCAAGGGTTCTTGTTAACTTGCGTATTAGTTGAGTTTGTCTAACATGTTCTAGTTGTGAATCTCTGTGATAATGGGATGGGGCCAAGGAAACAGGTGGCAATAGGAATGCTATATAACAAGTCCCACCCCAGTCTAAGGGCAGATGTACATAAGCTGTCTGACCGCAAATGAAATAGGTATGGCGTGACGTTTTGAAAGAAGAAAGTCCTTCTGAGAGTGAAGTTCCTTGTAAATAGCTCCTTGTAAATATGGTTTATGAAGAGCATGTCATTATTATAACTTGTTGAGTTTCTTGTAAATATGGCTTGTGAATAGCGCCATGTGGATATGGTTTGTGCAGAGTATGTTGACATTACGTTAGGCAGGAGAGAGCTGGATCTCTTTCAAGTGTTTGGAGAAAACGTTTTGAAGATGTGCGTACGTGTTATGTGATAACGTGGAGAGATGAGTTCGTGACTTTCCCATGTAC
Source organism: Lissotriton helveticus (assembly GCF_964261635.1). Taxonomy (NCBI): domain Eukaryota; kingdom Metazoa; phylum Chordata; class Amphibia; order Caudata; family Salamandridae; genus Lissotriton; species Lissotriton helveticus. The sequence goes on from NC_136065.1 coordinate 1,549,075,718, forward strand.
TGCAGTCATTGGGGAAAGATTGTGCTTCAGCTGCCAAAGAGTTAATATCTTGTATTGAGAAGGCAGTATTTGTTTTAACATGCTGTTTAACAAGGTGTTGAGGGATTTTGGCGTTGTTTGGTGTTTGCGGGGGCGTGTTTTTGAACGGAAATTCGTACCCGTTCCAGTGGAGGGATTTGGTTGCTTTTTGGTGAGGATTTAGGGCATCGCTTGGACTACTGTGATGCCAAATTTGAAAAGGATCTGAGCTGTGGAAGTGGTAGAAAAAGCATGTATTGTGCGGAGGTGCGATTTGCCATGTTATCCAATGGGCGTTTTTTCCGAAAATTCGAGAAATTATTTCGGCAGAACTCCCTTTGTTTTCTGATAAGGGGGTAGTTGGCCACATACCCAGCAATCAGTTGCATTGCTGGTCTGGTGAGAATGGTGTAACATTTGAATAAAAGTATCGTTACGCAAGGCAAGTCGATATGACAATTCATGAGGTGGCAATACACTAAATGTATGCTCTATGGTACTGTTACTGGAAGAGTATATATGTGAAGAAATGGGAAAGAAAACATGTAGCAATAAACTGACACAGATTATAACAATGCACAGAATAAAAAGAATGATCAAGGTAACAATACATCTACTGCGTAATGTCTTGCAGTATTTTCCTTTTTATCTCTCTTCTTGCTATTCTCATATGTGATCTTATACATGTCAGAAATCTTAGTCTAACCGATTCGCCACCGGGTGGGCTTAAACAATCAAACTACGTCTGACTTACTAGATCTTAGCTTGGACCTATACTCTTGCTGAGGGGTCTTTTCAAGCAAAGGCGGCACAAAGTCTGTATTGTCATTAAAGTCAATGTTCTTTGCAAATGTTCCACATTGTCCAAAATACCGCTTAACGTGATGGGCATGGATCCAGTCCTTGCGTCCCTCCACTTTCAGCGCGGTCCTCGTGGTAAGAAGCACCAATTTCGGGGTCTTCCAGCGCGGCTCGAGGGGGCTGGAACGATCAAAATTCCGGATGCACACAAAGTCCCCTGGGACTATGGCGTGTTCCTTGACCTGGGTGTTGTCAGGGAAGGCGGCAGCAACCTGTGAACGACAAGAGAGTAGTGCAGACATCAAGGAAGCCAGGTAATCTGTCAGCATGTTACTGTCAACATCAGTTATCTTTCTGGGCATAGGCGTACCCCACATATTTGGCGGTCTACCGAAAACCACTTCATACGGAGATAGGCCTGTTCTGGAATGTGCTACCATACGCATGTAAAAGAGGGCAACCGGCAAGGCTACCATCCAATCCACGCCTTTTTCTGCACAGATCTTGGCAATTTTTGTCTTGAGGGTCTGATTATGTCTTTCTACAAGGCCTGCTGCTTCTGGGTGTCTGACACAATGGAACTTCCATGTATAACCTAACAGAAGAGACACTTGTTTCATTAATTCAGAAGAGAATGGCTGGCCGTTATCTGAATAGATCACCCGAGGTAATCCATACCTGGGGAAGTACTCGCGCACTAATTGTCTGGCTGTTGTCACAGCAGTATAATCTGGAACTGGATATGCTTCTGTCCATCTAGACAGTGCACATACAACTACCAAGACGTACTTGTAACCTCTACATCTGTCCATTTGGATATAATCCATCTGGAGAACCTCGAAAGGGTGGTCAGGAGGATGAAATCCGCCTTGTTCCACCGGGATGCCTTTATCTGGATTGAACTGACAACAGATCATACATGTTCGTACTTTCTGCTTCGCTGCTGCACGCATGTGCTTGTTAAACCAGATGTTCTGTAAGCTGTCTAACATTGCTTTTTCTCCTAAGTGTGCTGGACTATGGGCTGTATTTATGATTACTTGTACCATAGAATCTGGGAGAAACCATGAGCTTTTTCCCTTAGTCATCCAACCTTGGTCAGTCTGGACCCCTCCTTGTTCAGTCCATTTCTTTATCTCATCTGTGGTGGCATGTGTCTGTATGTCAAGTACATCTTGTGTGGGATCCCTGACTGTCATACTTGTTGTCAGTAATGGTACCTCTGTCCTTGTCGTGTCTGTTGGTGTCTGGGCTGTCTGGGCTGTGAGTTTAGCTGTCCGGTCTGCCAGGTCATTACCCTGGGAAATGGTGTCTGTAACTTTGGTGTGAGCTTTGCACTTCAGGATAGAAATGGCTGTAGGCAAATGTATGGCTTCTAACAGGGCCTGAATAAGCTGGCCGTGCTGGATCTTGGTCCCATGGGCGGTCAAGAAACCTCTCTCCCTCCATAGTACCCCGAAATCATGAACAACGCCAAAGGCATATTGTGAATCAGTATAAATGTTTACTTTCAAGTGCTTAGCTCTTATGCAGGCTTGTGTCAGAGCGATGAGCTCTGCTGCTTGTGCTGACAGTGTGTCTATTTTCTGTGTCTCTATGACTTCTGTAGCAGTGGTCACAGCATAGGCTGCTACTAACTCTCCTGCACTCGTTCTCATACATGATCCATCTACATAGAGCGTTAAGTCTGGTTCTGAAAGTGCAATATCTGTCAGGTCTTGTCTTGGTTTCGTCACTATATTCATTAGTTCCACACAGTCATGTGGTGGTGCATTTACTGTACTTGAGGGCAAAAGTGTTGCAGGATTCAGAATGTTACAACGTCTGATCTCTATGTGTGGCTGGAATAATGTCAGTTCATATCCTGTCAGTCTTGCTACAGTCAAGTGTTGTGTCTGTGTTCTGTTTAAGAGAACCTCCACTGCATGTGGAACCTGTACTGTCAGAGGGTGACCCAGCACTATGGAGTCACTTTGTCTTATGGCTAGGGCTGTTGCTGCAACTGATTTCAGGCATGTTGGCAGAGCCTGGGCCACAGGGTCTAGTGTACTGGAAAAATAAGCACACGGCTTGTGTTTTCCTGCTTGATCTTGTGTGAGAACAGATAACGCTGTTCCTTCTCTTTCAGTTACAAAAAGCATAAAAGGTTTGCTGTAACATGGAGTCGCTAAAACTGGCGCTTGACATAAAGCTCTTTTTAATTCCTCAAATGCCAAGGTGTGTTCTTGTGTCCAAGGGAGGACAGTCCCCCCTGCCTCCTGTGTAGTTAACTGTATGAGTGGTTTGGCTAGAAAGGCATACTGGGGAATCCATTGCCTACAGTATGAAGTAAGGCCAATAAAGGCACGTACTTCCTTTTGTGTCTTGGGCTGTGAAAGGTTAGCAATGAGCTGTATACGTGCTTGTGTTAGCTGTCTCCCCTCCTTGGAAAGCAAGTTTTCAAGATACACCACTTGCTTTTCACAGAATTGCAACTTCGAAGGGGACACCTTGTGCCCCTTGTCTGCCAGAAAATGTAAAACTGTCAATGAAGCATTTTCGCATTCTTTTTCTGAACGTGCTGTAATTAGGATGTCATCTACGTACTGGAGTAGGGCAGTGTTAGTAGGCATGTGAACACTGTCAAGCTGTCTTTTCAGAGCCTGACTGTAAATACTAGGGCTTTCTGTAAAACCTTGAGGAGCTCTTGTAAAGACAAAGCTACGACCTTTTAATGAAAATCCGAACAGGTACTGGCTGTCGGGATGGATGGGAACACTAAAGAAAGCGTTCTTTAAGTCTATGACAGTGAAGAACGTGGCCTCAGAATCAATGGCAGTCAGTAATGAAGAAATGTCTGGAACCACTGGATATTGTGGTACTACACATTTGTTCAATTCTCGCAGGTCAATAATCAATCGGTACACTGGCAGTACACTAGGATCAGATCTTTTAAGGATAGGAATGACAGGCGAGTTACATACATTTGAGACTGTCTCTACCACTACTCCTCCTGCAATAAGTTCGTCAACTAATTTCAATAAGGCTGTTTCGGCGTCAGGTGGTAACTTGTATTGTCTAATACGTGGAAGTACTACTCCTGCCTTGAGTGTGACATGGTGTGGCGTTATGTCCATGCAACCTACGTCAGTCGGTCCTTGTGCCCACAGGATCTGTGGCACCGTCTTGAGTCTGTGGTCAAAATCAGTCAGTACATAATGTCCCTTAAAATCACGTAAGAACAGTCGTACTCCTTCTGGAGAACAGCAGATAACTGCTCCTAGGTCTTTTAATGTCTTCATACCAAGTAAGTTTTCTGGACATGACTTAGTAAGTAGCAAGTCAGTGGTACGTGACAGTGGACCAACCCCTAGGGAAACTGGTTTTGATACTTCATTAACAATAGGCTTTCCTGAAAATCCCAGGGAAACATTCTGTGAGCCCGAGAGAGGTGCCCCTGGAACCTCGTCATGACTGATGGTAGTTCTGCTCGCCCCTGTGTCAATCAGAAACTTTCGATCCTGACCTAGAACACGACTATGTACATACGGACCCTCTTGATCTACAGGAACCTCAATAAGGGGCAAGCCTACTTCCCTCTCGAGGCTGTTTCATGAGAACTGTTGATATTCTGGATAGTCAGACTGTGTGTACTGATACATTTGTGGTGTGGCATGAACAGGCGGTGGTGGAGGAAAATTCGCTACTGTCTGTTGTGTGTTCTGTTGCGTGTTATTCTGTCTAGGAGTGTACTGTCGCTCTTTTGTCTTGCCTGTAGCTATATTGTGTTTCAAGACAGTGCAGTCCTTTACAAAGTGACCTGGCTGTTTGCAATAATTACAGTTCCCTTTAACTGGTGTCGTGTTATTTTTGTTCGAATTTGCCGGTACCGTTTGGGCAACCAGCACCTTCATTTTGGTCTCTTTCATGCGTCTCTTTTCATGATCCTGCTCTTCCCTAATTCTGTTCTGGTGATACTGTAGCATCTGTAACATTTGTGAAGGACTGTTTGCTTGCCAGGTACTCTCAACCTTCAGTACTCTATTCTTGATCTGGGGTAAGGAATTCTCTACTAATTTGCTCACAAAAAGATGTGGAAATGACTCGCTACCTGGCTTAAGGCCACTATTAATAGTAAAACATTTCTCAAATCTAGAATAGAAATCACTTGTGTCCTCGTCTTGCTTTTGTTTACATGCTGAAATAGCATCCCAATCTTCCTTTTTAGTAATCAATAATCTTGGCAAAACTTGTATCAGGAATTCAGGTAGTTCTCTAGCTCTATCTCCAAGACCAACTCCTGGGAGCCTGCCCTTCTCTTCTGTTTCTAATGCATCCCAACTTAACTTTTTCTCACCCACTTCCCAGTCTTTTTCCTTAAGCTTTTCATAAATCCCTGCAGGTAACAGTACTTTTAATAGCTTCAGAATGTCAGCGTATGTATAATCTCCTATGCGGAAGATGTCTTTTAATTCACGGTGAAACCCCCCCGTGTCTTTATCATGGCAAGGCAACATCTTTTTCATTTCTAAAATCTCTAGTTTCGTTAAGGGGGTGTAAACATACACTCGTTGTAACTCATTGGCCGCATTCTTAACGGGATGAACCTCTCGTAGGGGGATCTGTCTGTCTATGTGTACGTTATGTCTGTCATGGTGTAAGACTGGAGGCATGTATGTCGTCAGAGAATCTATGTACTTATGTCGTTGATCCAGGATTACATTAATTAATTCAGTACCTAAACCTGTCCATCTATCTAGTAAAATGTCGTCTAGTAATTTATGCAAGTGACCAGGATCAGAATGCTGACTTTCATACAACGTTATCAAGTGTTGGACCATGTAAATACCAGCCAAACGCTGTTCGTTCGGTGGAAGGCTTAAGAAAGTCTGAGCCACTATATCACTGCTATATATATTGGCATTGGATACCCACTGGGTGGCTGACCGGGCCAACTCTATTTCGTGTTGTGTGGGAGGTCTCTCACTCCCTATCCATTGTTTCAGTGCTTTTTCAGTAGCCTGGAATAGAGCTTCAAGGGAATATCTTTCTTTTATAGCTGGCCCTTGTTTACAGTAATCAAGGCACTTGGGTCTGTCAAACTGTCGCGCTTTTCCTACATAATTAATCTTGCCTTTCGGATCCTGACGATCCTCTACCTCTTCGGATGATGACTCGCCCTTCTCGTCAGACTCTTTTCTGTGCCTTTCTATTATTTCCTTTCGTATTTTCTTGTACATGGCATCTATCTGTCCCTGTTTCTCATGTCTACCGGCATCTATGTGATCACTCCATTCTATCAAACCTGGCTTTACATCTCCGTCTCCTTCGTCTTGTTCCCTGATCAGGCAGTTAATAATAAAACGTAAGATATGATTCTTAACCCCTACCTTTCTTTGTGCCATGGCTTGTGCTATACTATCTGGTCCCTCCCCCGTTCTAATAAAACGATACATGCTATCTAGGTGATCTTTCATGTCTGGTAATGTCTCTAGATATGCAACAGCTTGTCTTAGTCTACGTGAAATCACGACCATTGAACCCTTTCCTGGTTCTGGATCATATACACAAAATGGAATGGCTGCAACTACAGTAGGCGCCCCTCCCACTGCCCCGGGACCTACGTCATCTTTTACGGGCTGCTGCTGAAGTTGCTGGAGCTGATCTGCTGGTGGGGGCGGAGGAAAACCTGCATTAACGTAGTCTGGAAGGGAATCGTCTAGATACGAGGAAATGAACGCATCTGATGCTGTCGGCTTTATTCTATGTACTCTATATGGTACAGGTGGTGGCGTTCGCGGCCTACTGGATCTTTCTGAGGTGGTCACTTTAGCTAGTTCTTCTGACAGAACGGGATAAATACCATTAACAACGGCGTTTCTTTCCCTATCAGTCTGTTCTGTTTTGACACGTTCCCCCTCCTCCCGCAGTTCCTTTTCTCTGGCTTTTTCCCCAGCTTGTCTAGTTCTATCTGCTTTATTCAATTCTTTCTCTGTTCTCCTATGTGACTCTTTGCGCCACAATGCGATGGCATCTTTCTGAGAGGGTCTTGACTTCCTTTTCCATAGCGCTTCCTCCACCCTCATAATACATTCAGGATCCCATGTTCCCGAGATTGGCCATCTATACTTTTCCTCCAGGTCCTTTGTATAGTTTACCCATAAATCTAAAAACAAAATGGCGTCTAGCCCATGCTTATTATACATATAATGACCAGGTGTGTCTCTAGGCGGGATGTTAACTGACTCTTCTAGTATACCTTTTCTGGTCCCTATCTGACGTAACTTTGAAAACAGTGGCATGTTTGAAACCAATATTCACAAAAATAGACTGAAACAATCAACAATCATTCACACACAAACAAATATTAAACACTAAAACAGTTACAACCTAAACTGATACAGAGAGCTAAACATGTACTTGAAAAACTTTATGCACTGAAATACAGTACAACCATACCGGTCTCAAAAATGAGACACGTCTTTACCGTTCCCACGTTTACCATGGGCCCGTCTTGACCGTTTCCACCTTTTACAGTGGAACTGTCTTGAAACTTGATGCATTCCCCATAGTGGTACTCACCGGGAAGCAGAATCTTGAAACTTGAAGGCCTCGGACTTCTACGCATGCACCTTGGAACAGGTGGACCTCTGGAGACCTCGGACCTTGCTCTCTCACGGGCTGGGCTCTGGTTTGAGACGATCCGCGTTCCTCACCGCCTCACATGGATGCCTGGTCGCAGTCCGTCCTCCTCCTGGGCCTGAGGGAGTAGCGGGAAATCCCAATGGTGTGTACACTTTAAAGTCCGTCACGGCTGTGGAAGGGGGCAAAGACTAGACCTACAAACTCCGGCGAGTGGGGAAAGGGACATGTCCCTGTTCAAGGGCGCCAATTAATGTGGTAAATAAAATATTACCCTGGCAGAATTTCTAGGCATTAACAAAGTATCATGCATCAAATGAGAGACAGGATCCGTGGTGTCCAAGTTAAAATGGGCTTTATTCCAATAACTCGAGTCAAAGGGAGAATATGTTCCATCACCACTGAGGTTCAGGAAGAGTAATCTAACATTTAATAACAATGAACAGAATATATACATTTTACTCCTTGTACATAGGGAGGAGCGCTCCAGGCAGAGCAAGAAAGAAGGAGATAAGAGCATGTGGGCGTGTATGAGGGTGTACACTTGATGAGTCATAGGTAGGTGATAGGTAGGTGTCATAGGTGGGTGGGTACTTAGAGGAGGAGTATGCATGACCAGCTGGAACTCTGCCCTAATTGTGCAACTTGAGTATGATGTGTAATTGACGTGTATTGGGAGGAGAGCTGACTTTCGGCCTAGCAGAGAAATCTCCTGTGTCAGGGCGTCTTGAGCACGTCTGGTACAGCTGATATCTAGAGTCAGGGGATTTTTTATCTAAAGCAAAGGTTGTTCATCACTAGAAATAAAGAAAAAGCATATATTCCTCCGTTCATTGCATGGGGGCTGAGACAGAGAGTTAGGCCCTATCTGTCGCGGACGGGTTCTGTTTACTTTTCCTCACCGGGCAGGGATGCCACTCTGTACTGAAAACAGATAACTGTTATTCATAACACTGTCTTGGCAGGCTTCTTGCTGACGTGACTGCAGCTCAGTGTGCCAGGAGTCATGAAAAACATTAATTCAGAAAGTGGTTTCAGGCTCAACCACAAAAAAAGGTTCAGTACGATATTTATTTTAGAAGTGCACAATGCAAAATGCAAAAACATGGGCCTTCATGTTAGCTTAATGTTTGGGAGACTTGATGACTTGATGACTTGCAGGACATGTTTGCAGAGGCCTAGTGATTCAGGCCACTACGAGAAATATGCATGGGTGACATGCAAATGTATGTAACATAGGGTGTATGTAGTGGACATTTTGGTCAGGCAAAATATCATTTTCCTCACTGCGAAACCGATGTCAAGGAGGTAAATTCCAGACGCGCTACGAACCTGGCACCTGGGCAGTCACAGCAAATCATGGCACAATGGTAACGGCCCGCAAAGGAACAGAGGAAGTGTCCTGGAATGCTTCATGGTTCAAGGAGGTCCCACCGGAACACCACAGAGAGGCCTCAAGTGACCATCCAAGCCTCCGGGCCACCGCCGTGGCCGAATACGATGCCGGGGAACCGGCCAGTAGCCAACCCGGCGAGGCCCCTGAAGTCCTGTCCTCCCCTCCCCGGGAGGTAGACTCGGAGAGCCGCAGTCCAAACAGCAGAGGAGGGCACCCTGGTTCCCAACGGTAACGTCTGCGGCCGAATCCACCCCGAGCCAGAGGCTGAGAGACTACGCCTGTCCGTAAGATCTGAGGTACATTTTGGAACTTTGGGAGCATGGGAACAAGTAAGGGCAAACAAAGGACAAAGTTGGATAGGGATGTAATGGTCTGCAGTCTAGTGTTTCCACCACACGCACCCCTACATCCGTAGGCCAGGCGTGGCCTGCGGGGAATAAATAAAAGGAGGATGACCGCTCGGGGTCCGTCACTTCCGACCGTGTATCTGGTGTAGGCTCATTAATTATCCCCGCCGCGGACGCCTGCCCCTGCGCAAGCTCACCAGCCCGGTCACCGGCCTACTACGGCCTAAACAGCACAGCCACCACAATGTCTTAGCTGCTGGTGTGCTGTCTGCCTTAGATGATTAGTTTTTGCCAGATTTGCTGTTGTGTCATTTTTTATGTCCTTATATCGAATGCAACTGGTCTTAGAAAATATTGTGGACCTAGGGGGGAAGTAAATGTAAGTTCTTAAGTGTTGGGGTTATATCATAATTGTTATTAACCCCTTGGTGAGAATGGGTGCTTCATGTAGAATGCCTTCAAGATGACAATATGGTGACGGGGAGGCCGTTGAGCAAAATGTCACCTTAATCCAGGTGGGAGAAGACTGTGTCAAAGACGCTGTTGTGTGTCCCAGGGTGGGGATCAGTGCTTGCTGTTCGACTTTGGGAAGGCTGCTGAGAGGACAAGCAGATCAAGAAGCAGAAGCCATTGCTGAGGAGGAGGAGGGCGTTGCTGATTATGTGAACCGCTCTGGAGTACTCTGTACTACTGTGGGGTTATTCACAATGAAATGCCTCTATTGTTGGGTGGACACATTTTTTTCCAATAATTTTTCTTATGAAAGGTGTGAAGAAGATGGGTAATATCATATGAGTCTAGTGTAGGTTGCAAGAGAAGTGTGTGGGGGGGGGGGAGAATCTTTCCTATATCGAGGGTGCCCAGAAAGGTGCCTTTTTTAGCAAGGAATTGTTGATATTAAGGAGCAGTGGGACAGCATCCTCATTGAGTGGAGAGGTGGGGATTGGAGGCAAGGTGGAAGTATTTTTCGCATTATCTATGTGGGATTTAATTTATCTTATTGGTAAAGAAGTAATTGATGACGTTGCACTTGGTTGCTGTTGGTGGGGTTAGGAGTGCATTGATGTAGATAAGAAGTTTGAACAGTGCTTTGCTTCCAATAGTCTTATTACTCGTCACTTACTTGGTAGAATGTCTACATTTCTCTTCTTGCATGCATTTGGCACACTGGTTCCCTCAGAGTTCTTATAGTACCATAGTGCTGAGGGTTTAGACAAAGGTGTGCTGTGATGTAAGTAGTATACATTGTGAAGTCATCCAGCCAGTCCTTGTAGTAAATTAATGGTCAAGATTTCATGACAAGCTAAAGGATGTGTTTTTTAACACAAAGCCACCTGAGATTCAATTTTTTTCTTATATATCCACCGACACTCCACCTTATAACAACCTACTTCTGGACATACACAAAAATGTGACGGGATGGCCTAACACACCACCAGGGGCCAGATGTAGGTAGCCCAATACCGGTCGGAAACGGCCGAAATACTGATTTTCGGCCATTACCGACCGGTATTGGGCTATGGAGATGTAGGGGCTCAAAAAACATACAGATTCGGTAATTTTACCGAATCGGTAATTTTACCGAATAGGTAAAATTACAGAATCGGTAAATTTACCGATTCTGTAAATTTTACCGATTCGGTAAATTTACCAATCGGTAAAATTACCGAATCTGTATTTTCAGATGTAGGTAGCACTTTGAACAGTGCTTCAGGCCTTTCAGGATTCGGTATTTACCATGTAATACAATTGCATGGTAAATACCGAATCCCTGTTTACATGCACATCTGTGCATGTACACCTGTGCCATGTGGCACACAGACATGCCCTAAGGGCATGTCTGTGTGCCACATGGCGCACAAGCCAGTTACAGGGGTGCAACAGGGTGTCAAAGTGACACCCTGTCCCCCTTTGCAATTCGGTATTTTTATCGATTCGGTAAATACCGATTCGGTATTTGCTATTGAATCCTATGGGCTTCAAGGCCCATAGGATTCAATAGCAAATACCGATTCGGTATTTACCGAATCGGTAAATACCGAATCTTACAGATTCGGTAAAAAATATCGAATTATTACCTACATCTTATTTACCGATTCATAAATACCGAATCGGTAAAATTCGGTATTTATGAATCGGTAAATGAGATTTACCTACATCTGCCTCTAGGTGTCATGCTTCATCATAGCACCGAGACATTTCAGGGGGAAGGAGTGGATGCAATCAGATTTACAGACAGGAGTGCACCTCGGCGAAAGTGTGATTACAGAGGTTCCTGAGCCCTTTTTCCAAGGGGCCCCATTGACTAGATAGTGGGTCTAATACATTACGGTCAACAAATGTCAACCCTACTTTGATTAGTGGCACGCAAACGTGCACTTGCCATGCCTGGATCATGTGTTTCAGTCCTTAAGAGTGCAACGACTCGCATGAGCCATCAGCCCGAAACATGTTGATGGTGTGTGCGGTGATGGGATACTAATTCCCTTTATCCCCACATTGGTTTTTAATACCAAGTGATACCTACTGTGACTATAAAGGTCGGTTTGGGATATCATACTGGTTTTTAATCTTTATAGTTCACAGTAGAGGTGTCTCCCTGACTTCAGGTATAGACCCGCACTCCATCAAACCGAGTTTTTTGAGAGCCTGGGGAGTCCTATGATGAAGCATGACACCTGGTGGAGTGTGAGGACATTGCTTCACAATTATGTGTATGTGGAGAAGTAGATTGCTATAAGGTGGTGTGTCGGCAGATATATAAGAAAAAATGGAATCTCTGGTGTCTTTGTTGTGTTAAAAAATACTGTGACTTGAGGCCAGTTCACCCTTGAGTCCCCATAGCCTCTAGTTCCCTACCTTGTATAGGCATCCGGGGTTTGTGTTTTTGGAAGTTAAAGCATGTTGCCTTTTTAGTGAGTGTATTTAGTAATGTGTTGTTGGATGTTCAGTGCATTAAGGCATGTGTGGCAGGAATCTTTCATTGCATCACTAAAGAGGGATGTCTCCAAGGAACTTGGGGGAGGAGTGTGCTGGCTGACACAGTGCAGAGATGATGAAGTCCGAGGTTTCTTTCATGAAGTTTGTTGTAGCAGGCAACATGAAGCGGAGACTGTGTAAGAGTTCAAAGCTTATTTTAGGTCAGCAACACAGTGTCAGCGCACCCGCCGCCTTCAGCCAGCAACTGTCAACTGACAGGTCAGCGTGCGCCTCTCACAGTAGAATCCTCAGACCCCAACATTCCCCTGTGGCGCGAGGAGCGGAGCCACAGCAGCACGGCATAAACAAGATCGCAACAATGTTCTTGTTGGGTCTGGGATATTTGTAGATTGCCTTAAACGAGGCTGTTTGAGAAGCAGAAGGATTGAAGTGTCAAGTAAAGAGTTTAAATGGCTTGGGTGAAATTGGATCATTTAGGGCTCATGACCAGGTCCACGTTTGATGTCCTAATCCTGTCTTGCTTATACATCTGTACACTGGATCTTATAGCATGTGAGGATGAAAACTAAAGAATATCTCAGGTGTTAGGGATGAGCAATATCTCTGTGATGAAAAGTGCATCTAAGTAGTGTTGTGTGATAATGTCTGCAAAGTCTGGACTGTGTATGACTCGTGTGTGTTGAAGAGCTTGAGTTTGTGAGTTTGTAACATTGGAAGTGTGAGTGTAGTGTTGAGAGGGATGAGGATGAGGTTCTTCAATTTTACAGGGCGACTGCAGTGAGTCTGGCTGTGAGTGTGGGTATGGCGCAGTGTGGGTGTGTGTGTATGTGTGTAAGGCTTCTAGTGTAATTGGCTTACAGGAGTGAAACGATTTCTGGTCTAGGCCTACCCTCCATGATCATCCCTGTCATGCCTTGAGAATGGCACTAGGACCCTGAGGCACAGGGCGGGGGACAAGGACACTGGACACCACATCCGGTGTGGGGAGGGGACCAGGGGTCACTCAGGAACAGGACCTCGGAGCAAGAGGTCAGGGCCAGCGAGTGGCGACCATCGTGTAACGACAACAAGCAAATAAAGAGATCGTGATAATCCCTACCGTTTCCTGTGTCTCCTTGGTCAGGGAACACAACATCTGGCGACAAAGGCGACGCACCCATCTGCGTGCTCATCGATGAAATCGGCGATTTTACACCAGGAGCCCACCCTGGATCGCAGTGTGCCCAGGAGAAGAGGAAGACTGCCCAAAGCGCCACCAAAAGGAGAACAGCGACGTGGGAGCCCACCCCAACCGCCACGAGAGAAGAACAGACTCCGCCGGTAAGCGCCGTGCAAAGAACAGCGCGAAGTTTAAACACTGGCCCGAGCTCACGCGAGAGTCTCGGCTGCCATTTTGAAGTCAGGCGCGAGGGCCAATGGGAAAGCAGCATCGCGCGGGCGGCCATTTTGAAGTCAGGCAATAGCGCGATTGGCTGCGCAGTTTCTCGAGACTCTCGGCGGCCATTTTGAAGTCAGGCACGGGAGCCAATCAGCGGACAAGAAAATCAGGCGGCCATTTTGAGGTCAGGAAACGCCGAAAACAGCTGGAAAAAGCTAATTTAACAAGAAAAAAGACACAATAAGCACAGGCAAAGGCAAGACAAGAGATAATAAAAAGGCCTGGAAGCAAAAGAAAGAGAAAACATAGAAAGACACAAGAGATACCTGAGAATTAAAGGAAAAGGTAGATAATAACAACAAAGGAAGAAATAAAAGAAGAAATGGCAGAACCAAAACCAAGCGCACAATATAGAAGACCGCTGCCATTCAGCCCTTCTGAACCACAAACAGGTATTAGATGGGAAAAATGGATAAGGCGATTTGAAAATTATACGGAGGCCACGGATGTCACAGATGCAAAGATGAGAGGTCTATTTGTAAACCTAGTGGGAGATGAAGTGGAGGACCTAATGGTAACGCTGCCGAAAGAAGAGATAGCCACCTACGACCAACTAAAGAAGTGTTTGACGGATAAATTTTATCCACAGAGAAATGTTGACTTTGAATGCTATACCTTCATGATTGCATTCCAACAAGCAGAAGAGTCTCTGGATGACTTCGCAACCAGATTGCGGAAACTAGTGACTCATTGTGCTTTTGACCAATTCGACAACGAACAGGCAATAAGATTGCGCATCATTGAAGGCTGTCGTGACATCGCTTTTCGCACCAGGATCCTAAAAGAACCGATATCACTAGAAAACATTCTGGCATTAGGGAGGGCTGAAGCCCGAGCGACGGCACATGCAAGCGAAATGGAACGTGGCAAAGGACGGGGAACAGAACAGATTCAGCGAATGACGAACAACCGCTCAGGCAGCTGGAGAAAAGAAAAAAATGACCAAACGACGAAAAAACAAACAGAAGGAACTTGCTACAGGTGCGGACTAGAGTTCCCACACAGAGGCCCATACCCGGCATTCGGCCAGACCTGCAGGAAGTGCAACGGAAGGGATCACTTTGCCAGTGTATGCCAAGGGAGACAGTTCAGAAGCAACCGAGGAAGGCCGGGACGAGCACGAATGCCGACCAACAGGCATATCAGACATGTCGAAACAGGGACAAGAAGCTCGTCAATAGAATCTGAGGAAGAAGAGGTAGAAGAAAAAACGGAACGACTGTACCTCATGACAGCAGAGTCAGAAACAGATGAGGAAGAGGATGAGGAAAGAATATGCCTGATAGACAAGAAAAAGATAAAGAAAACAGAGTCAGTGAACATCAAGGTCGGGCCACACGAAGCAGAATTTGTTCTGGACAGCGGTGCAACGTGCAACATCATGTGCGTCTCGGAATATGACAAGATGGAAGTCAAGCCAATTCTAAAACCATCTTGAGTAAGAGTATTCACGTGGGGAGCCAAAAGACCAGTAACAAACATGGGAAAATTCAAAGAAGAGCTGACATACAAAGATCAAAGAACAACTGAAGAGATACATGTACTGAAAGGAGACATCCCGGCACCATGCTTACTGAGCAACGTCACGGCACAAGTGATGGGCCTGATGGCAATGACATACAACATGTCAGAAAAGAACAACATTCTGCAAGAATACCCCAAGTTACTAAGAGGGTTAGGAAAACTAAGAGACCGACAAATAATGCTACACATTGACGAGACAGTGAGGCCAGTCGATTTAGTCCTTGTCTGTGTCATTCCTTAGTTATGGACACTCGGGCAGTGAGACATCCTGCGACTTTGTCACAGATATGGAGCAGAGGCCTTGTGAAGGGTGAATGATGGATTTACAGAGTGTGGTGTAACATGAAAGCAAGGCTGGATCCTGTTTGGCTGATGTGATGAGGTCTGAGGCATCACTGTTTGGGTTGTAGGGGCGTCCAGGACTGCACTCTTAATGAAGCAATTTCATATACCCCAAGACATTGTGTGGGTGTTTTGCAGGGTCCCGGTATTGTCTACAGTGGCCGAAATGAGCATTTGTGATTGATTACATTCACTAAACAATTGTCTTTACCCGCTAAACAGAATTTTGCTTGTTAACTTTGATCCAATTGAGGATATTATGGCTTCTCACTATTATGCCACTAGTAATGGTCACTAAAATAGCTGGAGGCTTGTTTTGAGGAAAACCACAAAAGTAAGAGTAGTCAAGGTCGGACACTCGCAGCCTGCACTTAAATTGTGAAAGGACATCAATCTGGACCAATAGGTACTTGGTGCTCCACCCTGTGCTTGTCCACCTTTCCCATACTGTGGTTTCTGCCCCATAAAGACTGGCATGCCAGCAATGCTCACCAGCAGAGTGCTAATTTGCTTTTGATTAAGGCAGAGAAGCGTTGATGATTACAAAAAAGTATCACATTCTTTGTTTTTGAGTGAGTAATCTCTGTGGCATTTGTTTTTTTATGTCTTCCTGGTGGATAGTAGTGTTACAATCTTTGGGGGCTAGCCTTTTTATTTATTCCTCGAGGTGAGACATGTTGTGTAAAATCCAGTCAGTTCCTTATAACATGGAATTCCACCAAAAAGCTCTATAACGAATTTTTTTAATTCTTGTGCTAGTGACACCTGGATGAAGTAGCTGAATTCCAGATGGCCTTCCATGTGCACATTGGCTTTCACTCCTAAAGCACTACTTCCCCCATTTCTGTCCATATAAGGAGTTGTTTTTTAGATGGTTGAGAGTTGGCTGGAATACACAAACCTTTCGCCAAGCCGTCTTTCCTGAAGTTAGCGCAGGAAGAAAGCCATGAAAAAGTCTCTTCCCTAAGTGCATGAACATGTAACATTTTTACTGAACTCCACTTTGATTGGGAGCTGGAGCAATGCCTAGTTTTCCCGGACAGTGTAAGTAATTGACATTTCCAACCAGCACTTTGTATTCACTAGAGAGGATCCAACTAGCCTTTGCAGAGGATTGACGCTTCATAGTTCCCGTTTCATCTACCGGCTGAGGTTAAATACGTGGAAGTTATTCTCTTGGACTTTGATTGTCTGAACTGCATGCCATCCTTTCGAGCAGCCTAATAGAAGGAGACACCAAACCGAAGACCAGCTTGCGTGTCCAGTAACACATTGAAATGGCAGTTAAAATTACACAGAAAACAGCGTTTACAATGATTTTACCACACAGCCTTTACCACACAGCCTTAATAGTATTTAATCGCTGGAGCAAATTAAAAGCATACCTTATTTTCAGAGCCCCAGGGTTTGACGCAATTGTAGTGAAGAGCTGAAGAAAACACGGCTTTAAAAGACCAAAGTACTAGATTTATGACCAGAGGTTATAAACGCACTTGCATAGAGCAGACCATAACTAAAGCAAAATCTAAACCCAGGGATCAAATACTATTTAACAAAAGGGACACCAAAAACACACTAAAATGCACCCTCATTTTAGATTTATCACAACCTATAATAATCAAGAAGCAGCAGTATGTTCCATAATCCAGAAATAGTTCCATTTAATCAGAAATTATTCCATATTGGGCATTGTGGTAGCTCGGCACTTCGAGGAATTACATGGGAGTGCAGTAACTGATTTGAATTATTATGTGGTGGACACAATGCCCTCAATATTCGAGGAAGGGACAGAGAGAAACAATTGAGACAACTTGAGTCCAGGTACATAATAGAAATTAATACTAAAATCCCAGGGGTTTGAATATGGAGAAAGATCTGCACACTCACCAGTAAAAAAAAATGTTTTAAAACTCCAATGAATTCCTCCTGCATCTAAAGTAAATTTATAGGTTTGATTTTCAAATTTTTTTTTTAAACATACTTTATTCCACATTTTGCAGATTACACAGCTTGCATTGCCTACAACCCTGAGGCCGGCAGCAGCATATAACCACAACCATATCAATAATACACAGCTGTTGTGCCAACAGCCCTGAGGAACGGCAGCAAAAGTACTTCAATCTAGCATTTTCATCAAAATGTGTGCGTAATCTCTACTTGTTCAATTGTCCTTTTGCATACTTGAGGATTGACAAGAAACATTTCCACCTTAAACCCTCCCACCCCCCTTTGTCTCTGCCATTACCACACCTGGTTCAACTTGCCTCCAACATTACACATGATTTGTCTCACTGGGTAGTTGATCTGGACAACCTTCCACCAGAAGTAACCTCCAACCATTAACTTTTTGGTACAATTACCGTTCTTTTCTAATGCATGGTATGCCGCTTACATGCTTCCCTCCCTTGCCATCTGGCCAAGCACTTCACCCAATGTTTACTCTGCAATGATCTATTTCTTCATTCTCCAACCACTGAACATAGGGACCCCAGATATCCACAGGCCTCGACCTGTTAGGCAACAATTCCCAAAATCGGGTCAACTGATCATTACAATATGTGACCGTCTGTAGCCACCCGGCTACTGTAGGGGGTAGCGACCTTTTCTAATGTATGGCCACCTGACGCTTGGCCAGCAGTAATAGAATGGAGACCAGTTTGCGAGAGCCACTTGGGACCTCCAATACAAACCCCAGTAACATCACCAGCGGTGTGAGTGGTATCCGTACTGATCTGATGTCCCCAATATGTCCCACCTCATCTACTCAAAACTGTGCCACTGGTTCACACGCCAAGTGCAAGAACAAGGCGTCACAAACTCCACACCTCCAGCATGTAGTGTCTGGGTGCAATCCCATGCGGTGTAATTTTACCGGTGTAGTCTGTGTATAAAATTAAAATGTATCAACCTTAACCTATAGTTCGGCGAGAGTTGCTCCAATTGTATACATCAATATTCCCCTTGTTTGTCAGGTATTTGGAGATCAAGTTCCTGCTCCCAATCTGTTTTGGATGTGTACGACCCCACTGGGGAAGTGGGTTGCGTAATGTTATATATACGCTTTATCAATTTGCTGGGAGAGGGGTTAGACAGTACATTCTCCAACGCCAGCAGGGCTGTCGGTTCTTGTGGAAATTCAGTATATCTCACTCTACAGGACGCCCTAAGTTGGTAGTACAGTAATGTGTCTAAAGCCGAAGGTGTTTGCTGTTCACACATCTGCTGCAACGATAAGAACGTGGCCTCCGGATACAAGTCCCCCCCCTTTAACCAGGCCATGTGTCTTCGCCCTTTGTGCAGTCGCCTTGTCCATAAGTGGCGTCAGCAGTGGATTACCCCCTAAAGGCATAGACGGGGCATATAACTCATGTCCACCCGCTCTCCTAGCAATACCTCGCCATGCCCATCGTGTTGCTTCGACCGTATCTATCTCCCGGTGTGGATACTTGTAAGGGTGGTATACTGCTGTACTTAAGGGAGTCGGGGCTACCCTATCTATTTCTATCGCCACATGTGGCTGATATGGAGTCGGGTATTGCCAGAAGTGCAGATACTGAGCCTGTGCACTATATGCGTATAACTCAAAGTCGGGGCTCCCAATCCCCTTTGACTGAAAGGCAACGTCAGAAGGCTCAATGCGACACATGGCTTTCTGCCTGCCCACACCAATTCTAATATGGCCGACCATAAGCGCCGAAAACAGTGCGTGGTAAGTGGCATTGGAATATTTACAAACATATATAAGAGCTATGGCTTTCCATCTGTGAACTTTAGTTTCTACCCAATCAATAACTCCCCCATAATTTGCCGTCCATAATTCCTGCATAGATCTACTTATCTGAATGCCTAGATACCGGGTTTCACTTTCCGCCCATTGTATTGCATACTCCGTATTGAAAGGAACAGTTCCGTCAGTCAGTGTCAGGAGCGTGGATTTAGCCCAGTTGATTTGTATACCCGTCAGGCCTCCGTATCTAATCAGTTCCCTCACTACTATGTCGAGATTGTCTTGCGGATCAGTCACGTAAACCGTCATGTCATCAGCATACATTGAAATCAGTAACCCCCTGGATGTGAATCCTATGCTCCGGTGTGTGCGGTGTTGGCGGAGTCTAGCCGCCAGTGGTTCGGTCGCAATAGCAAAAAGTAACGGCGATAGGGGACAATCCTGCCGGGTGCCACGCGTGATGTCAAATGGCTCCAACACCTGCCCATTAATTCTTACCCTCGCTACTGGGTTCGTATATAGAAGTTTGATCCGTTTAATAAATATGGGGCTGAAACCCATGCGGGGAAAAAAAAGGAAAAGGAACTTCCACTCCAGGGAGTCGAAAGCCTTAGTGGCGTCCAGCAAAGCAGCCACGGCCTGTACATGAGGGGCCAGGTAATGCAAAAGACCGAATAGTGTACGTAGATTATGGGTGGTTGACCGGCCTGGGATAAACCCGGATTGATCTGGGAGTACTATTTGCAGCCTATTAGCCAGGAGTTTAGCGTAAATCTTAGCATCAAGGTTAATCAATGACAGCGGTCTGTATAAATCAGGTGAGGTCGGGTCCTTATCTGACTTAAGTAAAGCTATGATCGTAGCCTCTCTCAATGTGGGGGGAGTATACCAGTTTCCATTGCCTCCCGATTTACAAATCTGGGGCTAGGGTATCCACATAGTCTTTATAGAAAGCCGCTGTCAAACCGTCCGCTCCTGGGGCCTTGTCGGAAGGCATGCTATTTTGTCGTACATCTTCCACCGTTAGTGGCATCTCCATATATTCTCGAGCTCCATTATTAAACGACGCCAGAGCCACCGTATCTAGGTAGTCAGTCAAGTCTACCAATGTTGGGTCAGTGCGGGATGTGTACAGTCTGTGATAATATTTTGTCATAAGTGCTAGAATATCCTGCGGCATCCTGGCAATGTCACCCCCATCCCATTGTAGTTCCGTGATATAGTCAGCTCCTCTCGGAGCTCGTAGCAGCCCTGCCAGCGTTTTCCCGGCCCTGTCTCCCTCTCCGTATCGTCTTGCCTGTGTATACTTACGTAAGTAGGCCGTTTCCCTATCAGCCTCCTCCTGATATAACGTCAAGGTGGACCTTATCAACGCAGTGATAGAAGGGGAGGGATTTTTCTGAAAATCCCTTTCTAATTCCCCAATCTTGCGTTCCAGCCTCTCCAATTGTAGTGTAGTTCCTATCTTCCCAATAGGCTCTGCGCATTGGAATAATACCTACAGCAGTAAAGGCCTAGACCAGACGTTAACTAGGTCTACTACTGTCGATACTAGACTTAATTTTTGGGTTTGCCAGCGTAGCTCAGAGTTCGCTAGAAACTTTCTCGAATGTTCAGGAAAGAATTAACTCCCCTGATTAGACAAGAAGGGATTTAGTTTCTGACAACCATAGAACATGACAACTTTGCTCTCCCCTAATCAAGAGTCAATCTCGAGAGTCGTGTGAGCACAAGGCAATTATTTTACTCAGTCAGTACGTGCATTCTTAGTCTCATCAGAATGTAGAGAAAAGGAAGAGACGGGCGTGTTCAATAAAAAGGTGTTATTTATTGATCAGTCTCTTTTCTCATACATGAGAAATGGATCGATATTATTGCAATACTTATAGTTAAGTAAAGTGCATACATTAAAAGCAATAGTATAAAATAATACTGTAAAAACATTGATATGGTTTCTGAGCCATATGATGTTTGAAATGATTAAAATATATTTACATACACATATACATTTGACTAAACGTACTCAACTGGTGTTTCTAAATACGCCTACCCCGTGTACCTGACCTAAGTCTAATGCGTGGGCGGGAATAGAAAGTTACAGTTTAAGTTAAGTTTGTTTTTGCCAAGTGAATAACTAAAGAATTCTCTGTGAGGGGTTATTCAGTTCTGTACCTGGAATTTAGGATGAATGAGGAATGGTATCTCGTTCTCTGCTCTCGATATTCCAGGCTGCCTGCGAGGGCTACCCGGAAGCGCCGGTGCTGGGTCTCTCGGCTTGAGATAGCAGCGCGTCTCTCAGCGCGTCAGGAAGGCGGGGCTGCGCCAGCGGGGTCTGCTTCTGCTCTCGGCTTCGGCAAGTGTGGCTGCTCCGTCTTGTCACCACGCGTGTGTTTGCATAGGGCAAGATCGGCAATATTTATACCTTAAAGGTGCCGAGATTGACGTAAGGATGGACATAGATGCGTCAATAAAGATGTCATACGACTTGCTCGTTAGCACATTCTTTACTAAAGTTCTCTGTGAAATCAAAACAATGGCCGCACGGATTTTCCAGGTTGTCATAGGTTTGATTTGTTATGAGAACGTCGTATGCCTTATCAGGGGCTGGAGGAATGTCGCTTGTCTAATTAGATCTCAAGCGTTATGACCTAATCAGATAACACGTTCCTGTGCCGTAGTGTGACTGCGTCAGATAACGGTATCTGCATCATGGGGGCTTGTCTTGCCTCATGGGCTGACTGTTAGTTAACTTGATAGTTAGTTTAACCAGAATAGGGTCAGGAATAGGGGGATCGATTCAGAACCTATAGGAATACACGACACCCACTCCACGCTAACTATGGTCATATTTACTAATCTATGCATAGTATAACATAGTACAACATACTATAGAGAATAGTGTATACCTTACCACCCCAAAATACATAAATGCATTTTGAAATTTTCAAATATACTGAAAAATTGCAGTCATATATTTTGTATGCACTTAAGCTATGAATTAAATGCAAAAGTAAACACGCATTTGTATGCATTATTGCTAATTTGGTATTCGAGAAATACACATGAAATGGCTCTTAATATAGCTATACAGAAAGGAAGTTCGAGACCATTTCATCACATAATAAAATATTTGTGAACATCCCAGCGGGCAACTAAAGTCTATAAAGTATCTAAAAATAGAAATCTTAGTTCTCTAGGAATAGTTTCTTACTTTAAGCAGAAGATCAGTGTCCCGAAAATTTTGTAAAAAATAATTTGGGGCTGCTAAAAAATTGTTGTCCGTGAACTGGTGGGAAAAATTGTTCATGTGACTTTATTTTTAAAGTTGAAGGCCAAATTCAGGGAACGCCGTGTGCGAGTTTACTCAAAAGTCTCTATTTCTGTTCTGGAGAGAACATCATATCATTCAGGCTTTCGAAAAAACTGTCAACAGCTTCATGGGAAAGTTCCACTAAGTCGGAAATAGGTGTAACCATGCATTCATGCGCATGATTGTCTCCATTGACATTCTGATTCGCATTGCTGACAGAAGGTCGTACCTGTTCGATGCTGCTTTCATCTTGAACTTCACTACTCTTCAATCGTAGTGGTGAAGATTCCACGAATGCCGTCATCAGGATTGGCAGCCTTTGAGGGCAGCACAAAGCGTGAACCTTGGTAGGAACCAACAGCGTATCTGCATCCACTGGCGCATCCGATTGTAGCGTCAGACAGGTGTCTAACACGCATTCTTCTCCGCATAGCAGACACCTTAGTACAGGTAAAACACACCTTTGCCACATTGGTCGAAATGATAGAAACCAAGTCATGTTCAGGTCTCTAAGCCGGGAGAGTCCCAGGATTTTTGATATCCGGTCCCGGTATCCAATGGCTAGGATCGTCTCTTCCATTGTCGCGAGAGTTTGATCTGTGACATGGGTTGCCATAACGAAAAATAAGGACTAAGAATAGGATTCCTGCAATTAGTCCCAGGATCAGGGGAAGTCCGCCAAAAATCGAATGGACGAAATCTGGAAAAATACCCAGTATGGCTTTGAATGGTGTTAATGCCATCGAAAATACTGTCTTAAATACCCCTGAGATCCCATTGGTATCAGAAATATTTAAGATTTCGCTCAGGATTTCCGCGAAATGTACGGGGGAATTAGTTGATAATAATGTATGTATCTCTGCAGTCGTCCTTGCGACTTGTAGATCATACGTTTCTTTTGATGACGTGAGCCTTGTAGGCGTCTGTAGAAGCACTGTTTTCATTCTGCTTAAAGTATCTATTCGAATAGAAATAATTTTCAAATTGGGCCATGCCCTTGCCACCCTGTCTGGAAAGGAGCTGGGGAACAAAGAACGTCCACAGCACTTGACCTTCGCCGTCGTAGTGACTAGATAAGGAGTCCCGGGCCTAAGACTACAACATCTGCGGTCTACAATAAGAATGTAACTCCCATTATAGAGTCTTTGAAAGAATGGTTCTATTTCAGTTGCAGGTGCGCCTTGCTGGTGACATGAAAGGTTGTACGAATTCCCTTCACAGGCTCCGTGCAAACTAATACCGTTACACAGAAGCGTGCCGCTTAGTGACATAGCACAATTGTTGCCACTAAGAAACACTTTCTGTCCTTTATTACTGACACATGCATGTGAATAGGGCAGGTTCCAAGTTGTTTTAAGGTACCCCTTTCCCAATTTCTCGTACATGCCAGCCTGTATATATTTTTGGCAGTATTGAAACCTGAAGGTTGAGATTGGAATATTTATGATTCCGTGTATTATCCATTCACTGACAGGTCGTTCTGACATTGTCATTGGTAATCTTTCTAGTTTTTCAATGCTCAAGATTGTATAATCAGCACCCTTTTGCGCCATACCGATTTGTCTATCAGTAAGGTTAAAGATTTGGAATAGTGACGTTGTGTTGATTAAACGCCAAGGCACATAGCCTGAACGCAGATTTTGTAACGTCCAGCCAAGCTGTACAATAGAACGCAATTGTGACTGACCATGTTGTAATAACAGTAAGTCTTGCAATAATATATCGATTGCTGAAGACACAATGCTGTCCAATGAAAAAATTCTGGAGGACAGAGTCATTAACCCATTGTCCACTACAGAAAGTGATTTTTCCAAATTAATACGGTCAATTTCCCGTATTCTTTCTGCTGTTTCAATTTGAGTAACCTTCCAGGCCTCATTGTATGCTGCATATACAGAGGCTGCTATGAAACGCTTTTGACGCTGTTTGCGTGGTCCCAGAATGAAATCACGCAAGTCAGCACCATCAGTAAGTAAAGTTAGGTGTTGCTTAATTTCAGGCAGTGTGGAAGTTTGTAGCCATTGAAGGCATAATTTGCCCACACTGTAGGTTGTTATTATCCCTGGGTGATGTCTTTGAGGATATCTAGGGTCTGGCCTGGTCATTTTGAAACCTTGTGTTTTATTCAGGAATCTGTCTTGACAGTTATTTGTATCTGTGGGCCAGATCAACCATTGTTTCCAATCAGGATGTGTTCTGTTTTGGTTTAATATCTGGTTTACGTCTATCTCTTCATCTGTATCAGAGCTATTGCTAAACATTGTTGGCTTTGGAATAGACGGTTTATTTAAATCTTTGATTTTGGCTAAGCCAAGACAGGTGGTTTGTTGAACAGTGTCATTTAAAAATATCATTTGTTCTGGGATCATGCAGGCTCTAAACAAAGCTTCTATACCCTGTACTTGCCATTCTTTTGTACCCCAAACACTTTTCAAATCAACATTTTTGTCCCAATAATCAAATCCAAAAGTATTCATTTGTTCAAAGAATGAGTCTGAATAAATCAATTTTGTGTTGGTTATCATGGTTTTCATCCCTGTCTTGTTTGACAATTTAAAATAAAATGTTTCAGCATTACTTGTGTTAAAACCTGAAAAATATGAATATTTGTCATACACGGTTCTAGAGCTCCCTTTTGGAGGTGTAGCACAATGTTCCCATTGATTATAATTTAAAACATTTCTAGGTTGTGCAGATTTATGTAAAAAATGGTTACCATAATGGTTATAGCAATACATACTATCATAATTTGTAGAACCTTGCAAATAATCATGTTTTGTAAATTTAGCAGACATTACTAAGTCAGACATCATGTTGTTAATGCTTTCGAAGTCCCAATCATCAGCAAATGAGTTTGGTTTTGCAAAATCACTCAAGGAGATCTTGATTTGGTGTGGATATTTCAGGATCTCGACCGGACCATAAATTTCATAGTCAGTGTTGTCCCAGGCTACCCCACCAGGTATCGGATTGGCTGTGAAGTTGGCTGAAGAAAGTTCTGAAGAAAGTTCTCTTTTCTCGACGTGTGAAGATGTGTGTGGTTTGAGGATCAAGTTGATGTTCTGACTTGCTGTGTCCATTTTAGCATATTTTCCCTCAATGAAGCGTCCCAAAGTAAATACCATGATGAGCCAAAGTATGAGGATAAATGCACCAAAACCCACCCAAAATTCAATCCATGGAGAAATCAGATATGTTTCTTTCAGTTGTTTCAAAAGTTCCTTCGCTTTGTCTTTAAAGGATTTTGATGATGGCTGTGTCTTTGATTCACTGAAGCCGTCAGAGGAATCATCGAAGTTGATGAAGTAACCGGATGCAGTTCTGTCAATTGTTCCAATTGGTTCAGGATTTTTGTTTTTTGCATTTTCACTTGGTACTTCAGTATAGATTGGTGTGTCTCTGCTAATTGTCTTTATTTGGGTTTTCAGAGGTCTGAGTTCTATTGCATTGTTGCATAGTCCTTCTTGTTCTTCTGCAGGCGTTTCGAATGTGATGAGCCTTTTTGATAGGACCTCTGTGCTGGTAGCAAACCTTGGTGTTCTGCTACTTATTGGGAGTCCACTTGGCCTACCGTTTGTTATCGGCCACATGTTGTGGTTTTACCAGGTCGATGGATACAACTCGGTTCTCCTTTTTTCCAGCAAGTGGCGGTAGTACAACTGATCTTGTCCCGTTGACAGACAAGACAGGAACTGCTTTTCTGTAGGAAGGCCCAAATTCCTTCTTTACCGCGATCTTCTCCCTGACTAGATCCCCGACTTTTGGAATCCAGACAGGTCTTGCTGGGACAGGTGGTGATTCTTCAGTGGTTGTTGGCTGTTGTTTCAACTGTATGTTGCTCAGGTCTTTTCTTGTTTTGTTTAAGTCCTGCAAAATAGCCAAACGGTCTTTGACATCAAAGGTTTTTTCTTTCACCACTGAAGTCTGACTATCAAGGTCAGAGATCATCATCCTAGTTCCAAATAATAATTCGTACGGACTGAATCCCTTCAGAGAATTTCTTGGCAAGTTATTTAGACTACGTTGGACACTTATTAGATGTTTGACCCACCCAGCTCCCGAACCTAATATCCTTTCCATTATAGATTGCTTTCTGCCTTGGTTTTTTCTTTACACCATCCCGTACCCTCAGGAAGGAAGTGAGAAGATTCCCGCTGGACTGTGCTCATTTGGCCATGTTTCCCCCCAGGTTGGTATGCCTGAGTGAAAACAATGGTCAAACGTAACATGCTCTTAGCGTATATGCCATTTAGACTCGCAAATCTTGTATAATAGTCCGGACGTCAGCCGAGTGCTGGTGATCTACATTATAAGTGGAAACTAGCCTGTATATGTTAATCGCAAGCCATTCTTTTTGCTGGTAATATTATCTGCCTTGATACGACGAGGTATTAAACTGCTTCTCTCCCCACTGCGATCTCTGTTGCAGTTTGGGCAGTTTTTTACAAACATGATGTAGTGCAGGCTCATGCCTGGCCACCAGTACCGTGATTGTAATTCTTCCAGAGAATCTTTTAATTTAAGGTGTCTGAGACCCTCGCCCATGTGTGCGTCTGCGATTAACAAGTTTCTCCTGTCCATGTTTGGAATCACTCTATCCCCCACTCCAGGGATTCGAGCAAAAGGGACGGAGTTTGCATCGATTATGTATGTATAATTGAGTGGATAGTTGATCGGTAGTGCTGAGCAGTCGCCGTTTGATGATGTTTTCACCGCCAGCAATGTTTCACCGTCAATGTATTTTAATGTACGCTTTTTCCGAACTACGGGAACCGATTTAGTGGCTGCCGCTGCGGCTGTTTCAGCCAATGAATTCCCTACAACGTGAACGCCATCACGCTGGTGACTCAGTGAGTGTGTCACGTGAGTCTTTGGTAGTTCTTTTTGTAAAAGAGCTATTTGTTCCCAGAGCAGTTTCTGCTTTATCGGTGCATCTGTGTCATCTTTGTAACCGTTTTGAATCCATGTCTGCAAATCCTTGTTGTATGATTTGACGCAGTAATATGAATCTGACACTATAAGTGTCGGGAATTCGCGATCCGCATTATCTAGCGCCATTTTCAAAGCTATTATTTCAGTTTGTTGTTCTGAATTAGTTTCTACTGAGTGTGATTTTGTTAATAGAGGTCTTAGTTTACCTCCGCGCCACACTTCTTTTGTAATCTCACATGTGGGGTTGTATGCTTGTTCTCCCCAAACGGAGGGTTGAGCATGTCCGTCTGTATAGATTACACAGGCGTAATGTCGTAGAGGCAGAATGTCGATTGGCAGAGGATACGTCTTTTCATATTTTAGATTTTTTAATTCTTCTAGTTCTGGATCAAAGAAGTAGTATACTTTGTCCATTGTGATTGAATTCACCCATTGTATCCATTCCGGATTCAATGTTGTTGTTGGTAAATTACACGGTGTTGTTAGTGCCTCAAAGGCTGATTCTGCTGTTCTGACTGTGATATGTCTGCCGTCAGCTATCTCTTTTTCTCTAGCTATTGCGGTTTGAACTGCACGAATGATTTTTTATGTATTACTGAATTTCTGTTCAGCTTCTGTGTACAAGTGTGATTTGAATGCAATTGGTACCTTTTCTCCCTCATTAGAGGTCAGGTATGTGAATCCGCATCTCCCTGGGATGACTCGAATCACAAGATTGCGTGTGTTATCACGTGTTTCTAATTTTGTTCTAATTAGCATGTCTGTTTGTAAGAATCTCAAAATTTCTGTGTGTGTTTGAGTCCAACTGGATCTTTTAAAGTCTGGTTTAATTAGATCATAAAGGGGTTTGACCCTTTCTGCGTAATTTGCAATGTATGTTCTTCCGAAATTTAGGAAACCTAGAATCGACTGTAAGTTTTTTAGTGTTCTAGGTGCTTGGATTACGGCACATTTCTCTAGGAAATTGTATGCCAGGCTTTTGCCTTCACTTGATAACTCATATCCTAAGAATAGGACCGTCAGATGGGCAATTCTGGATTTTTTGAAGTTGAATTTGTAACCCTCTGCAGCGAACCCAAGTATTATGGTGTTCACCCTTTTCAAGTGAGTCTCCAAGTCATCATCTGTTAAGTAAATGTCATCGACATAGGATAATGCTTCATCATCATATAGTTGTAGTAATTCTGTTACTCTCACTGAGAATACCCCCGGGCTGTTCTTGTACCCCTGGGCTAACCGACAGAATTGTTTTTGAGTGCCATTTACTGAGAATGCAGTTAAATATCTGCTCTCTGGTGCTATGTTTTGACAAAAGAATCCATTGGAGATGTCCAAGGTTGTTTTGTATTTTTTGCGCACTATGTTATTCATTAGTGCAGCACTGTGTGAGTTTTGCACTGCAAAGGTTTTGCAACATGTGTTAAGGTGTCGGTAATCCAAAACTAGACAATATGAATTGTCTGGTTTGGAGACCGGAAACAAAGGATTGTTCATTTGTGAGGTGCAAGTTTCAATCACCCCCTGGTATTCTAGCTGATCTAGTATTTCATTTACCTGTTTTTTAGCTTCTTGCTTAATTGGTTACTGCCTTTGTGCAGTAGGTTGTGATTTTAACTGGATTTTGTGAGGAGGAGAATCCTCATCCCATCCTACATGATTTGTATATAAAGCAGGTGCTAAGGCCACTGCCCACTTTCTAGCAAGTGTGTATTTTTTATGAATCGGGATTTGATTCGAGAAGGCAGGCATAATTACTTCTTCGCCATGAGGGCACTCCCTGACAAATTCTGGTGGCCAGTCTTTTTCAGCTAGAAGGATATCATAGCCCTTGGAGAGATTATCCCAAAATAGTCCCCTTATTTTCCTAGTCTTATCTCCCTCTATACGTAATGTTATCTCGTATATCTTGTGGGGTTTGCTAACTCTGGTGTCTGCAGTTTCCACTTGAAGATATTCATTCGTGTCCACTGTCTCCAGATGATTCATAAGGACTTTGCGAGCTATGCTCACCTCTGCTGCGCTGTCTAGCATTGTCTGAGCCCACTCTCCGTTTTTCAGTTGTGTCCTCAGTATTCTCGGCATTGTTAACTACCTTGATACTGGCTACCTTCTTTTTTGGAAATTGTAATTTCTTTTTTAGCTGAGCAGGTTCCTTGTCTTTGGACTTGGCGTGCTCTTCTGATCGTCCTCTTCTTTCCGATTTCTGCGAGGAAGTCTGAAAAGATTGAGAGGGACGTGTATCAATGTCTTGATATCTATCAGGTTTTTTAATATTATCCTTATTTCTAAGGTTATATCTATTCCCAGAGGGGTCACTCTGCGGTGACCTCTGTCTTTGGTTTGGAGATTTCTCTCTTCGCCTGGGAGACCTCCCTCGGGACTGGAATTTCTTTTCTTTAGGATTGGATTGTTTGTTTCCATCCCAGTTCTTTTTTGGTGAATTATTATTAAAAAATATGTTTTCTGGACTTGTAGTCAGTTGCGGTTTTACTGGTATTCCACCTAGACTATCTCTGCCTAGTTCTTCATAGGATTTTTCTATGATTCTGGCAATTTCAGCTGGTTGGTCTGCTATATCTGTCTCTTTTAACCTCTGGCGGATCGCCACGTTTGCTGCTTCACCTTTTATGTTGGCTAATAATATAGCCGAGACCTGCTTGAAGTCTTTTAGTAATTTCATACCAAGAGTTAAAGCAGGTTCTGGACCGTATTCATCTTGAATTTGTTTTAGCACATCTGGTATTACCGAAATGGATGGAACACCGTGCGTTTTTGTGTAGATGGAAGCAAAGACTGTACCCCAAGTGTCACAGTCCTCAATGTGTGGTGCGATTCCCATTGGGAGACATATAGTCAGAATCCTGTGTTTTTCTAATGGGGTGGTGTCAGGAAACACCGCCTCTATTTGGGTAATTTTCTGTGCCAACCAGAATGGTATTTGTTCCCGTTTAGCTGGAACTTTACCTAGGCAGGATTGGATGTTCTGTGGTGTAATTTTATTTGTGTTCCCCTGGTGAGGGGTCAGCTGTGGAAGTTTAATCGCTGGCTGAATTGTTGAAGTCCGCATTACATACTGAACTAATTGTCTATGAATTTTTAGTAGTTGTTTTAGCTGTATTAACAGCTCTGCTGCAGGCATTCTTTCGATGTCTGGATGTGGTGTGTATCCGGCTAAGACCGGCCACGTTGCTCCTGGTCTACCTAAAGGACCGAGCCTGGTGATGTGATTATTATGTTTTAGGGCGCCATCAAATAAGAGCAAATGCTCTTGGAATTTGAGTGGTACTTCCACCTCCTCGAAAGGAGTGTACTCATTAGGAGGTTCCTCTACTTTGTAATAGTGGAAGTACTTTGTTACAGCATTAGCTGCTGGAAAATGTATCCATGAATAATATACCTCTGTCTGCCGATATTCGTGTGCCTCGATTACGAATATGACTGTGCCACCTCTAGGTGTCAGTCCATTTTCTATAAGTTTTAAGGTTATAGATCTCCTTTTAATGACCGGAATGAGTGTTATATTCAGGTCTGCTGCTTGCATGGTAGCATCAGCTGCGAGTTCAGTTGCTAATCTAACTGTTTCTCTTTCATCATCACTTTCAGTCATTTTACTGACCGGATGGTATTATAGCTGTTTGCAGATCAGGTTTCTTTATGGAAACAGAGATTAGATGCACAATATTTTTGAACAGTGTATCCTTCAACGTTGACTATACCAAGAACCATACATAGGAGTTCCCTCCTGCGAGGTTTTGGAGGATATAACCTTTCACCCACTCCAGACGTCTTTGGAGTACAATGGGAAAAGGGGTCTGAGTGAGAAAGCACGACTGAGTTACTCTAAATGTCTTACGTTAGTTTTATCGCGCATTGGAATAATACCTACAGCAGTAAAGGCCTAGACCAGACGTTAACTAGGTCTACTACTGTCGATACAAGACTTAATTTTTGGGTTTGCCAGCGTAGCTCAGAGTTCGCTAGAAACTTTCTCGAATGTTCAGGAAAGAATTAACTCCCCTGATTAGACAAGAAGGGATTTAGTTTCTGACAACCATAGAACATGACAACTTTGCTCTCCCCTAATCAAGAGTCAATCTCGAGAGTCGTGTGAGCACAAGGCAATTATTTTACTCAGTCAGTACGTGCATTCTTAGTCTCATCAGAATGTAGAGAAAAGGAAGAGACGGGCGTGTTCAATAAAAAGGTGTTATTTATTGATCAGTCTCTTTTCTCATACATTAGAAATGGATCGATATTATTGCAATACTTATAGTTAAGTAAAGTGCATACATTAAAAGCAATAGTATAAAATAATACTGTAAAAACATTGATATGGTTTCTGAGCCATATGATGTTTGAAATGATTAAAATATATTTACATACACATATACATTTGACTAAACGTACTCAACTGGTGTTTCTAAATACGCCTACCCCGTGTACCTGACCTAAGTCTAATGCGTGGGCGGGAATAGAAAGTTACAGTTTAAGTTAAGTTTGTTTTTGCCAAGTGAATAACTAAAGAATTCTCTGTGAGGGGTTATTCAGTTCTGTACCTGGAATTTAGGATGAATGAGGAATGGTATCTCGTTCTCTGCTCTCGATATTCCAGGCTGCCTGCGAGGGCTACCCGGAAGCGCCGGTGCTGGGTCTCTCGGCTTGAGATAGCAGCGCGTCTCTCAGCGCGTCAGGAAGGCGGGGCTGCGCCAGCGGGGTCTGCTTCTGCTCTCGGCTTCGGCAAGTGTGGCTGCTCCGTCTTGTCACCACGCGTGTGTTTGCACAGGGCAAGATCGGCAATATTTATACCTTAAAGGTGCCGAGATTGACGTAAGGATGGACATAGATGCGTCAATAAAGATGTCATACGACTTGCTCGTTAGCACATTCTTTACTAAAGTTCTCTGTGAAATCAAAACAATGGCCGCACGGATTTTCCAGGTTGTCATAGGTTTGATTTGTTATGAGAACGTCGTATGCCTTATCAGGGGCTGGAGGAATGTCGCTTGTCTAATTAGATCTCAAGCGTTATGACCTAATCAGATAACACGTTCCTGTGCCGTAGTGTGACTGCGTCAGATAACGGTATCTGCATCATGGGGGCTTGTCTTGCCTCATGGGCTGACTGTTAGTTAACTTGATAGTTAGTTTAACCAGAATAGGGTCAGGAATAGGGGGATCGATTCAGAACCTATAGGAATACACGACACAATGTGGAGCGAATATCTTTAAGGACGCCCACTTTCATAGCTATACAGTTACCTCTGGTGACCACTTTGAAAGCCTCCCATAGTACCCCTGGTGATTCTACCAATCCCTCATTCAGCGTGAAATATTCTTCTATTTTTTCCCTGAGTCCTTCCCTGAATACCTGGTCCAACAATGCTCCAGAAGGGAACCTCCAGGTAAATGGTTGTCTATAGGGTGGTGGTATTTGGATTGTCAACAACGTGGGTGCATGGTCAGATAATGTACGAGGGCAGTGGGCAACGTCCATCACCCAGGCTTGTATGTCTTTTGTCACCAGCCAATAGTCCAATCTGGACCATGCATTACGATGGTGTGTCACACATGTGCCTTCTCCAACGGTTGGGTGAAGTGCCCTCCAGAATCAACAAAATGTTGATCTACCATGATATCAGCTAATGTCTCTGCGGATTTAGGATGATGTTCATGCGACACTCCCTGTCTGTCCAACACTGATGATAGCACGACATTAAAACCCCCCACACAATACCCCCACATTTCCCATTGCCTGTATCTTCTGACAAATATGTTGGAAAAACTCTGGAGTATCTGTATTTGGTCCGTACGTGTTGACTATCACCGTCGGAGTATTGTATAGTGTTCCCTGCAGTAGTATATATCTACTCCCGTCATCTTTGATTGCATGGTGTGTCTTCCACTGAAGCCCCCTACGCACCAAAATAGCCACCCCCCTAGCATATGTTGAATATCCTGCTTCCACTATTTCGCCCCACCTACTATTTCTGAGTGTGCCTCCTGCCGTGGTCGCTAGGTGTGTCTCTTGAAGTAGGCAAATATCAATTCCATGTCTCGAAAGGTAGGAGTGCACCAATCTAGTCTTCCTACGATCATTCCACCCACGTATATTCCAGGAAATGCATGTAAGCGTGGTTATGTGTGTGTTACGTGTACCAGCCATCAATGTGCTTAAAAAGCTTCACATATACGTATCCAACTCTACAGGTTCGATATGTCGGTGCCAGTGTCTCAGTATCGTGTGTAAACAAAGACTGTGATCTGCCCAGTGCAGCATATGACAGAGCGAACAAAACATGTCGAACTCCCCCCCCACCCACACAACCCCCCAAACAGGTTGTGTTGCATCCCCTCCCACCTCCATTAACTGTAAACAAGTGGTCCACAGTAGTGAATCCGAGGGAATCATCCCTTGGGGGTGCATGGGATCACCGGCAATACTCCCCTGCACTCTTGGCAGGGTGGCCAGGCACACGATGTATCCGAGGATGACAGGCCCAACCACCCTTACATGACCACGGTTATCTATCTATCATGTCAATAATGACTAATAATCAAGCCCACTGGGTCTTAGCTCGTCAACAAACAATCCAGGAAATGTAAAACAGCATTTTCTCAACTCACCGCACAGCGGTTGGTCCCTGGTTTTCCCCCAGTTATCCGCCCATCCAGCGATCAAGTCCAAGAGCGTCAATCATAATCATCCAGGGTATTTTCAGATTGTGAGTCGACTGCTGCCATCTTCTGTTTTTGTTCCTTCACCAACTGCCTTGCGTAGGTCAGTGCTGCCTTCGCATCTGTGAAGAAGGTCGACCTACCAGGGCCCTGTACCTTCAGTTTTGCAGGGTATATCAAAGCATATTTGATGCTTATCTGTTGAAAGATCTTTTTTGCTGGATTGAACTCCCGCGGGCCATCTGCACCTGCAGTGTGAAGTTGGGATATAAAGCAATGTTATTTCCCGTATACTGTATCTCCCCTCTTTCCCTAGCCAGCCGTAATATCATGTCTCGGTCCCTGTAATTAAACACTCTGGCCAGTATCGGTCACGGCGCCGCACCCGGCTGAGGCACCAAGACGCGGGGGGCGTGTTCTGCCAGGAACAATGCAGAGAGATCCTGTCCAAACAAGTCCGACATCATCATCACAAGGTACTTCTCCATGTTCTGAATGTCCGTCGTCTCTGCAATCCCTGTAATATGTATGTTATTCCTCCCTGACCTGGCTTCCAAATCCTCATTCTTTAGTCTGATGGCGTCCAACTCTCCGTCCATTTTCCGCAATTTCTTGTCCATATCCGTCTGCCCCTCTTCCGTCTCTCTTGTCTCCAGCACGCTGATGCGACCCTCCTGCTTCTCCACCCATTGCATTATTCTATCCATCCTCTCCACTAGGGAGTCCATTTTCGTGTCTATTCCCTGGAGGCTGGTTTTCAGGTCTTGAAACATCGCACGTATATCCTCCGGTGGTGGCTGCGTCGAACCAGCTCCCTCACACTGTTCCTGCTGCCCTGTATCGCTTTCCGCCGTCTTATTAGATTTTTATCGAAGTTGAGTCTGGGTTGGTGCGTGTCTGATTTCCCCATGGTGTCGCCCCTTGCACGGGGTTGTGGGAGGGGCTGAGCAGTACCCTCTGCTGTCCTTGCTGCGCACATGCACCAGGTTCGCTCTTCACCAACACTGGCTCGGTGATCTATTTCCAAGTGCGAGTTCCTCCATCTGCCAGCGGGCCCTGGCGACCTCTCACTCCTCCCTGTGCTCTTAATGGGAGTGTACTATACCTTGTTCGGCGGGTGCCGCTATTGAACCCCTTTCGTCTAAGCAGTAAGCCCTGCAGTGCACTCCGCAAGCGGCACCAGCCAATGATGCGCCGCAGTATGTGTAACCTCCGTGCGCTAATTACTCCATCATGCCTCCACTCCATGCTTGTGGCGAAGTACGCGATCCCCACACGTATCGCTACTGGCTCCAACTCTTCCCTCCTTTTGCAGATACAGTGCCCTCCTCTCAAGCGCGTCTTTCAGTTTGCAAAGGAGTCGTCTGTGCAATGTGTCAGTGAGTGCCAATGCTGCTCTTGTACTACGGCTCTCAGCTCTGCATCGCGGCCCCCCACCACACCTTTAGGCTTCTGCACTGCGTCTCGCACCCACACCCCTCACCGCTATGTTGGCTCCGTCTTCTACAGTCTGTGGTGGTTAATCTACCATGTGCCGCTATACTCCTAGCTGGTAGTCTCTTTGCAGCAATCCACTTAACCCAGGTCACATCCCTAGTGGTGGTCTCGCAGAGTGAACTGTTCTAGGGCCCACAACCATTCTCCAGTCCCACGCTGCCATCCCCGTTCGCTATGCCACACCTAGCGCAGCCAGGGATCTCCGCAGTCCGGTGTCTCTCAGTAGCGGTTCCCAACTCGCGGACATAAAATGGCGGCAGCGCGATACCTGTATATGCCGTCACACCCCCATGCTATGTTCCCAATGTATTTTTTCCTCCTTGCAATCTCCTGGGCATTCGAACCTTCTTCACACAAAGTGCCTTAATCAGCGCAGTACTCAACTACGCTCTCAGGATCTCAATAGGCGCTCCGTCCTGCGGCGCAATAGCGGCTAGCAATCTTCACTTCTCTTGCTGCTACGCTAATCGTATTTGCTCCGCCCTCTTGTCCTGTGCTCCAAGTTATGGCCTCATCATCACCAAAATCTCGTACCTTTTTCCCGCGGAGTATGTATCGGGCCACATGCTGCCTGGACTCTGACCCGCGCGCAGTCTCACCCGAGGCCGCGGCTTCACTCAGCGGCCTCAAGCTTAGGCCACAGTCACCTCCTAGATGTCCCTCCGGTACTCGGGCAGACTCAGCGATAGCAGGGTCGCCCACCGCGGTCCACAGGCTCGGCAGGGCAGGTGGGCCGTCCTATCTCGGGGTAAATGCGGATCAGTGTCGGATTTATGTTGCCGCCCGGCGGAGCCGTTCTATTAAGTAGCTATGTCGCAGCTAGGCCAAGCCACGCCCCCTTTGATTTTCAAGTTTGACTGCACAGTATCCCACATATGTTCCTATAACTGCACATTATTTCACTTAAGGTAGTGATATTCGAAGACAGCTGTTTGTGTGCCATAACATACCACAAAAAAGCTTAAAATGTAACAAAAATAGCATATGCCAGATGTTAGCAACTGTAGTCTGGGCTAGATAATATAACAATGTGCAGTATATGAATTTTGTATAGCGCCTGGTTACCCTTGGGTATATGTTGTACAATATGAGCATGCAAAGCCTACTGAGGTGTTAATTTAAGAATAATGTAGGCGTAAGATTGATCATACGTATGCGAATGTGACACTGAATGATTTTTTCCGACAGCGTAACAGCAAGTGCATGGTGAAATTGTAATGAATTGTATTGTCAAGCATGAAGCAAATATGTCCTCTAGCTAAATCACACACTATGAACAAGTCCAACTAAGCCAAATTTGGTTGTACATATTAATGTCACGTTGTATTGGGAACATCAGAATACAAGTGAATACTGCACACTGAGACTAGCTGACAATGAGTAACAACATAGCAGCAAAAACCGTGACACAGCTAATTGCAAAACAATTTTTAACCACCACAATAAGCTCAACTCTACATTAATTGTTGAGGTGTATCATATTTCAAAATGTTGAATGTATTTCCTTTAATGAATTAGATGTAAATACTAAAAAACTTCAAGATAATGTAGAACATCTAGGTAATCATTCTGAGCAATTTATAGTCTGCTTTCACTGTTCTTTGTCATGTCATGCAGTAAACAATATCAATACTAGTGTAAAATCAGTAAACAATGCTGCAGGGTAGCCAAAATACATTTGATGTTACTGCATTAAAAGCACTTCAAAGCTTTCCTAGAGATGTCGTCATCCTTGTAGAATAAAAGGGCTTTTATGAGAGTTTACAGACTGTCACTGAGTCCGAGCAAGACAATGCGTCCTTTGATCGGTCATGCAGTGGGCGCCAGCAAAGCAGGACATGAAAAAAGATATATATAAATATTTTTTGTGGGAAACTGGGTTCTTATTGTAGTACCCCACCACCCACTTTTTGCCTAGTTTCTGATGCAATTATGACTGAAGTGTACTGGGTGCCTGCTAACCAGGTTCCCAGTACTAGTGTTCTTTCCCTAAAACTGTACCACAATTGGCACAACTTCAGCAACCCCTTTAAGTCCCTAGTATATGGTACCCCTGGTACCTAGGGCATTGGCACGATGAGGGTGATCTAAGGCTGAAGTACACATTTTGTCACCCTAGAGACCCCTCACCAAGACTATGCAAACTGCCATTGCAGGCTGCATGGCTTGGTTAGAGAAAACCAAAGAGTCGACTTGCATTGCATGAGGGATAGGTAAGTTACCCCTACTGTAAGTCACCCCTACTGCAAGTCACCCCTACTGCAGGCCTTAAACCCCCAAGGCAGTGTTATGAGCACCAATGTACCCAATATAGGCCTAGGTAGCTATACAACCTATTATCTATTTTTGTCCTACCTTGCCCTACAAAACGGCTCTGGCACTGACCTTTTACCTAGTTATGTGCTGAATAAATGTTGTGTATTTTCTCCCAAAACTAGCCTCATTTATAATGCATGAAGATTCTTAGTATCACACAGCAGGATTACCATCTTCTGTACTATAACTCTGTACAAAAGTCATGTTAGACCTGGCACCATTGGCGTGGGTCTCCCTTCCTTTTTTGCTGTTGCCTCATGTGTTTTTGCTGGTATTAGATGCTTTGGGCACTGTGCCACTGATATTCAGTGCCACAGTGCAAGTGCTCCCTAGTGTAAATTGATGTACTAATCAGTGGTTCCATGTTTGGCTATTTGGTTTACTTATCAGACCCTAGTCTAGTGCACTGAGTGTGCCCAGGGCGTGTAAATCCAAATGCTGCTGGTGGGCCTGCAGCACTGGTTGTGCCACCCACAGATGCATACTTGTAAAATGTGTCTAAGGTCTGCCATTGCAGAGCCTGCGTGCTGTCTGGTACTGTCATGCTGACTGGGCAAGTGCACCCACTTGCCAGTCCCTAAACCTTCCCTTTTCTTCCTATCAGTCACCCCTATGGTAGGCCCAAGGGCAGGGTGCATTGTAAGTATAAGGTAGGACAAGCCCTGGTGTGTGTGGCATGTCCTAATAGTGAATTACAGCCATTTTCGTTTTTCACTATTGCAAGGCTACCTGTTCTCCATAGGCCAGAATGGGCTGTTAGAATTGTTACATTTTATAATCCTAAAAGGCTCAGAGAACATGGTAGAAATTCGAGTTTAGTATGCCTGAACTCAGAAGAATAAAATACATCTTTTAGTAAAGTTTATTTTAATATTCTGTGTTTGCAAATACCACTTTTAGAAAGTAGGTCTTTGCTTGTCTAACTATTCAAACCTGCCTCTGCTAGTTTGTGTATTCCTATGTCTGGTTTCTGTGAGTGACAGGGCTGGGGAATTCCAGGAGACAGGATGAGTCACCCAGTGGTGAATAGAGAGATCTGTATCATGATGGGAGGGAGGAGTGCACCTGAACTCTGAATAGGGCTGTGCCTGCCTTCCACAATGCTGGCTCCACCCCCTGGGGAGCGGCTGATGTCTCTGCCCTGCACATTGAAAGAAGAGAAGGAGTCCTGTAAACAGAGTGCTCCAGGACTATACTTGCCTTCCACAATGCTGGCTCCACCTCCTGTGGGGCGTCTGATGTGCATGCCCTGCACTGTGAAAGGAAAGGAGAAGTCTGGTAAACAGAGTGCATCAGAACTGGTTTGGACTGGGCAAAGGCCCCTCTCCCCTCAGAGAACAAAGGATTTCTGGGTATAAATATTGGGACCCTGATCCCGTGAAATTAGATCACTTTTGGACTACAAGAAGAAACCTTTACTGAGTGGAGGAATCTGAAGAAACTGAGTAGAGACTATTCCCAAGCTGAAGTGCTGCTTGGGGGATTGGCCTGCAGTGGTTACCTTAATGCCAAAGGAAGGAGAAAGGAACTTTGTGTACTTTGCTTTCAACTTGTGAAGGATCTCCAAGGGCTTGGAAAAGAGCTTGCCTCCTGCTGAAGTCTCAGGGACAACAGACTTCACCCCCAGCTCCCCAGAGTTCTTTTGGAAGTGCCTGCTGTGTTTTGGGTCTTCTGAGGAACTGCGTGTCGCAAGGAGCTAGAAGGGCGACTCAACAAGAAGAATCGTGTCGCTGTGCATGCCGTCGCAACTCCGGAGACAGACGAGTGTCGCCGCTGGAACTGTCGCACTGCACCGCATCGGAGAGAAGCATGCCGCAACGAAGAGGAAGCGTGTCGCCGTCGCTGCTTCTGCCGTCGCAACTCCGAAGAAGGAGGGTGTCGCCGCTGGAGCTGTCGCACTGCACCGCATCAGGAGAAGAATCTCGCAACGAGGTCGGAGCGTGTCGCCGTCGCTGTGCCTGCCGTCGCAACTCCGGAGAAGGAGGGTGTCGCCGCTGGAACTGTCGTACTGCACCGCATCGATCAAGAGCACCTCGCATCCCCGAGAAACGTTCCGCGGTCAGAGCTGCTGCCATCGCACCTTGGATGTTGCCTCTGTAGATGTCGCATCAAGCGGAAGCTTCGCGCATCGTGGAGAAGAGCGTCGCCGCTGGAGCTGTTGCCGTCGCATCATAAGGGTATCGCCGCTGCAGTTCACGCATCGAACCGAGAGCTTCTCGCATCCCCGAGAAGCGTGCCGCATCTGGAAGATCTTCATGTCTTTATTTCTTTGTATCTGAACTTTGCCACATTTCCCATCACTGCGACATTGCTTGTCATGGAAGCGCAATGCAACTTAAGGTACATTGACGCAGAGTGTCGCATCTAAGAACTGAACTGAACAAAGCTTAAATCTACCATCTTAAAGTAATCATAGTGTGTATTTTTGTCGTTTATGGTCTTGTGGTAACTCTATATAAAGTCTACTTATTTTTCATGTAAAACCTGTGTGGTGTCCATTTGTAGTGTTGTCACTGGGGTACTGTATGTGGTCACAACTGCTTAACTTACAACGCCTCTGAAATAAGCTTTGACTGCTCGCGCCACGCAACCTAGAGGGGGGTTATTTTAGGTGTGTAATCCCCTTTCCCTGACTGGAGGAGAGGGTCCCTATTTGTCACAAGTACCTACCTGTGCCAACTAGAGACCCCCAAATCTAACAAGTCACTACTATTGTTATCCTTGGACGACAGGCCCACAGTACCATTATGCATCTCGGTAGAACCACTCAGGGTGCCTTTTGGGTATAAAAGAACCACATCTTTGCTGCGCAAGCTAGAGGAGAAGCTTCCATCCTGACACAAGACGCTGAGATTCCTGCTTGCAGAAGCTCCAGCACGCAGTGGTTTGGCATCTGATGCAAGGTGTACACCTCGATACCAAGATGGGGTCCTTTGTTCTCCCCCATCAGGTTATGGGGTTGGCTTTTTCCTAGGGGGATTCTTGACTTTACACCCACATACATGCTAGGTACACTTAGATAGGGCTTGCATCGTAGGAGTACGCCTGATTACTACCATGTATCTATATGCCAGCAACTATTCACTGTTTTAGCACCATGGTAGAATTCTACCTTTTATTTACCAAGTTGTTGCACGCAATCTTATATATCTGTGTCTGTCTAATGATTGTCACAGCAAACATGTTTTATAATAGAATGGCGCTGGTTCAATAAATATTTATTGAAAAAGTCCCCTTCGTTTATGGTCAACTTTGTTTTATTGACTTTCAAGCATATGACAAAATACATTGCATACATGAGGCAGTCCCATATCCCGTTGTCAAAAAGACCCCCTCCCTCCAGGCTGGCCCTGTGAACTGAAGCAAGTAAAAGCTCTGAAATGTCCCGGAGGTGTGATCGGAGGGACAGTCGTTCGTATGGCAAGAAATGGGGCAAGTCCCTTCTGGCGGTACAAAAAGTCTATTTACCCCTGAACTCCCCCACCCCCTTCCCTCTCCTGAACAGGTGTGCTAAGCAGTGGTCGAAGTGGGCAGGATCGGCAGGGTACGGCGTGCCCCTACTTCTTTAATTCTGTAGATTCCGTTCCACTACTTTTTTATTATGAACATGCGTCCCTGGACGTCAGAAATATTCAAGGCCTGTACTGAAGGCTAGGCATTAGTGGCTGTTCGGGGATGGGCGGGGATCACAGAAGGAAAAGGTCTGTGTCTTACTTCCTGCCCAGACAAGGCAAGGAAGATGGCCGCTTCTACTGCCCTCTCTCTTTCTTACTCCTATTCCCTCTCTTTCTGTCTAACTCCTTCTCTCTTACCGAAAAACATGAATCAAGAAATGGTTCTCACCGTCTCTTCCTGTCATCCATTTGTAGCCCTGTGAAATGGATGCAAAAAAGAAAACCACTTTTGCTGGAAATGCGTTATGACATTTTTCTATTCCAAAGTGCAGCCTTGGAAATAAAATGTTCAAACTCTGAAAAATAATTAAATAAAACAAGATGGAGTGTTCTTAAAGTGGCCAGATTGTTTTTTTCAAACCCCAACACATTAGCGCCACTTTACAGAGTTTGCAAGTAAAGCGCTACTTTTGGTTTATTGTCTTGCTTTGAACAGCATTGTTTTCCTCCAGTACCTCCTACCTAACCTGGTTGATGGGTGGATTGGAAAACAAAATGTGTACGGCGGCTTTG
Source organism: Lissotriton helveticus (assembly GCF_964261635.1). Lineage (NCBI taxonomy): Eukaryota > Metazoa > Chordata > Amphibia > Caudata > Salamandridae > Lissotriton > Lissotriton helveticus. The sequence continues at coordinate 1,549,117,789 of NC_136065.1, forward strand.
TGTTCACAAATCTGGTCTTTTGAAACCATACTACTTACGTTTTGTAAGCATATAAGCAGTGGACATTAAAATGGGCCCTCTCTGGGCCCTGTAGTTAGGTCCTTAACTTTTCAGACAAAAATACTTGTGGATTTCTGAATATTGACTGTAAAAGCGTTAAGTTCACCATGTTCCTGCTTACATTTCACATGCTTTATTTAATCTTTCATTCCTTATGAGTGTTTGCTTGTTCCAGGATGTTGTTACCTTTTCTTTTAGGCGGCATATTACTCTTGCCTAGTGCGTAATTTGATTTGAGTAACATCCAGTTATTTATAGCAGGTCAAATTGGATTGTAGTTGAAGGCAGTATGAGTTTCTCTCAGTGGGGTAGTATGGTGTTCATTGAGGGAGCAGATGTAGCACTAGGGTCAGAGCTGCTGAATTTAGAACTGGGGAACCAGGTTCAGCCTTTATGATCAGTCCCCCAGACCACTCTCCTGAGGGAGCACATTCCCATGCTAGACCTTAGAAGGCACCGGAAAAGCCCTGGTGTCTTAGCACCAGCAGGTGGACCCTAGCAGTGGCAAGTGTGGGTTCACCTTGAAGGCTTGCCCACCACAATCCATACTGAAGTTCCCCTCAGTCTTGTGGGCAGGCCTACAAAGTAGCAGACCCTAGAGCAACAGTGACTCTGTCACTGAGGTCACAGGACCCCTGAGAAGAGCTGGCTCTAGGGCGGTGTGACCGGTGTGACCGCAACGGGCGCTGACTTTGAGTGGGGACATCATATATTATGGTTTTAAAAGCACTTGCTGTCTCCTTCCTGGCCTCCAGCTATTTTCGGCAATAATAAAAATGTCATGATAACTCCGATAATTAAACTTTTTCCTAGAGCGAGATCGGAGATGTGTCTAGGGGAAGTTTTGACTCATGGAAAGATAGCGCAGAGGGTTAATGTGCCTGCTGCAAAAAAACGTACCAGGCCCATCACAAAGTGTACATATTGTAAATAGGTCAGTGGGTTACTGCTTTTGTCAGTGAAATCCTTTTGCTACTTGCAGTTTATAAGTTAACATCCTAACACAGAACAGTGAGCTATTAACTTTCATCTAAGAGCTGCATACAAACTGCAAGGTATAAACTAGAGCGTTATGGTTTTTTCCCTAGGCCTTTGATTATCCTAATGTTGCAAAAAGTAGTCTTTTTTTATAGAAATCAATAATGATTATTAAAGAGAACTCCCAATCATGGTATTAAGTTTTAAATTTTGAGTTTGTGTTTCTCCAGGCCAATCACTATTAAACTATACTGTCTACTAGTATGGTTGTCATGTGACTCCTACACCTTGTAGTCCTTTGTCTTATGTAACATTTCCTATACAGTGATTTACACACGTAAAATTGATTGTCTCTGTATATATTGCTGACGACAAAAACTCCATAGCTCGGAAACAAATGGCTTGTGCTTGCACTTTTAAGCATATTTGGGACACTCTGTGATTAGAAACATATTCCCCTTTGTGAATTTATTTTAATGTCAATAACTCATATTAATCGTTAAATAACCATGTGTATCCATTGGTTCAATTACATAACATAATAAGCTATAACTGGTCAGTGAAATGCCAAACAAATACTAAAGATTGGGATGTTTTGCGCATCCTGGCCATACCTCTAAGTCGGCCCACTGATCCAATCCTCAGGTTATTCCCGCCCTCTGATTCTCCGCCCACAGTCCCCCTACTTTTTTTTCCCCACTTCGACCACTGGTGCTAAGAGTATGCCCCGAAAGGGCCCTATCTGTGTGGTCATTATTGGACAGTAAATCATGTAGCATCCATCGTCGACGGGGCCTCTGTAATCCGGAGAAGGCGAAGATATTTCGGGCAGGTTACCTCGTTCATTTCCATTGCTAGTAGGAACAACAATAGACGCCAAGGAGCACCGAATGTGTCTGAGGAGTTCGTGAATTTGCTCCATGCCTAGGATGTACCATAATTTATGCAACCAGCCCGTGTGCGTTGGTCGGGTTCTTGTTCCCCAGAGAGAGAGGATGTGTTGGACAGCTGCACCTAGCGCTAGACCTATCTGTTTCCCCTGGATTGACTTCAGTGGATACGTGATTGGGTTAGGAAGCCCCAGTATTGTGTAGGCAGGGAAGCGTGGAATTTCGGTGTCAAATTGTCTGTCAAAGTCATCAAGGTTAGCAGCCCAGTATTCCGTCAAGTCCTTGCAGTCCCAGAGTAGATGTGTCAGTGTGCCCTCTTTGTCGCAGCCTCGCCAGCATATTGGGCTACGGTCTGGATTTCCCTCATTCAACCTGGCCGGGGTCAGGTACCAGTATGTGGCCACCTTGACTGCCGCTTCCCTAGTAGCCGTGTTACGGGCTGTGTGATTGGCTCTGAAATAGATATCTCTCCATCCCTTCTGCGTCATATCCCTCGCCCAGCGTTTTTGTCCCACTGAGGGCGAAGAAGGGGTTAGTGGTCGAAGCATATTGTATAGTTCGGAGATAATGTTTTTGTCGGAGTGTTTCGTTACGAGCCATATCTCATATTTCATGAGCTTCCTGCTCACAAACAGACGCACGTGGCGTGGAGGAGCCAGTGACGTAATTGAAAGTATTGGAATCGATTCGATTCTGGTATAGCGTATGATTGTTTCACTTCCGTGAACTGAAGAAACTCCTCAAGGTCAAAGAGATGTCATGCTGACCGGCAATCAGTGACCCGCCACTGCTGGAAAGCTCTCTCCTCCAGCCCTGGTGTAAACTCTGGGTTGTCAAAGAGAGGCGTCCACGGGTATGGGAAGGACGTGAGTCCTCGTCTGACCATAACAGCATCCCAGATTGGTAGCACTGTGTTCGTGAAGGGCGACCCCTTGAGGTTTGGTGGTCTGTCATGCCTCTTCACGAAGGGCACTTTCCATAAAGAGAGTTTTGCGAGGGCCCGGTCTTGGAACAGCCAGCGTTTTTCCGACTCTGGTCTGCTCCATTCCACCAAGTATCTGAGTTGCGTCGCCCTGAAGTATTCCAGGAAATTTGGAATACCCAGCCCACCCTCATCTGGAGGTCTGTGTGAGAGATCCCTGTGCATGCGAGGGGCACCCCGGCCCAAGCAAAATGTTGCCCGACCTGCTGTATTTTGAGGAGTGTCCTGGGTGGGGGTCAGGCCGGTAGAGTTTGAAACGCATAAAGTGCTTTGGGTAAGATGGACATTTTAATGGCTGCTATCCGCCCGAGTAGCAATAGTGAGTGTTTTTGCCATTGTCTAAGGTCTTTTGTGATCTGGGAGAGGGGTTTGGAGTTATTATGCATGATTGTCCGTGCAGTAGAGTGGGCTAAGTCCAGTCCTAGGTAGGGAATTATACCTCGAGTCTGGAGTTCATCATAAGACGGCTGGTTTTTCTCGGGTAGATCCACATTGTGGCCTAGGCAAGGACCATCGTTTATCCAACATTTACTTTGAAACCAGAAACGTGGCAAAAGGAAGTCAATTCAGGCAAAAATGCCGGAACGGATCGCTCCGGGGACTCCACAGTCGCCAAGATGTCATCGGCAGATAGACTCACCTAGTGTCTCTCTCCTCCAAAGGGGATGCCCAGGATGTCTGAGCTGTTCATAATCCTTTGAGCTAGGGGCTCCACATATAGTGCGAAAAGAAGGGTTGACAACGAACACCTTTGTCTCGTGCCTCTCTGAATCTCAAACCGTTGTGAGGTCGTTCCATTTACTCTGATTTTTGCCTTGGGCCTATCATAACAGCTCGCCATCCAGGTCCTCAAAACCAAAATGAACCAGCGTTTTATCTAGGAACCCCCAGCCTACTCTGTCGAAGGACTTCTCGGCATTGACCGGCAATAGGAGTGCATCCATCTTCGTGCGATGGGCTTTGTCAATGAGATGCAGGATGCGTTCTGTGTTGTCGCTACTCTGGCGATTGTGAATAAAGCCGGATTGATCCAGTTCGATGATACCGGGCATACGCCGGCCCACTCTGGCCGCGAGGATACCCGTGAACAATTTTAAGTCCAGGTTGAGTAAGGAAATGGGGCGATAAGAGCCACATTGGTTCGGGTCCTTCTCAGGTTTAGGAATTACCACGATATTAGCGGCTAACATCTCAGGGGAATTGTACCAGGACCGCAAAAGGAGTTAAAAAGCCGTGTCAGGATTGGGGCAAGAAGTGGACAGAAGGATTTGTAAAACCCAGCTGAGAAACAGTCTGGGCCAGGTGCTTTCAAAGGTTTGAGTTGTGAAATCGCCCCTCTCACCACCTCGATCCTAATCAGCGCTTCAAGAGTGTCCACCACCGTCATGTTCAGGGCCGTTGTGGCGGCTCCCTGTAGATAAGACTCCCTTTCCGCGTTGAGTTGCGGGTCTTTGCCATTGATAGGTGGAGTAGAAGTTCCGGAGAGTTTCAGCGATCTCGTCATCACGTCCGACTGCCTCCCCCCTAGAGTTCTGAAGAGCTGAGATTTTTGAGCGTTGGGTATGGGCTCTGAGTTTACTTGCCAAGAGGCGCTCTGTTTTGTCTCCCCCTATATAGTATTATTGCTTGAGCCGGAGTGCTACGTATTTGGCCCTATCTAAGTCAAGGCTGGCTAATTGTGCCCTCACAGCCTTCAGTTACCTCAAGAAACTGGGTGTGCCATCCGACTGTGTACTCTTTCTAATTCTAGCACTTGTGCTGTAAGGAGTTCCCTTTTTTCCTTACGCTCCTTAGCTTGCACGGCAGAAATGGCAATTAACTTCCCTCGTACTAACGCTTTGAGGGCCCCCAGAGTGCAGGAAGGGGAGTGTCCGTAGTGTCGTTCATCTCTAGGTAGTCAGGGATGCGCTTGTGAAGTTGCTGTGGAACTTCCGCTCTACTAAACAGGTTCTCCCTCAGATGCCACTTCCCTTGCGGTTTGCAAGTGTGGGGTAAATTAAGAGTCAATGTCACTGCGTCATGGTCGGATAGCACTACTGGGGTAATGCTCACTGTGTCTACTAACGCATTCAGTTCCGTGGAGCCTATGAAATGATCTAATCGGGTGTATGTGTGGTGTGCGTTGGAGTAAAAGAAGAATTGTGAGGTCTGAGGATGAGCCATTTGCCAAATGTCCACCAACCCTCTGTCTCTTAGCCATTCCTTCCCTGTTTTGGAGGGTGCACCCGTTTGGCAATATCGTTGGCCAGATCTGACTTTCTCTGCGTCCATGACTAGATTAAGGTCCCCCCCCAACCACTATCCTCTTGTCTTGTGTGCGGAGAACTTCTGATAGGGCGGCGTGAGGAATTTTTCTTGACCCGAATTGGGGGCATACAGGGAACCCACCACCAAGGGAGCCCCCTCTTCCCAGAGTCGGTAGGCCAGGAGACTTCCTTTTACCTCTGCTACCTTATCACCCACTGAACCCCGTAATGACCGAGCAAGCAGTATGGCCACCCCTACTTTCTTGTCAGGTGTAGAGGAGTAGAACTGATGTGGGAAAGCTCGGGACCTCATATGGTACCAGTCCTTGGGGAAGAGATGGGTCTCCTGTAATAGGCATACCTCTGCCCCAGAATTCTCTAGGTATGAGAGAATGGCTCTCTTTTAATGGGGTTGTTCAGCCCTTTTACGTTAAGGGTAATTACCTAAAGAGTGGAGTGCGACATGACGTGGTCATGGATCCATTCTGTGACTTCTGAAGCCCATAGCGGACTCCTGCTCCGTCCCTGCCCTAGGTAGCACACCGGTTCCCCTGTCCCCCCCAACCCCAACCACTGCCCTATCTCCCACACCCAACCCGCAACCGTGAAACCTCGTACCCCCTCACCACAACCTCCCAGGACCCACCCAATCAGTCCCTAACCCCAACTGAAAGGCCCCTAGGTTCCATCAATGTCCATTGCCCATCATACGAGGATGTGGGCATGTGGAAAATGGAGATTGGGGTGTGTGTGGTCCAAGTGAATCGGGTCCCTTGCCTCCGGCCCCCCACACCGGCCAGTGCAAGTTCAATGCCATACAACCCTTTTGGTAAAGTCAGGGGTGTATCGTCGAGGCGGTATCTTTCAGGACTGCGTCCACGGTCGCCTGTCTCTCTTGTGCCATAGTATTAGAGTCCGGTCGTAGGTCTAGGCTGGGGGAACGTCTGCGTCCTACTTTCTGCCATCCGTCTCCTGAGGACCTCTGTGTGCAGCTAGGTGACTCTTCCGGGCTCCCCAGTTCCAAACCAAGTATTTTGCAGGTGTCTTGGAGGAACCTGAGTTGGCGAAGCTTTCCATTCCATTTAAATATCAGGCGAAAAGAGTGGCCCAGGAATACTCCACCCCTCGTTCTCTCAGATGAGCGATCACCTCTTTAAAAGACTTTCTCTTTTGTAGTAGGATGGAGGCTAGGTCCTGGTAGAGAGCCATAGGATGCCCTTGGTATTTGAGGGGTTGTTTCGACTGGGCTTTTCGCAGTATGCGCTCTTTAAGAGGGAAGCCCGGGAGTAAGGCAAGTATGTCCGGGGGAGGGGCAGGAGCACGCCTTGGCAGGCCAACGCAATGTGCCCAGTCAATGCGGATCTTAAAATCTTGTGGTACACCTAGAATGTCTCAAAACAGTCCCTGAAGATATTGGGCCATGTCTGACCCCTCTGCTTTTGAGGGGACCCCTCTGACGAGAATGTTATTCCATCGTGAGTGGTTTTCGAGGTCATCCGCGTGAGCCTGCAGGTCCAGCTGTTGGTCTCGCAAGCGAATCACCTCTTGTTAAAGTTGTACAATCTCTTCACCTTTAGCTTGCTCATGTTCTTCAATCGCTGCTACCCTCTCCCCAATTGCGTCAACGTCACAACGGATCTCTTTTACCTCGCTCACCACCTCGCTTTTACGCATTTGGAAGTCTTCTCAAAGGATATTGAAAAGGGATTCAAGGAAGGAATGAGTGATCGGGACCTCTCCCTCCTCCGGGCCTGTGTGGGCTCTCGGGGCTGAGAACGCTCTACTTCCTTTCTTCCCAGATATGGATCCTTTGGTGAGCATCTCTTTTAGGGATCTCTCCCCTTTCTTCTTTACCGAGGACATCGTTAGGTCACACACTAGTTGGGGGTCGCAACGTTCTTGGAGCGCATGAATAGCACTACTGCTGGCTATGTCAGGTGGGGTTGGTCCCCCTTTCGGCTGGTGGTGTAAGGCCCCCGCTAGGCCCGGTCTCCCCCCGGCCTCTGTGTTCAGTCCTAGGGGCAGCGGCTCCTCAAAGCTCTCTAGCCGCCAGTAAGGTCCCTCTCTCCACCGCAATGTTCAGAGGCCCCAAACAGCCGCAACGTAGAGTCCTTCCAGCTAGGACACCCTCTGATCCACGCTTAGCCCCTTTGCTGATCGTCTGCGTGCTCTCCCCTCCGCCAGTCGAAGGCCCTGGCCGGGTATATGTCCCCCTTCTCCACAGCTGTTCTGATCTTCTTTCTCACCGCCTCCTCTCGCAGCACCGCCGTCCCATGATCCGTCGGGGTCGCTCCCCTGGTATCCTCGCGGCAGGCCTCCCGGCTAGGCCTCACCCTGCTGCCGATTTTGGGCGATCCGGGCTGCGGGCCTATAATTCTCTGTGGCAGGGCTGAGGAGCCCTCGCTGTAGTGCCTTCTGCATGTCTTCCCATGGGGCCCCTTCCTTCCCCGCTCGTAGCTTCACGCCTCTGCCAGTAGAAGGCCCTGGCCGGGTAAGAGCCCCTCTTCTACTCTGCCGCTGCGCCGGTCCCCGTGCGCTTCGCCTCACCTTGTGGTTCTGCTGCTGATCACTGCCGTTCAGGCCCCCCTTTCGGGATTGCTGTGGTAGGCCCTACGACCGGGCCCACCTCGCTCTCAACCACGGGCCGTCTCAGCAGTATGGTAATGACGAGGGGCCCACAGTGCAGCTCAGACTATGCCCCTCTGATATCGCCTAGCCTCCACTGCGGCGGTAGCCCGCCTGTCTTTTGTGCCTCTCTGGTGATCGGCGCTGCTCTCCGGAGGCTCCATTGTGTTGTTCTGGAGACAGTGGCACCCCTCCACGTGGCCAGGTGCCCACTGTCCGCACCTTCTCAGGTATTTTGGCTGGCAGGCTCTTTCCGGTGCAAATCACGCCTGCTGTCATTTGTGTTAGAGGGCTACGACCCTGCACCGCTATCCGCTGGGGATCACCTGTGCTGGGGCCCTCGCAGCATGCCCTAGAAGACTCCTTACTGGCTGCCCAGGAGTGATGGGGAGCTCGCCAGTTCCGTGCCCCGCTGCCTTTCGGCTATGCCCGCTCTCTCGTTGTTGCTCAGGGCTCTCCGCTGGTCTGGACGTGCACCTGGCACCAATGTTCCTCGCTCCGCAATCGGGGGCCCCCGGGGCACTACTGCGGCGGCTGCTCTAGTCGCCATCCAGCCTGGGCGTCATTGTCTCGCAGCGCTTTCCTCACTCGCCGGGCAGCCTGGTAGAGCCAAGAGGGACTGGAGCTCTGTAATTTCTGCATCCTGGGCAGCCCCTCCGCTGTTACTTTCCATTTCGTCGCCTGTGGCGGCTTTTGCTGGGGTCAATAGTCGAGAAATGACCGAGCGGGAAGGCCAGGAGCGAGGAGCCTCCGTGACGTGTGACCTAACCGATCGCCATCTTGCCACGGCCCCCATTGTTTATTGTGTGTATCTCTCTGAGACTAAGTGAGCAAGAGTGACTGAGCGAATAGTGCTATACTGTTTCACAGATCCCTGAGGGTCAGGGTTGTCATGTTCGATACTTGCCAGAAACTATTCGCTCCTTGGTAAGGTTTGGGGGCTTATAGTGGCACTGTGAGCTAGCTGGTCTACAGGCAAACATATCCTTTGGGGGTGTCTGGAATCAGTCTGCACACCAATCCCATAGTTTATGCTGTCTAAACGCGCAGATCCTGTATAGATTTATAGGAACTACATGACATGGCGCCACAAACATTGATTTGGTTCTTACTTAACAGTCAAATCTCAGTAGTTCAGTCATGCTTTCTCAAAGACCCCTACTCACATTACCCAGAGGCGTCTGGAGTGGGAAGGGAAAAATCTGCCACAGCTGAGTATTCCTATCCTACGTAATGGCTGTAGGTTTGTTGAAGTTTGAAGGATTATAGTTCCCCATATTGTGCACAACCTTGTCTCTATTTCCTTAAAATTCCTTTCGCAATGTCTGTCTAAGACGCTACTGCAAATGAAGGGGTAGAAGAACAGGTAGGTACTCTTAACATTTCAGAAAATTGCAGGCATGCATTTACTATGAAATTATTAGATGATGGAGTCCCAGCAACAGGACTGTTACCTTCGTGATTGAGGCACACAAGGCATTCAGGACAGAGGTATTTTATTCTTGGATTAAATTCCTGCCTGCAGATGCGCACAAACACATTGCTTCATACTTACATTCCAGATGAGACACACGATGAATACAATCCATACGAGGACATAGAGGTCCTGTTAACTAGTTACCAGGAACATTTAAACTGGTATAAATGCACCCTCCGCTATCCCAAAGAAAAAGCGATTTGAACAAATACAAGACCAGTGCTTTCCTACCCACTTTCATTGAGAAAAGGCTCTTGTGAGCCACCCGCAAGCTGACGAGCTTTGGAACGCCTGCGCACCGTGAGTGGGATTATACCTGAGAAAATTGGCAGCATACCTGGCAACCTGTAAATATTCTCTACTGATGAGGGAGGAATCCCAAAACACTGGCGTCTAGAGATAAGATTTCGGACGGCATTAGCTGAAAAATAATATGAACTTTGTGTGATAAGCTGAACTACGAAGATGCTATGGGGTAATGGTGCTGTTACATGCAAGCAGTGAATTTGTGCCCACTTTTGTTGCTCACAAAAGTTAGTATCTACTTTGTACAATCTCTCTCCTGTTGGAAACTTGTTCTGCATAACCAAACAGCTATGTGAAACTTAATGAATACAAGTCAACTGTCAGTTGCACACTGAGGTATAGCAGTTACCTGCCACTAAGTAAACTATAAAATAAACTTTCACACTCATTGGATGATGTCATCAATGATGTGTTTTGAGATTTTCATGTCAGAGTGATGTCAGATTTGAGGTCATAAGCAGTGCATGGCGAGGGCACAAGTTATAATTAGTGCTACTAACTATAACTGCGGGAAATGTTAATGTCACTGAGAAATTCACCTAACTATAACGTTACTTTAACCTTTGTTTTTTTCAGTGAATTTTTAAGAAAAATTAAAGGAAAACAGATATTCTTTTCAACCTCTGTTTTTTCAGTGAATATATATATTTATATGGGTCTACCTTACCTTTTAATGCTTGGCATGAGTGGTAAAGGCATCTGCATGGTAAAGGCTGTGTGGAAAAGGCATGCGTTGTAAAGGCATGCGTTGTTTTGACATACATCCAAACTAGACCTATAGTAGAGATTGTTCTGAATCTACGTAAGGTGAGGAACTGAAAGACAGCACAGCCTCATAGAGACTCACCTCAATATTTATCTGCCGCACAGTGAGAAGGGACTCTGAGTTATTCACAAGGGAACACTAAGAAGCCTGGTCCAATAAACCCCCAACTGGAGCCTCAACTCCTACCATTTTACCAAAGCCTCTATCTCTCTTTGGAAATGGACTGAAATAGCTATATGAGAGGCCTGCATTGCAGAGGAGAAAGATGGAGCCCATGAGTTGCAGGTAAAGACACTAGATCACTTTTCTCCAATGAGAAGCTTGTGAACTACTGGCAGCTCTCCATCTGCCTATAAGTAGCTCTCCAGTGTACAGCTTAGCCCACTAAATTAAAAGCTTAGTTTGGTTGAATTAATATATGCATGCCAAAATTGAAAACATATATACGAGACAGAAATGTGTGCATTTTCGGAACTCATATGATGATGTTTGGAGCAAAATAGTTCAATTTCCAAAATGTATTTAAAGCTAATATTTGTATGATAAATCTTGTGGGTTTAGGGGAGGCTTAGTAATCATATTATCTTGGTGCCAGGGGCATTTTAGATGTGGGTGTTCACGTAGTACCCAGATAGACATTCCAAATTGACAACCCCTTTATGACATTACAACTAAAAAAACTGAGGCATTCCAATTTGACAAAGCCTTTATGACATTACAACTAATAGCCCTCCCTAATGCACTAAGGTGATCGCTGTGGGTAATCTTGCATAGGGTGCCAACCAACGTAGTCTAGCCTGATGCAGTCACTGTTACAAAACTAATAATATTGGTAGCTCGGGATGATTTCATTAAGCATAAGTAGCTCTTATTACAGAAAAGGTTGCAAACCCCTGCACTAGATCTAGTGGGGAGCTACAAGTTCGGTTTCAAAGTGATGGCGTGGTTGGCTGGTAAAGTCTGAGCAGCCATGCCATTTGCAAAACCTGCCAGGTGAGGGGTGCAGGTTTATTAAGCGGACTGCATTTAAGTGGAAATGAAGCAGGATGGGAGTATGCAGACAGGGTCCAAGAAAATAACAGGGAATAGTGAGGAGATTTGAACTGACCTCCAACTGGTATTTAACAAGCCTTGATAAAACAGGATATACCGTGAGAAACCTGGTTCCAGGCAGCTAGAAAGAGTCTGGCTAAATCGGTGTGTGCAATAGTGGCCTCTTCCCAAATATTATCTTACGTGTTTCTGCAGGAGCACATTTTGTCCTGCATGACAAAAATACTTTCAAAGTCCTCAGAACTCCAATGATGCAAGTGAGGGGAGAAATGCCAGAAGAATGGACCCCGTGCTTAATTTGAATGGGGCCAGCAGCACTTTTTTTAGGGACCAGTACTTATGAATCTGCATCACATATTTACGGAGTTCAAGAGAGGAACAAACACATCTCGGAAAGATGGAGGAAGAGAAAGATGGCAAACCAGTCACAAAGTGAGAAAGCAGAAGCCTACAGGAGCGAGCAACAGGGAAGGGAAAGTCTGGTAGTGGATTGAAGACTACCAACTTTGGTATTCGTTGTGCCGATGTTTAATTCCACGGGCCGCTAGCTTCTGAGCAAAGCTTAGGGCACCGGCGCTCTTTCTTTCAAAAAGTATGCACTGGCGGACTCACGCATCTGAGTGATCCATTTAACGATGGGAAGGCCTCTGCAGACTTCAACTGCAACAGATGTTGGAAGTTTGGTCCAGTAGCAGGGTAAGGATGCCCTGAGTCATAATGCAAACAAAGGAAATCCCCCCTCTATAGCTCACAAACCCAATCTTTCGAGTGGGGGGGATAGTTCTTCCTCACTAAACTTTTGCCAAACATCGACCTCATAATATTTAAGAGAATGTCCTAAAAGCCCTAGGTTTTACAGACAACTACTAAGGGGAAACCTACCCCAATCATTTGTGTTTTGCCAGTTGAGCTGGACTGTACTGTGGGTTGTTTGAGGATCTCATAGTGTCGTGAGACTATGCGTGCTAGAAATCTTGTGGGTCTTAGCGGACTTAACAGAGGAATTATGTAACATGCTGGGAGGTGTTAAGGTGTGGTCATTAACAGTCATGATGTAATTAGAGAGCAGTGTGTGACTGTATGCGGAGGAATAAAGACGTACAACCCAAAGCTCCGTGTGTGGCGTATCAATTTGTATGCTCCCGGGTTAGGGAGGGCACTAAACTTGTGTTGTTTGAAACCTTTACAAATAGTTTTGCAAACAGTTATTGAATATACAGTTTGATATGGCTCTTGTTTTCCAAAATGTCATGCGTGAGTTTTTTTAATTCTTCATTTCCCTGTTCAGGGTATTCCAAGGCTGCAGAAATTAGAAGGAGCACATGTTTTATCATCTGGGGCTGCATAGAGTTGACATATTCTTTTTATTACACCAACATCATAAATCTCTTCCACCTCTTACAAGGAAGAGAAGCCCATCAATCATCAAGCTAGTTAGCTTAATAGCACGCTCAAAGAGATAAATGTACGGAGCAGTACTTGACTATCAAGCCTCAGAAAGCAGGTATGTTGAGTAACAATAATATCATAAAAACATGTCAACATAGATCATGGAATACCTTCACCTAATGAATTAACTGCACAAAAGTACGCTTAGTACCGAAGAAACAATGCCACAACATAGCTAATGGGGACAAGCAATAAGATCACTTGTTCACCAGCTTCTCACATCTGAAAGATACAGTTATAGATTCCTTACCTTAGAATTACTCCCAGTCTTCATACTGGATCCAGAAAGTTTTTCGTCAGCAGTACTCCTGCGCGTCGAAAGGTGGCATCGGTCAGCTCCACATTCGTCGTTGGCGTGGTGGTTGCTAGGATGACGTCGTGGTAGCTACTTAGAAGCCACCCTTGCGAGCTAACTTCAGTTCTTTCTTTTTCCGCGCCAGCAGATCCGGAGAGAGCAGTACCCCAGTCACTTTTTGACTGACTTTTTGCGACTTTTGTCAACTTTGTTTTTTAGTCTAACATCGACTCCTGGTGCACGAGGGATGCTCGGTTTCAAGGGCTGCGGTTCCTGTACCTGACTGATGTTGGTGACGGATCCGCACTGCGGGTGCCTCTACTGCCAGGAGCGCGAGCATGACCCCAAGTCGTGCTCCGACTGCCGAACCATGGCCCGGAAGTCTTTGCAGGAGCGGTCGAGAAAGCTACTCGAGGCCCGCCAGTCGGCTCCGCTTCGTTCCAGGTCGTGGTCACGTGGGAGGTCGTGGGACCGATCGCGGAGCCATCATCACTCCTCGTCTAAGTCTTCGCACTTGGGGTCAGGTAAGTCGAAGAAGCATCGTTGCTTGTCAACTTCCCCTTGTCCGTCGGCCAACGCAACAAAGGGTGCGGGTGCTGCCCGCGGCTCCGCATCGGAGCCTTCAGGGTCGACTCCGGCCTTCCCTTCCATCCCGGAACCGTGAGCAACCCCTGCCCAGCTTTGTCAATTTTACGAAGCAATGCATTCCATCTTTGGGCAGCCCTACTCCGCCATCACGCCTTTGGGCCTTGCAGACTCGACTGGGGGCCCTAGGCCTACAACGCCGGCGGCTCCGCCCTCGGCACGGCATGGCCCCCTTGGATCCAGCCTGGATCCGGATCGGTGTAGTCGACCTTATTTCACCTCTATCGGCACCACGCCCACAGCTGACGCCGGCTTGACCTCCAGCCGGTATCAACCCGTCTTCCACCCCGATGTGGATATGGAGCTGACCGGCGTCAACCGACTCCATATGGCGCTGATGGGTACTTTTGTGCCTGTATTCCACCCTGGCCATTTTCAGCCAGTTTTGCAGCCAGAGGAGGGTGAGGAAGACTGGGAGGGGTCTGGTGACCCTATAACTGACCAGTTGGAGTACGACCAGGACTGAAGAGAAGAACTGGGGGATGCCAGTGGTCTGTACACCTCACCATAACTTGGCATGTTGTCTCCTGCTACCGTGGCTACGGAGAAGGGAGCGACTTACTCAGTGGTGTTGCGGAGGGCAGCCGAGGCCCTAAACCTCGAGCTACCTACTGTGGCAGTCAGGACTAACCTCCTGACAAAGGTGCTTCAGCCGGCAGCGAGCTCTTCTGAGCCCCTGCTGCCATTTAATGAAGCCCTCATGGACATCCTTTTGGACACCTGGGCCAGCCTCAACACAGGGGCTCTTGTGGATAAGATGGTTGCCCGACGCCACAGCCGGGCCTCGGATGACCCCATTTCTTCCCCCTCTTCCCTCCCCCGAGAGCTTTATGGTCCAAGCTTCAACTTCCCAAAGCTCATTCCTTAACACACCACCGTACAGGGAATCCAAGAAGCTGGATCAGCTTGGGAAGAAGTTGTTTTCTTCCTCCAGCTTAGGACTGCGGTCGGTAAACACTGCATGCCTGTTGGGCCGTTATTCCCACTCCGTGTGGGATACGGTGGCGCAAATGCTGCCTCGGTGTCCGGAGGAGGCCCGGGCGGTACTCTTCCGTGCTATTGCCGAGGGGAGCGACGCAGCAAAGTTTAACATCTGCTGTGGAGTGGACACTGCTGACTCCCTGGTTAGAACCATTTCAACGTCGGTGGCGCTTCGCCATTATGCCTGGTTGAGAACATCTGGCTTTTCTGGGGATGCCCAGAATGCTTTGATGGACCTGCCCTTTGATGGCTGCCACCTGTTTGGTGACATGGCAGACAGTGTGTTAGAGAGCTTCAAGGACTTTGGCCTAGTCCTTTGGCCTTCCCATCACGCACCCTGCACGGTCTGCCTTTCGCAGCCACGGAATGGGTGCCCCAACAGGTTCAGAGCCACAGGCCAGCGCAAGCTGTTCATCCACAGGGCGGCCGGGGACGTGGGAACCACTGACGTGGTTCTGGTGGCCAGCGAGCGGACCAGTCCACCACTCCAAACCCTCCTAGTCTGACCTTTCATGCCCATCAAACGCCAATGAGCGGCAGGGTCCGCCATCACCTCCTCCACTGGTGCACCATCACGTAGGACAGGTAGGTTTTGCAGATAGTCCAAGGGGGCTACTCCCTTGCCTTCAAAACTATCTCTCCAAGCATGCCACCCCAGTACCATAGCATGTCGGGGGATCACTTGGCTCTTCTCCAACAGGAAGTTACGGCTCTCTTGGCCAAGGGAGCCATCGAGCGCATTCCTGTCCCAGAAGTAGGTCGTGGTTGCTGGGCCCACTACTTTCTGGTGCCCAAGAAGGACAAGGGCCTGCGTCCTATCTTGGATCTCAGGGACGTCAACCGCTTCATCCGGAAGGAGAAGTTCAAAATGTTGACCCTTGCTCAGGTCTTGTCTGCCCTGGACCCTGAAAACTGGATGGTAGCGTTGGACTTGCAGGACGCTTATTTTCACATCCCGTCCTGCCAGCCCACCCGCTTTACCTGCGGTTCATGGTAGGCCACGAGCAGTTTCAGTTTACCATGCTCCCCTTTGGCCTTACCAGCGCCCCTCGGGTGTTCACAAAAGTGATGATGGTGGTCGCAGCTCATCTGCGCAGATCAGGGTTTCCAGTCTTCCCCTATCTCAATGACTGGTTGTTGAAGGCGGGCTGGCCTCAGGCAGTTGTCTCCCACCTCCAGACTAAGGCCAACCTCCTGCAATCACTGGGGTTCTCCATCAACATGCAAAAGTCACACCTGAACCCCTTTCAGAAGCTCCTCTTCATCGGAGCGGTTCTGGACACGACGCAGTTTCGGATTTATCCTTCCAAACAGAGAGCCTGGGATATTCGGGCTATATTCCGATCTTTCAGCCTCTATCCCGGGTTTCGGTCAGGATGACCCTGAGGCTGTAGGGCCTCATGGCCTCCTGCATCCTGCTGGTCAATCATGCCAGGTGGCACATGTGGGCCATGCAGTGGGACCTGAAGTTCCAGTGGGCGCAGCATCAGGGGAATCTGTCTGATTGCGTCCAGATCTCAGAAGGCACTGCACGACAATTGCAGTGGTGGCTCGCGAACCAGGATTGGGTCAATGGCAGATCCCTCTCCCTTCCCCAACCAGAACACACAGTGATAACAGACACATCCCTTCTGGGATGGGATGGCCACATGGGAGAGGCAGAGATCAGAGGCCTCTTGTCCCCGGAGGAGTCCGAGCTCCACATCAACTCTCTGGAGCTTCGGGCGATCCACCTTGCTCTAAAAGCATTTCTTCCCTCTGTCCGAGAAAGAGTAGTGCAGGTGTTCACGGACAACATCACCGCCATGTGGTACTGCAACAAACGAGGCGGGGTAGGGTTGTGGACCCTATGTCAAGAAGCCCTCCGTCTCTGGACATGGCTGGAACATCAGGGCATATCGCTGGTGGTTCAACAACGGGCAGGTTCACTGAACGCCAGGACGGACGAGCTCAGCCACATGTGCATGATGGATCACGAATGGCGTCTTCACTCTAAGGTGGTGCAAGGTCTCTTTCAACAGTGGGGAGAGCCTTGGTTAGATCTATTCACCACCGCAGAGAACGCGCAATGTCAGCAATTCTGCGCATTGGAATTTCCAAGGCGGAACTTGCTAGGCGACGCTTTTAGTTGCGAGTTGCGGTCTCCTATACGCCTTTCCACCTATACCACTTTTGCCCAGAGTGCTGAAGAAGATCAAGCGCGACCGGGCCCAAGTCATTCTTGTGGTTCCGGATTGGGCACGAAGAGTCTACTACCCCGAGCTGCTCAACATGGTCATCGAACCCCCGTTCCGACTGCCTCTTCGGTAGTATCTTCTGCCGCAGCAGCAGGGGACGGTCCTCTACCTCAACCTGTCCAGGCTCCACCTCCTTGCGTGGAGATTGAGCGGTGGCAGTTGACATCATTTGACTTGCCTCCCGAAGTCTGTGATGTAATCCTGAAAGCCAGGCGTCCCTCCACTAAGACGGTATACGCCTGCAGGTGGAATAAGTTTGGGGCAAGGTGCACAGCAAAGACTGTGGATCCCCTTTCTGCCCTTCTTTCTGAGGTTCTATTGTTCCACCTGTCGTTGGCCCAGCAGGGCTCTGCTCTGGGCACTCTTAACGGCTACCTCTCAGCCATTTCAGCCTTCCCCAGGCTTCCTGATCACCCTTCTCTTTTCAAGTCCCCTGTTGTAAATAGATTTCTTAAAGGCATTACTCATCTTTTTCCTCCTGTTCCCTTCATAATGCCTCAGTGGGACTTGAATTTGGTTCTTACTTATCTGATGTGCGCTCCCTTTGAGCCGCTACATAACGGCTCTCAGACGCCTCACTCTGAAAACTGCTTTTCTGGTGGCCATTGCCTCTGTGCGCAGGGTGAGTGAGCCACAGACTCTGTCTTCCAAGCCTCCTTTTCCATTGCCTTCAACGGCAACTCGTGCACGTGTGGTGATTCAGTTGCGGGAGCGAGCGGCTGGTGCCATATGTTATCAATTATCCCTTCGCCAGCGCTCACTCCTGCAAAGGAATTGCGCAGGCCCCCTTCTTCCACCCCCGCTGCCGCACGCGCTTGCTTGTGCTTGTTGAATTTGGCCCTGGAAATGGTTGCTCTTTCTTTCTTGTTCGACAGTATTCTTTTTGTTTATAAAATGGCTCCACTTATTTATGTTAATTCAAATGTAGTTTGGGATTGAATTGGACTACCGTTGTTTTTAATTGTTTTTTTTAGATGATAGTTTTGACATCTAGGATTTTCGGCATGTACTACGGTGAGCGTCTGGAGTGTTTTTAAGTCTTCAACTTCAGTTTGAGGAAACACGGACCAATCTGCCCTGTGACTCCCTCCCTGTTTCAAAGACTTTTACGTTTATTTTTTGTTTGTCATTCACTGCCTAAAGCTACCCCAAAGAAGGGAGAAAACCAAGAAGAAATAAACCCATCTGTAAAACATACCTGGCTTGTTCTGTGGTCCCGTTGTCACACCCCTACAGGCGGTACATGAAACACACAAAAGGTGATGGAAGGCTGCTTGCAATAAGTCTAACCACTGGCAATAGCTCGGAGTAGTACTCCAACCCACAGTTCTCTTTCTCGCCATGCCACCTTAGTTTGGACCCAGCTATATTCAAATCAGTCTTGACCCTGTTCCTCATGGGAACAGTCCAGCCCAAACTGCCAAATCAGGTCCTCCCTGAACTGGAACAAAAGCAACACAGAGAGATTTTGCTCCAGTTATGGACTCATCAGCTATGTACAGCTTGGTTCTAGTGAGACAGTGAGCATGGAACCCATGTCTAGGCATATGCATGCCACTTAGGGTGGTACATGAAACTCACAAAAGGTGATGGGAGGCAGCTTGCTTACAACCTTCCAGTCTTCTTAAACAATCCTCCAACTGGCCCAGTGACCTCACCAGCTAGATTTCAGGACTCAGCAGCTTGTCCTGGGATTTCAACCACAGGCTCACCAGTTGGACTCCTTGACATACTTGCCAGACTTCTGCTCTGACCATCAAATCTCTGCTCCCATCAAGAGGACCTCTGCTCCAACCAGCTAGAGGCCTGCTTCCACTGTCCGGATCCACCTACCGACTGACCGGAAGGATCTCCTCTCCTACCTCACAGACCTATGACCCCACCGTGATGGACCATAGCTTCTTCCAGATGCACCTGAAAAACGCATCAACCCGAAGTGAGGAACCACAGGCTTGATACCACCATTTGGACCTCAGGACACTGAGACCAATCAATGGACCACAACACCAAGCAATCAGACCACATGACCAAGCAGTCAAACCCCACAAACAACCAGCTGAACTACATGATCAGTCACCAAGACTTTGTATCCCACAGGACAGATCTCGTGACCCACTAGCCAGACCTTATGATCCTGCAGGCAGATCCCATACCTCACCACTCACCAGATGAAGCACAGTCTTCAAACCCACTAGCCAGACCAAAGGTCTGGATTGCACAACCCACTAGCAGGACCTTGTGACCTGCCAGCCACACCTTACAATCAATCATCAAATGTATAAAGCAACAAAATCCACTTGCTGCATCCTTGTGAGGAAATGCTTCTTTTTGCATGATCACCCTTAACGTTTTGTACTGATGCTGCTGTTTTTTTACTCTAAAAATTGACCCGAGGCCTTCTAGCCAGACCTCAGTGCTTACAAAATGTATGTTGAATTGTCTGCCCCCAATTTGCATAAGCTGGCTTACTTATAAGTCCCTAATATATGGTACCAATGGTTCGCAGGGCATGTAAGACAGTGCCCTCGCAGGACTGCAGCATTGATTGTGCCAATCTGACTGACTAACACAGAGTTACCGGATAACCTCTTAGCCCAGCTAAGTTCTTCATGGGACTACTAAAATGGGTACTCTAAGGTATCAAATTAATTGTGGCATTAAGCCCGACTTGAGGCCCAAATTCACACCTTGGCACACCTTCACTCCCCTCAACGAAAGCGACTTCTACAACACTTCTAGCAATCAACCAATTTAACCACTTCAGTGACCCTCTGTCACCTCCCATCTTCAAAGAAATAAAAGCTGCCATCCTCTCCTTATGGTCTAAGATTGTCAACACTTCACTATTGCAAGGCTCTATCCCCGACTGCCTAAAAGCAGCGCAGTTAACACCCATTCTAAAAAAAACAACGCACACAACGCTGATCTTAATAACTTCCGTCCTATCTCCAACATCCCCACTCTGGTGAAACTTATAGAGAAGTGCATGCAATCACAACTCTACTTACACATTGAGAAATTCCAACTCTTGGATCAACATCAATCTGGCTTTTAGCGAGGTCACAGCACGGAATCTGCACTCATTCACATTATAGATGGCATTTAAAAAATGCTTGATCAAAATGAATCATGCCTCCTGATTCTCCTTGACCTGTCATCTGCCTTTGACACTGTTAATCAAACGAATGGGCCATTCAGGGCTGGAACAGCAATGGTTTACTTATTTCCTCCACAACAGATCTCAAAGAGTCAAGATGAATCAATCCCTATCTAAGCCCGCTACAGTAAATATGGGGGTTCCTCAAGGGTCCTCCCTTTCACCCCTACTCTTCAATGTATTCTTGGAACCACTAGCAAATGCTCTGAACTCCACAAACGTTCTTTTTCATATGTATGCGGATGACACTCAACTATATCTGAAAATCACTTCCCCAGCAGAATTCATTTCACTCAACTCTACCCTAATGAACACTCAAAACTGGCTCACTGAGAACCATCTCATGCTCAACACCTCAAAACGGAATTCCTCCTCATCGCTCCCCCTAATCACACTACCAAGATTCACCTCTGGATGAAACATCTTACAGCCTTCAACTGCTCTCCCCACATTATTGAGTCAGCTAAATCCCTAGGAATTAGACTAGACATGCACTTGAAAATGCAGAATCATATCGGCAATGCAAACAAGGGAGCTAAATACCAGATGAGTATACTAAGGGATATCACACCATTCCTTTCACCAGAAGACTTTAAGCTGGCGGTACAAGCTCTTGTACTGCCAAGGTTAGATTACGGTAGCTCCACACTTTGTGGTCTTTCCAAACTTAACTTGGCCCCGATAAGGGCTTCAATTAATGCCACAATCAGATTGATTACTGGTACAAAAAGAAACAGCCACATATCCCCAGCCCTAAAAACCCTAAACTGGCTGCCATACGAACCAAGAATACAGCTAAGGATCGCCTGCATGACTCAAAAAGCCCTACATTTCAAGAACCCCAGTTATCTTGCTCAAAAGCTAGAATTATCAGGGAGTTGCAGACCATAACGAAATGCAAGTTCACTGCTTCTGAAACCACAGATTTTCCACAAAAAGTCACAGAGCCTTCTCAGGCATTTCCCCGAAGATTTGGAACTCTCTTCCACCGGAAGTTCGTCAAATCTCATCCACTGCTTCCTTCAAATAGGAAGTGAAAAAAATCCTAAAGAACAAGTTTCTGCCATAAAAGGCCTTGGTTCTGCCGCTTACTTACCTGTCCTCTATTCTGATGCCCTGAATGACTACTACATTGTTGTACACCTCGGGATCCCAGCGTTAGCATGCTATGTTTATTTTTTATTTATTTATAAAGTTTTATATAGCACGAACTTGACCCAAGAGGGTATCAGAGCGCTTTCCATTTAGGATCGTTACAATACAATTTACATCAGTTACAAGAGCATAGAAAGGTACAGTACACAAAAATAATGTTGCAAGAATTCGTAGGAGGAATGGAAGGAAGAAGTCATTAGCGGGCAGATGAGGAGGAACTGTGCCCAATGTCCGGCTGGGTAGGTGACAGTCAGGGGAAACCAAGGCCCATCTCCTCAATAGCTGTCTAGCAGCTCCACCGGACATCCGCCATGTTGCTCAGCTTCCAGCATTCAGGATTAAAATAGCTTAGACCTGAAGGTATCAAAGCTTTTTACATGATATCTTTATTGTTCCAAGATTACATCAGTTATAGGTTACATCGGTTGCAGGGAGGGCATATAGAGATCTTTAAGGACGAGGTCACAGGAAACGTAGAGGGGTAATAGGTGGGGTAACAGGGTAGGGGGAGTTACGACAGAAAGACGAAGGGAAAAATCAGCCCAAAGTATATCTCTCTTACTTTTCAATTAAAGATAAATTAGCCACGACAAAAATTATGACAGGTCTTGAGGAGCTGTTGGTTGAAAGGTAGGTGGGTGTTAGGGTTATGAGATTTATGGAGCGCTGGCTAGACCCGAAGGTATCAGAGCGCTGTACATGAGGTTCCAAAAACATTACAAAATTGACATCAATTAAAAAATTACATCAGCTACTAATAAAACATTTAAAGAAAATAGACGAATCACATATTCATTGTCATGATGGGTGATCCTAGTGGGGTAGGATGGTGGGAGAGCATCCCTAGCTTCGCTGGTGTGAACTCGCGGAGCCAGTCCATGTAGTCCGGTGTGGTTGAAGGGCTTCGCTCTTCGCTGCAGTCCTGTGGAGGGAGTAGGGGGAGGCCAATTTGGTGGTGGTCAATTGCAGGTAGGTCCGCCATATTAAGGTCAGGCATCTGAAGGAAGGACTGCGGTAGATGAGGTGAAAGGGCTTGATAGGATTAGGCAAAGAGGATAATTATGGATTGTACATGGGGCCCAACTCTATGTCCGAAGAGCTTTTGATTTTAATTCCGATGCGGTGAGGGCCGCCATCTTGGGATCAGGCACATTCCGGCACAGAGTCACCCGTTGTCAATCTCCCGCTCTAACGGCCTTCGGACCGAGTCCCCAGGGGTCTGCTCCTCCGCATTCCCTCCTGGTCGGCCCACTGATGACTCTGTCTGGGGTGTTGAGAAGCTACATGCAAAGATCGCTCGGTTGGATTCCCGTTCCTCGCCGCATATCATGTAGCTCCTGCAATTTCGGGAAGAGCTCCCCCGTTACATGAGTACCTCACTCCCGGGATCGCAGCGGAGGGTAGTCGCAGTGGAACTAGAATCGCAACTCACATTGGGACAGTCAGTGCTCAGTAGCCTTCCCACGTTCCCAGCTTGGCAGACGCCATTTTGTAGAGTTTCTGAGCTGGTAGTCTCGAGCTCCAGAGGAGGTCAGGCTTGCATGTTTCCAGCCCCGCAAGGATCTCATGATCTTGCCAGCAGTTCCGAAGCAGATATCTTGCTTCAAAGGCAAAACAGCAAAATCTGTGTGTTTAGGAGCTTGAGACCGCAGCCTGGTCCGGGAGCCGAGACGATTCACGTCCGCTCGGCCCTGGATATAGAGGTAACAAATGTTCTTTTCCCACTATTGTATCCAACCTACCCTAAACGTGAAGCGCTCGGAAACCCGCTTGGCTCATGTTCGCGCTATACAAAACTTTGTAAATAAATAAAATAACATATGATTTAATTTCACTCTTAAGGAAAGGCAACTTTTGGAAAGTTGCCACTCTGTTGCCTGTTTGTCCAGTGGCCTCACACAGTTGCTGGCCACCAGACAGCCTTCTGCTCTCCTGTGGAGTAGTGTGAACGACTACCAGAATCAGGAAAACATTAAGTTTGCTATAGGGAGAGGTGTTTCCCTCCCCCTTGCAGGAAGCCACTCAGGGTGTTACCCAAAAGACAAGCTTCAAAGGCGAAGTCCATTTGGTAGGCAAATGGCGATCATACTCCTGAGTGGTTGCCTCTTTGTTCAGGTAGACAGGTTGGCGGCAGAAACAGAGAAGAGAGACCAGTGCCCAGACCAGTTTTCCCTTGGGTGTGTAGCGCACAGGTAGCCACACCTATAGGGTTGGCTAGCCAACTTCTAACAACCGAGGAAGGGTTCAGACATCCTGGGAGTGGGCAGAATAGTGCATCTTGGGCTTGCTAGGCGTCACACATAGCCGGAAGTCGTCACAGAGCGGGAAAGGCTGCTGGTAGCCCACCAGTTATTAACTACGCTCCTTTCTGGGCACAGATTGTCATGAACTTTTTGCTGCAAGTATTAAAAGTCCATCTCATCAGCATGTTTGTACCAATAAAGTTCCAATGCTTAAAGAACAAGATAAATTGTATTACTGTAATGACATTATATTATTGTTTTGTGTGCTTTAACCCTCATGCCAGTGAGGGGCTTCACTAGATGACTTATTCGTTGTTTCCCATTCTCAAATGACTAGCTGACCCTGATGACTCATCTGTTTGTGCTGACTGATGACTTTGTTGTTATTTCCTTTGGCAGCAGGTGCAAGTTCTGAAACATGCTGGGGGCATTGCCACTGAGACTGCACCTCTATTTAAAGAGGTTGTGCCCTTCAGCTGTGCTTGCAATTCATGTTTAGTATTGAAAGGATTTCCCCTTTCTAGGTGCGAACACTCGAGAGGTTCTCTCGATTTCAGAGAACTGTTCTGATCTTCCCACAGATCAAGGCTGCACGTTTCTGACACTGCACTCTTTAACTGCACGCTAATCTTTAAGTCCCCGCTCACCTTCTTTAAACATTCAGTTGAAGTGCCTGTAGAAAGCTGGCTCTGTATATACAATACTAAAGTAAGGTATAGCGTTCACATAGTCCTGGTGATCCCCAGAGGTATAGCTGAGGCTAAAATAGATGATCACTAACAGCTCTCCTGATGGTGGTGTGGTTGAGCAGTTAGGCTTATCAGGAGAGCGTGTTAAGCATTTATTGTATTCACTCAATCAAGACTGATGGCACACACTCGGAGACAGAATCCAAACCAATTAGTTAAGTATAAAAAGGTATACTTATGTTTTATTTTTAGAACCAAGCAGGTTTAGCACAGGTAAGTGAAATAAACTTTCAAATGGAAAACTTTACAATGAAATGCAGTTGTGGTTGAAATTGCAATTGCTACAAGTTTGTATTGGCTTTTAAAACAGTTAAAAATACATAGAAATTACTTTAGAGTACCTGTAGATTACTATTTAGTTACTTTTGCTACTCAGGGTGCTATGCCTAGATACCACACCGTGAGTCTTACAAAACACAGGTAAGTGAGACAGTTTTCAGATCAAAGAAAGTTACTTTGGTTTCTCATACAAAAAGTCAGTTCAACACAGAACATTTTTGGACACAATGCAGCCGGATGCAAAATGTAGAGGCCCAATGTTAACCAATAGGGCTAGGTGGCCATCGGTTGGAGGCGGCATACAAGCAGGCCACTCAGATATGGGAGCAAAGCTCCTAGGGTTAATGTCAGGGCAAAGGGGATCCCGGGTTGGCACCAGGTCCATACCACTAGCAGTGCAAATGCGGCCGGGTGCAGGGTACTTACGATGAGTCGGGAGCCCTATGGAGGTTGCCGGTTTGGAATTTTGGCTGCAGGCATAATCCAGGAAGTCTTCCGGGAGGAACTAACAACTGGGCAGGTAAATTGGAAGGCTCAGGGATGTAGGTGCACCTCAGGTTCTCTTCTCCAGGGCACAGGGTGTCTGATGCAGGGGTGCATTTAGAGGTCAGATTTTACTTTACTGGGCCACTTGCGGTTGGGGTGGGTCTCCATGCAGAGGCTGCAGGTGACGTCGGAGAGTCCTGGAGGGGTCAACCCACAGTGGACTCAGACTCTGGAGCGCTCTGGGACCTCGCAAGAACCTTTGGGCCACTTGGACTTAGGATATAGGCAACGGGTGCAGTGGTGGTTCCAGGCATCGAGTTTCTTCATCCTCAGCAAGCTCAGAGTCTTTCTTTGGAGTTTCTTCAGAACAGAGCTTCTGTTCGCAGGAGATCCAGTCTTTGTGGAAGGCAGTTAGTCCTACAGGGGTTTTGGAGGTTGCTGGCTGCAAGACACGTCAACTTTTGGCACAGGATCTTTGGAATCTGTAGACGAGGCGGTAGGGCTGGGGCCTAGTCAGTTCTTCTCTACAGTCTCCTCTGCTATACAACTTCTTCGTATGTTGCAGGAATCTGAGGAGGCAGGTTCAGGATCACCCCAAAATACTACATTTAGGGGTGTTACAGGGATGTGCAGGTTGGGACAAATGGGTTCTTTCCTTAGGGGTGAGTACACTCCCTATTATGCAACCCTGCAGTGGGAGGGAGGCATGAGCCTTTCTCTGGTTTGCTGTGTCCCCCTCATCTTCAGGATTGAGGGGACTGAGATGCATGCTTTACCTTGCCTCCCCCACCTGAAGGTTGGGGTTGGCAAAGGTGAGTACACCTCTCTTGCTAACTTGGCTTTCCTGACGATTCTCCAGCCAAATGTAAGGGTCGGAATCGGTGGGAGCCAGTTGCTGGGGCAGCAAAAGGTAGGGTCAGCTAACAAAGGTGGCAGGGCTTTCAAAGCTACCCCTTTATGGACCCAGCCCAACCTGGGGGGAGGTGACATGATGCCGCTGCCCAGGATAGGCTTTGTTTCTGGACCCAGAGAGCGTAGGCTCTCTACCCAGGGGTCCAGAAACCTGTCTGGTGGTGGCAAATGGTGGGTAGCCATTCAGGAACCACACCAGGGCAGGTCGTTTTTCAGGGGGCATCTCTAAGATGCCTCTGAGTGAATGTTGCATTAAAACCCACACTGGCATCAGTGTGAGTTTATTGTGCTGAGAAGTTTGCTTCCAAACTTTCCCGTTTCAGCAAAGCTATTATGGAGCAGAGGCGTTCGTAATGTCCAGTCCATATACTCTTTATAGCTTTACTGCACTTAGAATGTCTAAGAATGTACTTAGACACTGTAGGGGTACAGTGCTCCTGCAGCAGTACCCTCACCTGGGGTCTAGTGCACCCTGCGAGAGAGGTGACCTATCTAGGCCACAGGCAGTGGGTTGCAAGCATGGCACACAGGGATGTATACCATGTTGACTCTTCACTTTTCTCTGTACCAAAACACGCAGCCTGGAATGGCAGCGTGTGGGTGTTAAGGTGCAGGGTTTCTAAGGGTGGTACAATAGATGCTGCCGTCCTTAGAGGCCTTCTCTGGTCACAGTGCCCTTAGTATCCATGGTACCTTTTACAAGGGGCTTACATTTGGCCAGAGATGTGCCAATTGTGGTTACAAAGATACAGTTTTGGGAAAGAACGTAAGCCCTGGGAACCTGATTGGCAGGGACCCAGGCTATATCAAGTCAAGTATCAGGCAAAAAGTGGTGGGTTACTGCAACAGAACCCCACTTTCCTACAGTACCACCTTCTGGCAATCAAGCAGAAATACTATTGGTGAATTGGGAAAAAAACAGCACTCCGGTACATTGGCGAGCTAGAGGCCACATTTACGTCTGCACTAATTGTTTGTGAAGCGAGGTCAGTGGTAAAGTCAGTAGCCACTTTCTGCCAAACGCCACTGACCACTCGACAGTCAGAAGTTGCTCTGAGTCTCCTCAACCTGGGAGTGTCACCTGAGTCCAGATTGGTCGCCCAAGAGGGACACCAGACTTCACTAAAGGATACCTCTGGAGCTGATGTGCACTGAGATTGGTATACCAGCTGCTGCTGGCCTTCTACTGGCTCAAAGAGGACTTCGAGGGATACAGACTCTTGTGGCCAAAGTTTCCCTACTCAACCCGTGGACCAAGGAATAACTTCAAAGACGCCCAGTTGACTACACAGCACCCAGAGCATCTTTCAGCATCCTGCATCCCCAGCAACAGGAGAACTCCATTGAAGACTATGGCAGTCTTGATGTAAAGTGTTGAACTGGACTTCAGACTGCTTTGGTGACCAAGTAACTATCCAAATACTCCTTAAAGGCCTACTTGACCTTCTCCCTGTCGGTTTTGGTCACTCCACTCGAGTTGAAAAAGCTGAACACAACACATTCAAACTTTTCAAAAGTTTCTAAACTTTGAAGTTACCAATGCTTGACCGTGCTTTGGACTAAAACGCTCAGATTTACGTTTTGCTTAAAAGTCTATATCTCCGAACCCTCCAGTGGATTTTGGTTATCTTAGTGTCTAAAAATCCATAAAAATATAATCTATTTGTATACATTGGTATTGGATGTTTTGTGTGACTTTCTTATTTTGTTGTTTGGTGCTTCTAAATGCTTTACACTAATTCCTTTGTTTAAGCCTTGCTGCTCAAAGCCACAGATACCCAGGGTTGAGCTAAAGGTTTACAAACAAGCCTGACTAGACCCAAGACAGCTTTGGGAGTGTATTACAAGGTAAGGTCACACAACCTTACCATATAATACACCACAATCCTCACAATCACACACAGGATGGATAAAAGGAGACTTGAACAGCTTGACATATCCCAGAATCCCACCAGCTAGGCATCAGATTCGTATCAGCCAGACCTCAGCTCTTGTGCAAAACGGAAAGAAATTGGAATCGTACATGTATATATATATATATATATATATATATATATATGTGTATATATATATATATATATATATATATATGTGTGTATATATATATATATATATATATACATATATATATATATATATATATATATATCCACCAAAATGCTCCTTGTCTCTAAACAAAAGCAGCTTCAGCCCAATTCCTTATCAGCTTGATTATTTATTCAGCAAAATACATGTCAAACACATCGCCCGACGCGTTTCGGTGCAGCCGCACCTTGGTCACGGGTAAAGTTAATTATTACATGCATTTCTTTTAAAGTGCTCGATACATAAACATGAAAATAGGACTACTCGTCCCAACACCATTTAGAAAATACCAGCTTGGCAGCCATTTTAAAGTGTCCAAATATTCTGGTTCATTATATTCTTTATGAAAGAAAATCATGATTATAGTGCCCCTATGGGCTTATTATCCACATGTAATTTCAATCCAGCCCAAGTGGGCAAAGTATATAGTCTTTCAAGAAAATCCCAGAAGAGAATAGTTGAACAGGCTTGCCTCAAAGTAAGAGCCATTGATAGAGCAGAACTGTTATATCCTAAAGTTAAACTCTCTGAGGAAAAGGAGTCTATTAGATTCATATCAGCCTATAGTGCTCAATCATGGCAAGTGAGAAAAAGCTTGAAAAAGAATTGAGCTGAAGCTGCTTTTGTTTGGAGACAATGAGCATTTTGGTGGAATTTAGGGGGGTCGCTCCCCTGTTTCAGCCCGCCGTCATAGAGAGGCTCGAGGATTGGCGAAATATTTATATATATATATATATATATATATATATATCTCACGTTTCCAGTCACCCAAATTGGAAAGACCACTGGGAAGTTTACATGAACACCTTCTTTATTTACAGCATGCTGATGGCAGCTCAAACCAGGAAACCTCCTCTTATTGTTCAGTTCGCCAGACGCGTTTCGGGATTTACCACATCCCTTCTTCTGTGGCGTGTTGTAAACGAAAAAATGGGCTCGCCGCTGTCTCTATTAAAGGTCAAACACCTGCCCTTCAGTGGGCGTGGCCGCTAACACGGCCTCCTGGGTGTTGTAGTACCTTGGTAATTAATCCCATGTGGGAAGCGCGGTCCATCAAAATCAAAAGTCATTGTCAAATCCCCAGTGGGAAAAGGTGGAAAAATGGCCGTGTGCCATCGTGCTTTGTTGCTGCAAACTGTGTTAAGGTGAGCGCAATCCTGGACACTGCACTCTCCCTCTTTCCCTCCTTGCTGTAGCTCCGGTTAGGTGCTGACTGGGACCCGTACTATGCACGGTGGGTCATTTCCGCGACCGGGAGCGGCCGCTAAACATCTCACGTTTCCAGTCACCCAAATTGGAAAGACCACTGGGAAGTTTACATGAACACCTTCTTTATTTACAGCATGCTGATGGCAGCTCAAACCAGGAAACCTCCTCTTATTGTTCAGTTCGCCAGACGCGTTTCGGGATTTACCACATCCCTTCTTCTGTGGCGTGTTGTAAACGAAAAAATGGGCTCGCCGCTGTCTCTATTAAAGGTCAAACACCTGCCCTTCAGTGGGCGTGGCCGCTAACACGGCCTCCTGGGTGTTGTAGTACCTTGGTAATTAATCCCATGTGGGAAGCGCGGTCCATCAAAATCAAAAGTCATTGTCAAATCCCCAGTGGGAAAAGGTGGAAAAATGGCCGTGTGCCATCGTGCTTTGTTGCTGCAAACTGTGTTAAGGTGAGCGCAATCCTGGACACTGCACTCTCCCTCTTTCCCTCCTTGCTGTAGCTCCGGTTAGGTGCTGACTGGGACCCGTACTATGCACAGTGGGTCATTTCCGCGACCGGGAGCGGCCGCTAAACATCTCACGTTTCCAGTCACCCAAATTGGAAAGACCACTGGGAAGTTTACATGAACACCTTCTTTATTTACAGCATGCTGATGGCAGCTCAAACCAGGAAACCTCCTCTTATTGTTCAGTTCGCCAGACGCGTTTCGGGATTTACCACATCCCTTCTTCTGTGGTGTGTTGTAAACGAAAAAATGGGCTCGCCGCTGTCTCTATTAAAGGTCAAACACCTGCCCTTCAGTGGGCGTGGCCGCTAACACGGCCTCCTGGGTGTTGTAGTACCTTGGTAATTAATCCCATGTGGGAAGCGCGGTCCATCAAAATCAAAAGTCATTGTCAAATCCCCAGTGGGAAAAGGTGGAAAAATGGCCGTGTGCCATCGTGCTTTGTTGCTGCAAACTGTGTTAAGGTGAGCGCAATCCTGGACACTGCACTCTCCCTCTTTCCCTCCTTGCTGTAGCTCCGGTTAGGTGCTGACTGGGACCCGTACTATGCACGGTGGGTCATTTCCGCGACCGGGAGCGGCCGCTAAACATCTCACGTTTCCAGTCACCCAAATTGGAAAGACCACTGGGAAGTTTACATGAACACCTTCTTTATTTACAGCATGCTGATGGCAGCTCAAACCAGGAAACCTCCTCTTATTGTTCAGTTCGCCAGACGCGTTTCGGGATTTACCACATCCCTTCTTCTGTGGCGTGTTGTAAACGAAAAAATGGGCTCGCCGCTGTCTCTATTAAAGGTCAAACACCTGCCCTTCAGTGGGCGTGGCCGCTAACACGGCCTCCTGGGTGTTGTAGTACCTTGGTAATTAATCCCATGTGGGAAGCGCGGTCCATCAAAATCAAAAGTCATTGTCAAATCCCCAGTGGGAAAAGGTGGAAAAATGGCCGTGTGCCATCGTGCTTTGTTGCTGCAAACTGTGTTAAGGTGAGCGCAATCCTGGACACTGCACTCTCCCTCTTTCCCTCCTTGCTGTAGCTCCGGTTAGGTGCTGACTGGGACCCGTACTATGCACGGTGGGTCATTTCCGCGACCGGGAGCGACCGCTAAACATCTCACGTTTCCAGTCACCCAAATTGGAAAGACCACTGGGAAGTTTACATGAACACCTTCTTTATTTACAGCATGCTGATGGCAGCTCAAACCAGGAAACCTCCTCTTATTGTTCAGTTCGCCAGACGCGTTTCGGGATTTACCACATCCCTTCTTCTGTGGCGTGTTGTAAACGAAAAAATGGGCTCGCCGCTGTCTCTATTAAAGGTCAAACACCTGCCCTTCAGTGGGCGTGGCCGCTAACACGGCCTCCTGGGTGTTGTAGTACCTTGGTAATTAATCCCATGTGGGAAGCGCGGTCCATCAAAATCAAAAGTCATTGTCAAATCCCCAGTGGGAAAAGGTGGAAAAATGGCCGTGTGCCATCGTGCTTTGTTGCTGCAAACTGTGTTAAGGTGAGCGCAATCCTGGACACTGCACTCTCCCTCTTTCCCTCCTTGCTGTAGCTCCGGTTAGGTGCTGACTGGGACCCGTACTATGCACGGTGGGTCATTTCCGCGACCGGGAGCGGCCGCTAAACATCTCACGTTTCCAGTCACCCAAATAGTACGGGTCCCAGTCAGCACCTAACCGGAGCTACAGCAAGGAGGGAAAGAGGGAGAGTGCAGTGTCCAGGATTGCGCTCACCTTAACACAGTTTGCAGCAACAAAGCACGATGGCACACGGCCATTTTTCCACCTTTTCCCACTGGGGATTTGACAATGACTTTTGATTTTGATGGACCGCGCTTCCCACATGGGATTAATTACCAAGGTACTACAACACCCAGGAGGCCGTGTTAGCGGCCACGCCCACTGAAGGGCAGGTGTTTGACCTTTAATAGAGACAGCGGCGAGCCCATTTTTTCGTTTACAACACGCCACAGAAGAAGGGATGTGGTAAATCCCGAAACGCGTCTGGCAAACTGAACAATAAGAGGAGGTTTCCTGGTTTGAGCTGCCATCAGCATGCTGTAAATAAAGAAGATGTTCATGTAAACTTCCCAGTGGTCTTTCCAATTTGGGTGACTGGAAACGTGAGATGTTTAGCGGCCGCTCCCGGTCGCGGAAATGACCCACCGTGCATAGTACGGGTCCCAGTCAGCACCTAACCGGAGCTACAGCAAGGAGGGAAAGAGGGAGAGTGCAGTGTCCAGGATTGCGCTCACCTTAACACAGTTTGCAGCAACAAAGCACGATGGCACACGGCCATTTTTCCACCTTTTCCCACTGGGGATTTGACAATGACTTTTGATTTTGATGGACCGCGCTTCCCACATGGGATTAATTACCAAGGTACTACAACACCCAGGAGGCCGTGTTAGCGGCCACGCCCACTGAAGGGCAGGTGTTTGACCTTTAATAGAGACAGCGGCGAGCCCATTTTTTCGTTTACAACACGCCACAGAAGAAGGGATGTGGTAAATCCCGAAACGCGTCTGGCGAACTGAACAATAAGAGGAGGTTTCCTGGTTTGAGCTGCCATCAGCATGCTGTAAATAAAGAAGGTGTTCATGTAAACTTCCCAGTGGTCTTTCCAATTTGGGTGACTGGAAACGTGAGATATATATATATATATATATATATATATATATATATATATATATATATATATATATATATATATATATATTTTTTTTTTTTTTTTTTTTTTTACCAGGCAGCAAGGGTCCTTCTGGGATCGGCTCCCAATGCCAGGTGGTGCGTGGATCCCAGAAGTTGCACGAAGGCAACACTCAGAGGTTTATAATTACTGCAAAACAAAGTTTATTCTTTAAGAACCGCTATGCGTTTCGACACAAACCTGTGTCTTGATCACACGATTTCCAAAGTTCTCCTAGGACATGCTTAGATAATGAACATGAACGAGGCACAATTGTAGAAAACCACATGACATCAACATTGGCAGACATCTTTGACTGCTCAGAAAGGGACTAAACATATGTTGTTCAAAATAATAAGCATATACATCACAAATATGAGTATATTTACGTGTATAACTCATTGTTCATGCTGCTCATACCATATTAAACTCAATACAGAGAGTGACGATAAAATACCGATATGTACGTAATTATCGTCACGAAATTCATTCAGGCATTCTCCATATACGCGGTCTAGTGCCATGCTTTTTCAAAATATTTCATACTCCGTGCAGAAATAAATGAAAGAGTGCAAACAAGATTATTTAGCATCTTCGGCTACTCGTATTCAATCGTTGTAACTCTTTGTAGAAAGAAATCTGCGGTCAAATGCCACGATTACAGTGGGCTAATACTGCTTGATATATACTTGTGGTCTAGTGCCGAACAATGCATGGGCTTGACGAAATGAACAGGAAAGCATCATATAGAAACAATCAATGGTCAATTGCCATGATGTCTCAACAAAATCAGCAGCCTAATGTGGGAATATCTTAATATACCAAGTGGTAAAATATATAACGGAAACCTCTATTCAAATATCCATACTATTCATATAAAAACCACCACATGACGAAAAAGTGCATAAGTGTTGTCTCTTATCTTAAAGTGAAACAGTGCATTTCATCCAAACGAAGAAAAGGGTAGTGAACCAGTGAAGTGCTCAAAAAAGTGAAGGGCCCCTTCCTTTCCTCCTGTGGAAAAATGTAAAAGAGACAATATTAAAACCAACAGTTAATTAAAAAACTTTTTGTTACAGATATACAGTACTTTATCACAGTCTAAATCATGGAAACTCACAAACTTTCTCTCGGGGGCCAAATTTACAGTGTGGTTTGTGTCCGAGGGCCGCACCGGTGGGGGCGGATCAGTGGGGGAGAGGCGGGGCTAGAGCAACAAAACAAACTGTGACCATGAGGTTGAACACAGGTCCCTGCAGCGGACGCCTTCGTCCACTGAGCCACCAGACCCGGCATACACACATCTCTCTTTCTCTCTCTCTCTCTCTCTCTCTCTCTCGCTCTCTCTCTCTCTCTCTCTCTCTCTCCCTCCTCCACCCCTCTCTCTCTCTATATCTCTCTCTCTCCCTCCCTCTATCTCTCTCTCTCTCTCTCTCTATCTCTGTCTCCCTCCCTCCATCCCTCTCTCTCCCTTTCTCGATGTCTCCCTCTGTCTCCCTCACTCTGACTGTCTCACTCCCGCTCACTCCCTCACTCTGACTGTCTCATTCCCTCTCTCTCCCTCCCTCTCCCTCCCTCTCCCCCTCCCTCACTCCCTCCGTCACTCCCCTTCCCTTACTCACTCCCCGTCCCTCACTCCCCTACCCTCACTCCCCTTCATCCGCTCCCCCTTCCCTGTCCCTCACTCCCCTTCCCTCTCACCCTCCCCATCCCCTTCCTTCCCTCACTCCCTCCCTCCCCTTCCATCCCTTCCTCCCCTTCCCTCCCTCCCTCCCCTTCCCTCACTCCCCTTCCCTCACTCCCCTACCCTGCTCCCCCTTTCCTCTCTCTCTTCCTCCCCCACTCCCCTTCCCTCTCTTCCTCCCCCACTCCCCTTCCCTCTCTCTCTTCCTCCCCCACTCCCTTTCCCTCTCTCCCTCCCTCACTCCCCTTCCCTCACTTCCTCCCTCACTCCCCTTCCTTCACTCTCTCAATTCCGCCTCCCTCCCTCACTCCCCTTCCCTCACTCCCTTACTTCCGCCTCCCATCCTCACTCCCCTTCCCTCACTCCCTCCCTCACTCCCCTTCCCTCATTCCCTCACGTCCGCCTCCCTCCCTCTGCCTCCCTCACTCCTTCCCTCCCTCCGCCTCCCTCATTCCCCTCATTCCCCTTCCCTCACTCCCTCACTCCCCTTCCCTCACTCCCTCACTCCCCTTCCCCCACTCCCCTTCCCTCACTCCCTCACTTCTGCTTCCCTCCCCCACCTCCCTCACGCCGCCTCCCTCCCTCTGTCTGTCTCCCTTTCTCAGTCTCCATTTCTCTGTCTCCATTTCTCTGTCTCCCTCCCTCCCTTTCCCTTTCCCTCCTTCTCCCTCTGTCTCCCTCTGTTTCCCTCCCTCCCTCTGTCTCCCTCTCCCTCCCTCCCTCTCCCTCCTTCCCTTCCTCTCCCTCCCTCCCTTTCCCTCCCTCTCCCTCTCCCCCCCTCTACCTCCCTCTGTCACCCTCTGCCATTTATTTATTTATTTATGCATTTTTATAAAGCACAGACTTTACCCGAAGGTGTCAGAGAGCTGTACAACAGAACCAGTTACGTTACATGAGAGAACTGTTACAAAATAGAACGGACAAAAATAGCAAGAGAAACACAATAGCACACACAGCAAGCAAGGAATGTACAAAAATAGATATTACAAATTTACAATGACTAATGGACTTTCTGGCGGGGTCTGAGAATGAGAGAATTAGTTCTGAAAGTGTCTTTGGAATAGAAGAGATTTGAGGTCCGCTTTGAAGATCCGGATGGAAGTGGTGACACGGAGCGATGGAGGAAGCGTGTTCTAGATTCCAGATTCAGATCCCGAGAGGGTGCAAAAAGCAAGTGAAAAATACCCACTGTGTACCCATGGGACTTCAATAACCCAATTTCCGTTCCCAGTTATACACAACCACCATAAGTCTCTCAAAATAACCGGTATTAGATGTCATCAATACCTCCCACAACAAAGGATATCGAGCTGGGCCTCAGGAATGAGTAGATTTGAATGCTAGAAACAAAACAATTCCTTCCAATAATGGCTAAACAGAAGCAAATCATTCATTTTCTGTTTTGTTGGCGATGAAAACCTTACGGCTGGCAGGGTGCACACAAACACTGTAAACGTTTAATTTCTAAAACTGAGAGATTATGGTAGGCCTCTGCGTTTAAACAGGCTGACCAAAATAATACAAAACTACACTTCTTTTTCAAAGTCCTCATTTCAAGAAGGATTGCCAGAAGAGACATTCTTGCAGACAAGTGAATACAAAAACAGCTAAACCCCTTATAAAATAAATCATGTTACAAACCAAAAACAACAGCACAACGACCTACCCTGTCCATAAGAGGCAAACTATCTTTGCAGAAACAAGGCAGAAACGGATTTTGCCTGCATAACACAGGAAAGAGGACACACATAACAGAAACAGACATTGTGCCCCTCCAGGCACAATATATAATTCATGTGTCACTTGACCGTCAACCCTGCTGGTCAAACAACACATTTCTCATCCCTTCACTGTATTTTTCATCGATTGGTCATTCCTCTAAATGTGGTCACAGAACTGCTTCCATGTTGTTGAGAATGACTGTTTTTGATACAGAGCGAATGCTTCCGTTTTTACACTTACCCCTCTTCTGCACCTAGCCTTCCTTGACAATAGTAATGTCAGTCATGGTAGCTCCCCTCTGCGCCCCCAACTTGAGGAATTTCTTGCTGCTGACTTCAGGAATTTCTTGCTGCTGACTTCGTAGCTTTGGAGCTGCAGTCCTTTTCCCTCTGCTAGACTGATGCTGCGAGCCCTACCCACGGTTCAGCGATGAGTCTGCCTGCGAGAGGAACGGCATCTCACCCTGTGTGTGCCCGGGCAGAGACAGCTTCCGGGCACACACACACACAGCCCCACCGAGCACTTCACAGGTCTTTTAAAGACCATTTGCATGTTAATGGGGCTTTGTTGTATTTTACCTCTTCTTAGGCCCCTGCAGCTCCGCTCTGCCTATCACTGGAATGAATCACCCGATCCCCACAGAGCAACAGAGTCTCTTAGAGTCGCGCTCCGGTTGAAGACACTCTTTAAAAATGTGTTTTTAAAACACAGGTACTATGTCTGCAAGGTTCGTGGGCCGCCAGGGAAGGCTTGCCGGGCCGCTGGCGGCCCGCGGGCCGTACTATGGGTACCCGTGGTCTAAACCATCAAGAAAAAACATTTTTTACATATGCATGTATTCCTCAAAAAATCTTTCTACTACTAAAGGAACCAAGGAAAAAAGCGCAGGTATATACATTAATGTTTTCAATCTTCATGTAAGTGTGTTGCTAATTCTTCGTCTAAATTCTGCCCTCCCGGGAATCTGGTCTCAAGTTCCATAATCCACTTTGATTCTTTCTTTCTGAGTGCCAGTTCCCGGTGGCTTCCCCCTCCTTCCCAAATTAACCTGCTCTACAGCAAAAAATCTGAGGAGGGAGTTATTAGACTTGTGCATTTCCTGGAAATGACGAGCAATGGGATAATGTAGGTCAACATTGGTTATCGCTCTTAACAACTACATAGATCACGTAATTGGTATTACATGTAAGGAATTGTTTAATGGTCCTGCATTGGATACTCCCAGGTATTTCAATGTCCTTCACCATATACCTTGATTTACACACCCTGCAATGTCCGCAAGGGTAAAATCCTTTAAGGCCATGTATATGGTGATTGCGTGTATCAGTGATATCCCCTCTCACTAAGATATCTCTGAGATCTTCTATATGTTACCTGCGGTCTGTCACTCAAATTAGGGCCCAAGATGTTATCTGATTTTAAGATTTTCCAATTGTCGGCCAGAATCTTGTGGATATTGAGTAATTCTTGATTAAAGGTAGTGATGACTCTAAGAGTCCCTTCTTCCTTACCCTTATTAGCATTCAGTTTGAATGTTTCGGACCTCTGGATTTCTGAGCCTTGTTAACAGCTTTTTTCAGAACCCATTCAGAATATCCACGTTCTCTAAATCTTACCAACATTTTCTCTTGCTCAAGAAGGAAACCTTTATCACTACTGCAATTTCTTCTTGCCCTCAGTAGCTCTCCAAAAGGTATACTCCATTTCAATGGTTCAGGATGAGCACTGAGGGCATGTAGAAGGCTATTACCTGCAGTTACTTTTCTATGGAGACTTGACACCAAGCCCCCATTCTCGACCCTAATTTCAGTGTCTAGGAATTCAATACGTTCCTTACTCATGTTGTACGTAAGATTTATGTTATACATGTTGTTATTGAGCTTACAGATGAAATTCTCTGCTTCTTTTTCTGTACCGTGCCAGACAATGAAAAGATCGTCAATATATCTGATCCATGTTTCTACCATTGCAAAATCTTTTCACATGTTAGTATCCATCCGGATCTCCTCCTCCCATTTACCTAGGAAAAGATTAGCAAAACTAGGTGCGAAGCACGATCCCATCGCCGTGCCTCGCACCTGTTTATAAAGGTCACCATCAAACATAAAGATGTTATTCATAAGGCATATTCTAATCATCTCCATGAGCATACAGGTATGATCTAAAAAACCTATGTCTCTCTTTTACAGGAAATGATAACTTGCCTCCATTCCCTGGACGTGATCTATGATAGTATCTAATGAACTTACGTCCAGGGTAATGAGAAGAGATCCCTCCACCCATTGTATATTCTCTATCTTGTTAAAAAAATCGGTAGTATCTCTTGTGTATGATGGTAAAAGACACACATACTCCCTTAGAAAGTGGTCAATATATTTTGAAAGATTTTCATTCACACTTCCTATCGAGGGCACAATGAGCCTACCCGGAGGTTTCCTAGGATCCTGAACTTTAGGAAGTAGATACAGTATTGGCATTTTGGGGTAATCTCTTTTCAAAAAAGCAAAATTCATGCCAGGAAATAATACCTTCAGCTCGCCATTCAGTCAATTTCTCCCATGTACTGGTAAGGCTGTCATTATATTCCCTGATGTTACTCCTACAGTAGAAGTTGCCTTCATTAGGCTGTTTTAAAGCTTCCTTAACATACATCTCCCTTCCCCAAAGGACAAAAGTGCCCCCTTTATCCGAAGGTCTTATAATGATATTTTTGTCCTCTACGAGAGAGAAAATGAATTCCCTTTGTTTTTTAGACCAATTAGAATTCCCTGTGGAGATATTTAAAGATCTATGTTTGTATTTAGTGAGTTCTTTAGTAACTACCTCATGAAAGGTGTCTATAGAGTCATGCGGGAGAGTGGTATAAAAGACAGATTTAGGTTTAAATGTAGTACAGGACTCTCTATCCGTTCTAGTTTCCTGGAGGCCCTCTACTTGAATGTCAGTATCCCCATCAGATGTAACTCCTCCTAGAGTGTATACAGTACGCAAAAGATCTACATCCCCCACATTCAGCTCAGGTAATCTTCCCTCATCTTCGTCTTCTATGGGTACCGTTGTTGTAGATCTATTATTCAAAAGTGTATGCCATTTGGACAATTTCAATTTCCTTACAAACTTAAAAACATCAACTCTTGTATTAGAATAATTAAAAAGTTCTGTTGGACAAAATGTCAGTCCCAGGCATAAAGTCATTTTTAGGTCGAGGTAATATCCGGTCTGCCGAAGGCAGACCGGAAGTCCGAGATTTATTGTCAGTAAGAGGGCTGCTTTATCCCTCCATCTTTTTGGCTCTCCCTCCATTGGCTGGCCTCCTAAACGGAGGCCAGCCATTGGAGGAGAGAGCCGTCACTCCGATTTAGCCCCGTCTTTTTTGGATTCAGGGGCGTAAGTTTTGCTGTTCTTTAGACAGTGACGTTATCCGTCACTCAGAACAGCAAAACACGCCCCCGAATGCGAAAATTACCATGCTTTCTCCGAGGCATTTCTGTTTTGCCTCGGAGAAAGACGGTGGTGGTTTCCAGAGCTGCTCTGCTCGTCCCCCCTTCCCTCCGCTCGCCTTCGTCCTGCTCCCCCCCTCCCTCAGCTCTCCTTTGTCCCGCAGAATGTTAGCTTTCCTAATCGTGTTCAGGCAAAAATAACTGAATGCTGCTCATTAAAAAGTGAAAAATTCCGCCGCTCCTCTGCGTCCATATTAGTTTGTTTCCTGTGTTTTTGCATGAGCTGCGGGCTCGGGCCTTGACACCTGGTGTGATCTCAGAGAACATTCTGCACGGCAGAGATCACTGTTTACATACAGCTGGGGAGGGCCTCATGTGAAAGGTCGGTGTATTTTATTTTTATTTATTTTATGCGTTTTTTTTATATAGCGCGGACTTTACCCGAAGGTGTCAGAGCGCTTCACATAAGGAACAGATCTGATACCTACTATATTAACAGTGTGGACGCCGTCTCCACTGCCAAGAAGTTTGTCCCTTTGGGAACATGCTTAACTTGTGCAGGAGAAATTTTCCGACACAGCTGGGGAGGGCCGCGGCGCGCCCCTCCCCCACGCACGGGAGAAGAGAGGTCGGGAAACAACAGTGAGGGTAGCAAGAGGGGGTAGTGGCCAGGGAGAGCAGACCGACCACAGTGGGGGCGGCTGGAGCAAGGAGGTCGAAGAAAAGCCAGATAGGAGAGCAGGATAGTCACCGGACGTATATGAGGAGGAGAAAAACAGGTTGGGAGAGAAACTGCAGGGAACCCGAGACTGTAGCAGATAGGGGGTGAGGGGCATTGCAGAGAGACAGGAGAGAGCGAGGCCACCGCGGGCGGGGGAGGGGGGGGCTAATTCTGACAGAAGGAAAGAGTCGGCCTAAAAATGCATGCCAGAAGTTACACTGAAGTCGAGCAGGTGAACGAGAGACTGGCCGACTTGAAATACAGGAGGAGAGGTGAAAGGTCATGGAGAGGGAGCGTGAGACACCGAGTTCAGAGAAGAGACGTGAGAGCAAGCACAGAGCAAGAGACAGACGAGGGGTACCGTTAGAGAGGTGAAAAGCTGCAGATAGGAGGAGCGAGAGCCAAGACATTGGAGAAGAGAGACGTCAGAGTGGGCTTTGCA
The DNA here is from genome assembly GCF_964261635.1 of Lissotriton helveticus. Taxonomy (NCBI): domain Eukaryota; kingdom Metazoa; phylum Chordata; class Amphibia; order Caudata; family Salamandridae; genus Lissotriton; species Lissotriton helveticus. The sequence goes on from NC_136065.1 coordinate 1,549,158,270, forward strand.
CGAGAGACAGAACATTTAAGAATGTGTGGGGGGAGAGACGGGTGGCGAAAGGACGAAAGAAGAAACCGTAGAGGGCAGTGAGAGGTGTGACGATGTGAAAGGTCGGTGTATTTTATTTTTATTTATTTTATGCGTTTTTATATAGCGCGAACTTTACCTACTTTACTCTTTAGCTCACAACTTCCCTCTCTCTCTAACTCACTACCTCAATCACTCTCTATCTCACTAACTCACTTTCACTCTTTCACTACCTCTCTCTCTATCTCACTACATCACAACATCACTCTATGCTTATATCTCACTACCTCACAACAGCCCTCTCCCTCACTACCTCACTCTTTCACTACCTCACTCTCTATCTCACTACCTCACTCTCTATCTACCCCACTCTCTCACTACCTCACTCTCTCTCTATTTCAATACCTCACTCTCTCTATCTCACTACCTCACTCTCTCTCTGCTAATGCAAAAAAAATGCAAAAAAAAGCTAATGCCAATAGAAATGACAATGCCATTTATTTAGGGATACAAAAAAGATTACAAAAATAATGAGCAATACCAATAGCTCTACCTATAATATTGCCGAGACCATTGCATTGTACTTGTTTCACTTTGGGTAAGAGTTCTAGATGAAAAGTTAATATTAGTTTTATTTACCATTTGTTCATTCATATATATTCACTGAAAAAACCCATCATTCACACATGTTATAGTTAGCTGGACATTTCACTTATACAAAACCTTTGAAATTCTCTCGTTATAGTTAGTTCAGCTAACTATAACTCGCGTGCCCACAATGCACTGCTGATGACGTCACATATTACATCACTCATGACATGGTCAGTGACATCACTCATGACTTCACTGATGACATCTCAAATGATATCACTGATGACATCACTTATGACATCATCCAGTGAATGTGTGTTTTTCTGAAAATTAAATATGTTTTATATATGTATATCTCGAGGTCGATGGAAGAATAAATGGGTATATAAGTGTCTAAACGGATGATTTTTTTGTGTAAAATTGATTGTATAAATGACTGATTAATTGTATCTTAGTGAATACATGGGTTAGTGAGTAATGTTTGAATATGTAAATATCTCTATCAGTCTCTCACTTTGTGTATAAGTGGCTGCATGGGTTGGTGAGTAGCTACACAAGTGTCTATATAGGTTATTAGTTGGTTTTTTGAGTATCACTATGAGTGTCTGAGTGTCTGTATGGTTCGGTGGGGGATATTACTTAGCACATAGATGCATGAATGAGTGACTCACTGTTTGTATGTGTTTTGAAGACAGCATGTGTGCAGGACTGTATAGGTGTATGAGTGTGTGTATGGGCGTGTTAGTGAGTGAATGACTGTCTCAATAGTGTCTTTATGAGTAAGTACATACGCTTTAAACTACTATATGTGAGTATTGATGTATGTAAGTGAGTATATGTGAGAGTGAGAGATTGGAAGTGTTCCTGTATAAATAAGTATGTGTTTCTATAAGTGATTATTTAAGAGAGTAAGTATGTGTATGTTTCTGTAAAAGTAAGTGTAGTGGTTTGTGTATAGCTGTATATGCAAGTAAATGGATGTTTGATAGTTTATTTGCATGTGTGAGTATGTGTGTGAGTAAATCTATGGATGAGTGTCGGTGTGTAACAGCATGTATAAGTGTATGAGTACATATGAAGAGTGATTACATGTATGAGTGACTATATAGAAGTGTTGGTGAATGAGTGGATGTGTATGTAGGTGGTGGAATTACTGTATAGGTTGTTGTAAGTGGTATTGGTGTCTCCATTTTTTAAAAACTTTTAGCTTCTATTTTTGAATGTGTGTATCAACGGTAATATTACGCTGAGAGCAGGTCTGCCACTCTGTCACAAGGATGACGTCATCAGTGATATCATTTGAGATGTCATCAGTGATGTCATGCGTGATGTCACTGACCATGTCATGAGTGATGTCATTTGTGACGTCATGAGCAGTGCATTGCGGGCGCGTGAGTTATAGTTAGCTGAACTAACTATAACGGGGGAATTTCAAAGGTTTTGTATGAGTGAAATGTACAGCTAACTATAACATGTTTGAAACCTATGTTTTTTTCAGTGAATTTCTAAGGTTTTTTAAATACTAATTCCTAACTATAACGTGTGTGAAACCTATGTTTTTTTCAGTGAATTTGCAAGGTTTTTTAAATGCTAATTCCTAACTATAACGTGGCTGAAACCTATGTTTTTTTCAGTGAATTTGTAAGGTTTTTTAAATGCTAATTCCTAACTATAACGTGTGTGAAACCTATGGTTTTTTCAGGGACTATATATATATATACATGCACTGGAAAACTAAACACCCACTTCCCTTACAAAGAAGTGGAAAGTTTGCATGTCTGCAGCCTTTCTTATTTTTCACCTTATTCATCTTCCGCTCAATCAACACATCATCCACACATACACACACCTACTTGCTGCCTTTCTTGGCTGGGGTTATGAATTATTGTTCTTTAATTCAAATTCAAAGTGCAGGCCTTTAACGAGCCTTTTTATTGTAACAACTACCCCAGCCGAAGTCACAGTGAAATTTGCACACTTGCTCCCTTTCTTGGCTGGGGTTATCAATTATTCTTCAATTTGATATTCTGATTCAAACTCAAAGCCCTTTATCGAGCCTTTTTGGTGTAACTACTGTTTCAGGGATTCTGCTCCTACACAGAACTGTACATAAAGACTTAGGACCTCAGTGAATTACAGTGTTCCAAAACCCACCTTAGTATCCAAACCCCCTAACAGACTAGCAATCAGTGACTCATTGGTTCTTCGTCCTATAGCAAAAAAAACAATAACTAGTCAACCCAGAACATGCAACTTAGATTACCTCAAGTAAGGTGGATAACAAGAGCACTCTTTCGTTATAGTCTTACACCAGTCCAAAACAAGCAGTAAATAAAGCCATGTGTAAGTTTGAAATGTTTATTTCTAACGCCGTAATCTCATGCGCAGTACCTTAGATAATACAAGCAAACATATTATCAGAAACAAGGTTGTCAGCATTGTTACTATTCCATAAAATACAAAGGGAGAAAGCATCTTGTAATGCTAAAGGGAAACAGATTTAAAATATACCTAGATTTCACACTCCCTACCTAACAGGTTAGTTTATAACTACAGAAGGTCTCATAGGATTACATGGGCGGACCCATACCTCTGGTACTCAGCAGTAGTGGATCACATTGAGTTCTGCACAAACTATCAGGAAACGAATGTTCTCCAACTGTGTGTAATCATGCCTGCACAGTGCATTATTAAACGCGCCAGTATAAGAGGTGGCCACAGCTGCATATGTGTTATGGCTCGAATGTGCGAGGATCATTCCGAATAACAGACACAGTCTCCAAGATAACCTTGATGTTCCATGCTCTCACTATACACACTGAACTAGCGATGCAGTCTACAAACGTAGCATAACAAATTATTCTCACGTGAAGCAAAATACTCAACCTTCTCTAAACAATATCGCAAGTGCGTGTCATGTGCAAAGCAGAGCCGGAAAGCAAAAATGGCGTTTAAGCTTCTAATAAACCCATGCTAACTTAACACGGTGTGAGTGCAAGCCTCAACCCCACGACACCCTTCCTTGATCGAAGCATGTGATATAAACGTGGACTAATTGCGAACGCAGAGTCCAAGCCTGAAAATCACAGTCAAGTTCATATTTGCAAAAAAAATGATTCGTTGTTTCATAGAAAGCAGTAACTAAATAATAAAGAATAGGTAGAAAAATCAAAGAGTCTTATTACAACAGCGTATAAGCACAGTATGTAGCAACAGCCTCCGAGAGGAAGTCATTGTTCTCATCTGAAAACAGTTCAGCCATCCAATTCAATTGTGGGAATGAACATACATGTTCCTCAACGACCGGAGCCTCTATCACCATCGGAGGAAAACTCAGGTCATCTTCAATGTAACTGCGTGCCAAGAAGTCATGCGCCGCTGCAAAAACATTCCAACGTCCCATTATTCCATGTATCGCTGCTAAGGCCATAATCCCGCCGCCAGAACAGAGCAAGTCATGAACCACTAAGGGGCTCATCAGCTAGTCATAATCCGCGTTGGGAGACACCGTACAGCAAAGACACAAATCCAGGGCCCAGTCGAAATCACAGCTCAGGCAATGGAAGACAGGTTGAACGCATGTGAAAAAGGAAAATCAAAACGATAATCCATAAGCTGCATTTAATGTAGCCAGAGGCAGCGCTCCGTAATAACTAAGCATTCGGTTGCGCAACAGCCGAGAAATATTGTCGTGTGCTGCAGGATGTGCATCCATATTTAAGTAAATAAATTAATAGAAGCACACCGGCAACTAATGCGAGTATTAAGGGGAATCCACCAACGATGCTGGAAAAAATCGAATGGAAAAATGCTGACAAGACACCAAATATAATTTGAAAAGAAGACACAAGGCCACTGCTTATAACTTTTTTTTTTTGTAAGATGTTTATTACACTTTTCGCATAAGTAATATACAAATTTGCGCCTACAACCTTATTAGGCCGGCCACACAGTTGTGCAAGTCATGTAATACATTGGTGTTTGTACACAGCCCATCAGCCGACATCGTTAGTACCGGCGGCGTTTCATGTGAAAGCATTCGTATCAGCTAACAGCACTGTATACGTTTCAAATCATGTCCATGTCCTTACATTTTATATTTGTAATTGCGTCAAAAACCTGTAATAAAAACAATATGTAATACCGTAACTTCAAACACTGTGTCACAACATTCTTCCTCTCCTGTGGTAAGTCTGTAGTACTCATCAGTACGTATTCCTTCGCATGTCAGGTTTGGTCACTCTATGCGGGGTCTTTCCGGCGTATGTGTAAGTAGGTAGTCACGCAAATACATCCAATAGTCCCTGGGGCGTGATCTAAGCGGCAGTTCCTCCTCATATGTAGCCAGTGTGTCACAACAATATGTTAAATCTTCCAGCCAAATTTTCATCTTCGGCCCTGCCTTACTGTTCCAATGTAAGGAAACCCTCCTTTTCGCCATCAATAGCGCTACCACACAGAACCTGCGCCTTGTCGCTCGTAAGTGCGGGACAATGCCTAACAAGCATACCTTGGCCTCGCATTCTAGTGATACCCCTATCATGTCACTTAAGGCCTGTGTCACCTGTTCCCAGTAGTTTGCTACGGAGCCACATATCCATGCTAAATGCATAAAGTCTGCATTGTCCTGCCTACATCATACACATCTGGAATCGTCTCTCAACCCGTATCTATGTAGCCTGTGAGGCGTGTAGTACATTTGGTGTATATATTTGTAATGGATGATCCTCAGGTTCCCATTCGCTGGTAACATGCCTATGAGTAGACATGTGGTTTCCCAATCCTTGTCTGACAATGTACCTTCTAGGACATCGTTCCATTTACCTCTCATCTTTTCCGTGTTTCCCCCAATGTCATTCTGTATGCTCATGTAGAGTTTGGACACCAGATGTGAGGCAGTAGGTGTGGTGAGTAGTAGTTGCAAGGGAGTCAGGGTCTGGGGTTCCTCCTGAAATGTGGGATAGTGCTCTTTGATCGCTCTCTGTAGCCTATAGTAATTAAAGTTAAACAATAGTGTTGGGTTGCTAATGTAATCCAACTTATCTAGGGTTTGGTAGGTTCCTTCTCTATATAAATCTCCCATCTTATCTATACCAACTTTACGCAGTAAATCCATCCCAATCTGTTCTTGTGTAACTGATAGCGCCGGATGATGTGCCAGGGGTAGAGCAGGCGCATAGAGCGGGAGGCGTTTAGCCACCTTTCCCATCAGTGTCCATGCGTCTGTGGTGGTATTCACCGGGTTTATGTCACGTTCATGTAATCTGTCCCGTTTGTGTGTCAGTATGCTAGTCAGTGGCACCGGGTCTGCGTCACCAGCCTCCACCGCCACATGTGTTAGGAAAGGAATCTTGTGATACCAGTAGTGCGCAAATTGCACTTGTGCGCATAAGTAATATAGATAGAGATCTGGTACTCTGAAGCCCCCCTTAGCATATGGTAGTGTCATCGTTTGCAGATCCAATCTCGCTTGTTTCCCTGCCCAAATTAGCTTTAGTATCAATTTTGTGATATTTCGGAACACCTCTGCAGGAGGCTTAATTGGGATGTTATTAAACAAGTATAGCAACTTGGGGAGTATTACCATTTTCACAATTGAAACTCTGTCTGCCAGCGACAGTGGTAGCTTATTCCACCTGTTAACCTTGTCGTCTAATGTTGAAATCGCTCTCCCATAATTGGTCCGAATAACAAGTTCTGGGTCCCTGTGATACCACACTCCTAAGTATTTCGTCGGCTCTTCCTGCCATTCAAGTGGATAATCCATGGCCGTTGGGTGTGTGCCGTCTGTTAACGCCAGTATTAAGGACTTAGTCCAGTTGATCTGGAGTCCTGAATGTTGTCCGAATTTAATATATTCGTGCAGTAGTGGGTTAAGGTGCTGTTCTGGGTTCTTAACGTAGAGCACCATATCGTCCGCGTATAGCGAGATATGTATCGGGCGCGTCAGTAGTTGTATGGCCGAGTAGTGGTGGTGTTGTCGAATTTTGCATGCTAAGGGCTCTAGCACCAGAGCGAAAAGCATAGGGGAGAGTGGACACCCCTGCCTAGTGCCACGACATATTGCGATAGGTTCCAATATGTGTTTGTTCACTCTAATGCGTGCTGTCAGATTTGTGTAAAGCATCGTGATCCATCCTATGAAGATCGGAGGAAACCCCATACGTTTCAGAACTGCATGTAAGAAAGGCCAATCGATCGTGTCGAATGCTTTGGCCGCGTCTAATAATACAGCCACAGCTTTTACTTCGGGTGCCAGATAGTGAGCTAGCGCAAATAAAGTGCGCGTGTTATGTGTCGTTGACCTTTCCGGTATGAAGCCAGATTGGTCGGGCCTTATTAGTAGCGGCATGAGTGGTTTAAGTCTGTCGGCTAGGAGGCTAGCTATAATTTTGGTATCCACGTTTATGAGGGATAACGGACGGTACGAGTCGCAGTACTCCTCTTCTTTGCCCGGTTTCAGTAATGCAATCAGTAAGGCCTCCCTCATTGATGTCGGAAGTGTCTGTGCTTCGTGTGCCTCCCCATATAGTTTCACCAAGTGTGGGGCTAGTAGGTCCGCGTACGTTTTATAAAACTCTATCGTGAAGCCGTCTGGCCCTGGTGCTTTGCCATTTGGCAGACGTTTGATGGTGTCCACTACATCTTCGACCGTGATAGGGCGAGCCAGGTATTCTCTATGGCCCTCGGACAACCATGCCAGTTCTACATCCGCCATGTAAGACAGTAATTCCTCTTGTGGTAATGGTGGGCGAGCTTCATAAAGTTTACCATAGGTGTCCATAAATTCACCCATTATCCCTTGTATGTCATGTGTCATGTTTCCCGCTCTGGTTCTGATAGCTGTGATGTGTTGCGGTGCTCGTCCGGTACATATCTTCTCAGCTAGAGCTCTACCGGGCCGACCCCCCTCTCCGTATCTCCTAGCTGTTTTGCGTTTGTATATATATTGAAGCTCATCTGCAGCAAATTGCCGATGCTCTGTTAAGAGAGCCTGTATTTCCCCCAGTACAGTCGTATCCCTTGTTTGCGTATATCTTTGTTCTAGCGTGTGTATGGCGCTTTCACGCATTTTCAATTGTTGTCTAATGTCTCTCAGGATGCCCGTGGTCGTGCTAATGCACACCCCCCGCAATGTAGCTTTGAAGGCCTCCCACAGTAGGCATGAGTCTTCCGTCGTGGGGCCATTCAAGTCAAAGTAGTCTAGTATTGCTTTATGTATGGTATCTGCATATACTGGGTCTCGCAAGGCTGCTGCATTGAATCTCCATGTAAATGGTGGAGGCGCATAGCACGGTATTTCTACCTCCAATATCACCGGGCTGTGATCAGATAGCGTACGTGGGAGATGTTTTATGTGTAGTGCCCATGACGTTACTTCCTGTGTGACTAACCAGTAGTCTAGCCTAGACCAGCTATTATGTGCTGCATTTATGTGTGTCGCCACCATTTCCCCAGGGTGCTGAACCCTCCATACGTCCACCATCTTTAAGTCTTCCATGGCCTCCTGAAGTGTCGCCCTTGCCTTTACATGTGGTTCCATTGTGCTTGGGGACCTGTCAAGCCCCTCCCTCAGTGCTATGTTGAAGTCGCCTCCCCATATCATGTTTTCAACCTGGATATCCGCTAACTCATCCCATATTTTCTTATAGAAACCTGGGTCGTCTACGTTCGGGCCATAGATGTTCACCAGTGCCAATGTGTGCTGTCTCACTGTGCCCACCACAATTACATTTCTTCCTTCAGCGTCTTTGTGCACGTTTAATAATAATAATAATAATAATAATAATAATAATAATAATAATAATAATAATAATAATCCACATTTGTAAAGCGCACAATCACCCGTTAGGGCCTCTAGGCGCTGGGGGCCGTCGGGAAGATTAAGCGAGCTATTGCCCAGAGTCAAATGGTGCTGGGCTAACCTGCCGCCGGATCCGGGGATCGAACCCTGATCCCCATATTCCAGCGTCAGTCGCCCTGGCCGCGGCGCCACACCTCTCCCACCGTTTGAGATCTTAAAGTGCACCCCATTTTTTATTAAAATGCTAAACCCTCGAGAGAATGACGAGTAATTGGAGTTGGTGACTGACTCTGCCCATTTGGCTCCCACTTTGGAATTGTCGTCTGCCGCTATGTGTGTTTCCTGTAGGAAAGCCACATCGACATGTAATCTGTCAAAATATGCGAACATCTGCCGAATTTTTCTTGGATTGCCTAATCCCCTGACATTCCACGTGATACATTTCAGCGTGGCGGAGTGCGTCATCTTAACAAATGTAGTATGCATTGAATCTTGTTAGAGCCCTCCACCCCGCATTTTAGGGCTACCTTGCGGTCCGTCCCGCATATAAGTGTACTTTTCGTCACAATGAGTTTATCATCTAATACAGTGCATTTTGTACCTGCAGAGGTCGCAATGTTTCTCAGACACAGTGAATCCATTCGAACATTTCCCGATTCCTCCCTCCTCCCCCCTCCCACTTTAGCACCCCAACATTGCCAAAGCCATCCCCATGAGTTAACAAAACTAGTAGCAAAACTGAAATTGGGGCGCACCCGCCTGGGGGTGTCGCCAGGTGCACACGTCTCCATCCACATGGTGGATGTGGACGGGTGCGTATGACATTTCTATATTCCGCTGTATCCTTTCCACCTCCTTTTCCCCGCCATAATCTGGTAAGCAACTAATTCACTATAACTGCAATTGTATTGAGTTCCGTTCAGTAGTGAAGTCTCTGAGGCCAGATGCGGTATAACAGTTTATTCCTTTTTGTTCCCTCCCTTTGTAATTCGTAATAAGTCTCACCTGTATCTTCTCTCATGCAAGAGCCAGTGTTCACCGGTTCCCAAGTGTGGCAACATAGCATGCCATCTCTGGAAAGGCGCCGCTCTCACCTTTTCTAGCAGCGAGTTCCCTCTTATATCCCACACCTGGCACGTAATGTTTGCTGGCTCAGTGCGCAATTCCATGTTTGCGCGTGGAACGGTGATATCGCCTGTCCACGTGCCGACCATCGTTCCACAATGCCAGCTGCATCAAACTTTTGCACGTGTCTGTAAAGCTCTAAGCCCCTCAGCGTTGGCCACGCAACGTGTGGATGAGTTCTATGTCGAAGGGTGACGCTATCAACACGTTGTCTTTCATAGTTCCGTGGCATATTCCCTTCTAGCGTCTCAATCATTGTCGCTTGTTCGTTCTTCCCGTTCCTGTGCCTTGCGATGTTTGCCCAGTTTCTTGACGTATTCCTGCGCTGCTTGTACTGATGGTAGTATCACTGGCTTACCCGTGTTCGTGATCTTGAGCTTCGCTGGATATAACATTGCGTATTCAATTCCCAGCTCTCGCAGTTTCTTTTTAACCGGTGCAAATTCCTTGCGCGCCATCTGTACCGCCATTGTGTGATCAGGGTAGAATTCCAGAGTATTCCCTTGATATGTGACAGCACCCTTCTCTCTGGCCAGTCTGAGGACAGTGTCTCTGTCCCTATAGTTGAGCAGGCGGGCTATTATCATGCGTGGCGTGGCTGCTGGTTTTGGTGTGGGTGCCAGGGAGCGGTGCGCCCGCTCGACGAGAAACACTGAGGAGAGATTGTCAGCTCCAAATATGTCAGTCAACAGCCTCTCGATGTAGCTTTCCATTTTGCCTGTGTTTGTTGATTCTGGTATTCCCGATATGCGGACGTTGTTCCGTCTCGATCTCGCTTCCTGGTCCTCCACCCTAGCTCTTAGGACTTCTATCGTTTTTTCCATTCCGCCACATGCCTTCGATGTGGTTCTGGATTCGTCCTTCACTTTGGAGATCCTTTGTTCCGCTTCCACAATCCGCTCATCGTGTCTTTCTATTTTCGCTACCATATGGTCCACACGCTGCACCACATTGTCTAGTTTGATATTCATTTCCTGTAGACTTTGTTGGATCGCCCTCAGCACTGCCTCCATGCCGGACCCTTCCGTTGCGTCTTGTTCCCCTTCAGCATCCGAAGCTGTGGCGTTGTTTTTTGTTTGCTTGTGCGTTTCAAAGGGCAGCTTAGTTTGCTGCTTGTCTGGTTTCCCCATGGCAGCAGCGCACTGGAAAGAGCTGTGTCGTGTCTTCTCCGGGCTTGGAGGCGTCTTTTGTTGTAGATAGGGTCCGTCGCTGGGGTGTTTTCGCCGTCCGCAGCGATGTAGAGTTATGCATCTGTCGCCCCTGACATCTGCATGCTCTCCTATAATGTGTGGCACTCTAGCTCTGGGGTTGAGAAAGCTGTGTAGGAGCCTTTCCGTAGCTTCTTTGCGCTCTCCTATGATGTCGCTCGCTATGATCACAGCGCCGTGGTGTTCTTGGCGCCAAGGCACTGCCCGCCCAGCCTCGCGTACTCTTGAGTTATTTTGCCTGCGCCGCCTTTATTGTCGCCTACTGTGTCACCTGTTGCGCTGTCGGAATGTGGCGGTCGTTTGCGCGGCTCGCTTGGGCTTCCTTCATCACATTTGTGCTCATTGTAGGGGCTGTTAGTGGGTGTGCATAGTCCCTCGCGCCAATTAGTAGTTTGAGTCAGGCGCCATATTGTGCACAGCGTTTCTCAATCAGCGCTTCTGGGCAGCGTTGCAGTCAATGTGCTTTACCTCCCTCAGAGGTCCACCGTCTTTGCAGTAGTGCGGTGCCGAGGGACTTCGCGCTCGCTGGGACTCCTAACTGTCCTTTCAGTGCCTGCCGCCGCTGTAATTTACTTGCGTTCCAGCGCCGCCGCCATTTTGTTGCCGCTGGAACGCTACCCTTGTTGTAGCGCTCACCTTGCCTACAGCGGACCACGGCCGTCTCGCTGCAGTTTAAGGTGGTCACTACCTCAGTATGATGCTCAGCGGGCCGAGGACTGTGCGCTTCTGGACCTGTTGCTGTCCAAATCACCAGTAACACCGAGCTTCAGGCGCGGCCATCTTGGAGCTCCGCTCGCATATGTCTTCAGTTTTAAATGGGTGCCCATGCGTTAACCATCCTGCAGTCTCCCACGCGATTCTCAGCAGCTAGGTTCCATTCAGCCGAGTCAGTTGTACACTTTTGACACCATGCTTATGTCGCACACACCTTGTCTCTCGCGGGGGCACATAGTCTGTATATCAAAGCAGTCTGCCAATTCTAGCTGTCTTTGTCCGATCACTCTATGATCCTTTCCTCACCCTTTACTTACTCCGCCCTTCTGTTTTGTTCGTGTCTATTCACTCCGGTCCGCTTAGAATCCGCCTGGTCTCCTCGCGGTCCCGGTATCATTCTCCGCCGCTGCAACTACTGTGCGTTCCAGCACTGCTGCCATTTTGTAGGGCTTGGAACGCATTCCCATCCGTGGCTCTCTCACAGCCCCCGGCAGACTCCAGCTTCCCCACCTTGACTGCGGTCGGTCCCCACAATGTCTTCTCAGCGAGCCAGTAGCCTGAGTTCCGTATCTGGGCTGTTTTCTGTCCGCATTACCAGCGGCTCCGAGCGTCGGGCGCGGCCATTTTGGATCGCCACTCACCTCTACGCCTATTTTCACTGATATTTACCGCAGAGTACGTTTTAGGAGGGATTCATCACCAGAAGCACACTGGCCTCACCTTCCGATTGCCATATGTGCCGTTATCGTTGTATTTGTGGTAGATTTAGGGGTACAAAGGCCGCTTTTTCGCACCCGTCCGGCGGAGCTGACTTACACGCCAGCCATCCCGCAGTGCGCCCTCTAGCGCCCCCTCCGGCCACTGCTTATAACTTTAAAAAAAATAAAGTAACTCCGTAGTCAAGGACGCATTAAAGATAGTCTGAATTAACTCCCCAAAATGCAGGAGCGTGCGAGGTGGAGTGAATTGTACAGGGCGACCTTGTGCCCTGGATTGCACCGATGCCAAAAGAGTCCCGGTTTGTACAAGGACGGTGGAAAGGTGAAGTTGAAAAATGACCGGTTGACCGTGAGGAGTATCTGGAATTATCGGATTTGCCGTAATCTTACATGGTATAAACATTTTGGCCGAAAAGAAGATGCCGAAGTGGGTCGCTAAGAAGGTGAGATAACAGCGTGTTATTAACAAGAAAGAACTGTGAAAAGAACCGATGGCACCCGGCGATATTTAACAGCTTTTTCGTGAATTCCAAAGATTTTACCCTGTAAAATGTTTGAACGACAAAAAATGCAGTTGTCGATGGCAAAAGTTATCTATTGACATTGGAAGGCTGCTCTAGATAGCAGTGTTTCCTGAATAGGCTCGAACTTGACAGCAGTTGTGAGCCTCGGCAGGGATTGCAATACCACCGATGTATGCTCCAGGTGGGGATACATATTAATAAAGCAAAGGAAGTAGCGTATTAAGCACATCAAAAATACATTGAAAAACAAATAAGCCAACCATGGAACAGGATATGGAAGCGCGAAGGAGACTTAGAGCCACTACTATGTTTGTGAAGAATATAGAACACGTGAAGAAAAAACTGCTGCCCCGACCTCACTACATCAAAAATACATGAAATTAGAGAAACTAATGTGCAAGGAAATATCAAAGTGGTGGGAGGCAGTAACTTTAGAAAAATACCAAGAAGAAAAATGAGTGCCCAGATGTAGCGGTTTCAGGGTCGAGGGGGCGTGTGTTCCATCCACCTCCGTTGTCTCGTTGCATGTGCATTCAAAGTAGCGAGAGTGTTCCTGGCCAAAGGCACTACAACTACCAGCATGCTAAGGGGCTGTCATACGGTGGCTCAAGGCGGTTCTTACAAAAGCACCTCCCTCCCAAGAGGAAGGTGCTTGTCAATCATCCCGGATTGTTTGGAGAGGGCGGATGGTGATCCCCGCCGGAATTCAGCTGGAAGATAGGAGCCTGCCGAATCCTGAAACCTGTGATGGACTTTCTTCCTGGAACTTTTGGAAGATCGCGTACTTGCGATAAGTACTGAGCCGATTGGAGTGCGGGCCCGCCTCCGTTTGGGTGTTTTTGTTTGGTGCATTTAATTGTTACTTTAGATAGCCACAGCGGTGGACTACAAACGCGCCTTGCTTTTGTTTGACATCACGAGTGCTCGAGGGGTTTTGTGAGAGAGAACGCGTCTGCTGTTTAAGACGCGCTCTCTGACATTCCCTTCGCCTTTAGCAGGAGACTTGTTTTGGAGAGTGGCATTCCTCCTACATACCCTTGTACTGTGTCGAGAAGTTACAGGGGTAATTGAAACTGAGACCACCGTTTGTTTTTGTGACATTTAACAAAGGAGCCGCACAAACATTAACAGTGACTAGAGTTGTGCAGTAACAACTAGAACTGAATCCTACTGGACTCGTGCTCCTATCCCTCTGTCATTGGGCGGCATTGATCTATCATTAGAAGGTCTTTCCTGCAATAAGGCCCAATGCCAACATTCCCTGATTGGGTGGTGTGATACGTTGGTGAGTAGTAAGAGAAGGTTTCTGAGCTTTACTATCGCTCTCCAAAGGATTGATATAAACCTTCTGTTTTTGTCCTTCCTTTACGCAGTGTGGACGCTCCCAAGGATATCTTGCAGACCATTGACCCATACTCAGGGGGACCCACAGAAAACCATCTACCACTTCCCCTTTTCCTTCCTGGGCACGTATTCATACAGAGAGTTGGTTACTTCCCTGTTGGGTTCGTGTTTAGGCGGGACTAGGGGGCTTATCGTCAGACATCGTTTCTGATGGTCATCTGAATAAGGTTAGTGGCGAATTCTATGCTTGCGCTATGGCCAATCCTTACACCAGAGGTCTTAGAATATTAATTGCTCCCTCATATGAAGATCAAGATCCTGAATTGGCGGACGAATGGGCAGAGAACCTCATGGATTGTTCAAATCGCATGCTCTCAATACTTATTAAATTTGCTTGGAGGGAACGTGCATCAGTTTTGAAATTGATTGCTGAACTAAAGGATGAAATTGAGAAGGAAGAAAGCAGTGAGACTTTTAAAATCAAAATGGAAGAGATATCTAAGAAAATTAATAAACATGAAGAAGAAATTATTATAAAAAAAGAACGAAAATTCTTAAGAGACAAAATAGACTACCAGTCGGGTAGGATCTTTACATTCAGCAAAAAATACGACAATATTGGCAAGAAAATAACCACAGGTAACACAGCAGTCGGAGGAGCGGAAAGTGAAATAAGTGAAAGTGACGTTTCAGATGATGGAACTTTGCTAACAGAGAAAGCACCTAATACGTTGCCAAATTTTTGGAAGGAATTTCGGCTCATGAATCAGAGCCAGAATTATCAAAATTGGCAAATAGACCGAGGTCGGGGGCGAGGAAGGGGATTTACCGGACGCGGCAGATGAAGAGGAAAGCAAACTGGAGAAACTCCACCAACCTCAAACAAATAAGGAGGGGCGGCTGGTGGAAAACTCACAAGCCCAGTAGCGGAAGTGGAGACGAGAGGTCAAAAGAAACAACGAGGCAAATAAGGAACACGAAGAATGTGGTAAATCTTTCTGATAAATCACTAACTGATGTTGAATATGATGTTTTGAGTTTTGGCCTTTCCTTTTGTCCCACCACTGACTTTTCCTACCCCCAAGAAAGAATAGACCTCTATAAATTTACCCGATAATTAAGGCTTCGAAAGTGGCATAAACTCAAAGTAAAAAGTACAGCACAAACTCTAAAGAACATAGTGCCTGCACCTGAATCAGTGAATGAAGCAAAGGCCTTAATTGTACTAAAAGAATTAGAGAGTGATGCTATGGAGTCGACACCAATAGATGCGGGTACTCTAGGTTTTATTGTCAACTTGAATTGTCCAAATGATTTCAAACCAAAATCTATTTTTATCCCGACTTTACCACCATGTGGCATTGATATTTTTGAAGATCTTATAATTAAAGATTTAAAAAATATGGTAAAAAAGAAAAAATGGAATCAGGACAATTTATCGAAACAACAGAGACTGGCTGTAAAAAACTTGCAGATGGACAAGAGCATTACAATCCATTAATCAGACAAAGGCGGGAACGTGGTTGTACAAAATGTGAATGATTATGTAAAAGAGGGAATGCGACAGTTGACTAATGTTGAATGCTATGAAAAAACATCTAAAAATGACATTCAAGAATCAACTACAAAATATCATCAGATGCTCAAAGAGTGGCATTCATGTAAACTCCTAGAATGGGAAGAATACTCATTCATGCTAAATCGTACACCAAAAGTGGCAGTCTTATATCTTTTGCCTAAACTGCTCAAAAACTCTGAACAACCACCAGGGAGACCGATTGTCTCCTCTATAGGTTCCCTATTAGAATAAACGTCTCAATATATAGACTTCTTCTTGCGGCCTTTTGTAGAAGGTTTACCCTCTTATTTAAAAGATAGCCGTGATTTTCTCAACAAAATCAAAGAGATTGCATGGGAAGAACATTTTCTTTTAATAACATTGGATGTTAGCAGTCTGTATATGTTAGCAGTCTGTATACGTCTATCAGGCATTCAGATGGTTTGCAGGTTTGTGCGTACTATCTGAAATTCCGCTCCATCTCATTTCTGGAACATAACCAAATGCTTCTGCAGATGATTCAATACTGTCTGGAACACAATTTATTTATCTTTAATGAATTGTTTTTCAGGGGACGGCGATGGGCACCTGCTTTGCTCCCAGTTACGCCAACCTCTTTATGGGGTGGTGGGAGCGGCAGGTGCCCAATCGCTATGTACATTATCGGAGCCATGTGGCTTCATGGCTTCGATACATAGATGATTTATTCATCATTTGGAGAGGCAATCATGAAGAAGCTATTGCATTCATTGATCTTGCGAATGACAATAGTGTCAACTTGCATTTTGAAGGCACAATTTGCAAAGACAGAGCAGTATTTTTGGATCTCGAAATAAAGGTAGCTAATAACAGGTTGATATCAAGTTTACACCGGAAGAAAACAGCCGGCAATACTCTGCTACATGCAGAAAGTAGCCACCCAAGATCTCTGAAATACAGTATCCCCTATGGGGAATTTCTTCGAGCACAAAGAAACTGTAGTAATGAAGTGGAGTTTGAACAAGAATGTCAAGGGATGAAACAACGCTTTACTGAAAGGGGATATGGCCGTAAATGTATTAATGATGCTTGTGTTAAAGCATGTAATAAGACGCAAACTGATCTCCTGACACCTAAGGAAAGGGAATGTAACAATGAAGACAATTTCATTAAGTATATCTCTACCTTTAATTCTAAATCTGTTAATATACGGAAATGTCTTAACAAGCATTGGAAAATTCTACATACAGAACCAGCCATAACAGAGGTGATAAAGAACTCCCCCAGTATAACCTACAGTAGATGTAATTCCTTGAAGGACAGACTCTGGAAAAATGAGATTACCCAACGAAAAACCTCCTTTAAAGAGATCCAAGGTTTCTATGTTTGCATGAAATGCAAAGCATGCAGATATAGTTCCAATGTAAAGACTGTACACTACCCATTATCGAACTGTAAGAGAAAGATTGAAAAACATCTAACATGTCTATCAGACCATTGTGTCTATGTATTACTGTGCCCCTGTGAAAAAAAATATGTGGGGAGCACAATGTTTCTTGCTAAGAAAAGAATATTAGAACACATGCGGGTGATTGCCAACAAAGATAAATTGTCCCCGATTGCCCGTCACTTTGAGGAACTACACAATGGCAATCACAATTTGCTACGCTTTTTTTGTGATTGACAGGGTTCCAGAATCAAATAGGGGTGGAGACAGAATTCGCAAGTGACGACAAATGGAGTCTAAACTTATCCTGGAGCTCGACACTAGAATTCCGGGGGGGGGGGTAAATTCCGAAGAAGAGATGAATTGGTTCCTAGGGGAATGAATATGTACCGATGAAATTGTTATAATGATCAGATTAGTATACATGGAATCATTATGTAGTATGATCCTTATGTTTGACTCCACTTATCCTTCACTTTGCTCCAGGAAGAAAAGTTTTAACAAAGTTGTTTTTAATTCACTGTTGAAATACTACCAACATAGGACAAGCCACAAACGTACGTTTGATCTTTTTTCAGGTGATGATGCCAGAAAATGAAAATTGCCAGAAATCCATGGAGTCCTACAACACTCCTGGGAGTAACAAAATTATTGCATAATGATCTATAACGGATATACGATAAACATGAACTGTATGAATACCCACTTGGGAATGGTTGTAACAGTAACAAATAGCAATTAGAAAAAGTACCCACTTGGGACGTTAAATATTTGATCTAATTTGTGACAAATCTGCTTTGAAAATTGTAGATTAACAGGCATAATTTCCCACTTGGGATGCTCGATCTAGAGAAGTATTTATGTTTAACTGTTGCCTATATTTAAACATGATACTAAATGTTTACTTCTATGCAATGTATTACTTAGTTGAAGGAATGGCAATAATTTACATTTACATTTATCAACTTAAATGATCATGAAATGTACTAAA
Source organism: Lissotriton helveticus (assembly GCF_964261635.1). Lineage (NCBI taxonomy): Eukaryota > Metazoa > Chordata > Amphibia > Caudata > Salamandridae > Lissotriton > Lissotriton helveticus. The sequence continues at coordinate 1,549,176,292 of NC_136065.1, forward strand.
ATTATGATTATATAAATTACGGGACAATATGAAGCATGAGATAATAATTTTGATTGTTCATAAACACAACGTGACAATATAGAAAATCCCGTATTTCACCATGCAAAGATGGCTGACAAGCTTTCAGTCCTATGTTGATGTTTGTGCACGAGAGTCACAAAAACTTTTTTGAGCACTTTCTTTATCTTTATTTAATGTCGGTCCTGACAAACAAACAATTACCCGTGACCAAGGCGAGTGTATCTCTGAAACGCGTTGGGTTTTTGAAAGTTTGGCTTGATGTCAAATAAAGTCTTCCAAGCTACGTTTAGGACTGGCAGTGTTCTTTGCAAAGAGTGCATCACGTACCGGAGAGTGCAAGATGGAGTTAATTGTACAGGGCGACCTTGTGCCCTGGATTGCACCGACGCCAAAAGAGTCCCGGTTTGTACAAGGACGGTGGAAAGGTGATATATATATATATATATATATATATATATATATTGCGCTCGAGACTCTTCTCAAATCCAAAGAAAGAGGCAGCACTCACAAACCACAGAGGTGTCCAGATTCTTTAATCATCGGGAACAGAAAAGCACAGACGCGTTTCGGCGTTAGCCTTCGTCAGTGTGTCACTTGTCAGTTACATACATCCCATGTAATTATAGAAATCTGTAGACATTGACATAAACATAGGACAATACTCCTACGTGCCTCTAAGGGCGCCATATTGGAAAGGTGTTCTGTCCATATTGGGGTCTGTTTCAATTCTTTCATTGATTCTCTGAGTGAAATAAAGCCGTGGATCGGCTAGTGTCCTATGATAAAATGCGCAATGTCATATTTACAGGTTAACAGTGCAAAAACAATAAACATATAAAGGAAACGTTCAAAGTTACGGGCGCAGACGTGATTTTGACATGTATTAATAGTGTATCTAGAATGGCCAAGAAAAACCTCCAAGACTCTGGACTGAATAGCCTAGGAAAATAGCCTAGAAAATTACATATACAGGCCTGCCCCGGTTGTTTCTTGGGCTGTTATAAGTTCCATTACATTTAAATTCTGCAGAGCCCACTATAAGGGACCCCCGTCGTAAAGCATGATTTCTTTCAGTCGGGATTCCCTATTGGCCAGTTCAGCTTTAGAATATACACATATTTACATATTCAATATATACATTTCTACATAATTTCGTACTAGCTTTGAACTCACGATTTAAGCAAAAGGGGTGTGGAGAAACGGGGGTGAAGAAAAATGATAATAATCATCAACACAATTACATTATACATTTCATTCCAACTTCCAGAGTCTGAATTTTTGGGAATCTCAGTGTTGTTAGAATACAGTATTAACACTATCCACAAAATATACAGAATATACAGTTGGTCCTTCGACTGTCAGCTTGTGAGCAAGGCTACCCGTGGGAGTCACTTATCCCTATGATCTTATTTACCCAGGTGACATGATAGTTCCTCTCCGCTGTTCATCCCTCCCGGGTGTTTAGCGGAAAGGTCTATGATGTATCTAGACTCGAGTCTACGTAGTCTCCTTAAACGGTCTCCTCCTCTTACATTGGAGGGAACAATGTCCAGTCCAAAGAATCGGAGTTTTGTGCGGTCTTTCTTGTGCTCCTCAGCGAAATGTCGAGCAACCGGATATGAGATGTCTACTTTCTCGATTGCTCGCTGATGTTCAAGGATCCTCAGTTTGAGTTCCTTGATAGTACTGCCTATGTAGCGCAGGCCACATGGGCAGACTAGGCAGTAAACTACAAACTGGGTGCTGCATGTGATAAAGTGCTTAATTTGCACTTTCTTTCCAGTGTCCGGTATGTCATATGACAATACACGTTTGCTGCCACTGCAGGCCTTGCAGTGGCCGCAGGGAAAGAAACCCGCCATCTGTTTCAAAGAGTTAGTTTTCGGAGGTAGTTTATCTAGATGACTCGAGACCAACATGTCACTTAATGACCGTGCCCTACTGAACGTAATTAAAGGATGTGTGGGTAAATCATCCTTCAGTATACTGTCAGTCTTCAGTATGTGCCAGTTCTTATTTAGCATAGCTTTGAGATCTTTAGCTCCCCTGGAATATGGAGTAATTAATCTGAATTTTCCACTCTCTTTGTTGGATTTTCTGTTTCTCGTTACGGTTGGATCGTTCGTGGCCAGCAAAGTAGCTCTCTGTATCTTCCTTACCTTATTCAGAGTGTTTTTCAATAAGGTATTACCATAACCCCTCATTGAGAATCTCCCTACACATTCCGAGGCTGCCGCCTCAAAATCAGATTCCTTAGAGCAGTTCCTGCGGATTCTGAGTAGTTCTCCGTAGGGAATGCTGTTTTTTAGTTGGGTGGGATGGCTACTGCTGGCGAAAAGTGTGGAGTTGCCAGCAGTTTCTTTCCTGTACAGGGTTGTGTGCAGATGATTGCCTTCAATATACACCCTCAGGTCCAGATACTCCGCTGCCACCGGACTCACCGAACCCGAGAAGTGTAAATTGAGGTCATTAGTGTTAAGAATCTTAATAAATTCTTCTGCCGTATCCATCCCTCCATCCCAGACGATAAACAAATCGTCAATATAACGATACCAGCATTTTACCTGCCCTGTGTCTGTACCAACTGTGCAGCTCCTGGGTACCTGCTCCTCCCACCAGCCAACGAACAGGTTCGCGTAGCTGGGAGCGAAGCAGGTACCCATCGCCGTCCCTGAGGTTTGTATATACAGCTGGTCCTCAAAGAGGAAAATGTTGTTATACAGACAAAATTCAATGAACTCTAGAATAATTTCATTGTGACGTGCATATTTCATTTGGCGTCGCTTCAGAGCATGTTCGATAGCTTCGAGACCCTTCCTGTGGTCTATACAGGTGAAAAGACTTGTAATGTCTAAAACCATTAACAGGTACCCAGAATCCCATCTTAGTTCCTGGATCTTGGTCAGGAAGTCTTTGGTGTCCCCTATATATGAGTTTAGCTTGATCACCAAAGGAAATAACACATTGTCAACAAAACGGGACAGATTCTCCATCAAGCTTCCAATAGATGATATTATTGGACGGCCAGGGGGATTTTCCATGTTCTTGTGTAACTTGGGGAGATGGTAAAAAGTAGGTAGCATGGGGGTCTGGTTCCTAAGGAAAAGGTTTTCATCTTTCCCGAGCATGTTAAGAGTGTACCATTTTTGTACTAGTGCATCATAGTTGGTAACACTTGTATGATACACTGTGTCCGTACACTCCTTATAGAAATTTCTATCAGCAAGTTGCCTTAATGCTTCAGTTCTATACTGGTCCCTGCTCAATAGGACCACGTTGCCCCCTTTGTCCGAGGGCTTAATCACCAAAAGTTTGTCATTCATCAGAGCCCTTAATGCTTGGCGTTGACATTCCGTGATGTTATTTACTGGATTTATCGGTTGCGTTTTCCTATAGTTAGTAAGGTCTCTTTTCATCGCCTCTGTAAAGACGTCGACTGCGTCCCATGATGCTTGTGGTACAAAAGTCGATGTAGGTCTAAACAAGCTTTCCTCTCTTACTTGTTCTACCCCTTGTAAAACAGCTCGTTGGGCAAGGGTCAGGTTTTCCAATTCATGCTCGGACTCTCGGTCCAAACGAAGATCCTCGAGTGCCTCAATAACTGGTGGATCTTTCGAGCTGAGTGTGTCCATCTCATTCACTTTAGTGTTTTTCTTGCTAGTTTTTAAATGCGGACGCATTTTAAAGTGTTTATGGAGCTTCAGCTTTCTAGTGAATTTAAACAGATCGATTCTAGTCTGTGTGTACTCGAGGTCATTCGTGGGGCAGAAAGTGAGACCAAGACTTAAAACTTCGGTTTCCGCTTCCGTGAGTATCTTAGATGTCAAGTTCACTACAGTGAGGCTGACGGAGTCAGTGTGGTCATTTGGATTCGCTTTCATTGCTTCTTGTTCGTCTGGCGATTCACCCATCTGGAGGTTCTGGCATTTCCTCTGCCTCCTCTTCCCGCCGCCTCCCCTCCTCGTCCTCCTCCTCTGTTTGATGTCATTGTGGCATCCGCACCTGCATCGGGCGGTTTGTTTTTGCCGCCCCTTAGCCACGAGCTTTTGATCACCTCGTATTCCTCCTGAAAAGGAGTCTTCTTTGGGCGAGCCCCTTGTAGGTCATACAATGCATCTTGTGAGTCCGAGTCGTTTTGCCTCTGTTGTTCGTCCCCCGACTCGTTCTCAGTCAGGTCTGACTCAGAGGTAGCGGGTTCTGTCTCCGGTATTCCGCTTGTGGTGGCTGTCATGGTTCTTTTCTGGAGAGCCCTCCGGGGGGCATCGTACTTTTTGGCATAGGTAAGTACACGTCCGGTTGCGTAATCGTTGGCATCGCTCTCGTATTTTTCTTGCTTGCGCGTTCTTATCTTCTGTTCATATTTAGCCAATCTTGTTTTCATCAGATCCCTCATCTGGGATATTTTTTTTTTTTTTTTTAAACCTTTATTGTACAGAAGGCGCTCACAGATACGGGCCTACAACCCACCGGGCCGGCCACCACAATAAAGACACATACGAGGCAATGCAGGAGTGAAAACAGGATTTCTAAATAGCGCATATAAAGGCAAAGGTAACAAGTCTTCGAGCCGCCATCGCGGACAGGATAAGAGTAGGTTAATTTTATAATGAAATAAAGGGGTTCGCAGGATAAAGACAATCTGTAAAGTCCAGAGGGCCGCGGTGGGCCGTGAGCAAGCCGAAGTTTCGAATACAGGAAAAACCAAAAGAACAGTCACATTTTGGCAAAGGCAGAACGTGAGTCCCACATCAATAACAATCACAATCGCTGCTCAACTCCCTCCCACCACTACCATGGCACATAATAGTAAAACAGCGAAAAGTACGCTTACACAACTAAAAGCCCTCCGTTACAACAACCCAGAAAAGGAAAAGAAAAATAGGGGGGGAAAAGGGAAAATAGGGGAGGAAAAGGACATCGGAAAAGGGAGGAAGAAAAAGTGAGGGCGCAGCGTCAGTGCACGCCCCCCACGGCTAACAAAGCACCCAATACTAATTCGGCACAAGGAACTAGTGGCAACAGGAGAAATGAATGCGTAGTAAACCGTGACAGCAGACTCACCAAAAGGGCCATGCCAGCACAAACACCCCGGGGGGCGACGTGCCGACACCGCGCCACGAAATAAGGGGATACATAAGAGCCATAGAACCAAAAAAGGAACAAGGGAAGATACAAAAAAACAGACCCCCCCACCACCCCGCACAGCCCACCCTGCACCCCTGCAGAAGGCTATGGCCTACCCCCCAGCAGCGTGCCTGTCGCCCTAATTAGAACCCGAAATATAGAAGAATATAGAAAGAAAGAATCACTTAGAGAAAAAAGGGGGAGGGAAAACAAGGAAAAACAGCAGGAGAGGAGCCACACAATCAAAACCCCTTCAGCTCCCACCCCCCCGCCCGAAAATACTCATAGCCCACGGGAAGATAGTAAATACACGGATAAGCTCCAGGAACGTAAAGAAATATCAAATATAATCATACAATTATAAACGGATCGCCCAACCATACCACAAAATAACAGTCCACAGAGGCAAGATCAGCTCAACCCTGTCCTCGTTTTTCACAAACTGTAGTAGTCCAACGAACCAGGAACCAGAACACATGGAGCCGGAGGTGAAGAACAGGGAGTCGAATCAAAAATTCACTCAAATCAAAGCGATCGCGATCCGGATGATCCAGACAGAACAGGAACCACCTCAGGCAAAGCAGGCACAGTTCCGATGAGAACTCGGAGAAAGCCGGTCCAGCGGCACAGTCACAGGATCTTCGTTTGGCCGTGTGAGGCAAAAGAGGAAAAGGAGACCCATCGAGGTCGGTCCAGATGGGATCCGGCCGGCGAACCTCCGGAGCAGAAGGAGGCGCAGGATGAAGAAGGGCAGCGGACTTCCGTACAACCACACCAACAGCAGCCTCCAGGTTCACGACCCCAAGGAAAGTTCCAGCAGCACACAACAGAGATGAAGCCGCACAAACCGGGGGGGGTCCGGCAGGTCCAACCAAGGGACCCCTCTCCAGGATAGCGACAGGTGCAGTCATGGGTGCCCCCCAGGAGCGCAGGGCGGCGAGGATGTCGCCAAGTGTAGGCTCACCTTTGCAGTATTCAGAAGCCGTGCCGTGCGGCGGATCCGCCCCGCCAGTCCCAGCAAGGCCGAGAGTCATGGGGCCGGCCGCCATCTTAGAAGCTCGGCGAGGCCGCTGCAAACACCGATCCCCGCCCGGGGATCAGCGGGGCAAAACAGGATATCGGCAGCCGCCAGCGGAGGCGCCACCAGGGCAGAAAGGGGGGCCACCAGAAGAAGGCGACGCGCCGGCACCCCACACGCCGCCGGCACCGTTCTCCGAGCCCGGGCGGAGGAACTCAAAATGGCCGGGCCGGAGAACAAAGGGGGGACGAGCCAAATGCACGGTGAACCCCGTCCATGGAAGGCAGCACCCCAACACCAGGTCGCAGGATCGCCGGACCAGGCCAGGGGGGCCGCAAGCGGTCCACTAGCACATCGGCCTCTCCGACCGGCTCCACACCACCACCAAGGGCCGGCAACCGCGCCCCGTCCAGCCCGGGCGCCGCTCCGGAGGCCCCGAAGCAGACAGGGGCACAACTCAGGGAAGTATTTTACGATGTGCAGTGGAACGGCGATACCTCACGGACACTTACCGTTTGCTCCGGTGGCTCCTGGGTGTTGCGGATCGCAACACCCAGGAGCCACCGGAGCAAACGGTAAGTGTCCGTGAGGTATCGTCGTTCCACTGCACATCGTAAAATACTTCCCGGGGCAGGATAAAGTACAGGATAGTTGTTGTAGACAGGAGAGTGAACGGAGCCGAGCTAAAACGCGGCCATCTCGGACGCGAGCTTGGCTCCTTCTCATCTGGGATATTGATGCTTTTCTTCCGCTGTCCGTTTCTTTTCCTAGTTCTTCATTGATCACATCTATTTCCGCCAGCGCTTTCACCCTGTCGCTCCAGGAGTACTTTACTAGGATTTTCAGGGTTCCCTCGCAATAGGATGCCGTGTGCTCAAACCAGTCTGTGAGCATTTCGGGATCCGGGTGTTCATAAGAGGGTACCGTGTGTACTCTCAGCCCCCTGGGAACTCTCTTCTCTTCAATATAGTTTGTAAGGCTTGTGGCCTCCCATCACTTGCGCACTTCGCGCTCATGTAGTTTCTCCAGTCTCATGAGTGTCTCTTTTAATTTACGATCCTGTGGTGGTTCTTCGGGCGTTGTAATTTTAGTCGCCACCTGCGCTGACGCCCCCTTGCGCTTAAATATATCTCTTGCAGCGTTCATACGCTCTGTGTCTGAAAACATCTTGTCACTGTTAGTGGATGTTGGTAGTTAGTAGTTGTGTAATAATTAGATCGCAATTAGGGTTGCTCATATAATGTACTGCAACCTCAATGTGCAGTTCCCTTTAACCTGGACACCTCGCGGTATTGCAAACGTTCTGTTAGCCGATTCCGCTACACGCTTAGAGCATCATGCGTGAGGAGAAAGAAAGGAATCATCTTACCGGCAGGTACGTCTTCGTCAGGGGGCCCCCGGAGCAAGTCCAGCGCGCTCCTCCCTCCGTAGATAACCTTTCCGGTGTTGTTGTAATTCTTCTATTGTTCTCCAGCGGTCGTAACGGTGCACAGCGTAACTCCTCCTCGGAAAGCCGTGCACTCTTGAACGGGTGCTGCTAGCGGTTCGCAGGAAAACCGCACAACATTGCGCTCGAGACTCTTCTCAAATCCAAAGAAAGAGGCAGCACTCTTCGGGAACAGAAAAGCACAGACGCGTTTCGGCGTTAGCCTTCGTCAGTGTGTCACTTGTCAGTTACATACATCCCATGTAATTATAGAAATCTGTAGACATTGACATAAACATAGGACAATACCCCTACGTGCCTCTAAGGGCGCCATATTGGAAAGGTGTTCTGTCCATATTGGGGTCTGTTTCAATTCTTTCATTGATTCTCTATATATCACCTACTGGTAAATATATTATATATATACTAGCAGCCCGTCCCGTCGTTGTCCGGGTATGAATTGCTGCCGGCCAGTAGTATATTGTTTTGTAGGATTTCGTTTTGATAGCATTTCTTATCTGTGACAGGCCTGTGACAGGCCTGTGAAACGCTCTGATTCACAGTGCACTGCTGATGCACTTAAGAGTGCGCGTTCAGTAGTGTGTGAACTCGAGTTTCCCTACTTTATTTTTCCTTGCAATATTATATAGCGCGAACTCGACAACATGGCATGAGCACAATTTACATTACAGAAGAACACATTCATTTGTGGTAGGCACGGGGAGACAAAGCGATTTGCCTGGAATCACAGGATGTTGAGCTGATGCCGAGATTCGAACGTAGCTCCCCAGCTCTAAAGTTCGCAATTCCAGAACTTGTGGTGGGAGGTGTGTCTAAAAGTGTATGTCGGTGCTGGCCATCAATGAGAGAGACCTGTGCATTTTTCAAATGGGTGGTGAAAAAATATGAGTATGTTGCTGAAGCTGTGGGCCGCCGTGCCACCAATGTACTTACCGGGGGAGGGTAAACACCCATTATTCCGCAACTTTCTTTCCACGTACCATTACTCCGCATACTTTCATTACGAAAGTACCATGACTCCGCAATGCCATTATAACGCATGGCATTACATTTTATATGTTTTTACCACGCATACATTTACAACAAAATTCGTTGTAAATGCATGAATGGTAAAAGCATGGTTTTTTTTTATGTTTGGATAAGGTAAGTATGGGTATAGGGGTATATGTTTTGGGGTACTGAGGTAAATGTTTTGGGGTGTTTGGGTATTTTAAGGGTTCAGATATAGTTTTGGGTTATGGGGTACAGGGGTAGTTTTAGGGTTTAGGGATAGGTATGGGTTTTGGATTACAGGGGTATTTTTAGGGTTCAGGGCTAGGTTTGGGTTTTGGGGTATAGGGGTATTTTTAGGGTTCAGGGGTAGGTTTGGGTTTTGGGGTACAGGGGTATTTTAAGGGTTCATGGCTAGGTTTGGGTTTTGGGGTACAGGGGTATTTTTAGGGTTCAGGGCTAGGTTTGGGGTTTGGGGTGCAGGGGTATTTTAAGGGTTCAGGGCTAGGTCTGGGTTTTAGGGTACAGGGGTATTTTTAGGGTTCAGGGCTTGGTTTGGGTTTTGGGGTACAGGGGTATTTTAGGGTTCAGAGGTAGGTTTGGGTTTTGGGGTACAGGGGTTATTTTTAGGGTTCAGGGCTAGGTTTGGGTTTTGGGGTACAGGGGTATTTTTAGGGTTCAGGGGTAGGTTTGGGTTTTGGGGTACAGGGGTATTTTAAGGGTTCAGGGCTAGGTTTGGGTTTTGGGGTACAGGGATATTTTAGGGTTCAGGGGTAGGTTTGGGTTTTGGCATACAGTGGTATTTTTATGGTTCAGGGGTAGGTTTGGGTTTTGGGGTACAGGGGTATTTTTAGGGTTCAGGTCTAGGTTTGGATTTTTGAGGTACAGGGGTATTTATAGGGTTTAGGGATAGGTTTGGGTTTTGGGGTACAGGGTATATTTATAGGGTTAAGATGGGTTAGTGTTTAAGGGTGTTGGGGTATTTTAAGGAGTAAGGGTGGGTTATGATTATGGGGTACAGGGGTATTTAAAGGGAGCAGGGTGGGATTAGCACACGATGTGAGACATGGCATGAAGGGCGGAACGTACCACACGCCCCCAGCGTTTGTCACGCCCCCAGCACACACCCACAGCACAACGCAGACAAGCCCACAAAGGACTACTTTGCTGGCACGGTTCTTTTACCTTTTAAATGTATATGGTGGGTGTCTGCATAGCCTATGTCCTTCTGCTGCAACTGCCCTTTCCAACGCTGTATTGGGTGTTGTGATTGGTGCTGTGGTTCCTGAGATTACCCGCCTCAAAGGTTTGGGCTCTCTCTTTATTATATTGTAATGTAAATGTAAAATGTAATGCAATTAGGCTTCAGGGCCCCCGCCCGCCCGACGTTGTCCAGGGGTCCCCCGGAGCCTTCCTCCATATATTGCAGTATTATACCTCTATGTTTATTTTGTACGCTTTTGTAACCTGCACACGTAACTTTTTCATCCTGTAATGCACCGTTTGGCTCACTTTTGTAATGCTCCGTTTGCTTCCTCTTGCTCACGATGTACGCTTTTGTAACCTGCACACGTAACTTTTTGCTCCTGTAATGCACCGTTTGGCTCACTTTTGTAATGCTCCGTTTGCTTCCTCTTGCTCACGATTTTCATTTTTGCTTAATTTTTTGCGCCGCTCACCGCTCCTAAATAAATAAATAAATAACCTACCTCATCCGCCGCTCACCGCTCCTCCCCGCCTGTCCGCTCCTCCTCACCGCATGTCCGCCGCACCGCCTGTCCGCCGCTCCTCACCGCTCCTCCCCGCGCCATGTCCGCCGGTCCTCCTCGTGCTCCTGGACGCCGCTCCTCCCCGCGCTCCTCACGTCGGGCACGCACGTCGCGGCCGGTGCTTCTTCCAAGGGACTACTTATTTTTTTCTCTGTAAATTTTTTAAATAACTTATATTTATTAAGTTTATATAGCCTATGTCCATCTGCACACCCTGACGATTACAACGATGTATCGGGTGTGTGGATTGGCGCTGTGGTTCCCGAGTTTACCCGCCTCAAAGGTTCAAAGTTCTTCCTTTATAATAGTAGAATAGATGTATATATATATATATATATATATATATATATGTATTCTTTACCACACCAAACTTTCAATCAAAGAAGGCGCTGACTCCGTGAATCTCAATCCATACGGTTTATTTCATATTCAGTTTCTGCTCAGACGCGTTTCGGCGTCTTGCTCCCGCCTTGTTCACTAACATCTGCATTTTAGATTGTACGACATATATACAGATACATGTTGTCATGGGTTCAATTAACAAAACTCGTTTGCACTGGCTGTTGCTATGGTTTCAAGGTTACACCCTATGTGATGATTTGGACAAGTACATGACTTGCACATTTAGAAAATCATGGCAGTCTGTTTTCACTTGTTGTCATAAAACATTTTTAGCAGGTGAAATCTAAACATTTCAATTTGTGCTCGTAATATATCTTACGAAAAAGGTGTTTTAACTGTGTTAAAATAATCACATAACATCACACGCTATTCAATTAATATCATTGGATACATTGTATTGTTTGTTTACATGTCCCGGGTAATTCTGTGTTTGTCTGCTCATACCTGTTCTTATATCAATCGTGATTGGCTTAAGGCTGAATAGTAAGTAGTGACTTAGCATGTTATTGGGCGCTCGGTCGGGAGTGAGAGTCATGCATCCGACTTATGTGGTCTAGTCATCAAAACCGGCCCGGTAGATTTGTGAGTGCAGGGCATATTGATTCGTAAGTACTTTTAAATGCTCTTCGCACACTACTTTACTCTTTTATAGGCCAGTTCCTGTTGTGTATTCAGGCACATGCTAGTCTCGCCCACGGGTAACAAGACCGCGAGCTGCTGGGTAATGCTAACACAAGGCTGTGAATGCTCTGTTAGCTATTGAGGGTCTCCCGATACATTAAACAGCGGGGGAACTACATACGGGACTTGTAATGGAGTACTCGTGTTGAAGCCTGGTGATTTAAAATAAAGGGTGCGTGAATTGAGGTGATTTATACGGCACATCAGGTGTGCCCATACCCAGTGTGACATGTGAGGTGAATTTACAGTGAATTAAACGTGAACAGCAGATGTTTGAAGGGTACTCGGAAAAGAGGGGAAGCACAGGGGCTGGAGGGGTTATATGTGGACGCTAAGGGCTTCATCCGCATTCAAGCCTGAAGGGATTTTGGAGTTTAAGAGAATGATGTATCTCGACTCCAGGCGGCGTAAAGCAAGTTTACGATTTCCGCCTCTGACATTTCTGGGGATGCTGTCTATGACGAAGTACGTCAGACCTTCTGCATTGCCTCCATGGGTCTCATGGATGTGTCTTGCTACTGGATATGTTTGGTCCATATTTGCGATTGCCCGCAGGTGTTGTAGGATTCTCACATGCACAGGGTGGATGGTGGACCCTACGTATTTTTTGCCACATTAACACGTGAGCACGTACACAGCAAACTCAGTCTTGCATGTGAAATGTTCCTTAATAGAATAGGGCAGTCTTCTGAATGGTAACTCGACATTGGTGGTATTGATACCATGGTTGCAGGCCTTGCATTTGCTGCATTTTTTGAAACCTTTCTGGGCCTGTAGCCAGTTTTTTTGCTTCTTAAGGACAGGTGCATTGCAGACTAGCTGGCTGCGCATTGATTTCGCTTTTCTAAATGATACTAAGGGTCTTTCGCCTACTATGCTCCCTATGGTTGGATCATTGTGGATCAGTGGCCAGTGCCTTCTTAAAATTTTACGAAGGTTCGAGTGGTATCGATTGAAACCAGTGATAAGCCTAGGGGGTTGTCTTTCTTGCTTGTCTCTGTTGGTTTCTCGCACCACCAGGAACAGTAGTTCCTGTCGAGTTTTTGTGCTGCATTTGGCTTCTGCATTTCTGCATGTCTTGTCTGTGTACCCTCTTCTTTGGAGTCTCGTGAATAGGTTTTCTTTGGCATCTGTGAGTCCCTCAGTGGTACTGCAATTGTGTGTCATCCTGAGGCATTCAGCGTATGGGATCGATTGTTTCAGAGGTGTGGGGTGGAAACTATTGGCGTGTAGAATCGCGTTTCCTGCTATATATATATATATATTACCTACTGCGGTTGCCAGTAGGTAGTTATAGTTAGGACCTAGTTTCCATAGGAAATCCACAGACCTAGTTTCCATAGGAAATCCACATCATTCTATTTGGAATAACTTTTGCGCCGGTGGACGAATCTTTGCAAATTTCTCCAAGAAAATGTCCTGCTCGGTTCCACTCCTTCCCTGAAAGTTTGGGGGTGATTTGTCAAGTGGGGGCCGAAAAAAAAGGGGGTCCCAAAACGTGTTTTCCGCATGTAATTTTCGATAGGGACCTTTAGCCAGGGCTACAGCCCGAACGGCTGAACGGAATTACACCAAATTTGGGAGTGAGGTAGAGTTCGGTTCGCAGATTGTGCTTTTTGTTAAATGGTGTAAATCCGTTCAGTAGTTTCTGAGAAAATTACAAGTAAAATCATAGCGATATCTAGAGACAGAGTTCTACACGCGGACGGAGATCCGTTCAATTACGAGCGCAAGCTGTATGCTGATTGGCTGTCAACTGTCTGTCAACACTCGAAACCAGGAAGTGTTGGCGGCCTTTTTGTGCCTCGGTAGCAGCGAGTCACAAGAAAACAGTAAAAGAAAGTTGATAAATAAGGAAAGGGGGCAGGGTAGAAAAATGTTGACCCTCTAGGCCTGCTGAGGGGGTCGCACATGGACCTTTAGGCCCCCCCCAAAAAAATTTAAAACATTTTTAAACCACAGGGTACGCGTATCGTACTCGTACGCGGTGGAAAAGAAAAAAAAAACTAGAAGTCTGTTAGCTCGGGGGGGGGGGGGGGGTTAAAAGGTCCCCCGAGCCCCGGGGAACGCCCCCGGGATTTTATTTTGAAGTATACGGGGGGTTCACGGCCCCCCCACATGTTCCGGGGACAGCCACCTTCCTGGGGCAGTAATATTTAAAATTGTGACGTCATCAGCAGTGCATGCGGGCAGAGCGAGTTATAGTTAGCTGAACTAACTATAACGGGGGAATTTCAATGGTTTTGTATGAGTGTAATGTCCAGCTAACTATAACGTGTGTGAAACCTATGGTTTTTTCAGTGAATATATATATATATATATATATATATATATATATATATATATATATATATCCAAAACTGAGTTTGCCTGGAAAAAAAGAGGGGCCCACGAGCAAGGTAAAGATTTCAGCTTTTAATTCTTTGTCAGGAGCACAGCTTGCGAATTGGATGCAAAACCAGCAAATTCAATGACAAGTCAGCCTGACGCGTTTCGTATTGCTACTTCTTCAGAGGCACTGACTCGAGCTTCAAGGCAGGCATTATTTAGGCAAAAACACGGCACAAGTACCCACCCAGGTGGGCGTTGCCGGTCGCAGGGCTTCATGGTACCTGTAGTGTAATGTCCTGTCCTCCTTCAGTGAGTGGTCTGCCTTGGAGCACACTGTTGATGAAGAGGTGAGACCCCAGTGGGGTATGCAGAGTCACATCACAACTCCGCAGCTGTCCATTATCCCCAACAAACGCTCCTTGCTCCCAAATCGGTGGCATTGTTAGGCGTCTCCATGGGAGGCTGAAACAGCCCCAGGGCTGACCTCTGCGGCTCAGTCACGCCGCTGAAATATCCAAAATTGAGTTTGCCTGGAAGAAAGAGGGGCCCACGAGCAAGGTAAAGATTTCAGCTTTTAATTCTTTGTCAGGAGCGCAGCTTGCGAAATGGATGCAAAAACAGCAAATTCAATGAAAAGTCAGCCTGACGCGTTTCGTATTGCTACTTCTTCAGAGGCACTGACTCGAGCTTCAAGGCAGGCATTATTTAGGCAAAAACACGGTACTAGTACCCGCCCAGGTGGGCGTTGCCAATCGCAGGGCTTCATGGTACCTGTGGTGTAATGTCCTGACCTCCTTCAGTGAGTGGTCTGCCTTGGAGCACACTGTTGATGAAGAGGTGAGACCACATTGGGGTATGCAGAGTCACACCACAACTCCGCAGCTGTCCATTATCCCCAACAAACGCTCCTTGCTCCCAAATTGGTGGCGTTGTTAGGCTTCTCCGTGGGAGGCTGAAACAGCCCCAGGGCTGACCTCCGCGGCTCAGGCACGCCGCTGAAATATCCAAAACTGAGTTTGCCTGGAAGAAAGAGGGGCCCACGAGCAAGGTAAAGATTTCACCTTTTAATTCTTTGTCAGGAGCGCAGCTTGCGAAATGGATGCAAAAACAGCAAATTCAATGAAAAGTCAGCCTGACGCGTTTCGTATTGCTACTTCTTCAGAGGCACTGACGCCGAGCTTCAAGGCAGGCATTATTTAGGCAAAAACACGGCACAAGTACCCGCCCAGGTGGGCGTTGCCGGTCGCAGGGCTTCATGGTACCTGTAGTGTAATGTCCTGTCCTCCTTCAGTGAGTGGTGTGCCTTGGAGCACACTGTTGATGAAGAGGTGAGACCACAGTGGGGTATGCAGAGTCACATCAGAGTCAGTGCCTCTGAAGAAGTAGCAATACGAAACGCGTCAGGCTGACTTTTCATTGAATGTGCTGTTTTTGCATCCATTTCTCAAGCTGCGCTCCTGACAAAGAATTAAATGCTGAAATCTTTACCTTGCTCGTGGGCCCCTCTTTCTTCCAGGCAAATTTAGTTTTGTATATATATATATATATATATATATATATATATATACATATATATATATATATATATCTGTGAACATTGCAGAGGAGCCAAATTACAGACCGGAGGGTCGGATGAAGCGGTGAGCCCTCCCGAAGCGCTTGCGCATTTGCTCTACTATATATATATATATATATATATATATATATATATATTCTATCCAACAGACTCCAACAGTATATGAAGAATACAGGACACTCGTAGTTCAGTTATTCCAGATTTATTCCGCAGATGAAAAAATCACGACGCGTTTCGCCATTACGGCTTGATCACGCTCGTCTCGTGGTAAACACGGCCATTTTTTTATACATACCACACCCTAGTGCATAGTTACAAAATTGGGGAATGTGCAGACATCTTTGAATGGTCATTTAACAACAATAAATGTCAAGTATTTGGCCACCCCTCGGGTCTATATTCTTGCGATTCATACAATCCACATCTAGACGTTTAACATGAATTATGTATACAAATGCGTCAAAAAAAATTTTTTGTCAAAAGAATCACATTGAACCAAATTAAATAATTGACCCAAAAAGAATCAGTGTGAATAACCACATTAGTGCATAATTGTGACATCGCTACACATGTGATTCAGTGATACAATCCTCAGGAGAAAAGACGTGAACATAGGCATTTCATTCGCTACCCAATCATCTCGCACGCCATTGGTTGTACGTTGCTGTAGCAACATGCTGTCAACTATCGTATTTGTTCGAACATATGAAACATGCCGACCAAAACATTCTGGCATGTAGCTGCCCAAGTGGGCAGAAAAACTCCCAAGTATCAAAGTCATGTGAAGTGATCTAGACCCCAGTGGGTAATCCAGTTCAATCAATAAAATGCAACAATAGATTCTTCCGATATAATCCAATATCTTCTGCTACCCCAAGTTGTGTGAAATCTAAAAACAATACAAAGATTGTATTAAAGTCAAGAAGACTGCAGATACACTGTTTAAGTCAATAGCTAAGATCTATTAGTAGACATATTTTCATTCATATAGATGTACAGAAAGTTCTTCACTCATATTAAATCCTTTCGGAGTGAGACATTCGAAATCCACAATATATTTTGATTCGAGTTTCCTAAGGGACAACTCCCGATTGCCTCCTCGGACCCCCAAATCAACACTGTCAATGACCACTAACTGCACCAATTTCTCATCTTGCATATGTTCTGAGAAAAAATGTCGCGCTATGGGGTACTGTTTGTTGTTGTTATGTATTGCACGGAGGTGCTCCAATACTCTCTTTTTGGCCTCATGTTTGGTACTTCCCACATACCATTTGTTACATGGACAGATGAGCACATATACACTATATGGTGTGTTGCATGTCAGATGTTTGCGTATTGTGAAAATCTTTTTCGTAGTAGGAACAAGAAGGGTCTGACAATCATGGCTAAATTTACATGCCTTACATCGCCTGCAACATTTAAAACCAACATCATGATTTGTCGTGCCTGCTGATGTGACATAATTTGTGCTCAGTTCGTCTCTTAATGATCTCCCTTTCCGGAAAGTTATTTGTGGGTTGTCACTCAAATGCTTTTTGAGATGTATGTCAGTGTGTAACACATGCCAATGTCTGTTGAATATTTTGCGCACCTCACGTGCCTGACCTGAGAAAGTCGTAATAAATCTGACTTGATTTACATCATCTGATTTAACTCTAGGATTCAGTAATTCCTCTCTGTTTTTCAGTGCAACTCTATCCTTGGCAGTGTTAATCATGTTAGGACTATATCCCCTATTCCGGAATCTTTGACACATTCTTTTCTCTTCATCTAGAAATGCACTCTCGGTACTGCAGTTCCGTTTGGCGCGGAGTAACTCGCCATAAGGAATGCTGTAAACCAAGCTGCAAGGATGGCAACTATTCGCATTTAAAATGCTGTTGCCCGCAGTTTTTTTGCGAAACAACTTGGTGACAAGCTGTTTATTCTCAACTTCCACCAGTACATCAAGAAACTCGAGCCTTACGTCACTGATATGTTCAGTGAATGCAAGATTCAAATTGTTGGTATTTAACTTCTTGATGAAAAGTCTCACAGATGTTTCATCCCCATTCCAAATGAAAAAAATGTCATCTATGTATCGCAGCCACAGGGCCACGTTGTCAAATTCTGCCATCTCGCTGACAACCTGCTCCTCCCACCAGCCCATGAATAGATTCGCATAGCTGGGGGCGAAGCAGGTTCCCATGGCTGTGCCCTGTGACTGCCGATACAAGATGTTATCAAAGAAAAAAAAATTGTTTCTAAGACAAAAGTCAATCATAGATATGATCATTTTTGAATGACGTAGATAAGAGACAGAGCGTGTCCTAAAGAAATGTTCAATGGCTTTCAGTCCTTGCTCATGTAAAATACTCGTATATAAACTT
Source organism: Lissotriton helveticus (assembly GCF_964261635.1). Lineage (NCBI taxonomy): Eukaryota > Metazoa > Chordata > Amphibia > Caudata > Salamandridae > Lissotriton > Lissotriton helveticus. The sequence continues at coordinate 1,549,194,023 of NC_136065.1, forward strand.
GTCACATCTAGTGTGACAAGAGTAAAGTGATCTTCCCAATGAATTCCATTGATGACAGTCAAAAAATGGGTAGTACCTTTAATATATGATGGAAGGGCGACCACATACGGTCTAAGGTAGTGGTCGATATATTTTGATGTATGTTCTAACAATGATCCAATATGATACAATGATCCAATCGAGGACACAATTGGACGTCCAATTGTGTCCTCGATTGGATCATTGTTAGAACATACATCAAAATATATCGACCACTACCTTAGACCGTATGTGGTCGCCCTTCCATCATATATTAAAGATACTACCCATTTTTTGACTTTCATCAATGGAATTCATTGGGAAGATCACTTTACTCTTGTCACACTAGATGTGACAAGTTTATATACGAGCATTTTACATGAGCAAGGACTGAAAGCCATTGAACATTTCTTTAGGACACGCTCTGTCTCTTATCTACGTCATTCAAAAATGATCATATCTATGATTGACTTTTGTCTTAGAAACACATTTTTTTTCTTTGATAATATCTTGTATCGGCAGTCACAGGGCACAGCCATGGGAACCTGCTTCGCCCCCAGCTATGCGAATCTATTCATGGGCTGGTGGGAGGAGCAGGTTGTCAGCGAGATGGCAGAATTTGACAACGTGGCCCTGTGGCTGCGATACATAGATGACATTTTTTTCATTTGGAATGGGGATGAAACATCTGTGAGACTTTTCATCAAGAAGTTAAATACCAACAATTTGAATCTTGCATTCACTGAACATATCAGTGACGTAAGGCTCGAGTTTCTTGATGTACTGGTGGAAGTTGAGAATAAACAGCTTGTCACCAAGTTGTTTCGCAAAAAAACTGCGGGCAACAGCATTTTAAATGCGAATAGTTGCCATCCTCGCAGCTTGGTTTACAGCATTCCTTATGGCGAGTTACTCCGCGCCAAACGGAACTGCAGTACCGAGAGTGCATTTCTAGATGAAGAGAAAAGAATGTGTCAAAGATTCCGGAATAGGGGATATAGTCCTAACATGATTAACACTGCCAAGGATAGAGTTGCACTGAAAAACAGAGAGGAATTACTGAATCCTAGAGTTAAATCAGATGATGTAAATCAAGTCAGATTTATTACGACTTTCTCAGGTCAGGCACGTGAGGTGCGCAAAATATTCAACAGACATTGGCATGTGTTACACACTGACATACATCTCAAAAAGCATTTGAGTGACAACCCACAAATAACTTTCCGGAAAGGGAGATCATTAAGAGACGAACTGAGCACAAATTATGTCACATCAGCAGGCACGACAAATCATGATGTTGGTTTTAAATGCTGCAGGCGATGTAAGGCATGTAAATTTAGCCATGATTGTCAGACCCTTCTTGTTCCTACTACGAAAAAGATTTTCACAATACGCAAACATCTGACATGCAACACACCATATAGTGTATATGTGCTCATCTGTCCATGTAACAAATGGTATGTGGGAAGTACCAAACATGAGGCCAAAAAGAGAGTATTGGAGCACCTCCGTGCAATACATAACAACAACAAACAGTACCCCATAGCGCGACATTTTTTCTCAGAACATATGCAAGATGAGAAATTGGTGCAGTTAGTGGTCATTGACAGTGTTGATTTGGGGGTCCGAGGAGGCAATCGGGAGTTGTCCCTTAGGAAACTCGAATCAAAATATATTGTGGATTTCGAATGTCTCACTCCGAAAGGATTTAATATGAGTGAAGAACTTTCTGTACATCTATATGAATGAAAATATGTCTACTAATAGATCTTAGCTATTGACTTAAACAGTGTATCTGCAGTCTTCTTGACTTTAATACAATCTTTGTATTGTTTTTAGATTTCACACAACTTGGGGTAGCAGAAGATATTGGATTATATCGGAAGAATCTATTGTTGCATTTTATTGATTGAACTGGATTACCCACTGGGGTCTAGATCACTTCACATGACTTTGATACTTGGGAGTTTTTCAGCCCACTTGGGCAGCTACATGCCAGAATGTTTTGGTCGGCATGTTTCATATGTTCGAACAAATACGATAGTTGACAGCGTGTTGCTACAGCAACGTACAACCAATGGCGTGCGAGATGATTGGGTAGCGAATGAAATGCCTATGTTCACGTCTTTTCTCCTGAGGATTGTATCACTGAATCACATGTGTAGCGATGTCACAATTATGCACTAATGTGGTTATTCACACTGATTCTTTTTGGGTGAATTATTTAATTTGGTTCAATGTGATTCTTTTGACAAACATTTTTTTGGGACGCATTTGTATACATAATTCATGTTAAACGTCTAGATGTGGATTGTATGAATCGCAAGAATATAGACCCGAGGGGTGGCCAAATACTTGACATTTATTGTTGTTAAATGACCATTCAAAGATGTCTGCACATTCCCCAATTTTGTAACTATGCACTAGGGTGTGGTATGTATAAAAAAATGGCCGTGTTTACCACGAGACGAGCGTGATCAAGCCGTAATGGCGAAACGCGTCGTGATTTTTTCATCTGCGGAATAAATCTGGAATAACTGAACTACGAGTGTCCTGTATTCTTCATATACTGTTGGAGTCTGTTGGATAGAATTACGAAGCTGGCTGGTAGCTTATTGCAGGACCGCCCGTGACAGCCTGACCCCTTTTACCAGCAATAGTGGAGTGTATATATATATATATATATATATATATATATTCCACAAGTTGTTGCTCGAAGAGGTTCTGTACAACAAAGAGCCGACCCAAAGGAATGCTGGTGCAAATTCAAGATTTATTTCCGTGAAGCCAGCGCTGCCGCCATGACGCGTTTCGCCTCCAGGGAGGCTTGATCACATGACAAACTACACATGGTGTGTGAGGCTATTTAAAGTGACAGTGCAATTGAATTACATCATAGACATAGACAATAAACTATGCAATGAGCACGCCGCTAATGTGCAAGCTGATCAAACCAATACCAATGGTACAACATAAAATGTATGTAAGGCTGACCGAAGCACAATCCATAAAGTCTAATAAAACAGAGTTCATGGGGACAGAGCAGGTTAGTCGGGCAAAAGTACAAGTTAAACAAATAAAGTATTTACATGATAAGCAGTGTTATCCATGTAGCAACAATGTACATTTCCACAATATTTGTGTAAAAAACCCTTAGACAAGTTGCTCCACGATAGATCATAGCAGCGTTTTTATCCGATGTCCTATGAAACTATTTCGCAAGAATAAAGCCCAAGTGGGCAAGTCACTTCAAGAGAACTTTAGATAGCCAACACAGTGCAAGAAGCAATAGTGCAAATATTCATAAAGTGCTAATAGTGAAAATATATAACAAGTGTTAAAATAGTTAAAAACAAATACCACAATATTACAGTATGTAGTAGATTCAATTCATCAGTATATACAGTTTTGCAGTGCAGGAAGGGAGCATACCAAGATCAATGGAAAATTGCTATATCCGGACAGGTCTTAAACATTTTAGACTCCTATAATTCTAAAGACAAGTGTAGAGATCCTCCCTATCATTGAGGCCATAGGGGTTCTTGGTGTTGAGCTCCAAGATGTATCTTGTCTCAAGGAGGCGGAGTTTGGCCTCGCGGTCACCTCCCCTCCTTGATGGCTCAACACAATCGATTAAGAAGAATAGGAGTTTGTCAGGGACACCGAGATGTTTCTCCTGAAAGTGCCTGGCAACCGGATAGTTCTGATCATGTCCCGACACTGCCCTTATGTGTTGGAGAATGCGCCTGTGGGCGGGCAGCTTAGTGCTGCCCACATATTGGAGCCCACACGGGCACTCCAACACATAAATGGCGAACTCAGTTTTACAGTTCAACCATTTTGTGATGGCAGTGGGGTGTTGTTGGAAGGGACTTTGGAAGTGTGTTTTGTTGATGCCATAACGACAGGCTTTGCATTGAGGGCATGTTTTAAAGCCCTTCTTCAATGCCCCCCAAGTAGAGGAAACCTTGGGCTCTAAGGTGTTGCTCACCAAGGATTTGGACATAGATGGAGATTTCCTGAAAGTCAAGATTGGTTTTGTGCCTATTGAGTGACCAATTATCGGGTCACTACGGACCAAATTCCAATTCTTGTGTACAATCTTGCGTAAAGCACCCTGTTGGCGATTGAAGGCCAAAATAAGTCGCGGTGCACTCATTTCGCCCTTGTCCGTTGTTAAACCCAGGTGGTTCCCTCTTTTGGAGTTGGGGATTAACGCTTCTTGCCTGCTTATGGAGTTGGAGCGTTTGATAGCTTTCATGATGGTTTCTAGAGAATAGCCTCTTTCGAGAAACCGTGCTTTACATGCCTCTTGTGCGATGGCACATTCGGCATCAGTGCTGCAGATCCGCCGGATTCGAAGCATTTCCCCAAAGGGAATGCTTCGAATCAAATGGGCAGGATGTTGACTGTTGGAATGCAATATAGTATTGCCAGCACTGGGCTTACGATAGAGCCGAGTATTCAAGGCACCGTTGTTCACAAATATCTCCACATCCAAAAAACAAATCATAGCAGAACTCAAATTAGCAGTAAAATTGAGATTGACATTATTTACATTGATCAAGTTCACAAAGGCCATGGCACTGTTCTGATTGCCTCTCCAAATAATAAAAACATCATCAATGTAGCGAAGATAGAGGGCGATATGATTGCCTACCAATTCTTGGTGCTCTGTGGCGAGGACCTGCTCCTCCCACAGCCCGACGTGTAAACACGCGTAGCTGGGTGAGAAGCAGGCCCCCATAGCCACACCCCTTATCTGCTGAAAAATCACGCCATTGAAAAGAAAGAAATTTTGCTCTAAGCACATTTTAGTCATTTCAATCAACATCTTGTTGTGTGCTGTTGGATTAGGCAAATTGCTGTTAAGATAATGATCCAGGGCCTTGAGACCATCCACATGCCTAATAGAGGTATAGAGGGATGAGACATCCAAAGTCATGAGTACCATATCATCCTCCCATATGAAATTAGCGATTTTTTCAAGAAAATCAAACGTGTCTTGAACAAATGAAGACAAGTTCCTAACATGGGGCTGAAGAAAAAAATCAATGTACTTGGACATATGTTCCAAGGAACTGTCTATTGCCGAGATAATCGGGCGTCCAGGAGGTGTAATGAGGTCCTTATGAACTTTCGGAAGTAAGTAGAAGGAGGGAATTACTGGATGTTCTTTCTTGAGGTATCTGAATTCCTCATGCGTTAAAAGCCCTGCACTTCGCCAAATCTGGAGCTTGCCGATTTGCTCACTCCAAGTATTCTTCACGATCTGTATGTTACTTCTGCGATAGCATGATGAATCATTTAATTGCAGTTCCGCTTGTTCAAGATACATTGCTCTTGGCCAAAGGACGACATTGCCGCCCTTGTCGGCCTCTTTTACAATAACATTGTGATCACATTTCAGTTTCTTGATCAATTGGTAGTAACATTGATTTTGTTTTGAGATACAAAATTTCCTTTTGTTAGTGGCAGTGTATAGTTGTTTAATGTCACGCACTACAATCTCTTGGAAAGAATCCAAATTATCGTGGGCCATAATAGGCTGAAAAGTTGATTTGGGCTTGAAAGTTGTCATAAGTGTCCCAGGGGGGACGAGAGGGACTTCCCGTAAATTGCCTTCTACTGATTGTTGCTGTAGATCCCAGATAGTGTTGAAAGTGGCCTGGCTTTGTGTATTTGAGAAGGTGGGACTGGATGCTGTAGTTGATAAGTTAGGATCTTTAGGATGTAGCTTGAAGAATTTCATGAGTTTCAATTTCCTTATAAATTTATAAAGATCCATTCTAGTATCCGCATAGTTCATATTGCAAGGTGGGCAATATGAAAGACCCAAATTAAGTACAGATGTTTCTGCAGGCGTGAGCTTCAAGTTGGTGAGGTTAATTACTGATTTGATTTGGGTTTGCGATTGCGTTTTGGATTGCGTTTCTAATAGTTTTGTTTGCCCTGGTTGCTGTCGTTTGATGTTCCTGAACCAGCATTTCCTGCGTTGCCAGCGTTTGTGGTTTGCCCGCTGTTTTTTGGTGCGCGGGCTTTGTGTGATCTGAGTGTTTCTCGTCGATCCTGACACAGGCAATCCACCTCCTGTGCCAAGGAAAGTTTGGTAAACCCCAACGCTCCATCACGGTTGGGGTCCACTTCAGGATCACTTTCCACCGCTGAACTAAGGCTTGAAAAAGAAGTTGCAGGGAGAAGGGTATTGTCCCTTGCTTGTTGGTTGTTTAAATTGGAGCGTGTTTTGGCTTTCACTGCATCATACTTTTTGGCAAAAGTGAAAACTTGACCATTAGCATAATCAGCTCTATCTCTTTCAAACTTGAAGGCTTTCCTTCTCTTGATAATTTCTTCTTCTTTGGCCAAGCGATTCATCATATCTGTACGCATCTTGGCAATGACATCATCGGTTTCATGCTTGGCGATCTCATCCTCTAGTGCATCTATTTTGAGCTGGAGCTTAATGCGGTCGCTTTCGGCATATTTAACCAGAATGCGGAGATATACCTTAGAGCAGTCAAGGTTTGCCTCTGCCCATTCCGCTAACATTTCTGGGTCCGGGTCGTCGTAACTGGGGGCAATAGTGCTTCGCAACCCCCTTGGTACACGTCCCACCTCCAAGTAGCGGGAGAGAGATCGATGTTCCCACCAGATTTTTTCATCTGCGGAATAAATCTGGAATAACCGAACTACGAGTGTCCTGTATTCTTCATATACTGTTGGAGTCTGTTGGATAGAATTACGAAGCTGGCTGGTAGCTTATTGCAGGACCGCCCGTGACAGCCTGACCCCTTTTACCAGCAATAGTGGAGTGTATATATATATATATATATATATATATATATATATATATATATATATATATATATATATATATATATATATATATATATATATATATATATACTGCAAAGTGCTGCTAGAGCGATCCTCGACCGGACAACGCTGGTGGCAGCAGCCGCCACTCTTTATCTTACACTAGTTCTCAATCCGACTATGTAGAAGGACACAGAGACGGCACACCAGGAGATCTTTGCACAAATCCTTTATTGTGCACTCATAGAACAAGGACGACGGGTTTCGGCGTTAGCCTTTTTCAAGTAGCCACCATTTTGAATTTCGCCACATATAAGTCCTACTTCCATTGCCAAACATATAAACATAAAGAAAATACTTTGATGTTTTATCAGTCCGTATTTAAAAAAATCGAAACATTTCAGCATTTAAAACACATAACATTTATAAACATTCTCTGTGTTCAAATTCTGTTCCCATTTTGCTTTCATACGAACATTCAATAGGGCATAATGGTAAGACTTTTGGCGTGTCAACTAGTAACTGTCCCATGATACGTGATTCAGAACTACAGAATCGCGTCAACTGCCGGGAAATGTAGTTCCATTAATTCGGCATGTGCGGGGTTCGAGACTGTTATAACGGACTTGCATACGCAGTTTGTCGTCCCCAGTAAACACATATTGTTGCCCTTCACAGTGGTTCATATACCTGCATAATATCGTGTTGTCCGGGTGCTCCCTGGATTTGTACACTACGACACTATTGTCGAATAGGGACATGAGTAATGGGGTTCAAGGCTGCTGAATGCTATGTCTAATTATAATAGTGTCATCAGGGAGCTCCCTTTGGTGAACCCCTAATGGCACATATTGGTCAAGTGGGCACTCCCACCTGTTGTTGGGAACTGTTGCAAATTATGGTGGTAGGTCTAGTGTTCGAGTGCTTGAATCAAGGATGAGTGATTTGTGAGATATTTTTTGTGTGTGAGTTTGTGACAATTTCAATCCAAAATAACAGTAAAGAATAAATTAAATACATAATAAATAACCAACAAACATGTCTCCTAGGTGACTTTTGTGGGGCTCCCTCTTGCCGCTATGTGGGATGCAGGACGACTTGCATCCTCCAGGTGCTCCACAATTGTGGATACTGACACCTACTATTACCCACTAGCAATTGCAAATATGAGTGTGGGCCTCACCTTTAAAAATTGTGATAGTGATTACTCTGAACAACAATACTCAACATACTGCAGGTTAACTGTTGCCCTGTCATATCCTTGCTTCAGATGCCTATGTGTGAGGACAATTCCTCCCCACAATTGAGTCCTTTTGGAGTCTTACTCTCCATATCTATGATGTTTTTGGACTCTCTGACCCTTAGTTGCACCTCGCGGTCTCCACCCCTGATGTTTTTAGGTATTTTATCTATGCCATAGAACTTCAGGCTGCCATTATTGCTATTATGACATTCTTCATAATGGCGAGCCATGGGATAGCTATGGTCCTTGTTCGAAATGTGCAATCCTACAACCGATACCAGCGAAGACAATAAAACTATTCTGAATCTTTCTGATAGACATTTAAATTCAACGGAGATATCACTGTTACAATTGGGACTATCTTTCTGTCCCAGTGTCACCTTGGATTACACGGATACAAGGGTGGATCTATTTCTATACATCAGGAAACTGAAACTGCTAAAACTATATGCAACCCGATCCAACTCAAAACAGAAAATGGCCGTATCAATGGGAACTACAGACATAAACTTGCAGGTACAGGATATGGAACTCATAAGAGATATGTACCAATTGGAAATTGCAGATGAGGAAGTAAGGAGTGACCATATGGTTCTACAAGCATGTGGCGTAATGAACAAGCAAGTGAAGCATAGTGGCCTGAAACTTAAGACCAAATTTAATCCAAATGTCCCATATGATAATATAGAGGCGTATAACCAAGCTGTCATAGCAGAACTGAAGAAAACTAGAAGAAATTTCAAAAATTCCAAATTGGACAACCTAACCAAAGAACAGAGGGCCTCTTTGAAAAACTTAGAGGATGATGCCACAATTGTGATCAAGCCCTCCGAAAAGGGGGGCAACGTTGTAATCATGAACTACAAAGACTACAAGCTGGAGGCAATGCGACAATTAAGCGATACCTCCTGCTATGAACTGATCAATTGGGAGCAGTACAGAAAGACAATAAAGGAGTTCCATGTACTACTTGGTGGTTGGTACCATAGTGGACTATTGGACACGGATGAGTACAAATTTTTGAAGAAAGAAAATCCGCGTATCCCCTGTATATACTTCCTCCCCAAAATCCACAAGGACCCCACCACACCACCAGGGCGTCCAATTGTGTCCTCCAATGGGGGCTTGCTGGAAAACACGTCCATATTTTTGGACCTTTATTTAAATGAATATGTGTCAAACTTGAATTCCTACTGCAGGGACAGTACAGATTTCCTAAAAAGATTGCATGATCTTAAATGGGAGGAGGGATACCATATGATCAGCATGGACATTTGCTCGCTCTATACCTGTATTAATCAAGTAAAGGGAGTAGAAGCATGTATGCACTATTTGAGAAGTCGGCGTGTGGACTATTGTGAGCATAATGCAATGCTTAAGACAATTGTGGTAAATAAATAATTAATTACCGGTACTATTTTTGAATACAGTGAATAAAACAGATAGCTCAATAAATAAGAGACAGGATTCGAGGTATCTGAGTCTAACAGGCTTTAATCAGGCATAAGGGAAGGGACAGGAACGGGATAGCCTGTACGGAAATAGACTGGATGGCAGCTGCAATGCCTCATCGACAGTGCAGCATATATATAGTATAATACATTACATTACATTGCATACAATAGGCGTAGCAGTAGGCGTAACTCGTAGCAGTCGCGAAAGATAAGAACAAAATGGGTGTAACAAGAAGGCGTGTACAGGGCGTATACATAGGCATGTGATGAAGACGTCACAGAAGTGTCATAAATGGGGCGGAAACATGGAAGGGGCTACCTGAGCAGCTGGGACCTTTAACCTAGTGGTGCGCGCAAACGGGCAATGACGTGTTACCAGGGAGAACTGGGGGCTATGACTTCTGCGCTAGAAGAGGAGACTAAAGTCTGCGGTGTCAGGACGACATGTACCTATATCATATCTGGTATCTGGTGTTTGGAGTACATGTTGATAGAATCCAAAAGTTACCAGGGCAAAGGCTACTTGACACTAAGACTGGTGCATGCAGTATTCTACATGTATTGCGTGTGCTAGGAATATTCTATGAATATTAATACAGTAACTCTCTTACATGGAGACAGAAAGGCTAGACCATAGCTGGAACTATTGATGCGATTCAGTAGCTTAGGAATGCAGAGAAGGAGGGCTGGACTGATAACTAGAAGCATAACATACTCTTGGCAGACAGGCAGGCAGAGCCAGGCCGGGCCGAGCACTGTGCGGCAGGAAATAAGTGAAGGGTCAGGATGCAGGTGGGGGCTGCATCGCTCCTCGGAGAGGGTTCAGGAGACTGGAGCTTGAATCTGGTGTCCGGGCCCTTTTGAGGCCTAGGAACGGGGACAATTCAATGAATTAACGTGCACACTATGAAACGTGGCAAAATAGGCCTAATACTCGTTGCTTTCACGAAAACTGGAAACTGGCACACTAGAGTTGGACACAACTGTAATTGCGTCTTTAATCGATCATAGGGGGATACATGCATATCGATCATGCACATATAGCATAGGATGGGGAACACGTAGGCACATATAACATGGCAAAATTTACTTTTCCACATTCCCTCCTTGTGCCCTACGTTTCCATCAGGAAACATCAATATTCATGATACCATCTATCTGTTCATATAGCATCATTTGCTCGTCTCGAATTGTCTTGGAACGGGATTTGGGACTAGGAATACAAGAGGTAGCACACATGCCGCAAATCGCAGGGCCACATTGTAAACAGAGGCAGCAACTGAATATGATCATTACTGCTATACCTAGGAATGACAATACTTTCCATCCCCAGGCAGATATGATACTCCAGAGCCAACCGGACCACGTCCAGGTGCCTGGATTCTGGTGTAACTGATGGGCAATTTTATGAAGTCTGGTTATAGCTGAATAAACAGACGGCGCGTTATTAGGAATGAAAATGCAGCAACTAGATCCGATGACTCTACAGGCTCCTCCTCTATCGGCCAGTATGACGTCAAGAACGAGACGATTTTGGAGCACAACAAAACGCATAGCAGATTGTTCTTCGGTTAAGTTACCTAGAGCGGAAGTAGTCTCATTCACTACTGCTTCAAGGGTTCTGGTTAACCTACGTATTAACTTACTATTCTGGACAAGACCTATGAAGAAAAAGAAACCTTTATTGAAGTCTTGATATTGTTCTAGAGCAGTTTCAGTTTGATCGACAATTGGGGACTCGGTCTCCCTTCTATGTCTAACGTGTACTAGATGTATGTTTCTGTGATAATCAGATGGGGCTAGAAAAACTGGTGGCAGTAGGAAGGCAATATAACATGTTCCATCCCAATCGAGGGGCAGACGAACATATGCGGTCTGGCCACAAACAAAATAAGAATGACGTGAGGCTTTGAAAATAGATTTCCCACTGTCACTATACTTGACAATAGTAGTACAATCACTATGTCCCACATGTGTGGAACCATTCTTTCTGACACATAATTCGCCTTTGACTGGTAGTACTGAAATAGCAGGCAAATCTGGAGTAGTATCGGACTGAACATTCAAGACCATGAAATTCGAGGAATAATTACCTAAATCATATACTTCATTTTCTAGATCTAACCCTGTTCTATGGGAAAGACCTTGTTTATCTGGGAAACATGTTCGATTCAGAAGGGACATATCAGTTGAGGATGACGTTAACGTGGACCATGCTCCACACGAACCATTATGTGAAAACGGATAAGGAAAGAGTGGCAGAACTCCCTTCGGTGTCTGGAAAGGGGGGAGTCGACCACATACCCAACAATTAGTGGCATTGCTGGTCTGGTGTGAATAGTGCAACATTCGGATAAAAGTGTTGTTACGCATAGCAAGACGATAAGATAACTCGTGAGGAGGTAGATCACTAAATGTGTGCTCTACTGTAACATTAGAAAACATATGTACATGTGAAATAGGAAGACATAAATGTAAAGCATAACTTATGCATGTAACCATAAGACTCAAGAATAATAAAAAGAATAGAACGATAATACATCTTTCAGAGTTTTGACTAACTCTCTCACTGTGTGGGTCTATCTCATACATGTCAGGAACCTGTCTAACCGTTTCACCCGAGAGGGACTTAGACAATTAAACTGGCTGACTTATTCTACTAGACCGGAGTTTTGCTTTATACTCCTGCTGCGGAGTTTTCTCTAACAGGGGAAGTTTGAATTCAGAGTCTGTCTTTGGGCAGTCCTTAAGAATAGGGCAGTCTTTGATAAATGTCTTTTGTCGCAATCCATGGAATTTCTTGATGTGGCTGGAATGCACCCAGCCTTTACGTCCCTCGAGCTTGACGGCGGTCCTTGTTGTTAATAACACCAGCTGGGGCTCCTTCCAACGGGGCTCCAACGGACTTGAACGATCAAAATTGCGCACCAGGACGAAATCCCCCGGAACGACTTCATGCGGTTTCACCTCAGTGTTGTCTGGAAATGCAGCGGCAACCTGTGAACGACAAGAGTGTAGGGCAGACATCAAGGAAGCTAGGTAATCTGTCAGCATATTACTGGAAACGTCTGTAATCTTTCGGGGCATAGGTGTACCCCACATATTTGGAGGGCGGCCGAATACGACCTCGTACGGGGACAGACCTGATCTGGAATGTGCAACCATTCTCATATAAAAGAGAGCAACTGGCAGGGCTACTAACCAATCTACACCTTTTTCTGTACACACTTTAGCAATTCGGATTTTCAAAGTCTGGTTATGTCTCTCTACGAGACCGGCTGCTTCAGGATGGCGTACACAATGGAACTTCCACTGGTACCCTAACAGAAGGGAAACTTGTTTCATGAGCTCGGATGAGAATGGCTGGCCGTTATCTGAATACACGACCCTAGGTAATCCATAGCGGGGAAAATACTCACGAACCAACTGCCTGGCAGTGGTCGCAGCTGTGTAATCTGGAACTGGATATGCTTCTGTCCACCTGGACAAAGCGCATACAACTACGAGGACATACTTGAAACCTCGACATCGCTCCATCTGAATATAATCCATCTGGAGGACTTCAAAAGGGTGGTCAGGAGGTTGGAATCCACCTTGTTCCACCGGGACACTTTTACCTGGATTGAACTGACAACATATCATACAGGTACGTACTTTCTGCTTGGCTGCTGCTCGTAAATGCTTGTTGAACCAAAGGTTCTGGATACTGTCTAACATAGCTTTTTCTCCTAAATGTGCTGGACTATGTGCGGTGTTGATAATGACTTGAACCATAGAGTCGGGGAGAAACCATATGGCTTTTCCCTTCGTCAACCATCCTTGATCTGTCTGGACCCCTCCTTGTTCGGACCATTTCTTGATTTCGTCGGGAGTAGCATGTAACTGTATATCTATGACATCTTGTGTAGGGTCCTTAACTGTCATACAAGTAGTCTGTTCTGGAAGGTGTGTCAGTGTCATGTTAACTGGAATGTCTGGAGTCTGAGCTGTAAGCTTGGCTGTTCGATCTGCTAGATCGTTACCTTGGGAAATGATATCAGTAACTTTCGTATGTGCCTTGCACTTCATGATGGCAATAGCTGTCGGTAAATGTATTGCATCTAACAGAGCTTGAATGAGGAGACCATGCTGGATCTTGGTTCCATGAGAAGTCATAAAACCTCGTTCCTGCCAGAGCACTCCAAAGTCGTGTACGACTCCGAATGCGTAACGTGAATCTGTGTATATGTTTACTTTCAGGTTCTTGGCACGTATGCAGGCTTGGGTCAGAGCGACTAGCTCTGCTGCTTGAGCAGACAGGGTGTCAATACGATGTGTTTCTATAACTTCGGTGTCAGTAGTCACTGCATACGCGGCTACTAGTTCTCCTGTACTTGTTCTCATACATGAACCATCCACATAAAGTGTCAGGTCGGGATCAGGTAATGCAATATCTGTCAAGTCTTGTCTTGGTTTTGTCATGGTGTTAACAACTTCCACACAGTCATGTGTGGCAGAATTTGAAGTAACTGACGGTAACAATGTAGCTGGATTTAAAATGTTGCAGCGTCTGATTTCTATGTGTGGCTGAAACAGTGTCAGTTCATAACCTGTTAAACGTGCAATTGTCAAGTGCTGAGTCTGTGTTCGGTTTAAAAGAACTTCCACGGAGTGTGGAACTTGTACTGTCAGAGAGTGTCCTAACACTATGGAATCACTTTGTCTGATGGCTAGAGCTGTGGCTGCAACTGACTTAAGGCACGCAGGCAGAGCCTGGGCCACTGGATCTAATGTGCTCGAAAAATAAGCACAGGGCTTGTATTGCCCTGCTTGATCTTGTGTAAGAACAGATAATGCAGTACCATCACGTTCTGTGACAAAAAGTGTAAAAGGCTTACTGTAGTTCGGTGTAGCTAGAACAGGTGCATTACATAAAGCTTTCTTTAACTCATTAAAAACAAGTGTATGTTCCTGGGTCCAAGGGAGGACAGTCGATGTGGCTGCCTCCTGTGTCGTTAACTGTATCAGTGGTTTGGCTAGAAATGCATACTGAGGAATCCATTGTCTACAGTAAGAAGTGAGGCCAATGAAAGCTCGTACCTCCTTCTGTGTCTTGGGCTGTGGAAGACGTGCTATTAACTGGATACGGTCAGGTGTCAACTGCCTACCCCTCTTGGACAGTAAGTGTCCCAAGTAGACCACTTGCTGGACACAGAATTGCAATTTGGAAGGGGACACCTTGTGCCCCATCTCGGCCAGAAAATACAGAACTGTAAGTGACGCACGCTCGCAGTCACGTTCAGAACGGGCTGTGATCAGTAGATCATCGACATACTGGAGCAGGGCAGTGTCAGTTGGCATGTGAATATTGTCTAGTTGTCTTTTAAGTGCTTGACTGTAAATACTAGGACTCTCTGTGAAACCTTGAGGTGCTCGTGTGAATTTATAGCTTCTTCCATTTAAACAGAATCCGAAAAGGAACTGGCTGTCTGGATGAATGGGGACACTGAAAAATGCGTTCTTGAGATCGATGACTGTAAAGAACGTAGCTTCAGAATCAATGGCTGTCAAGAGGGATGAAATATCTGGGACTACTGGGTACTGGGGTATGATACATTTATTAAGTTCTCGAAGGTCAATCACTAATCGATATACTGGAGGTACATTTGGATCAGTACGTTTCAGGACTGGAATGATAGGAGAATTACATACATTGGAGTCAGTTTCTACAACCACTCCTTGAACAATAAGTTCGTCAATAATTTTGGATAAGGCTGCTACAGCCTCAGGCGGCAATTTGTACTGTCGGATTCGTGGTAATACAACACCTTGCTTTAGAGTCACACGATGGGGTGTGATATGCATACAACCTACATCAGTTGGACCTTGCGCCCATAAATGCTGTGGTACATTCAATAATCTTGGATCAAAATCACGTAATACATAATGACCCTTAAAATCACGCAAGAACAGGCGGACCCCTTCTGGGGAGCAGCATATTACTGCTCCTAATTCCTTTAATGTCTTAATGCCTAACAAATTTTCTGGACAAGATTTCGTGAGTAACAAGTCTGTAGTTCGGGACAATGGACCAACTTCTAGAGTAACTGGTTTCGATATTTCATTAACAATAGGCTTTCCTGAAAATCCAAGGGAAACATTTCTAGAGCCTGAGAGCGGAGCCCCTGGAACCTCGTCATGACTGATGGTAGTCCTACTTGCCCCTGTATCAATCAGAAACTTTCTGTCCTTCCCTAATACTTGACTGTGTACATAGGGACCCTCTTGATCTACAGGTATCTCGATGAGGGGCAAGCCTACCTCCCTCTCTAGGCTGTTTCATGAATATGGCTGATAATCTGGATAATCTGGCTGTGCATACTGGTACATCTGCTGTGTAACGTGCTGTGTTGCAGCGATAGGCTGCGGTGCGGTAACTGACTGTTGTGCATTCTGCGGTGGCTGGGAAGTCTGTGGAACTTGTTCTTGTCTAGGCGGACGTGGTCTCTCTTTAGTCTTACCAGTAGCTATGTTGTGTTTCAGAACTGCACACTCGTTTATAAAATGACCTGGCTGTTTACAGTAATTGCAGGTCCCTTTAACGGGAACTATAGGATGACTGGCTTGATTCGGACCCCTCTTCTGACTGTCTTGTGGAACAGATTGTGCAACTAACACTTTCATTTTCGTGTCTTTCATACGTCTCCTTTCGTGTTCCTGCTCTTCCCTGATTCTGTTCTGGTGATACTGGAGCATTTGAAGCATCTGTGACGGAGTATTAGCTTGCCAGGTGCTTTCTACTTTCAATACTCGATTTTTAACTTGTGGACTTGAATTCTCGACTAGTTTGGTAACAAAAAGATGAGGGTACGATTCACTACTTGTTTTCAGACCACTATTAATAATGAAACATTTCTCGAATCTAGAATAAAAATCACTAGTATCTTCATCTTGTTTCTGTTTACAGGCTGAGATGGCATCCCAATCTTCCTTTTTTGTGGCTAGTAATCTTGGCAAAACTTGTATTAATAACTCGGGCAATTCTTTAGCTTTATCCCCAAGACCGGTACCTGGTACTCGTGAATTATCTTCAGCTTCTAGAGCTGTCCAATCTATCTTTTTCTCTCCCACCTCCCATTCTTTTTCTTTGAGTTTTTCATATATGCCCGCAGGCAACAGGACCTTTAACATTTTAATGATATCAGGATACGTGTATTCTCCCATACGGAGCATGTCTTTTAATTCACGGTGGAACCCTGCTGGATCTTTATCGTGACAGGGAATTAACTTCTTCATTTCTAAGAGTTCCATCTTTGTGATGGGGGTGTAAACAAATACTCGCTCTAGACCACCACCCTCTTTCTTGACTGGATGTACTTCCCGTAACGGATTCTGTCTGTCTATGTAGAATGATTTACTTTCTGGGGGTGAGACGTGAACAAAATGTGGATTCAGAAACGTTCGGTATTTGTGGCGCTGTTCTAGAATGACACTTATTAAATCGGTACCTAGACCTTTCCATCTGTACTGGAGTAACTCGTTCAAGACATCATGTAGAGGACCTGGATCAGAATGTTGTTCCTCATACAGGGTAGTGAGATGCTGGGTCATATACATACCCACCAGTCGCTGCTCGGCTGGGGGCAGTTTCAGAAACATTTGTGCCACTATTTCGTCTGGAAAAGTGGTAGAATCAGTAGTCCACCGGACTGCTGATCGGGCTAGTTCTTGTTCATGCATTGTACTGAGCTCGCTATAACCTATTCGTGATTTCAGAATGTGATCGGTAGCTTGGAACACTTGCTCAAGAGATCCCTGTTCTGGTGCTGGAGGAGGAACAGCTTTCTTGTAATCTAGGCGTGAGTGTCGGTCGGAAAGTCTAGTTCTACCTACATACGCTATTCTGGAGGGATTCTCGTCGTCTACCTCTTCAGTAGAAGAGTCATTCTCTTTCTCGGTTGCTTGTTTTGCTTCTCGTTTCTCGTGTAACTTTATTATTTCCCTACGAATTTTCTTGTACATACTCTCTATACAATTTTGTGTCTTGTGTTTTCCCTCGGCTATATTGTCACTCCACCTGGTCAGGACTTTCATTTCTTCTTGATCTTTTTCCGGACAATCTTGCTCTCTAATTAAACAGTTAATTAGAAACTTTAAAAGCATGAGCTGAGTCTCGACTTTTCTTTGAACCATGGCTTCGTGAACACTTTCTGGATTTGCTCCTGTACGGATAAAACAATATATTCTGTCTAGATGTTCTCTCATATCGGGCAGGGTGTCCAAGTAGTCGGTCAACCGTCTTAAACGTAATGAATATATGACCATGTTACCATCGCCTGGAACTGGATCATAACGACATTCGGTAAGTGCTCGCTTGATATCTACGTATGTATTCACTTTTGGCGTACGCTGTAACGCTAGTTCATGTAACGTCATACGTCTGTGTTGAGGCGGGGTACCAGGAGAATCTCCCCCCGCGGCTCCTAAACTAGAATCGTCGGTGTGTACTGTACGTGCTGGTAGAGCGACTGGTAAAACGGGTACATGTACTGTGGGCTGGGCCGGGGGTGCTGTAACAGGTGCTGTAACATTAACTGGACCCACGGGACCAGTGGCTGGAGGAGCAGGAATTACATTATTTACGGGAGCAGGCGGAACAGGATTTGCATATTCTGGGACTGTATCGTCCAAATAGGACGAGAGAAAAATATCAGCTGCGGTCGGTTTATGACGTAGCTTAATCGGGACCAATGGCGGCGGGAAATTACAGGATGCTTCCGGGGTTGCTTTTGGCAAGCCCTCGGCAAGAAGAGGATACATACCCTTAATAAGGGCATTTCTCTGTCTGTCTGACTGTTCTGCTCTAACTCGTTCACCTACTTCGATTAATTCCCTTTCTTGGGATTCTCTACTTAATTCTGTTTTTCTGATTTCTTTTTCGGTTCTTTTATGAGATTCTTTGCGCCATAACTCGATGGCATCTTTCTGGGACTGTCTGGCTTTCTTTTTCCATAATGCTTCTTCTACTCGCATGATGCACTCGGCATCCCATGTACCTGATATGGGCCATCTATATTTCTCTTCTAGTTCCTTGGTATAATCCGCCCACAAGTCTAGATATATTATGGCACCTAAGCCATGCTTATGATACATAAAATGTCCTGGACTGTCCCTAGGCGGGACAGGAACTGCTTCCTCGAGTAACCCTTTTCTGGTCTTTAACTGATGTAACTTGGAAAACAGAGGCATTCTAGACTTGAATCCGAATACAATACAATACACGATAAACACAGTAATGAATAGAAAAACAAATCACTCATACCACGACATTGAAAACACATTAAATAACATTAGAATAACAGTTCGGACAGAATATTACCTGATATACTGGGAACAGAACACTTAGAATAACAGTTCGGACAGAATATTACCTGATATACTGGGAACAGAACACATGAATTTCTCGAGAACGAAACTTACTAGAATTACTAGATGCACTGCTAAAACAGTACGAAACATACCGGTCCCATAAAGAGACACGTCAGGACCCGTATCCACCTAGGTGAACACTTCGGACTGGATCTGTGTACCCAAACCCACTGGACCAGAGACAAATTAATTGACCCTGTCTAGATACTACCCCAGCAACGGTACTCACCGGGCAGCAAGAACGGAAGGCCTCGGACTGGACTGGACTGCTACGACGTCGGACTACGAACTTCGGACTTCAGTTACAGGTGGGCCTCCGGATACCTCGGACCTTGTACTCTCGGCTTGGGCTCTGGTCGGGACTCGCCGCATTCCTCACCGCCTCGTCTGGATGCTGGACCGCAACCTCCGTCTCCTCCGTGGGCCTGAGGGATACTTGAAGCAGAAATATCTGCACGTGCACGGTATGGTTCCGTCACGGCTGCAGAGGGTCAGGGGGCCTGCGTGGCTTCGCCGGCGCGTGGGGAAAGGGCAGGTCCCTGTTCGGGCGCCATTATGTGGTAAATAAATAATTAATTACCGGTACTATTTTTGAATACAGTGAATAAAACAGATAGCTCAATAAATAAGAGACAGGATTCGAGGTATCTGAGTCTAACAGGCTTTAATCAGGCATAAGGGAAGGGACAGGAACGGGATAGCCTGTACGGAAATAGACTGGATGGCAGCTGCAATGCCTCATCGACAGTGCAGCATATATATAGTATAATACATTACATTACATTGCATACAATAGGCAAAGCAGTAGGCGTAACTCGTAGCAGTCGCGAAAGATAAGAACAAAATGGGTGTAACAAGAAGGCGTGTACAGGGCGTATACATAGACATGTGATGAAGACGTCACAGAAGTGTCATAAATGGGGCGGAAACATGGAAGGGGCTACCTGAGCAGCTGGGACCTTTAACCTAGTGGTGCGCGCAAACGGGCAATGACGTGTTACCAGGGAGAACTGGGGGCTATGACTTCTGCGCTAGAAGAGGAGACTAAAGTCTGCGGTGTCAGGACGACATGTACCTATATCATATCTGGTATCTGGTGTTTGGAGTACATGTTGATAGAATCCAAAAGTTACCAGGGCAAAGGCTACTTGACACTAAGACTGGTGCATGCAGTATTCTACATGTATTGCGTGTGCTAGGAATATTCTATGAA
The DNA here is from genome assembly GCF_964261635.1 of Lissotriton helveticus. Lineage (NCBI taxonomy): Eukaryota > Metazoa > Chordata > Amphibia > Caudata > Salamandridae > Lissotriton > Lissotriton helveticus. The sequence goes on from NC_136065.1 coordinate 1,549,214,175, forward strand.
TATTAATACAGTAACTCTCTTACATGGAGACAGAAAGGCTAGACCATAGCTGGAACTATTGATGCGATTCAGTAGCTTAGGAATGCAGAGAAGGAGGGCTGGACTGATAACTAGAAGCATAACATACTCTTGGCAGACAGGCAGGCAGAGCCAGGCCGGGCCGAGCACTGTGCGGCAGGAAATAAGTGAAGGGTCAGGGATGCAGGTGGGGGCTGCATCGCTCCTCGGAGAGGGTTCAGGAGACTGGAGCTTGAATCTGGTGTCCGGGCCCTTTTGAGGCCTAGGAACGGGGACAATTCAATGAATTAACGTGCACACTATGAAACGTGGCAACATAGGCCTAATACTCGTTGCTTTCACGAAAACTGGAAACTGGCACACTAGAGTTGGACACAACTGTAATTGCGTCTTTAATCGATCATAGGGGGATACATGCATATCGATCATGCACATATAGCATAGGATGGGGAACACGTAGGCACTTATAACATGGCAAAATTTACTTTTCCACACAATGATGCTGTATTGCTTACAGGAAAACATTTTCCTCTTTAAGAAAGCGGTATATCGACAACGATCAGGGACCACGATGGGTCCTGTTTTGCCCCCAGCCTGGCGAATCTTTTCCTAGGCTGGTGGGAGGAACAGGTCGTCTGGTCACAGGAGTCTGAGATGTACACTGACCACATTCTTATGTGGGTCAGGTACATCGACGACCTATTTATAATTTGGAATGGTCCAGAAACATTAGCCAGACACCACTTAAATCCTGTTGTTGCAAAAAGCCAATGGGCTACTAGCCCCAGTAGCTAATCTGTCTCTAAGGTGACCACATCCACAGCACAGCACCCTCCTCAAATACTGATTGGCAATTATATAATTTGGCTTTATGACGCTGATCGGCACAGCCTCCTTTCACACGGATCTTTTTATCCAGTGTAACGCTAATCAGCATAGCTTCCGGATTTTCTTCACAATGCACACAAAGATACAGTTATTGCAATACTTTGGTGACAGTTCGGCATTAACTGTAAGTCCCCCCTTAAACTAGGTTTTATAGTTCAGTCATGTTTCAGCAGCATACATTTATTGCATACAGTTATCCCTCGTGTGCAGTCTCATGAACATAAATAAGGTACTTTACACAGAACATAGCAAATCGGAAGCCTACTCCTTATTTATTCACTCTCACCCTCTTTACAATTAACATCATTTTAAGTCGTTTTCATTATTCTTTTGGTACATACAGTTTTATATATTATTTTAGAATAATTCTTGTGTAACAACTTTAGATATTTAATATAGTTACTGCTACTGCTACTGCTTTCAGGGAGGAGTATACAGTTAACATATTGGTATTGTTTAAAGGGTGATATAATCTTTCCACCATGCAAAATGTTACTGCCCCTGCATTTTTTCTCTCTGAGCCCTGGGATCCGACCATAAATAGAAAAAAGTCTTCGCTCACTATGCAAGAGTGTGTGGCACCTCTGTGAGCGCAGAAAGAAAAGCCTCTTTATTCATGCACTGTTTGGGTTCAGAGGGACAAGGTGTTTGTGAAAATCTTCCTGAATTATGTAATGGTGAAGGCGACTCACTTAATGAGTACGAAATATATATTAAAAAATGGATTTACGGGGGCGTGGCCAAGATGGCGACCGGGACAGAGGTCTGACTGTACAGCTCCTCGCCCTAACCCCTATAACCCCCCACGATAGCCCCGTATCTGCTGCTTTGGCCCCCTGGCACTTCGCCCGAGGCACAGACCCACGGCGCGGCTCGCCCACGACGAAAACAGCGCCCGCCTGTCACCGCCGCCGGACATAAACGGAGGGTGCCGAGTCGGAGGCCGAGAGGGGCTCGGGCCGACCTCCGTGCCTGAACCGCCCATCCCGCCTTCAGAGGTTGCGGCCGCGATCCAAGTCGCGCCTCAGCATCAGAGACCCCCCGAGGCACGGGAGGGGCCACCTACGACGAGCCGCTACCCCGCGGCCGGAGGAACCCACGGCCCGGGCGAAGCCCAAATCCAGTCCCTGGTCTGGGCCTGTGACCGGTGGGGAGCCGACAGTGAGCGCTGAGGCGGCCAGGCGCTTTACTGCCCGCGTTGGTGGGCCCCTCCAATGCTGCGACCGGCGCTGAGCCGCCTCTGCCCCCGGGCCCGCGGGGGACACCGGGACCTGGCGCCAGCTTGCAGGGCGGACTGCGGCCCGTGAGTGCGCTGCTCTGGACCCCGGCTTGGGCCTACACGCGCCTGCTGCTGTGCACCCGACGACGGCCGGTCAGTCTCCTGTTTGGGCGCTAGGGGCCACAGCGCGGACCCATCCCCTACCTGGACATCTGCTGCTGGGGGATACCCCGCGTCGGAGCGCCGACCTAAGGCCCCGGTTTGAGCCAAGCTGGGGTTTGCCTGCCTTCGTGTCACCGCCTGGGACAGCGGAGACCAGACCCGCTTTGCAGACTCAAGGTACCAGCACCCCGGTCGAGGGGAGGGCGGACCCGATCTGCACTATCAGTGTGCCAGCACCCAGGCCTGCAGGACAACCACTTACTCAGAGGTGAGGAGAGGGGGAGCTCGAGGGGCCTGGTGATCGTGCCCCTGGCGGGAGGAGAGAGGACACCCAGTCGCTATTCTCGCCCACTGGGAACTGCTAGAGGGGATTGGACTGGTGGCGGAGAGACCCAGGGGGTGCCACGCGGCCACCTCACGAATTCTTGCGGTTGACCCCGGTGGCAGTGCCGTGCTTTGACTTGCGCCGGTGCTCCCCGGCTGCTGGCTCTCCTTGGTGGCGGACGAGGGGGTTGACTGAATCGCGCCGCCTGGTCTGTCACGGCACGATGTCTAACGCTACTCGCCGAGGGACCCGACCAATTAATGAACTTCTCCTGAAGTCATCCGCTAAAGGTGAGAAACCCCAAACACCCACGTCGCCATCGACATCTGCGGGTACCCCAAGCAAACCCTCTGAGGAGGCCCCCATCACAAAGTCATTCTTGGAAAGCCTGTTCAACACACTGCGTGATGATTTCCAAACTCTGAAACAGGAACTTGTGAGTGACCAGAGGGAACTGCGCCGAGACCTGGATGGCCTAGGGGACAGAGTAGCGGCGGTGGAGGATTCCAACCATGCACGCGGGGACGAGCTGGAACACCTGCAACAAGAGGTCCTCCGCCTTCAGGAGCAACAGGTGGACCTCCAAGCTCACGCAGAGGACCTCGAGAACCGCTCCAGGCGGAGCAACATACGGGTTCGTGGAGTACCATCGAAAACAGAAGGGAACAGCGTCACGATGTACCTCCAGGACCTTTTCCGCGAAATCCTGGGAGAACCTGCCGACTTCCCCATTCGCATCGACCGGGCGCACAGGGTGGGGATGCCCCGCCGGGCCCCGGCGCCCCCCCCGGACATCTTGGCATTCCTACCGGACTTCCCTCTGAAAGAAAGGATCCTTAGGGAAGCACGCAGAGCACAACCCCTACGCTTTCGGGACGACCCTGTTGAACTTTACCAGGACTTATCGGCTGTAACACTGCAGAAGCGCAAAGACTTCCGGGTGGTCACCACATTCCTGAGAGAAAAGGGGGTGCCATACTCCTGGGGCCACCCGTTTCGCTTGATCTTCAAATGGGAAGGAGGCCTGCACCAGCTCCGTTCGCTTCAGGACACTTGTACCCTGCTGGGCCTTGAACTGCCCGACGACGCATCGGCGGGTCCCCCTTCCCCGGGATCCTCCCAACATACCGGGACGCAATCTTCCAGAGACGGTTGGCAACAGGTGCGGAGACGTCGCGCTCCTAAGTCTCGCCTCCGCCCGGACCCGAGCACGATCGCCAAAGAACACACTGCGGCCATCGAAGCGGTGGTTAAGGACACCACTATGTAACCCGGAATTGATCCTGCTGGGGGTCCACTCTTACTGCATGTTCTCATAGTGGGGGGGTGGGGGTGAGGGGCGGGGGGCCACATGGGTCGTCACTGCCACAGTCTCCTTCACCTTCTAAACCTACAGGCCTGAACTGATTCTGGATAGGCCTGGGACTATGACTTCTGGTTGGGGTCCTCAAGTTGGGGTTAGGGTGGGAAGGGGAGGAGGGTCTGGGATGTTGCTCTCACTATCTCTGACAAGAGCTGTTTTTTCAATATGCCTACGGCTTGCCTTTTGGAAGCTTGGGGAGGTTTTTGGGGTTGGGGGGGTGTAGAGGGTGGGAACCAGTGGACAGGGCACGGGAGGGGGCGCAATGTTGTGGACGGGACGGGGTGGGACGCGAGGGCGGGGACCAGTATGCCAAGGGACATCGTTGAATTCCGGGTGTTAATCATTACTTACTATGTACCACGATGGGCTGCTGTGCTACGCTTTGCCACCTTCGTACTGCCACGCGATGACTGACACGCTTAAGATATTGTCACTCAACGTAAAGGGCCTCAATAACCCGATAAAACGAAGGGCTGTTATTTCATATCTGGAACACTCAGAGGCTGACGTCTGCTTATTGCAGGAAACCCACCTTCTACCCAAAGACTGGCACAGGATGCGTTCCCGGATCTTTCCTCAACAATTCTTTTCTTCGCTTCCATCTAAAAAGGCTGGGGTGGCCGTTCTGGTCTCCCGACGCTTTCAGGGCCGGGTAGGGGCCAAAGCGGGAGAGGTTAGGGGTCGCCTCCTGGCCTACACCTTCCATACGGGGAACAGGGCACTGACGATTGGCTCCATATATGCTCCAAACACAGGTCAGGAACCATTTTTGAAAATTGCACTCTCTGAAACATTCCAGTCACCTAACTCTCAGCTGCTCATCGGGGGGGACCTCAATTTGGTCATGGACACGAATAGAGATAGATCTGGGCACCGATATGGGGACACGGGGGCGCTCTCTGTGGAGGGCGGGTCGTGGCTACGTGAGAGGGGTTTGGTGGATCTCTGGAGAGTGGCGCACCCCAACACAGAGCGCTTCACCTTCTATTCCCATGTACATCACACATATGCGCGGCTAGACCACTTCTTGGGTTCTTCGACTTTGGTCCCTCAGGTCACGGACGTTTCTATAGTCCCGGCGGCCCTCTCTGACCATGACGCGGTAGAGCTGACGCTCAGTATTCCCAAGACTCCACGCGTCGGGGGGTCGTGGCGGCTCAACGAACCCCTTTTGCAATGGCCGGCTGTTCATAAACAGATCCACCAATGCATTTTGGACTACCTTGCTATAAATGATAACCCCGCAACCTCGGTGTCGGCTCTCTGGGGAGCCCTGAAGGCCGTGGTCCGGGGGGAACTGATCGCCATTGCGGCCGCTGACGCTAGAATCCGCAAAGAAAAAAGGGTTGACCTCACGGCACAAGTAGCTGAACTAGAGAGAGCCCACAGCCGTACCTGCGCTCCAAGAATTTGGCGTCAACTGAAGGCCGCTAGGGCTCAATTGGCTAGCCTTGATACTGACAGAGCCGAATTCGCCGCCCTTCGACTTCGCCATGCCTACTATGTAGGGGGCAACCGCACCGGACGCCTTCTGGCCAGCACCTTAAAGGCTAAGATTCAACGCTCGAAAATCACCACTCTTCTAGACGACTCCGGTGAGACCCTTACTGATGAGTCGCAAGTCGCCGATGCCTTTCGCTCCTTCTACGCCTCCCTGTACAGTGAGGATAAGGTACCGCCAGCCGCCATTGACGCATACTTGCGCTCGGCGGACATCACGCCACTGTCCCAGACGAACACAGAGGCCCTGGAGGCTCCTATTCGCCTGGACGAAGTCCTGGCCGCCATCTCGCGCTTACGCCCGCTCAAATCACCTGGACCTGATGGATTTTCTTCAGGCTTCTATAAACTTTTCGGCCAGATACTAGCTCCGGTACTCACGAGGTTATTTAACTCATTCGAAGGCCCGAGCTCCATACCCCCGGATATGCTGGCGGCAGAAATAGTGGTGCTGCCCAAACCGGGCTAACCCCCGACACACTGCGCTGCATTTCGCCCCATCTCCTTACTTAATTTAGATCTGAAACTGTTCACGGGGGTATTGGCGGCCCGCCTGGGCCCTTGCCTACCGGGCATCCTTGAACCGGATCAGTCGGGCTTTGTCCCGAACCGCCAATGCAGTGATAATACTAAGCGGTTGCTGCACCTCGTAGACAAGACTCACTTTCAGGACTCTGATTCGGCGCTATTGGCAATCGACGCGGAGAAGGCGTTCGATCGCGTCGACTGGACCTATTTGCAGACAGTCCTACGGCATTATGGGCTGGGCGACCGATTTCAGGCCTGGATCGCGAGCTGCTACCACCGCCCTATGGCCCGGGTTCGGTTAGGCAGCCTTAAATCAGACCCCTTCGAGATACAACGTGGCACACGCCAGGGGTGCCCTCTCTCGCCCCTCCTGTTCGCCCTGTACGTGGAACCCCTAGCGCAAAAAATCCGTGACAACCCCCGCATCAGCGGCATTACCTTCGGCCATGAGCCTCACGTGGTGGGGCTCTATGCCGACGATATCATTGCCGCACTTGACCGCCCATCCCACTCTATACCGGCCTTCCTGGAAGAACTGGAGAGCTTTGGAGCGATCTCTGGCTTTAAAATCAATCGGGGAAAGTCCTTGATCTTGCCGCTGGGTAGCAACGCCCGTCCTCACACCCCGTCCCCGGACTTTGGTTGCGGCTTACAATCTTCTCCGCAACTCCCGTATTTGGGGATCACTCTCACCTCCTCCACGGACTCGACGGTGTCCCTTAACTATAAAACGCTCGCTTCCCAGATCCGAGCCGACCTTGCGCGGTGGTCGAAACAACCCCTCTCCTTGCTAGGCCGCATAGCGGCAGTTAAAATGTCAGCATTACCTAAGATCTTGTATGTCTTCCAGACTCTCCCAGTGCTACCGCCACCTGGCGCGCTGGCTGACTTGCAGACCGCTTTCCACCAGTTCATATGGGCGAAGAAACGCGCACGACTGCATAAACTGGTGGCGTACAGGGGAGTTGACGAGGGGGGTCTCGGGATCCCCAATCTCCTACAATACTTTCAAGCCTCACAACTCCGATACTTGGTGGAGTGGTACAGACCAGAGTCCGAGAAGAGATGGCTCTTTCAGGATAGAGCGATGGCCCAGACGTCACTGTGGAAGATCCCATTCCTAGCCCGCCAGCATAGACCACGATATCTCCTCCGCTCCCCCATCATGCGCACCATTATGAACACCTGGGACACAGTGGCAGCCAGGAGAAACCTAACAACTTTCCCCTCCCCACTCACTCCCCTCTTCGACAACCCAGCATTCCCACCGGGCACCGATCCTCAAGCCTTCCCACAGTGGCGTGTTATGGACTGCCGTTCTGCCGGCCACCTCTTTGATTTAAACGGCTTTCTCCCCCTCGCTGATGTTACGCAGGGCTACGGAGTCACCAGGCCCCACATGTTCCAATACTTCCAACTTCGCCATTGGCTCCTGGGCCCGGATTATGCCCCCCTAGTTAGTCGGCAAATGACCCCATTCGAAAAATGGCTGGTGACAAAAGACTCCGATAGGCACCTTATTTCGGACCTTTATAAAATGCTATCTCCCACGACCGTCCCGGGTAAGACAGCGGGACAGAGGCGCTGGGAGGCGGAACTTGGCAGAGCACTCTCGCCCAGGGAATGGGAATTCATCCACTACAGGGCCGCACACACGACTCGCAATACTAACGCCAGAGAGGCAGCGGTGAAATTGGCCATATACTGGCATCTCACCCCGGCTAGACTCAACCAAGGCAACCCACTTCGAAGTGCGCTGTGCTGGAGGGGCTGTGGTGGGAAAGGCACTTTGACCCATATCCTGTGGGACTGCCCCGCACTGCAAACGTATTGGAAAGCAGTTCTGGACGACATCGACTCCACCTTTGACACTGAAATCCCGCGCTTCCCGGCGTACACAATCTTGGGGCTGCCCAACGCACTTACATTCCCTTTGAGATCTCCTCGCGGCAAACAGATGGGCGTTGCCATGCAAGCAGCGTCACAACATATCCTGTCGCTCTGGGGATCCGCCACTACACCCACCCACACCGGCTGGCTACATAAATTATGGTTCACTTTGGGCATGGAACGCATCCAGGCCACGCTCACACATACCACCGACTCCTATCAGAAAGTCTGGCAACCGCTTCTGTCCCTCTTGTCCAAAGAGTTTCACGAGATAACATGCCCGAAATATCTCCGCATTCTACGACTCATAGGCCCACGGGGAGAGCCCCATTGAGTTTGCACACCCCGCACCACACTACTCTGTACGTGTCACTCCGGAAGCTCCAGACAAACGGCATACTGGTCGGGGAGGGGGGAGGCGGGGGGAAGTTGGGTACAGGGTGGGGGGTTTGGTTTTTCTTCTTATTGCTTTGTTTGATTGACTTTCGTGCATGGCATCTTCACCATAACATCGGCAATAATTCGCTGTGTTGGCATATTGTACTTGCTTCTTCAACGTCTCTTAGAGAAGACATGCCTGTCTGTCTCGCTCACTTTATATGCCTGCTACATATATGCTGTCTTGCTTGCCAATTTTTTCTTGCCTTTAAAACCAATAAAAACAAATTTGAAATTAAAAAATGGATTTACATTATCTTCCGAAAATGAGCATGGTCTTAGAGTGGTTTCACTTTGGAAAGAGAGTACAAAGGCAGGATGAAACAGTAGAGCAATATGTCACATCGCTTCGCAAACTTGCTTCAACTTGCTCTTTTGGAGGGAGCTTAGATGAGCGACTCAGAGATCAGCTCATGCTGGGTTCTTCTCTGGAAAAAGTCAAAGATAGCTTGTGGCAAAAGGACAACCCTTCTCTTCAAGAAGTCATAACTTCCTTGAAAATGCATGAACACTCTAATACCTGTGCAGAAACCATTCGCAAAAATAATTCTGATGAAAAAAAGGGTACAACAGAAGTTAAAGAGGTTAAGACTCCCACTCCAGCCATGTGACATAAGGCGTCCAATCCAGAAGCCGGTGGTAGCACCAAAACATCTGGATCTGACACCAAATCTTCCACCTTCAAGTGTTTTCGTTGTGGTAACACGGGACACTTGGCCAATTCAAAAGATTGTCCAGGCTGGAAGGCGACCTGTTCAATCTGTAAGAGAAAGGTTCACTTCTCCAAGTGTTGTAGGTCCAACAAAAATCAAAAAAAGATAAGAGAGTTAGACATATATGATCAAGGTGAAGAAGAATCAGTGGTCTGTCAAGTTACTAACCTCAAAACGGAAGGACCTGTAGAAAAAGTTTCAATTAATGACTGTGTTGTTGATATGCTGTTTGACTCAGGTGCTAAGATTACACTAATACCTAAAACATTCTTCGAAAAGAATCTACTAAACAGGGTCAAACTGTTCAAACATGATATAATTCCCAGAGGTTATGGTGGTCAGATAATAAATCTGCTGGGATACTTCATGGGCACAATTGACTTTAAAGGGAGGATCACAGCAGGGAAGATTTACGTGTTCATTAAAGGGGATTCACTCATCAGCTGGGCACATAAACGGGATCTTGGGGTCTACCTGGATCCTATTGAGGTTCCTTCTGTACGCCTGAGGGATCTTCCCAACGTTGCTGTGGTTTCAGAACATGGTGATTGGGTTAGGAAATTTCCTAATGTCTTTGATAAGAAACTTGGTTGTCTTATGAAATACCTGCATCTCATTAAATTAAAAAATGAGTCGCTGCCCAAGGTTGCCAAAGTCAGAAATGTACCACTTTTAGTCAAAGACAAAATGAAAGAAGAATTGGATAAATTGTTGGCTAATGGGTGTCAGAAGTATATTGGTGGCCTGCCATGGACACCCAGATTGAAAGGTCTGTGCGGAGTTGTGCCCAGTGTTCCATTAGTGATAAGATCCTCAAGTGTAGGACTGAACCCATGGTCATCAGGAAACAATCCATTGGTCCTTGGGTAGACATCTCTTTGGATATCCTGGGACCTGTCAAAGTTAAAACCCAAGATAGATATGTTTTGGTATGTGTTGACATGTTCTCCAGGTGGAATATTGTCAATTGTGTAGACTCGTCTTCAGTGATTTCCTTTCTTGATGACCTCTTTGCAAACAAAGGTTTACCAAGCTCTATCCTGACAGATAACGGTGTGCAGTTTACTCCTGGTGCGGTTGAGCAATTTTTGGGTGAGAGAGGATCACAAACCCTTGCACCCTTGAAATTGCATGCACAATTTGCGAGTACCTATTGGTACTCGCAAATTGCGCATGCAATCTTTCATTCATTCCTATGAGCCTGTAGGCCCATAGGAATGAAAAATCGGCCGTTTGCGCCCGCAAAAAAGGCATCTGGAATGCACCAAGGTTCAAGGCACTTGGAATTTGAGAATTTGCAATTAATTACGATTTTCAAATTGTGATTGCATTTAAGGAATCGCAATTTGCGATTCCCTAAAGGCAATGCAAGAACCACTTTAAAATAGCGATTTCGCTACTAGGGGGCGCAATTTACCATGAAGTTGAACTTGACACCCTTGCACCCTTGAAATTGCACGCACAATTTGCGAGTAACTATTGGTACTCGCAAATTACGTGTGCAATCTTTCATTCATTCCTATGAGCCTGTAGGCCCATAAAAATGAATGTGAAGGCATCCTTTAATTGCGAGTCGCATTTAAGGAATGTTTAGGAATCGCTATTTTAATAGCAATTCCTACATGCATAGGCTTTTGAGAGTCTTTAATTGCGATTCCTTAATAATCGCAATTAAGGACTCACAAAAGCTTTTCTTTTTTTCAGTTTGAAAAGCTTTATTTAACAAATTGTTAATACATAAAGATATCAGCAGAAACAGGAAATACATTCAAATATAATATTAGAACATTGTCTAGACTGATATCAGATATAGAAGGGTAAAAAGCAATTAATGAATTTTTATAGGTGAGGGGGAAAGGGAAAGAAGGGAGGGAAGACAGAAGAAGGAATAGGGGGTGGGGGACAAAAGCTTTTCTTCATGCATGTGCCTGTAACTTCCGAAACAAGGCAGTGTTAATTATCTTCGAGGCTTGCAAATGTCTTCTCTGTACCTTCGTTTTGCAAGGTGTTGTAAGCTGAAATTGTTGTTGCATTGCTCTCCCTGAAGGGTTCTGTTTCTGTAAAAAAAAAATAAAAAAAAATCTTGTTGGTATAAGATCCATCAAGTAAAGTTGAAGCGGGGAAAGGGGGCGAAGCTCGGAACGAACGTCCACCGACCCTAGTATACAGATCCCAGCAACCTCTATGGCTCTGGAGTTCCGCACACTGTTCAAATTCAATGTATTTAGAATGTCTGTGAGCCCTCCATACTCCCTTATGCTGCAGTCGCATCCTACCTACCAGGCTGCCTTCTCCGCACTCCCTCTCTCTCACACACGTGCCTGCCCCGGACTTTTCTTTTACAAATCAGCACTGTTGCTGTGTTGAGTTAGACCAGCTAATCCGGACCGGTCAGCACTACAGCTTCTGGAATACATTACGTAGTTAATGAAAGTGAGTAGAGCAGGGCTGGTTACAAGGAGTTACCTGGCAGGAAATATTCAAATATTTCTTATTAAGGCCTAAATATAGTGCTTCGGTTTATTCAGCCTCAGCGCACTTGCCATCCAAGTGTGTGTGAGTTAATTAGAAAATTCCTTTTTGGCAGAGCACGATCAGCCAGTCAGTGGGTGCTGGTCATAGTGTGTCAAATTATAACACATGCAGTTACTTACTGTGCTATGGTGACACAGGTCAGACCTCCGTTGCACCGTGCAGGAAGAGTGTAAGTCAAAATCTACTGTTGCACTGACTTGAAATGCTGTGAAACTTTGCTTTTGCTGGCGCAGTCACGTTGCCCAAATGGGTGTAATTTCAGATATTTATTTCCCTCATCTTCTCTGTTTGATTTTGCTTCTGAGAAAGTGTCTCTCATAGTCAGTGAAATGTCACTTATAATTACTCTGAAATTATTGAAGTGTCACACATAGCAATCTGAAACCTTGGCAGCTATGTATATTTATAATTTAAGCTTGGGTTAGGGCAGTGATGCACACAGGTTTCTGAACATTGCATTCAGGCCCGGGAGGCTCCTAGAATGAAAGTAAATTAACAAGAGGGAGGCAGTGTGGGGGGGGAGGGGCTGTGGGGCGTGCCCCACCCTGGCCCTTGCTTGACTCTGCCAGCCCAGCCCACAATGATATCATCCTCAGAGCCAGGCCCAGGTGCAGCCTGCACACGTGACACAGTGTCTTCAGCTCAGGAAGATTCCACCCAGAGCAGCTAGCATCCTCAATCTGCTGCTGCTACTTGAAAGGCTTGCTGCACCAGCAACACCAGTGTCCAGACTCCAGGGGCCAACCGCTTCAGGCAGTGAGTCATTTCCTCGGTGGGGAGTGGGGACTCAAATGGTGGAATCAGCAGCCAGGCTTGTATTGCTTGCTCATCAAGTAAGTAAATGAATAAAAAGAGAAAGGTAATTCTTGGAGAATGAACAGAGCAATTTCAGGGGTGCAAAAGGGTGTCCTTTGGACACGCTTGAAATTGCATGCGCAATTTGCGAGTACCTATTGGTACTCGCAAATTGCGCATGCAATCTTTCATTCATTCCTATGAGCCTGTAGGCCCGTAGGAATGAAAAATCGGCTGTTTGCGCCCCCAAAAAGGGCATTTGCGATGCATCAAGGTTCAAGGCACTCGGAATTTGAGAATTCACAATTAATTACGATCTTTCAAAATGTGATTGCATTTAAGGAATCGCAATTTGCGATTCCCTAAATGCAATGCAAGAACCACTTTAAGATAGCGATTTCACTACTAGGGGGCGCAAATTACCATGAAGTTGAACTACATGGTAATTTGCAAAAACGTTTAAAACTGTATTAAAGTGCCTTTTTCAAAGTTGTAGGTTACACACACACACATGCCCTTGGGGCATGTGTGTGTGCAACTTGTGCGAACAGAGCAATTTCAGGGGTGCAAAAGGGTGTCCTTTGGACACCCTTGCACCCTTGAAATTGCATGCGCATGCAATCTTTCATTCATTCCTATGAGCCTGTAGGCCCACAGGAATGAAAAATCGGCCGTTTGCGCCCGCAAAAAGGGCATTTGCAATGCACCAAGGTTCAAGGCACTTGGAATTTAAGAATTTGCAATTAATTGCGATTTTTCAAATTGTGATTGCATTTAGGGAATCACAATATGCAATTCCCTATATGCAGTGCAAGAACCACTTTAAAATAGCGATATCGCTACCAGGGGGCGCAAATTACCATGAAGTTGAACTTGACACCCTTGCACCCTTCAAATTGCATGCACAATTGCGAGTACCTATTGATACTCGCAAATTTCGCATGCAATCTTTCATTCATTCCTAGGAGCCTGTAGGCCCATAAAAATGAATGTGAAGGCATCCCTTAATTGCGAGTCGCAATTAAGGAATGTTTAGGAATCGCTATTTTAATAGCAATTCCTACATGCATAGGCTTTTGAGAGTCCTTAATTGCGATTCCTTAATACTCGCAATTAAGGACTCACAAAAGCTTTTCTTTTTTTTATTAAGTTTGAAAAGCTTTATTTAACAAATTGTTAATACATAAAGATATCAGCAGAAACAGGAAATAAATTCAAATATAATATTAGAACATTGTCTAGACTGATATCAGATATAGAAGGGTAAAAAGCAATTCATGAATTTTTATAGGTGAGGGGGAAAGGGGAAGAAGGGAGGGAAGACAAAAGAAGGAATAGGGAGGGGGGAACAAAAGCTTTTCTTTTTTTTTATGTATCTTTTTATTTAAAGAAGAAAAACAAGAGGGAATATTACACATATCAGGTGTCATACAATAGGATACATTGCAACGGTGCACAGGTGAATAGGCCAATATGACATAATCAATACAAGGAGCGTGGGGCGTCAAAATGAATCGGTATACAGAGAACAGAAAATCAATATAATCAACAACCCCGTTGAGCTTGTACTAGCAAGGCCCGTCCACCCACGTATACAGGATAAATAGGACCAGAGTAGACACCCAGACATGTGAAAAATAGACTCAGAATAGACAAATCGCCTCTCGTAAAAGGGAAGGGAAAGAAAAAAAAGGCCATAGAACTAAATAAAGAGAAAATAACCCCCCCCATACCCCCCACCCTGCACCCCTGCAATGGCTACGGCCTAACCCCAATAGCAGCGTGCCTGTCGCCCAACAACTAAAACCTAAAGGAAGGAAAAGAGTGGAGGAGGAGATGTCATACAGGCTCCCGGTCCCCTTTATTCCCCGCCAGAAGTGGACCCCTCCTGGATATAGTCAAACAATGTGAAGCCGTAAATAAAAACCAAACGGGGGGTTTAAGAGAACCGTCCGACTCCCGCATCATTTTGGCTACAAGTCCCGTGTCAAATAAAGCCTTTGTTTCAGACCCAGACGATTACACTCAGCCCTGGCCACTACGATTTTTCGTGCGAGTTCCCACCGCTCGGGCCGCCATCTCAAGAGGAAAGTCAAAGCGTTCAAAAGAGTCAAAGTAAGTATAGTAGAATCGAGTCCAAAGTAGTAATGTTCGAAGACAACGAATCAAACGGAGATGTCTGTCCACCGACAATAAGTTACAAAAACGTATTCGAACCAAGTGGGGAGAAAAGAATAAGAAATCACTCCGAAAATCGCTGTGGAACTTGTCCTGGAGTATGAGGTTGGCTGTGTCCATCTTGGGCGGCATCGGGATAGAGTATGGTGAGTTTTCGGTAGTTCCGGGCTCGCTGTCTATTGTTCGGGGGCCGACATAGCACAGCAGGTCTGGTTTCCGCACAGGGCCCTTTGTATCAGGCATGTCCCGCTGCTCGGTTAAAACAACATGTGTCAAATCCATCGAGGGATCGGCGTCCGGTCTCAAACACATTGTCGCAGGGTTTCTGTTCTCCCACAGAACTGTGCACAGAGGATTGGAACCTCAGCGAATTAGGGTGACCCAACACTCACCTTAGTACCCAACAAACCCCTTACCAAGCTAGCTACAGTGTCTCATTGGTCATAATAAACTCCCAATGTTTAGACAAACCAGAACATGAGCTTACAATACCTCAGGTTACGTGGAACACATGAGCACTCTTTCGTTATACAATCATTACAAACCAGAACATGGAGTAAAGAAGAACTCGTGAGCATTTGAAATGTTTATTTACTAATGCCGTCTTCTCAGGCGCAGTATCTTAGATAATACAAGTAAACATATTATCAGCAACAAAGCTACAAGCATAGTTACTAGTCCATAGAAAGCGAATGGTGACAGCATGTTACCATGCTGTAAATCAATAAGGGTATAACAACACTTATTTATTACCCTCCCTAACTCGCATATTATATTAATAGCTAAGAAGGTCTCTTTGGGTTGAATTAGGGCGGGCCCATACCTCAGTGTCCTAGTATGAAGGGATCACATCAGCATACACCAGCTCTCTCTGCATGCGAACAGCATCAAGTGTGTGTTGTGCCTCAAGCAAAGCAATATAAAAACCCGCCTCAAGCCCAAAGTTGGCAGAAGCTGCACTTATGTTATGTCTATAAAGGCGCGAAGATCAGACCTCACAACAATTCTGTATCGTGTTGTTCCTGAGGCTTCAGCACTCTATGTGCAGACATAGTTTATTAAGCAAAGCTGATATCAGAGTAATAACATATTATTCTCATGTAAACCACAACGAACTACTAGGTTGAAAGCTAAATCAACAATTAAGTGTCGTGTGCAGAAGCAGCAAAAGGAAAAATGGCGTTTAAACATTTAATGAGCCTATGCTAACTTAACACATTATAAAGATATACAGGAGCTATATGACACCCCCCCATGATCCGAGGACGGATAAGATTAGATAAGATAAGGGCAACTTCATGAAAGCAGAGTTCAAGAACTGTGAGCCATGAATGAACTGTAAAAAAATTTAACATTTTGCTCAAGCCAATAGGTCTGGGAAAGTGATAAATGTACGAAAAATCGCAAAATATGCAAGTCGAAAGTCAAATGTCCGGAAAGAAACAATAGAAAAGTTCTCAGGACAAGACCGTATAAGCAAAATATGCAGCAACAGCCTCCAGCATGAAATCACCGTCTTCATCAGAAAACAGTTAAGCCATCCAATTCAAAAGTGGAAAAGAACATACGTGTTCTCCAAGTATAGGAGCCTCTATTACCATCAGAGGACAACTCGGTGGGTTCTCCAGAAATCTCAGTTCCAAGAAATCCTGCGCTGCCGTGAATATATCCCAGGGACCCATTAGTCCATGCACCGCTGCTATTGCCATAATCCTTTCGTCAGAACAAACCAACTCGTGAGTAGTGATAGGACTCATCAGCTGATTAAAATCGACGCCAGGAGAAACCGGCCCGCAGAGACACAAATCAATGGCCCAATCAAAATCACAGCTCAGGCAGTGAAACACAGGCTGGACACAGGTGAAGTAGGAAAATCGAAACGATAATCCATATGCCGTGCTTAAAATCGCAAGCGGCAGCGTGCCAAAATATTCAAGCATTCGGTTGCGAAACAGCGCCAGCAGAGGCTGGGCGGCCTCTTCCACATGTGGGGCATCCATATTTAAGGAAGCAGAGAACAACTAGGACGCCTGCCGCTAGTGCCAGTAAAACCGGGAATCCACCAAACAGACTCGAGAAAATAGAATGAAAGAAACTAGGGATTACTCCAAATATTTTTTCAAATGAAGTCACAAGGCCGCTGCTAACTGACTTAAAAAAATGCGCTAGCCCAGATGTCGAGGACGCGTTAAAGATATAATGTATCATTTCGCCAAAATGCAACGGTAAATCAGTAATTAAAAGGGCCTGAACCTCGGTCCGGGTGTTAGCTATATGAAGCACGAAAGTTTCCCGAGCCGAACTCAAGGCCACTTCTTTCTGGGACAATAGAGCCCTCAGTCTAGTCATGCCGTTGAACTCTGCCTTCAAGGGTGGTATGCGCGGCCAAATGGAAACCTCCCTAATTTCATGTGTGGGTGGGTACAGGACATTTCTGCAGCAAACGACACGTTCACTTACTGTTACCACATAAGCTACACCTTTAATTAACCCGCAACAATCTTCATTATTCAAAAGTAAATAACTTCCATTTCCTAACAAGGTAAAAGTCGGGGTAATTGCTGGTACAGGAGTGCCTTTTAAAACACAGGCCAAGTTTGGTTGGTCCTGATTGCAAGAACCATGTAATTTTATGTGTCTACACATTAATGAATGATCTGGAGTTTCTGTACATTCCTCCCCATTTAGATAAACTTCTTGGCCGTCCCTCAAACATCTATAAGTGAAAGGAAGGGACCATACTTCATGGAGAAAACCACTACTCAAAGGCTCATAGCGACCTATGGCAACATATTTCATACAGTTAGTAAATTTATACAAAGCAAAAGGTAATGTTAAGAGACCGTGGATAAGCCACGTTGCAGCTGAGGCTTCTGCCACAGAAAAAGGCAAGGATTCCAGTTTCTCAATATGTAACATAGAAAAAGAAGCATCACGCATAGAGAGCAAGCGTTGTTTGTCAGTCAAATTAAAGGGTGCAAAGAGAGAGGACACGTTCATGTATCCCCATGGCACCTTGCCAGATTTAAGCGTTTGCAGGGTCCATGCAAACTGCATGATAGAACGTAATTGATTCTGACCATGGTACAAAACAGATACCTCATCATGCACAATATCCACTACAGAAGACACAATGTTATCTAAAGTGTAAATGCGTGAAGAAAGCATGTTGATACTATTGTCTACCACTGCAAGGACTTTCTCTAGATTTGCCTGATCTATAGCCCTAAGTCGTGTTGCAGCCTCAATCTGCGATGTTTTCCAAATTTCATTGTACACAGCATATATCCATCTTTTCGACCTACCACTAGCCGGGCCTTTTATGAAATCATTTAAATCTACATCATCATTTAGTTTTGCAAGATGTAATTTAACTGCAGATAATTTAGAATGTTTCAGCCAGGTTTGACATAAGTTACCCACAGAGTAAGTTGTGACAGAATGCTCATTTTCAAAACGCGAATCTGGTTTAACCTGAGCAAAGCCGTCAGACAAACCCAGAAAACGGCGCTGGCAAGAATCAGCACTCCTGTGCCACACCAGCCAACCTTTTGGGTCTATACTGGAGATGTTAAAGGAAGAATTCAGCAACAGGGCCTGTAATTCTCTAATCGAAAAGTGAGTATGATTACCCCAGCCTGAATATTCCTCTAACTCAGGGATAGAAGGAAAATTTAGTTTTTTAGCAGTAGCCAATCCAAAGCATGTCGTTTGTGAAATAGTAGAATTCAAAAACAAAATCTGATTAAGGATGAGACATGCACGGTGCAAAGCCTCAGCGCCTTGTACCTGCCAGTCCTTAGACCCCCAAACTGATTTTAGGTCAATTATTTCCTTCCAGACTTCATAATCGCCAATAGCCAGCTGATCTAGAAAGGACTTCGAATACAATAGTTTGGTATCGGTAAGTCTAACCTTGGACATAGGCTTTTGCGTCATTTTAAAATAAAAGGACTCGGGATTAGACTGATTGAAGTCAGTAAAATATGTGTACTTTTTCAAAAAAGTACTTGAACTGCCTCGTAAAGGAGCTGGGCAATGCTCCCATTGTGTATAATTCACAGTATTTCTTCTGGATGTTGTTTTATGTAGGAAGTGATTGCCAAAATGTTGACAGCAAAATAAATCACCATAATTAGCAGATTCTAAATATAAATCTTCAGCATCAAAGGCAGCATAATATTTCAAATCAGAAAATAAAGACTCTACGGCCTGAACATCCCAATCATCAGAACGTATGTTCTGTTTCACCACATCCCCCATATTAACTCTAAGCACGTTAGGGACATTAACAACTTCCGTAGGGCCATGAATTTGAAATCGAACGGCATCCCACACGATCCCATCAAGGACAGGCCAAGCAGTGATGTTTACAAATGTCAAGTCTCTTTTCAGTCTGTGTGCAGAATGTGATGAGGAAAGGGGAGCCAAAGTTCCATTGAGATGGCAAATGCATGTTCTTTCCTCGACATAGTGTCCATTTACCAACCGGAAAAAATAAAACACAAAACCAATTGACATAAAAAGATATATCGAAAAAAGCACCAGCCAGATATATGTCCAAGGGGGAATCAAAAAATGTTTTTTGAATAAGGTTGAATAAACTGCAAAACGAGAGGGTTTCTTCGAGGCAAGGGAAACAGAGTCAAATGAAAATCTGGATTCCGTGGCTAAACGCGCTTGCAGTTCAGGCATGGACAAATCAGTGGGATATGCATAGTCTATTTAATTTTGATCCGCACCCGGCAAAGTACTCAACAAAGGACTGGAAATCGCAGGTAATTCAATGGCCACTTCTGATTCATGATTAAAAGCAGTGGGCCCAACTGAATTTCTCACAATGGAAGGGCAGGAAACTGCTGGTGTCATACTAAGAAGAATCGGCCACTCTGTGTATCTTGACATTGTCAATTGAAATAAACCTGTTTTCCTTACGACCAGGAAGCGGTGGTAAAATGACTGTTCTTGTGCCCTTCACTCCAAGGACTGGAACCGGAGCTCGATAGGACGGACCAAATTCTTTCTTGTTATCGATCTTCTCTCGAACCAGTTCTCCAACTTGTGGTAGCCAGCCGACTACCGGGATCTGCAACGCAACATCCGACGTGGAGGGCAAATGTTCCTTTGCAAGACCGTCTCTGGTCTTTTGTAGATTCTGTAAAACATTGCAATGCTCATCTGCGTCAAAGGAAGTGGCGCGAACCACACAGTCTAGACCGTCAAGGTCAGGGACGTACATCTTGATGCCAAAGAGCATTTCGTATGGGGTACGCCCACCCAGAGACCTTCTAGGGAGATTATTAAGAGCACGCTGCACGCCATAGAGGTGGGCTAGCCAGTTTCTGCCAGTGCCTATAACTCGAGCTGTCAAAGATTGCTTTAAATCACGGTTCATTCGTTCCACTACACTGTTACCCTCAGGTCTGTAGGGAGACGAAAACTTGACTTGGACCCCCATCGAATGCATAGCATCCTTATACGCCTTAGAGGCGAAAGCCGGACCCTGATCCGAATGGAAGGTACCACAGGCAAAAATCCCTACAAAGATGCGCAAATCTCTAATGACAGTCCGTGAATCAGCGCTGCGATGGGGCCAGACCCACACAAAGCGTGTGCATGAATCAACTGCAACTAAGATGTACTTATACGCAGTATCAGATGAAAAGGGACCGCAGTGATCTAAGTAAACACAACCAAGTGGTTTATTAGAAATGTACAACTGAGTCTGTGGCGGACGCGCAGCAGTCGAAGGTTTAATCTGCTGACATATGTCACATAGAAGGACATAATCACGCGTCTGTTTGTACAGTCCCCGCCACCAGAAACGTTGTTGTAATTGAGTTACAGTGGCTGAGACGCCCGCATGCGCAGACGCCACACCTTCATGAGCGGCTGTAATCAAGTCAGCTCTGCGATCCGAGTTGGGAATCAAACGTTCGCCAACATCAGGTATTTTCACAAAAGGAACCTTTTCGGGACTTAAGTGGTATGTGTACTTCGAAGGGAATCTCGAAGGATGTTTACCTCCCTTCTCAGTGGCAGCAACAGCTGCCAAGACGTCACTATCAATCTTACTTCTGGACCGTGTAACTGCTGCAACTAAGTATGTAGACACCGCTGATTTCGCTGCTTCATCAGCAAGCGAGTTACCGACAGCGTGGACTCCCACACGCTGATGGCCAAGAGTATGAATTACAAAAACGAGCGGCAACGAAGCCTTAAGCTCTGCCACTCGAACCCAGATCAATTTATGTTTTATTGTGCTACCCTTGGAATCACGAAAGTCATTCTGAATCCAAAAGAACAAGTTTTCATTGTAAGACTGGACACAGTAGAAAGAATCACTTACAATAAGAGTAGTAACACTAGGATCTGCGTACTCTAATGCAAGTAAAAGAGCACGAAGCTCTGCTAATTGTGCGGTGCAATCTCCAAGCGGCAACGTGTGCACTTCCCTGGATATGAACTCATCGTTCAACATAGCACCGACCACAATGGCGCATGCGGAAACGTAGGCATGTTTAGAGCCATGCGCAACCTGCGCCGAACCATCAGTGTAAATGATGCAATGGAAGTCCTCCAAAGGTCGCATAGCTAAAGGAGCAGGGTGAACAAACTCATACTGCAAGTACTCCTGCGACCGCAATGAGGCGTAAAAAATAAACGTGACATCTGTGGACGTCAAGGACGCAGCCCATTGAATCCACCGAGGGTGCAAAGCTTTTGAATTTGGTACACTGGCTTTCGTGACTGCCTTCAAGTGCGGGCAGGGTGTTACCACCAACATGCGTTTCCCTTGTGACAGAGCACGTTCTTTAAGAATAGCCATCTGTACAGCTGTTAAAACCTTTTCCACAGTGGGAAACCGCATCTCAGCCGAAGTGTACAAGTGTGACTTGTAAGCAATAGGTACTGTGTCTCCTTCATTAAAAGTGAGGTACGTGAAACCCACTGTCCCTGGTATTATTCTTATCACCAGGTTGGTATGGTTGTCACGAGTCAGTAAGAATTTAGAAGCGAGCAAATCAGCCTGCAAGGATTGCAAAATGGCTGAATGCTCAGGCAGCCAGCATGATTTCGAAAAAGTTGGTTGTATCAAAGCATACAACGGCTTGATACGCTGGGCATATTCCGGAATGTATGTTCTTCCGAAATTTAAGAAACCCAGCAAGGACTGTAATTTTTTCAGTGTAGTAGGAGCGCGCAACTGTGCGCACTTCTCTAAGAAGTGAGGAGCCAAACCTCTACCTTCATTGTTGAGCTCATAGCCCAAAAACAACACTGTGTGTTCAGCAATGTGCGATTTTGCAAAGTTAAATTTGTAACCCATGTCAGCAAAGTTACAAATAACAGAATTTACACGACACAGATGCTCCCAAATATCGTCGTCTGTGAGATATATGTCATCCACATACGAACATGCATCTGGGTCGAGTGCCTCCAGAATAGAGACAATGCGAGCGGTAAATATACCAGGACTATTCTTATAGCCCATTGGGAGACGCCGGAATTGTTTTTGGACCCCAGCGCACGTAAAACTGGTCCATTGGGAGCTAAAGCTGTCCAATCTGTGGGCATAAAAACCGTTGGATATGTCAAGCGTTGTCTTGAAACGCTTTCGCACGAGACTATCCACAAGGGCAGAGCCGTGAGTATTCTGTACTGCACAGTTACGGCAATGCGAGTTCAAATGCCGGTAATCCAATACCAAACGAGGCTTGGTCACAGTAAAAAGAGGATTATTCATTGGTGACACACAAGTTTCAATAACTCCTTGATATTCTAATTGTTCAAGGATTTCCGCGACGGAAGTTTTTGCTTCACGCCGAATGGGAATGGGATATTGAGGTTGAGGCTGCGGCTGAGACCGCAACGGAATCTCGTGGCAAGGCGACAATTTATCCCAACCACATTGGTTACGGTACAGAGCCGGTGCGAGAGCCCGAGCCCACTCTTCTGCAAAATGCTGCACATGCTCTTTCGAGACAGTGTTCGCGAAACTGGGGAGGATTACCTCCTCCCCTCGCGGCGCCGCGAGCACAAAAGGTGGGGGCCAGTCAGCCTCCGAAAGCAAAATATCATATGTAGAAGACAGATTTTCCCAAAATACCCCTTTAACGGTACGCTGTATGTCACCTTCAATTAACAGAACAATTTCATAAAGTCTTTCAGGGGGAGCAAGTCTCGTATCTGCTGTTTCTATTACAACGTAGACATCAGTCGCTGTCACCCTCAGTAGTGGACGCAGCGCCTCTCTGACTATGGTAATCTCCGCCGCGCTGTCCAGCAAGGTCAGAGCCCACGTCAGATTCCGAAGCCGCGTTCTCACTATCTGTGGCATATCTAGGCGCTGTTAAGGCCGCGACTTTCTTTTTTGCAAACTGTGGTCTTTTAGGCGTAGAATCCTCCTGCTTCGCCGCGCAGTCCGTCTGGCGGAACTGGCCACGTCCCTGTTGGCCACCACGTCCCCTACCGCCTCCTCCTCCACCGGTTTTTGGGGCCGATGAGCCCTGAAAGGAACGAGGAGAGCGTTGATCAGAAACCTGAAAACGATCAGGCGATTTAATCATCGCGCGATCGCGCAAATACTTTTTCAGTCGGCGCAGGAACCTGTATTGCAGGAAAAGAATCCTGAGTCTGCTTTTGTTGCTTCCCCTGTGTCTGTTTTTTAGGCCAATTTTGTTTTTTGGACTTGGGTTGGACATCCGCCGCAGCAGACTGTCCTGGTGTTTGTTTTTTCTCCTTGACTGGAAAATATTTCAGACCTTTTCTTGTGCGGCCAATAGTTTTATATGCAGCCACAACTATCTTCGCTAACTGTCGGGGTTTATCGGCATCGGGCAGAGCAGCCAAAGCATTCGACACCTGAAAGTTCACCGCATCTCCTTTAATATTGGAGAGTATGAGATCACTTACTATCTCAAACGAACCACACAGGCGCATACCCAATTCAACCGCTGCCTCCGGTCCGTGATCATCCTGAACACGTTTAAC
This sequence comes from Lissotriton helveticus, assembly GCF_964261635.1. Taxonomy (NCBI): domain Eukaryota; kingdom Metazoa; phylum Chordata; class Amphibia; order Caudata; family Salamandridae; genus Lissotriton; species Lissotriton helveticus. Next base: position 1,549,237,721 of record NC_136065.1, read on the forward strand.
GATCTCAGGCAGTGCGGTCATAGACGGGGTGCCGAAACACCTCGTATAAACGGCCGCGAAAGTTTTTCCCCAGCTTTCACAGTCAACGAGCTCAGGAGTTAAATCCTTCGGTAGAGTGATCGTCAACATTCTATGTTTATCAGCAGGAGTTGAATTCGGAAACACAGCCTCCAGCTGGTCAAATTTCTCGGCTAGCCAGAAAGGGAAGTCATCGTTATCAACAGGACGCTGACCAAAAACCGAATTGACCATAACTGGATTGAGCCTTAAACCGCCACGTTCCGTTTGAACGGCCGCACCCCCCTGGGGACCTCCCGGGAGATGTCGACCTATGTATTGCACTAAGGCACGAATCACGGCAATTGAGACCACGTGTAGCCTTCGAACTTCCGCAAGGGTACAAGCTCCGTGATTCGGGTGCGGGGTAAAGCCACCCAAAGCCGGCCAATTCGTACCTGGAATGGATAAAGGACCTAACCTCGCAGCAGATAAAGAGTGGGGGAGGGCGCCATCAAACCAAACACGATGCTGCCAATGATCAATAGGTATCTCCAGTGCCCTGTACGGTGTATATTCAGCCGGTACAGGGGAGGGTGTGTAGGAGTGGAACACACTAGAATTTGCGTCCACTGCCGGAAACGTTACCCATGAATAAAACAGTTCAAACGGGTACGCCGGATCTGCACACACCACTAAAATCACAGCCATGCCCTCCAACGGGACCTGGTATGTCTGTAGATGGGTGCGCACCGCAATGCGACTATGCTGCGCAATGGCCACAGTCACAGCCATGACTCCACCGGAACCACCGAAAAACAAAGTCAACTTTGTAGCACAACTGGGAAGTAATTCAAGGAAACCGTTTAGAAAGAATCAAGCTTGAATAAAGACCTATTTCAAAAAATAGGTAGGTTTCACCGACACCACCGTTTACCGGAAACGACAGTGAAGGGGTCTAGGCAGGAATGAAATACTACTCGAGTGTCATGATATAAGACCACCGATAACGTTGGGCGCCATGTCGCAGGGTTTCTGTTCTCCCACAGAACTGTGCACAGAGGATTGGAACCTCAGCGAATTAGGGTGACCCAAAACTCACCTTAGTACCCAACAAACCCCTTACCGAGCTAGCTACAGTGTCTCATTGGTCATAATAAACTCCCAATGTTTAGACAAACCAGAACATGAGCTTACAATACCTCAGGTTACGTGGAACACATGAGCACTCTTTCGTTATACAATCATTACAAACCAGAACATGGAGTAAAGAAGAACTTGTGAGCATTTGAAATGTTTATTTACTAATGCCGTCTTCTCAGGCGCAGTATCTTAGATAATACAAGTAAACATATTATCAGCAACAAAGCTACAAGCATAGTTACTAGTCCATAGAAAGCGAATGGTGACAGCATGTTACCATGCTGTAAATCAATAAGGGTATAACAACACTTATTTATTACCCTCCCTAACTCGCATATTATATTAATAGCTAAGAAGGTCTCTTTGGGTTGAATTAGGGCGGGCCCATACCTCAGTGTCCTAGTATGAAGGGATCACATCAGCATACACCAGCTCTCTCTGCATGCGAACAGCATCAAGTGTGTGTTGTGCCTCAAGCAAAGCAATATAAAAACCCGCCTCAAGCCCAAAGTTGGCAGAAGCTGCACTTATGTTATGTCTATAAAGGCGCGAAGATCAGACCTCATAACAATTCTGTATCGTGTTGTTCCTGAGGCTTCAGCACTCTATGTGCAGACATAGTTTATTAAGCAAAGCTGATATCAGAGTAATAACATATTATTCTCATGTAAACCACAACAAACTACTAGGTTGAAAGCTAAATCAACAATTAAGTGTCGTGTGCAGAAGCAGCAAAAGGAAAAATGGCGTTTAAACATTTAATGAGCCTATGCTAACTTAACACATTATAAAGATATACAGGAGCTATATGACAACATAGTGTCAACTGTTACGACCATTTTATGGATGGCGGCGGTGACTTGCGAGTGAAGCGCCCCAATGGCGGTCATCACGGTCTGCAGCGACGGTGCACCTTTCTCTCGCTCCATCTCCTCTTACAAAGCGACAAAGCAGATCTTTTTAACGCCGGAGGTCGACTACTCCGGTGTAACAGGCATAAGCAGGGCCAACGTTAGCAGTGGGCACTCGTCAATGTCGCGGTCTCAACACCATCGCCTCCAGCGAGGATCCAGGCCCGCCAGCCCCGGGGGCCCAACAGGGCCACCGGGCAACGGACCCCCGCCCACAGCTACCGGTGGGACTCGCCGCCGTGTCCGTGAAGTCAACCCGTCCACCACACTACCATCCACTCCGGTCAGGATATTCTTCCACTCCGGGCGACCGGACGCCGTCCTGGTCTCGCAGCCAATGTTGTTCAACTCCAACCCGGATGGGTTAGAAAGCGAGGCACCGGCTTCCACACTGGATTAGGCCGAGAATAAAAACACGGCATAACTTCGTCTGTTGAGAAGATGGAAATCTCGGGATTGCATCTTTAATCTCAGCAACCCATCAGCCAAATGGGAGTCTGGTTCAAATTTAGGATAGATATCAGGATTCATGAGCTTCTGGCGGAGGTCGGCGGAGCCGGGAGCTTACGCGGCCATCTTGGTTGCTAGCGTAGCTCCTCCACAAAAGCTTTTCTTGATGCATGTGCCTGTAACTTCCGAAACAAGGAAGTGTTAATTATCTTCGAGGCTTGCAAATGTCTTCTCTGTACCTTCGTTTTGCAAGGAGTTGTAAGCTGAAATTGTTGTTGCACTGCTCTCCCTGAAGGGTTCTGTTTTGGTAAAAATAAAAAATAAAAGAATTCTTGTTGGTATAGGATCCATCAAGTTAAGTTGAAGCGGGGAAAGGGGGCGAAGCTCGGAACGAACGTCCACCCACCCTAGTATACAGTTCCCAGCAACCTCTATGGCTCTGGAGTTCAGCAGACTGTTCAAATTCAATGTATTTAGAATGTCTGTGAGCCCTCCATACTCCCTTATGCTGCAGTTGCATCCTACCAGGCTGCCTTCCCCGCACTCCCTCTCTCTCACACACGTGCCTGCCCCGGACTTTTCTTTTACAAATCAGCACTGTTGCTGTGTTGAGTTAGACCAGCTAATCCGGACCGGTCAGCACTACAGCTCCTGGAATACATTACGTAGTTAATGAAAGTGAGTAGAGCAGTACTGGTTACACGGCAGGAAATATTCAAATATTTCTTATTAAGGCCTAAATATAGTGCTTCGGTTTATTCAGTCTCAGCGCACTTGCCATCCAAGTGTGTGTGAGTTAATTAGAAAATTCCTTTTTGGCAGAGCACGATCAGCCAGTCAGTGGGTGCTGGTCATAGTGTGTCAAATTATAACACATGCAGTTACTTACTGTGCTATGGTGACACAGGTCAGACCTCCGTTGCACCGTGCAGGAAGAGTGTAAGTCAAAATCTACTGTTGCACTGACTTGAAATGCTGTGAAACTTTGCTTTTGCTGACGCAGTCACGTTGCTCAAATGGGTGTAATTTCAGATATTTATTTCCCTCATCTTCTCTGTTTGATTTTGCTTCTGAGAAAGTGTCTCATAGTCAGTGAAATGTCACTTATAATTACTCTGAAATTATTGAAGTGTCACACATAGCAATCTGAAACCTTGGCAGCTATGTATATTTATAATTTAAGCTTGGGTTAGGGCAGTGATGCACACAGGTTTCTGAACATTGCATTCAGGCCCGGGAGGCTCCTAGAATGAAAGTAAATTGACAAGAGGGAGGCAGTGTGGGGGGGAGGGGCTGTGGGGCGTGCCCCACCCTGGCCCTTGCTTGACTCTGCCAGCCCAGCCCACAATGATATCATCCTCAGAGCCAGGCCAAGGTGCAGCCTGCACACGTGACACAGTGTCTTCAGCTCAGGAAGATTCCACCCAGAGCAGCTATCATCCTCAATCTGCTGCTGCTACTTGAAAGGCTTGCTGCACCAGCAATACCAGTGTCCAGACTCCAGGGGCCAACCGCTTCAGGCAGTGAGTCATTTCCTCGGTGGGGAGTGGGGACTCAAATGGTGGAATTAGCAGCCAGGCTTGTATTGCTTGCTCATCAAGTAAGTAAATGAATAAAAAGAGAAAGGTAATTCTTGGAGAATGAACAGAGCAATTTCAGGGGTGCAAAAGGGTGTCCTTTGGAGACCCTTGAAATTGCAATGGTACTCGCAAATTGCTCATGCAATCTTTCATTCTTTCCTATGAGCCTGTAGGCCCACAGGAATGAAAAATCGTCCGTTTGCGCCCGCAAAAAGGGCATTTGCGATGCACCAAGGTTCAAGGCACTTGGAATTTGAGAATTTGCAATTAATTGCCATTTTTCAAATTGTGATTGCATTTAGGGAATTGCAATTTGCAATTCCCTAAATGCAGTGCAAGAACCACTTTAAAATAGCGATATCGCTACCAGAGGGCGCAAATTACCATGAAGTTGAACTTGACACCCTTGCACCCTTGAAATTGCATGCACAATTTGCGAGTACCTATTGATACTCGCAAATTGCGCATGCAATCTTTCATTCATTCCTAGGAGCCTGTAGGACCATAAAAATGAATGTGAAGGCATCCCTTAATTACGAGTCGCAGTTAAGGAATGTTTAGGAATCGCTATTTTAATAGCAATTCCTACATGCATAGGCTTTTGAGAGTCCTTAATTGCGATTCCTTAATACTCGCAATTAAGGACTCACAAAAGCTTTTCTTTTTTTTTTTAAGTTTGAAAAGCTTTATTTAACAAATTGTTAATACATAAAGATATCAGCAGAAACAGGAAATGAATTCAAATATAATATTAGAACATTGTCTAGACTGATATCAGATATAGAAGGGTAAAAAGCAATTCCTGAATTTTTATAGGTGAGGGGGAAAGGGGAAGAAGGGAGGGAAGACAGAAGAAGGAATAGGGAGGCGGGGTACAAAACCTTTTCTTTTTTTTATGTATCTTTTTATTTAAAGAAGAAAAACAAGAGGGAATATTACACATATCAGGTGTCATACAATAGGATACATTGCAACGGTGCACAGGTGAATAGGCCAATATGACATAATCAATACAAGGAGCGTGGGGCGTCAAAATGAATCGGTATACAGAGAACAGAAAATCAATATAATCAACAACCCCGTTGAGCTTGTACTAGCAAGGCCCGTCCACCCACGTATACAGGATAAATAGGACCAGAGTAGACACCCAGACATGTGAAAAATAGACTCAGAATAGACAAATCGCCTCTCGTAAAAGGGTAGGGAAAGAAAAAAAAAGGCCATAGAACTAAATAAAGACAAAATAACCCCCCCCGTCCCCATCCCCCCACCCTGCACCCCTGCAATGGCTACGGCCTAACCCCAATAGCAGCGTGCCTGTCGCCCAACAACTAAAACCTAAAGGAAGGAAAAGAGTGGAGGAGGAGATGTCATACAGGCTCCCGGTCCCCTTTATTCCCCGCCAGAAGTGGACCCCTCCTGGATATAGTCAAACAATGTGAAGCCGCAAATAAAAACCAAACGGGGGGTTTAAGAGAACCGTCCGACTCCCGCATCATTTTGGCTACAAGTCCCGTGTCAAATAAAGCCTTTGTTTCAGACCCAGACGATTACACTCAGCCCTGGCCACTACGATTTTTCGTGCGAGTTCCCACCGCTCGGGCCGCCATCTCAAGAGGAAAGTCAAAGCGTTCAAAAGAGTCAAAGTCCGTATAGTAGGATTGAGTCCAAAGTAGTAATGTTCGAAGACAACGAATCAAACGGAGATGTCTGTCCACCGACAATAAGTTACAAAAACGTATTCGAACCAACTGGGGAGAAAAGAATAAGAAATCACTCCGGAAATCGCTGTGGAAATTGTCCTGGAGTATGAGGTTGGCTGTGTCCATCTTGGGCGGCATCGGGATAGAGTATGGTGAGTTTTCGGTAGTTCCGGGCTCGCTGTCTATTGTTCGGGGGCCGACAAAGCACAGCAGGTCTGGTTTCCGCACGGGGCCCTTTGTATCAGGCATGTCCCGCTGCGCGGTTAAAACAACATGTGTCAAATCCATCGAGGGATCGGCGTCCGGTCTCAAACACATAGTGTCAACTGTTACGACCATTTTATGGATGGCGGCGGTGACTTGCGAGTGAAGCGCCCCAATGGCGGTCATCACGGTCTGCAGCGACGGTGCACCTTTCTCTCGCTCCATCTCCTCTCACAAAGCGACAAAGCAGATCTTTTGAACGCCGGAAGTCGACTACTCCGGTGTAACAGGCACAAGCAGGGCCGACGTTTCGACGTTAGCAGTGGGCACTCGTCAATGTCGCGGTCTCAACACCATCGCCTCCAGCGAGGATCCAGGCCCGCCAGCCCCGGGGGCCCAACAGGGCCACCGGGCAACGGACCCTCGCCCACAGCTACCGGTGGGACTCGCCGCCGTGTCCGTGAAGTCAACTCGTACACCACACTACCATCCACTCCGGTCAGGATATTCTTCCACTCCGGGCGAACGGACGCCGTCCTGGTCTCGCAGCCGATGTTGTTCAACTCCAACCCGGATGGGTTAGAAAGTGAGGCCCCGGCTTCCACACTGGATTAGGCCGAGAATAAAAACACGGCATAACTTCGTCTGTTGAGAAGATGGAAATCTCGGGATTGCATCTTTAATCTCAGCAACCCATCAGCCAAATGGGAGTCTGGTTCAAATTTAGGATAGATATCAGGATTCATGAGCTTCTGGCGGAGGTCGGCGGAGCCGGGAGCTTACGCGGCCATCTTGGTTGCTAGCGTAGCTCCTCCACAAAAGCTTTTCTTGATGCATGTGCCTGTAACTTCCGAAACAAGGAAGTGTTAATTATCTTCGAGGCTTGCAAATGTCTTCTCTGTACCTTCGTTTTGCAAGGTGTTGTAAGCTGAAATTGTTGTTGCACTGCTCTCCCTGAAGGGTTCTGTTTCGGTAAAAATAAAAAATAAAAGAATTCTTGTTGGTATAGGATCCATCAAGTTAAGTTGAAGCGGGGAAAGGGGGCGAAGCTCGGAACGAACGTCCACCCACCCTAGTATACAGTTCCCAGCAACCTCTATGGCTCTGGAGTTCAGCAGACTGTTCAAATTCAATGTATTTAGAATGTCTGTGAGCCCTCCATACTCCCTTATGCTGCAGTTGCATCCTACCAGGCTGCCTTCCCCGCACTCCCTCTCTCTCACACACGTGCCTGCCCCGGACTTTTCTTTTACAAATCAGCACTGTTGCTGTGTTGAGTTAGACCAGCTAATCCGGACCGGACAGCACTACAGCTCCTGGAATACATTACGTAGTTAATGAAAGTGAGTAGAGCAGTACTGGTTACACGGCAGGAAATATTCAAATATTTCTTATTAAGGCCTAAATATAGTGCTTCGGTTTATTCAGTCTCAGCGCACTTGCCATCCAAGTGTGTGTGAGTTAATTAGAAAATTCCTTTTTGGCAGAGCACGATCAGCCAGTCAGTGGGTGCTGGTCATAGTGTGTCAAATTATAACACATGCAGTTACTTACTGTGCTATGGTGACACAGGTCAGACCTCCGTTGCACCGTGCAGGAAGAGTGTAAGTCAAAATCTACTGTTGCACTGACTTGAAATGCTGTGAAACTTTGCTTTTGCTGACGCAGTCACGTTGCTCAAATGGGTGTAATTTCAGATATTTATTTCCCTCATCTTCTCTGTTTGATTTTGCTTCTGAGAAAGTGTCTCATAGTCAGTGAAATGTCACTTATAATTACTCTGAAATTATTGAAGTGTCACACATAGCAATCTGAAACCTTGGCAGCTGTGTATATTTATAATTTAAGCTTGGGTTAGGGCAGTGATGCACACAGGTTTCTGAACATTGCATTCAGGCCCGGGAGGCTCCTAGAATGAAAGTAAATTGACAAGAGGGAGGCAGTGTGGGGGGGAGGGGCTGTGGGGCGTGCCCCACCCTGGCCCTTGCTTTACTCTGCCAGCCCAGCCCACAATGATATCATCCTCAGAGCCAGGCCAAGGTGCAGCCTGCACACGTGACACAGTGTCTTCAGCTCAGGAAGATTCCACCCAGAGCAGCTATCATCCTCAATCTGCTGCTGCTACTTGAAAGGCTTGCTGCACCAGCAATACCAGTGTCCAGACTCCAGGGGCCAACCGCTTCAGGCAGTGAGTCATTTCCTCGGTGGGGAGTGGGGACTCAAATGGTGGAATTAGCAGCCAGGCTTGTATTGCTTGCTCATCAAGTAAGTAAATGAATAAAAAGAGAAAGGTAATTCTTGGAGAATGAACAGAGCAATTTCAGGGGTGCAAAAGGGTGTCCTTTGGAGACCCTTGAAATTGCATTGGTACTCGCAAATTGCTCATGCAATCTTTCATTCTTTCCTATGAGCCTGTAGGCCCACAGGAATGAAAAATCGTCCGTTTGCGCCCGCAAAAAGGGCATTTGCGATGCACCAAGGTTCAAGGCACTTGGAATTTGAGAATTTGCAATTAATTGCCATTTTTCAAATTGTGATTGCATTTAGGGAATTGCAATTTGCAATTCCCTAAATGCAGTGCAAGAACCACTTTAAAATAGCGATATCGCTACCAGAGGGCGCAAATTACCATGAAGTTGAACTTGACACCCTTGCACCCTTGAAATTGCATGCACAATTTGCGAGTACCTATTGATACTCGCAAATTGCGCATGCAATCTTTCATTCATTCCTAGGAGCCTGTAGGACCATAAAAATGAATGTGAAGGCATCCCTTAATTACGAGTCGCAGTTAAGGAATGTTTAGGAATCGCTATTTTAATAGCAATTCCTACATGCATAGGCTTTTGAGAGTCCTTAATTGCGATTCCTTAATACTCGCAATTAAGGACTCACAAAAGCTTTTCTTTTTTTTTTTAAGTTTGAAAAGCTTTATTTAACAAATTGTTAATACATAAAGATATCAGCAGAAACAGGAAATGAATTCAAATATAATATTAGAACATTGTCTAGACTGATATCAGATATAGAAGGGTAAAAAGCAATTCCTGAATTTTTATAGGTGAGGGGGAAAGGGGAAGAAGGGAGGGAAGACAGAAGAAGGAATAGGGAGGCGGGGTACAAAACCTTTTCTTTTTTTTATGTATCTTTTTATTTAAAGAAGAAAAACAAGAGGGAATATTACACATATCAGGTGTCATACAATAGGATACATTGCAACGGTGCACAGGTGAATAGGCCAATATGACATAATCAATACAAGGAGCTTGGGGCGTCAAAATGAATCGGTATACAGAGAACAGAAAATCAATATAATCAACAACCCCGTTGAGCTTGTACTAGCAAGGCCCGTCCACCCACGTATACAGGATAAATAGGACCAGAGTAGACACCCAGACATGTGAAAAATAGACTCGGAATAGACAAATCGCCTCTCGTAAAAGGGTAGGGAAAGAAAAAAAAAGGCCATAGAACTAAATAAAGACAAAATAACCCCCCCCCTCCCCATCCCCCCACCCTGCACCCCTGCAATGGCTACGGCCTAACCCCAATAGCAGCGTGCCTGTCGCCCAACAACTAAAACCTAAAGGAAGGAAAAGAGTGGAGGAGGAGATGTCATACAGGCTCCCGGTCCCCTTTATTCCCCGCCAGAAGTGGACCCCTCCTGGATATAGTCAAACAATGTGAAGCCGCAAATAAAAAACAAACGGGGGGTTTAAGAGAACCGTCCGACTCCCGCATCATTTTGGCTACAAGTCCCGTGTCAAATAAAGCCTTTGTTTCAGACCCAGACGATTACACTCAGCCCTGGCCACTACGATTTTTCGTGCGAGTTCCCACCGCTCGGGCCGCCATCTCAAGAGGAAAGTCAAAGCGTTCAAAAGAGTCAAAGTCCGTATAGTAGGATCGAGTCCAAAGTAGTAATGTTCGAAGACAACGAATCAAACGGAGATGTCTGTCCACCGACAATAAGTTACAAAAACGTATTCGAACCAACTGGGGAGAAAAGAATAAGAAATCACTCCGGAAATCGCTGTGGAAATTGTCCTGGAGTATGAGGTTGGCTGTGTCCATCTTGGGCGGCATCGGGATAGAGTATGGTGAGTTTTCGGTAGTTCCGGGCTCGCTGTCTATTGTTCGGGGGCCGACAAAGCACAGCAGGTCTGGTTTCCGCACGGGGCCCTTTGTATCAGGCATGTCCCGCTGCGCGGTTAAAACAACATGTGTCAAATCCATCGAGGGATCGGCGTCCGGTCTCAAACACATAGTGTCAACTGTTACGACCATTTTATGGATGGCGGCGGTGACTTGCGAGTGAAGCGCCCCAATGGCGGTCATCACGGTCTGCAGCGACGGTGCACCTTTCTCTCGCTCCATCTCCTCTCACAAAGCGACAAAGCAGATCTTTTGAACGCCGGAGGTCGACTACTCCGGTGTAACAGGCACAAGCAGGGCCGACGTTCCGACGTTAGCAGTGGGCACTCGTCAATGTCGCGGTCTCAACACCATCGCCTCCAGCGAGGATCCAGGCCCGCCAGCCCCGGGGGCCCAACAGGGCCACCGGGCAACGGACCCTCGCCCACAGCTACCGGTGGGACTCGCCGCCGTGTCCGTGAAGTCAACTCGTACACCACACTACCATCCACTCCGGTCAGGATATTCTTCCACTCCGGGCGAACGGACGCCGTCCTGGTCTCGCAGCCGATGTTGTTCAACTCCAACCCGGATGGGTTAGAAAGTGAGGCCCCGGCTTCCACACTGGATTAGGCCGAGAATAAAAACACGGCATAACTTCGTCTGTTGAGAAGATGGAAATCTCGGGATTGCATCTTTAATCTCAGCAACCCATCAGCCAAATTTGAGTCTGTTTCGAATTCAGGATAGATATCAGGATTCATGAGCTTCTGGCGCAGGTCGGCGGAGCCGGGAGCTTACGCGGCCATCTTGGTTGCTAGCGTAGCTCCTCCACAAAAGCTTTTCTTGATGCATGTGCCTGTAACTTCCAAAACAAGGAAGTGTTAATTATCTTCGAGGCTTGCAAATGTCTTCTCTGTACCTTCGTTTTGCAATGTGTTGTAAGCTGAAATTGTTGTTGCACTGCTCTCCCTGAAGGGTTCTGTTTCTGTAAAAAAAAAAAATCTTATTGGTATAGGATCCATCAAGTAAAGTTGAAGCGGGGAAAGGGGGCGAAGCTCGGAACGAACGTCCACCCACCCTAGTATACAGTTCCCAGCAACCTCTATGGCTCTGGAGTTCAGCAGACTGTTCAAATTCAATGTATTTAGAATGTCTGTGAGCCCTCCATACTCCCTTATGCTGCAGTCGCATCCTACCAGGCTGCCTTCTCCGCACTCCCTCTCTCTCACACACGTGCCTGCCCCGGACTTTTCTTTTACAAATCAGCACTGTTGCTGTGTTGAGTTAGACCAGCTAATCCGGACCGGTCAGCACTACAGCTCCTGGAATACATGACATAGTTAATGAAAGTGAGTAGAGCAGGGCTGGTTACACGGAGTTACCTGGCAGGAAATATTCAAATATTTCTTATTAAGGCCTAAATATAGTGCTTCGGTTTATTCAGCCTCAGCGCACTTGCCATCCAAGTGTGTGTGAGTTAATTAGAAAATTCCTTTTTGGCAGAGCGCGATCAGGCAGTCAGTGGGTGCTGGTCATAGTGTGTCAAATTATAACACATGCAGCTACTTACTGTGCTATGGTGACACAGGTCAGACCTCCGTTGCACCGTGCAGGAAGAGTGTAAGTCAAAATCTACTGTTGCACTGACTTGAAATGCTGTGAGACTTTGCTTTTGCTGGCGCAGTCACGTTGCTCAAATGGGTGTAATTTCAGATATTTATTTCCCTCATCTTCTCTGTTTGATTTTGCTTCTGAGAAAGTGTCTCTCATAGTCAGTGAAATGTCACTTATAATTACTCTGAAATTATTGAAGTGTCACACATAGCAATCTGAAACCTTGGCAACTATGTATATTTATAATTTAAGCTTGGGTTAGGGCAGTGATGCACACAGGTTTCTGAACATTGCATTCAGGCCCGGGAGGCTCCTAGAATGAAAGTAAATTAACAAGAGGGAGGCAGTGTGGGGGGGGGGGGGGGGGGGAGGGGCTGTGGGGCGTGCCCCACCCCGGCCCTTGCTTGACTCTGCCAGCCCAGCCCACAATGATATCATCCTCAGAGTCAGGCCCAGGTGCAGCCTGCACACGTGACACAGTGTCTTCAGCTCAGGAAGATTCCAGCCAGAGCAGCTAGCATCCTCAATCTGCTGCTGCTACTTGAAAGGTTTGCTGCACCAGCAATACCAGTGTCCAGACTCCAGGGGCCAACCGCTTCAGGCAGTGAGTCATTTCCTCGGTGGGGAGTGGGGACTCAAATGGTGGAATCAGCAGCCAGGCTTGTATTGCTTGCTCATCAAGTAAGTAAATGAATAAAAAGAGAAAGCTAATTCTTGGAGAATGAACAGAGCAATTTCAGGGGTGCAAAAGGGTGTCCTTTGGACACCCTTGAAATTGCATTGGTACTCGCAAATTGCGCATGCAATCTTTCATTCATTCCTATGAGCCTGTAGGAATGAAAAATCTGCTGTTTGCGCCCCCAAAAAGGGCATTTGCAATGCATCAAGGTTCAAGGCACTCGGAATTTGAGAATTCACAATTAATTACGATTTTTCAAATTGTGATTGCATTTAAGGAATCGCAATTTGCGATTCCCTAAATGCAATGCCACAACCACTTTAAAAAAGCGATTTCACTACTAGGGGGCGCAAATTACCATGAAGTTGAACTTTATGGTAATTTGTAAAAACGTTGAAAAATGTATTAAAGTGCCTTTTTCAAAGTTGTAGGTTACACACACACATGCCCTTGGGGCATGTGTGTGTGCAACTTGTGTGAACAGAGCAATTTCAGGGGTGCAAAAGGGTGTCCTTTGGACACCCTTGCACCCTTGAAATTGCATGCGCAATTTGCGAGTACCTATTGGTACTCGCAAATTGCGCATGCAATCTTTCATTCATTCCTATGAGCCTGTAGGCCCGTAGGAATGAAAAATCAGCCGTTTGCGCCCGCAAAAAGGGCATTTGCGATGCATCAAGGTTCAAGGCACTCGGAATTTGAGAATTCGCAATTAATTACGATTTTTCAAATTGTGATTGCATTTAAGGAATCGCAATTTGCGATTCCCTAAAGGCAATGCAAGAACCACTTTAAAATAGCGATTTCACTACTAGGGGGCGCAAATTACCATGAAGTTGAACTTCATGGTAATTTGCAAAAACGTTGAAAAATTTATTAAAGTGCCTTTTTCAAAGTTGTAGGTTACACACACACATGCCCTTGGGGCATGTGTGTGTGCAACTTGTGTGAACAGAGCAATTTCAGGGGTGCAAAAGGGTGTCCTTTGGACACCCTTGCACCCTTGAAATTGCATGCGCAATTTGCGAGTACCTATTGGTACTCGCAAATTGCGCATGCAATCTTTCATTCATTCCTATGAGCCTGTAGGCCCACAGGAATGAAAAATCGGCCGTTTGCGCCCGCAAAAAGGGCATTTGCGATGCACCAAGGTTCAAGGCACTTGGAATTTGAGAATTTGCAATTAATTTCGATTTTTCAAATTGTGATTGCATTTAGGGCATCGCAATTTGCAATTCCCTAAATGCAGTGCTCGGTGGGGAGTGGGGACTCAAATGGTGGAATCAGCAGCCAGGCTTGTATAGCTTTCTCATCAAGTAAGTAAATGAATAAAAAGAGAAAGGTAATTCTTGGAGAATGAACAGAGCAATTTCAGGGGTGCAAAAGGGTGTCCTTTGGAGACCCTTGAAATTGCATGCACAATTTGTGAGTACCTATTGGTACTCGCAAATTGCGCATGCAATCTTTCATTCATTCCTATGAGCCTGTAGGCCCGTAGGAATGAAAAATCGGCTGTTTGCGCCCCCAAAAATGGCATTTGCGATGCATCAAGGTTCAAGGCACTCGGAATTTGAGAATTCACAATTAATTACAATTTTGCAAATTGTGATTGCATTTAAGGAATCGCAATTTACGATTCCCTAAATGCAATGCAAGAACCACTTTAAAATATCGATTTCACTACTAGGGGGCGCAAATTACCATGAAGTTGAACTTCATGGTAATTTGCAAAAACGTTGAAAAATTTATTAAAGTGCCTTTTTCAAAGTTGTAGGTTACACACACACACATGCCCTTGGGGCATGTGTGTGTGCAACTTGTGTGAACAGAGCAATTTCAGGGGTTCAAAAGGGTGTCCTTTGGACACCCTTGCACCCTTGAAATTGCATGCGCAATTTGCGAGTACCTATTGGTACTCGCAAATTGCGCATGCAATCTTTCATTTACTCCTATGAGCCTGTAGGCCCACAGGAATGAAAAATTGGCCGCTTGCGCCCGCAAAAAGGGCATTTGCGATGCACCAAGGTTCAGGCACTTGGAATTTGAGAATTTGCAATTAATTGCGATTTTTCAAATTGTGATTGCATTTAGGGAATCGCAATTTGCAATTCCCTAAATGCAGTGCAAGAACCACTTTAAAATAGCGATATCGCTACCAGGGGGCGCAAATTACCATGAAGTTGAACTTGACACCCTTGCACCCTTGGAATTGCATGCACAATTTGCGAGTACCTACTGGTACTCGCAAATTGCGCATGCAATCTTTCATTCATTCCTATGAGCCTGTAGGCCCATAAAAATGAATGTGAAGGCATCCCTTAATTGCGAGTCACAATGAAGGAATGCTTAGGAATCGCTATTTTAATAGCAATTCCTACATGCATAGGCTTTTGAAATTGTTGTTGCACTGCTCTCCCTGAAGAGTTCTGTTTCTGTAAAAAAAAAAAATGATTATTGTTGGTATAGGATCCATCATGTAAAGTTGAAGCGGGGAAAGGGGGCGAAGCTCAAAACGAACGTCCACCTACCTTAGTATACAGTTCCCAGCAACCTTTATGGCTCTGGAGTTCAGCAGACTGTTCAAATTAAATGTATTTAAAATGTCTGTGAGCCCTCCATACTCCCTTATGCTGCAGTCGCATCCTACCAGGCTGCCTTCTCCGCACTCCCTCTCTCTCACACACATGCCTGCCCCGGACTTTTCTTTTACAAATCAGCACTGTTGCTGTGTTCAGTTAGACCAGCTAATCCGGACCGGTCAGCACTACAGCTCCTGGAATACATTACGTAGTTAATGAAAGTGAGTAGAGCAGGGCTGGTTACATGGAGTTACCTGGCATGAAATATTCAAATATTTCTTATTAAGGCCTAAATATAGTGCTTCGGTTTATTCAGCCTCAGCACACTTGCCATCCAAGTGTGTGCGAGTTAATTACTAGTAGTCACACACACATACAACCACACACACAAACACACACCCACACACACAACTACACACACAACCACAACCACACACACAACCATACACACAATCAGACACACACAACCACACACACACAACCACACACACAACCCCACATACAACCACAACTACACACACACACACACAGAACCACACCCACCCACAACCATACACACACAACCACACACACAACCACACACACAACCACAACCACACACACACAACCACACGCACAACCACACACACACACACACACAACCAAAGATGTGAAGAACCTGAAGGCAGAAGGGACAGAGTCTGGGTCACTTGCCAGTGACCAGGGGCACGATAGGCGAATGCCCACCGATGTCGGGTGATTTCAGGTTGAAGAGGTGAAGCTTGATTCTGCAGCCACGAAGACCCGGAGGCGTCGATGATGACTAGGAGCTGGATTTGAGCTGTCCCACGAAGAATGTCGAGTGCTGCGGCATCAGTGTCCGGGTTGGACCCAACAAGCCTTGGTAACAGCAACCCACGCAGAAAGAGAAGAAATGCTTCAGTGCGGACCAGCAAGGTCCGAGGGACTCACCGAGTGGTGAATAGTCAGGGCACATCAGGAGCAACCAAGGAAACCCAATGAAAGTCAAAGTTGCCTTCTTACGAACCCACCAGTCAATGGACCAGGGATCGCGAGGTACCTCGAGCAGAAACACAAAGGGCCGGCTCACAGACCACTCGTGGACTGTAGGCCAGCAATCTTCAGTGGAAAAGGTGCTCGGGCTCTGGGCTACAAGTAACCCAATGCACAGCCTCAATGGGCGTCGAGAAGATGATGCACTTGCAAATGTGCACGCTGTCCAGGGGTTCCGGTTCCACGGTACTCACAAGGGCTGCGGGTCTCAGCTTTGCTGGGGACTCAAGTCGGGTTTAGAGAAGTCTGGAAATCCATCTCCTGGGCTGCAATTACTCGGAGTCTTTGGTGCCTGCCAAGCAGGGGAGTAACTCCTTTACTCCAAGGGAGATCCTTCAGTCATCTAGTCGTGTAGATCGTCGAAGTTCCAGGATATCTGAAGCAGAGTTTCGTCCAGGTGTAATCTAAAGTCCTGTAGTCAGGGGTTCGTTTCTTATACCCAAGGAAGGGGTTGGACAAACTCTGTGGGGCCACCTATGGGAGAGTTTGGAAAGAGGGGTGGCTACACCCCTTTCCTTTGTCCAGTTTCGCGCCAGAGCAGGGGCGGCATAATACATGCTGCAGCCCCTGGTAGGCCTCTGGGGTACCTATGCCCTTGGTACCTAAGGTACCATATACTAGGGACTCATAAGGGTATCCCAGTAACCAAACTGGAGTATACCTAAAGTACTTGGTATCAATTTAGAGAGGAAGAAGCTAGGCTGGGGTCCTGGATAGCAGGACCCCAGCCTAGACTAAAGTCGAAAAGCAGTGAAACATCAGCAAAAAGTAGGTGTAACCATAAGAGCAGATCCTACTCTCCTAAACAGGGTATAACCAAAAACAGACTAACTCTGATTGGCTAACCTTGCTAATGGGCTATGACATATTGTGCCTTCAAGAGACCTGGGAAATAAATCAGGTCCACTTAAATGGGTATCGCTCCTTTCATACACCAGCTATACCTTCAACTGCTGGTCGCTCAAGGGGAGGTTTATTAACATTACTCTCTAATACACTTCCCCTAAAAGTAATAACAGTCTTAAAAATGTCACCAAATTATCATATTATACTTATTGAGTTTCACAAAGAAAGAACTTGAATGCTTATACATTTTTATTATAATAATGCTGGTGCTCACCAAGCAGTGATCTTGGACCCCTTGGGAAAAGACATTGCTAATTTGGAGAAAGTATATCATAAATCTTGTGATATAATCTGGATGGGCGACTTCAATGCCCACCCTTGTAATAAGATTAATTCACCAGCATTTGGGCTAGTAGATGAAGATGGGGATCAGCCATAATGATTATGGCGATACCCTTAACAGGCTATTAATAGTAAACAACCTTGTAATGTTGAATACTGTTGATATTGTAGTTGGTCAGTTAAACTTCACATTTTCTACTCGGTCCCACTTCTCAACCCTTGATTATGTCTTAGTCTCAGATCCAATAAGAAAGTTTTTTACCCAAATTAAGATCAATTTTTATGCAATCATGTTTCCTATTCCACCTTTACCAAAAAAGGACCCTTGTACTAACCTACCTATCAAACTGGTGATTGCAAGAGAAAATTAGGTTGTTTTGAAGTGGGAAGAAATGGACACTGTGATGTTTGTTGGGAACATAGTTTCCAAGCGGGCAACAGAGATAATGATCTGTTTAGATACAATGATTGATAAAGGAATAAATAACACCACCCTTTAAACTAATTTTACTAGAAATTTTAAAATAACCTACTGCGCTCAATATCTAACGGGCGTCACAAGAGTCCCGCCTGGTTTGATGATGAATGTGTGAAAACACTCAAAAAGCTACACATGGCCTTGAAGGCAAAGCCTGGAGACCAAAAATTGGTGAAGCTTTCACTCCAGTTATATAAAAAAAAAGGCTAAAGTTTGTAAAGGAGGAGCTGTGGGAAAGATTGCAAAGGGCCGCTGTAT